>NW_028227272.1:35705000-36305000 GCF_978045245.1 Mus caroli
TTGGGATCTATCACTGTGGGTGAGGAAGGTAGATGGTCCATGATAGGGAATAAGATGAGGCTCTGAGGTCTTCCTGGCCTTGACCTGGGGAAGGCTTTAGGTCCCCCAGATGCTCGCTCCAGTTTGGAAGAAAGAAGGTTGTCTCCTGATGGCTCTGTCTCTGATGTGCGTTTTCTGCATTGCACCACTGCATCCTGTGTGGAGGCCAGAGTGGATGCACTTGGTTCCAGAGAGCAGAAGGACCCCTCATACATGCAGGATGTAGTGCTGGCCTGCCTCCGGGATGCAGAGGCTCCTGTCTCTTGCTTTGGTTGCTCTTCCTCTGGGCTTCCCACGGAGGAGGGAGAATCATCTTTGGTGGATTTCTGAGGGATCTCAGGGGTTGAACCAGGTTCTTCCTGGCTTCTTTCCAGAAGCTGAGCCCCTCCCTCCCCTGTGCTCTGAGAGGGCAGGGGCTGTGGGATCTGTGTGTATTGGATCTTGGGTGGGATGACAGGGACTGCCTTGGCCTGACACATTTTGACCATGAAGGATGTTCTCACAGCTGACACACTCACGGGAGCCGAATTCCTGCGGCCTGTCAGGGTGTGGGCAACAATGTCCAGGTCCTGCGTGTCCTGGGAATTCCAGGGGGCTGCTTTGCAGCGAGAGGAGCCCATCCAGGTGACCTTGGTGTCTCCCAGTTCAGAGAGCTCTATTCCAGGTGAGCTAAAGGAAGCCCCATTCTCAAGTCGGAAAAGGTCAGCTATGGGAGTGGCAGAGTCCAGGTTGAGGGAAGATGGCCTGTGTTTCCCTTTTGAGGGCCCACACTCAGTGTTCTTAAGCTGTAACTGTAAGGGATGTTCCCCAGGTAAGGTGCTGTCTTGAGCCCTAGGTGAACTCTCCTTGCTGCTATCTGGCCCGGGAACATCACTGTGTTTCATCTGACGGTTGCTAAGTTCCAGTTGTGGTTCCTGCTCCTTTCCCTCTGCTAAACCGATGAAGTTGGTTTCTACTGGTTTGGGTTGTATACCAGATGGTCCCTTCTGACTGGGAAGAACCTCTAACCCTTTCAGGCCAGAGAACTCTCTGAAGGCTTTTAGGGCTTTCTCTTCCAATCCGGCAATCTTGGTCCTGGCTGCCGGGGGCTGCAGAGGCTCATAGTTCCTCTCTGTTTCCAGATTGGCACAACTGCTGGAGAAGGGAGCCTCAAGAGTCCAGTGGCTGTTTCCAGTGGTTTTACTATCGAGAGAATGGCTCTGGCGAAGGCTGGGCCTGTGGCGAAGTCTCCTCTCTAATCGGTGGCCCTGGGAGCCTTGAGTCTGGGACTCCTGAACTTCTTTCAAGGTGGGAGAATGAAGGGGACTGGTCACCCACTGGGGTTCCTCCCAGGGTTCCACCATCTCCAGGCCATGCTGGGCAGGGTCCGTCACAGTGTCATCTTCGTCACAGTCTGAAGGCTCTTGTGCTGAATGGGGAGCACCTCCCTCCTCTTGTGGGATGATGTCAACCTCTTTTGTTGGGCTTGGAAGACCAGGGCCTTTGTTCTCAGGAACAGCATGCCTTGCATTTTGCTTCTCATTTGGGCTTGCAATAGCTTCCTCTCTCTGACCGGGGCTAGGGATGCCAGGGCTCTCTTTGGGGGTTGGCTGCTCTGTGTAGACATCTGTCCTGGAATCCCTGGATGCATCTTCCCTGTCAGGACCTTCCTTTGACAGCAGGACTTCAGGCTCCTCCTCCAGAGGCGTTGGAGGAGGAGGAGCAGGAGTTAGAGGGGGAGAGAGATTCCTTAGGCCTCCTATCTCTATCCTAGCTGGAGAAGATACCTTCTCAAACAGAAGCATTTCCAGAGGTGCTAGACTGGCCGGGTCTGGGCTGAGCTCCTGCTGAGACTCTGACTCAAGGAGGCTGCAGACTGGCTCTAGCTTCTCTCTGTCGGTGAGGACGGCAGCTTCCTGTATGCTCTGATTGGCTGCGTCCCTAGCCCACACCTCCTGAGTAGCAGAGCTACTAGGCAAGCTTCCAGGGGCCTCTGGGAAGGGAAATGGGGCTGGACTTGACTCAGTAATTGGGCTTGTCTTCTGAACAGAGGGTGGCAACGAAGAGAACTCCTCCTCTGATTCAATGATTTTCAGTTCCTGTTGAATCTCAGGCCAGATCAAGGCCTGATCCAGGTCTTCTTCATCCTGAAAAACAAGAAGACCTTAGTTACTTTAGAGCCCAGAACTCTGGGTACTGACGTCTGCCAAGAGTCCAGTGAGCACGAAGGGAATGGAGTGGTTGCCAATACTCTGGCCAATAAAGGAGGCAGCCTCAGTAATAACCATGGCTGTCTGAATGCCCAGCATATGCCATGATCCTTATCCATATGCCGTCTTCATGTTTAACTTTTTCAGTGCCCTAGGAGACAGTACTGGGCTAGTTGAATAGATTTAACTACCCGAATCACAGAGCTGTAGATAAGGATGGAAATCCAGTCCTGTCCACAGTAGACATGATCTACTTCTGATTCCCATCCTCAGCCAGTTCTAAGCACGAGCTGTATGTTCCAGAGAGTGCTCAGCCCTTCCAGTCACGCATAATGAGTCCCTTGCCTTTCCTGTGGCATGGTGTGATTTTCGGGTAAAGAGAATCATCTCAGGAGTATCTCTAACCACTGGAGGTGTGGAGTCTTTCTGAGAGGTCCGATCTGCTCCCGACGTCTCATCTCTTCACCTGGCTCTGCTTCTGCAGCGCGGAGGGTTAAATCTAGGGTCTCGTGTGTGAAGGTATGTGTGCTGCACCTCAAACCCCCATCTCCCTTTTTATTTTTTATTTTTAGCTCTCCAGTGTTACCCGGCCAAGAGAAATTGGATTTCGCTCCAATGCAGTCTTTGGTGAACAGTTCTACTAGACCTTCTCGTTTCCATACTTAGCAGTTACAGTTCTTGATTTCTTACAGGGATCATTGCTATGCACGGCCCACAGAACCAAATAAGTAGGGCTTATAGAGACTCACAGGGTCTGAAGTGGCAACTGCAGAGACTGCATGGGTCTGAGCTAGGTCCTCTGCATATCTTATGGCTGTGTAGCTTGACGTTCTCATGGAACTTCCAACACTGGGAGTGGCCATGTCTCTGACTCTTTTTCCCACTTTCCCATGTTTAAGACCCCTTTTCTCCTAGATATGGGCCTAGTCTTTTTTTTTTTTTTAAGATTTATTTATTATTATATCTAAGTACACTGTAGCTGTCTTCAGATGCACTAGAAGAGGGCGTCAGATCTCATTACAGATGGTTGTGAGCCACCATGTGGTTTCTGGGATTTGAACTTAGGACCTCTGGAAGAGCAGTCGGTGCTCTTAACCACTGAGCCATCTCTCCAGCCCCGGGCCTAGCCTTATTGAAACTTGTAATGCTATGTTTAGTTGATATCCCTGGGAGGCATGCTTGCTCGCTCCTTCCTTCCTTCCTTCCTTCCTTCCTTCCTTCCTTCCTTCCTTCCTTCCTTCCTTCCTTCCTTCCTTTCTTTGAAGGGAAACTGAGGAATGAATTTAGGAGACAAGGGAGGTCAGGGGAGGGGCTGGGGGGAATGGAAGTAGGAGAAACTTTGGTCAAAATCTAATGTATGGGAGAAAAGGAAGGAAGGAAGGAAGGAAGGAAGGAAGGAAGAAAGAAAGAGAGAGAGAGAGAGAGAGAGAGAGAGAGAGAGAGAGAGAGAGAGAGAGAGAGAAAGAAAGAAAGAAAGAAAGAAAGAAAGAAAGAAAGAAAGAGAAGGAAAGACTATATTATAGTCCCTTATTATCCCATTCTTTCACTTTGCCCTGGGTATTGACTTTCCCCTGTGAGGCTGGCAGCCCCAAGGACAAGGACAGTGGCGATAGTCTTAGTACTACAGTGACCCCACTGTTCAGGATTGCACGTTGTTTAGTACAAGGTGGGGATTTGGGACGTATGTTCAATGAAGAAATGACTTGATGTCTTTACTTGTTAACTTGAATTCACCCTCATTCTTCCAGCCTTAACACTATCTTCCTCTAAAGGCTTGCATTTGGGCTCTCCTCACAAGAGTCAATCACTGAAGAATCTCTGCCAATGCAAACACGCTCAAAGCCTCACTCAGCCTTCCTGAGGACACTGCTTCTTCACATCAGGTTTGCCCTAGCTCCCAGCACACAGTCCTCTTGGCATCTTCTGGAAGCAAATTAAGAGGCTGTAGGTTCTTTATCCCTCAGCACATGTGTCCGCAGAAAACCTCCTCGCACTTTCTACGTAAAGATGTCTCATAAAACCATCCATGAACAATTCCACCCCTCAAGAGTGGCCGAGGTTTGTCAGCTTTGGCGTCAGGTTTGAGCTGCTCTAAAAACACAGACCAGAGCCTGGAAACCTCTCAGATTTTATAGACAGCTATGGCCGAGCCCCAGGCCATGATGTCTGAGGATAGAGAACGGGGCTCATGAATGGCCATCATATTTAGAGACTGTGATATAACCAGCTGGCTTCGGTTGAATGTTATTCCATAAAGACATACCAGTGGTTTATGGGCCAGACATAATTAGAGTTATGTTTGCCTTGGGAATCTGAGCTGGATGGTGTCTTCCCATTATGGTGGGACTTCTCAGAGGCCTGCCACAAAGAAGCCCCAGGCTGAGAAGTGAGCTTTGTTTTTGTTTTGCTTCTTTTGAGTCAGGGTCTCATACATCCCAGATTGTCCCGAATGGCCTTGAAATCATGATCCTCCAGTTTCCATCTCCCTAGTGACAGGCTCACAGGTGTCTGTCATCATTCCTGGCTAGTAAGTGAGACTTCTAAAGACTCATTAACCTTTTTTAATACATAAAAAGGGGGCTAGGAAGATGGCTCAGTGGGTAGATGTGCTGTGAGCCCCATCCCTGGAACCCACATATGAAGTTTGAATGTGGTGGTGCACATCTGTAATACCAGGACTCCAGGGGTGAGATAGGAGGTAGGAAGAGGGAACCTGTTCAGAAGCCTCACGGCTGGTCGGCCTGCAGTACACGGTGCAGCAGAAACAGGAACAGAGAATATTGCCTTAACAAATAAGGTAAAAACAGACTCCAAAGTTGTCCTCTAGCCTCAAATATACATGCTGTGGCATTCATACATATACTGTGGCACACGTGCAGCTGTGATTACACAAAACAAAATTAAATTAGATACTAATCTTAATCAATTAACTGATGTAATAAATAAGTTACGTTTCTCATGCAGAAACCTTTGATTTTTTTTTTTTTGTACCATTTGTGGTTGGAAGAGGCAGAGTCCACCTTACCATCTCATGGAGAATCAATGGTTCCGTCCCAGCCCTGAGGCTCTCTTGTGGAGTGCTGGGCTTCGGCTGGCTAGCACCCTGGCTCTCCTCCATCACCTTCTCAGCCTTTGGCTGCTTCTCTGCTTCCTTTGACACTTGAGAGCCCAGGGATACATGCAAGGTTTTCTTCTCCGCTTGGGTGCCTGGGTCCAGGGGAGGGCTTTGGCTACATTCTGCTCTCCCCGGGACTTCAGGTTCTGGCTTGGTGTCCTCGGTAGCTGCCTTCTTAGTAACAGAGCCTGTGAAGAGAATGTGAGTGGTCAGTACAAAGGGTGAACCTTCAAGAAGGATTTTCAGGGGCTGAAGAGATGGTTCATCAGTTAAGAGCACTGGCTGTTCTTCCAGAGGTCCTAAGGTCAATTCCTAGCAACCACATGGTGGCTCGCAACCATCTGTAATGGGATCTGATGCCGCAGTCCCACCTTGACACTCCCCTGCCCCTAGCCTTGCTTTATAGGAATGGGGGATTCTCTCACCTCACTGCCCCCTCATTCTTTATGCTTTCTCCCAATGTGGTTCCTGCCTCAGACCTCAGCAATCACCCACTCTGTTGGTTCTCGACTGGGAGCCATTTTGCTACAAATTTCCCCAGCCTCCCTGGGGACACTGGCAATTTCTGGAGAGATTTTCGGTTGTCACAGCATTGATTACAGCATAGCTGTTTAAATTTTCTGATGTCCCCCAGATGAGGTCATGCAACTGAACGTGTAGGCTGTGGAAGTTTTGTCTAGAGTGAAAGGCCTCTGAATATACATTAGCCAAGATATTCGAAATTGAATGGGTAGCGCATCTCAGATGTTTCTGGGCATGCTCAACTGTGGTGCATTGCTCGGCTTCATGGCAGTCTTGGTTCTGAACACTGTGTTACTGCCATGCCAGGCAACACCAATAAATACTGCCTGATGTACCTTGGTTCAGATCTGAGACTAATAAGAAGTACAGCATTTGGTGGGTTCCCCTCACCCCACTTGCTTTTTAAGACTTTTAGGGGAAATTACTTATTCCTCTACAAGCAAATGGAGATAATAATTATCTGGACCTCAGAAAGTTGTCGTGAAAAGTGAATTTATACATGTAGGACTCTTAGGTCATACCCAATAACAGAGGAGGCACTGAAAAGCATTGATGTTAACTGAGATAGAAGCATCCTGTTGGTTTGACTAACAGTAAGCCTTTCTTTCTTTCTTTTTTTTTTTAAAAAGATTTATTTATTTATTATATGTAAGTACACTGTAGCTGTCTTCAGACACTCCAGAAGAGGGCACCAGATCTCGTTACGGATGGTTGTGAGCCACCATGTGGTTGCTGGGATTTGAACTCTGGACCTTCAGAAGAGCAGTCGGGTGCTCTTACCCACTGAGCCATCTCACCAGCCCACAGTAAGCCTTTCTGTTGGGGTTCTCCATATTCCATTGTAGGGGGATTAAGTTAGACTGTTGATCAAATGAGTCTTGTAGTCCAGGCATTTGGGAGGCTGAGGCAGTGGGATCCTTGCTTGGAGACCAGCCTAGCTACAAGAGGAGAAGCCTGGATCAACAACAGAAACTCTTGCTCACTCTGGACACAGCAGACACTCTGTGAGCCCTGGTGTATGACCCAAGAAGATCTAATCTGGCTCACTCTGTGATGGTCAAACCTAAGGAAGGACTTCCTCATGGCTGGGTTTGCTAGCTCTGTTCTTTGCAGAGGTAGAAATGAGGAGGGATGGATGAATAATAAATACATCCAGAAACACAGATTTCTCAATTCCAGCTCTCTGACTCTGCATCCCATGACCTTTTCCTAGTCTTCTCACAGTATGTGGTGGTTTAAATAGGAATGGCCCCGTAGACTCATGTGTATGAACACTTGGCCCATGGGAAGGGGCAGTATTCCTTCTTGAAGTAGGTGTGGGCTTGTTGGAAGAAGTATGTTACTGTGAAGGTCGACTTTGAGATCTCAAGCTAGGCCTAGCCTGACAGTCTTCCTTCTGCTGCCTGTGGTTCTTGATGTCGAGCTCTCAGCTCCTTCTCTAGCACCATGTCTGCCTGCATGCTGTCATGATGATAATGGACTAAACCTCTGAAACTGTGAGCCAGCTCAGTTAAATGTTTCCCTTTTTAAGAAGAGTTGCTGTGGTCACAGTGTCTTTTCACAGCAATAGAAACCCTAAGACACTGTGTGTGCTAATAAAACAGTAAGTAACATTTAATGAGTATTTACTATATATTGGACACCACTCTGAGATCTTTGCATGTATTAACCAAATGTTGACACAAGTTTACAAATAAGACATGGTTATGGACGTCAGCATTTTATAAATTAAGAAGCTGCGGCCCAGGTTATTAACTCAGTGAAAATCTACAACAGAGCAAGGTTTGCAACAACCATTCTGGCCCTGGAGCCCACCATCCCTACCACTTCACCACATTGCCCTGCAAACGGTATTTAAGTCCAGTCAAACCTCGTGTTTTGTAATGGAAGGAGAGCCTTCTGCCCCTATTACCTGGAAAAGACTCAGCCCCCAGAGACTTCTCTTCTTCTGGCCATCCTCCACTCTCTGAACCTTGGAAAGAAAACTCTTCGAGGCTGGAGAGAGACTGTAGCTCTTTGGGGGGTGTCCTGCACGGGGTGCTGTTGGTACTGATGACGGCGGACACGCGGAGTGGCACAGACACGGCGAAGGGCTCGGAGATGTTGAGCGCCTTTCGCTGGTGGCGGGGTGAGGGTTCCATCTGGAACAGGCTGCTTGTGAAGACAGATTTGCCAGGACTGTCGCTGGAGGTGTAGAACATCCCGAGAAGCTTTGGGGCGGACTGCTCACTCTCAGGGTCTCCGATGGGGCGGAACACCTTCAGTTGCTCAGGCAGTGGCCGGATCTGACCGCCCACCTCGCAGCCCCCCTCAGCCCCGGCCGGCATCCCCTCCTGACCCCATTCACCCTCCTTGCTGAGGTCACAGGAGCTTCCGGTGCTGCTCGCATGCATTTTTGTGGCTGGAATGAAAAATCCCCCAGTGGTGACAGTTCGATTGAAATTTCCTTTGTTTTCTTTCCCTGGTGAAGAAGAGCAAGCTGTGGTTAGTAGCCTGTGTGTGCACAGACGGCGGAGCCTCTTTCCCAGAAACTTGTATCTGGACCTGATGGTTGTTTAACAAAATGTGGAAGAGATACTAGCAATTGTCCACCTAGGCTAGAGCTTCTAGAACAAATGTGCATCCTTGTTGTTTGGCAACTCACATGTAATCTATTCCAACAGGGACTACTTAGTGGATACCCAATTAATGCTGGTTGGTTTTTGACATAAAGTAGACACATTTGGGGAAGGGAACCTCTATTGAGAAAATGCCTCCATCAAACTGCCTAGAGGCAAGCCTGTGGGGCAAAAATCTTAATTTAGTGACTGATGTGGGAGAGACCAGCTCACTATGGGTGCTGCCACTCTGGGCAGGTGGTCTTGGTCTGCATAAGGAAGAAGGCTGAGCAAGCAAGCCACGAGGTGCAAGCTAGTAAGCAGCAACCCTCCATAGCCTCGGCCTCCAGGGTCCTGCCCTGACTTTCCTGAGAAAGTTGTAAGATAAACCCCTCCCTCCCCACATTGCTTTTAGTCATGGTGTTTTATCACAGCAATAGAAACAGACATCAGTCAGTGTTTACTGGTGTGAACAAGCCTATCATTTCAAAATGATGACGGATGCACTGTGAAGCTCACGGCCAGGAAACTCACAGATTCATCATCATCCTGGCATAAACCAGAGTTTGCCTCCTTCTGCCCAGGTTCCCTCTGTCTTAGGTTGCTGACCTTTAATGTGGTCCAATTTTGAGAGAAAAGTCTCTGTGGCTAAAGGAAGGCTAAAAAAAGGAAGAGGTTCTAGATTTTTGTTTTGGGATGAGCCAGGGAGGGTAAGCAGCTGGGGAATAGTTGTAGAATCTCACTGTGATGGTTTGAAAGAAAATTGCCTCCCCCACCCCCATTAGCTCATGTATTTACATGCTTAGTTCCTAATTGGTGGAATTGTTTGGGAAGGATTAGGAGGCGTGTCCTTGTTGAAGGAGGTGGGTAACTAAGGGTGGGTTTTGAGGTTTCAAAAGCCCATAACAGGTCCGAGTCCAGTCTCTCTCTGTCTCTGTCTCTCTGTCTCTGTCTCTGTCTCTCTCTCTCTCTCCTGCCTGTCAATCAGGATGTAAAGCTCTCAGCAACTTTCCTAGTACCATGCCTGCCTGAGTGTCATCATGCTCCCCACCGTGGTGCTAATGGACTATCTGAAACTGTAAACAAGTCCTTAACTAAATCCTTTCCTTTATAAGTGGCTTTGGTCACTGTATCTCTTCATAGCAAACAGAGCAACAACTCACCTTCCACAGGCACCGAACACAGTGAGTCCATGCTTTTAGCTGGCCGGATAGTAGCCTTTTCCACTAAAGATAAGAGAGAAAAAAAATCCCTGATGAATGCAAATTAAGAAGAAGCATTCAGAACAAATAGGCTATAAGCATATGAGAAAAATTTCCAGAAAGCCTTTTCATGTAGTGATATATTATATCCTTACAAAATTGTCCTCAACTCCACTCTACGTATCTTTACTCTCCTAATGGGGACTGACCTTATGACCAGAGGGCAGAGACAGGTTTTATTAATATTTTACAAATAAAGGTAAATTGTAATTTTGTCAAATGAGAAGTCTCGAATCCAGTTTAACTGCACAAAACGTGTTCAAGGAGTTGGAACAATAGCTTAGTCGTTAAGAGCTCTGCTCTTCCAAAAGACTTTGGGTTTGATTCTCAGCACTCAGATGGGATCTCATTACTGTCTGTCACTCCAGCCCAAAGAGATCTCATGCCCTCTTCTGGCGTCCCAGGGCACTGCATGAACGTGCATTCAGCAAACATCTGTACACACAAAGCAATAATATCATAAAAATGATTTTTAAAAAGTACCAAGATGAGCTCATGGGGTAGATTCTATGGGACCTGGGGAACCTGTCTTATGTGGTAGATTAGAGAGCAGGATTGTGGGCTGCAACCATATCTAGCAGCTCCAAGACCTTGGGACATCAAGGAAGAATGTCTCTGCTGTCACCGTCAGCTTTTCCCCAGGGGCTGTGCTCCAGGGAATTTGTAGACTGTTTGTCCCTCATGTGAATTCACCCACCAACATCACCAATAACCAGATCTCTACCAAACCTGAGTCTGTTCGAACACAGACTATGTACCTGGTATACTTCATGTGTCATTGTAGGCTTACCATAGATGGGGCTGAGGGAAAGTAAGTTTGAATGAGTTAAGAACCCAGTTCTTGAGTTTGATCCAAAGATGTCCACAGGATGAAAGCTTAGCTCTTCAGTACATCAGGGTTGGGAGGAGTTGGGCTCAAGGGGCAAAGGCCTCACAAATAGCTTAATGACTTTCTTGATGGGATTGGAGAGCTACGGGAGAATCTGCCTTCTCTTTCTCCATTCCCCCTGTATGCCTCCATTCTTCTTGCACCCCACACTGAAGCAGCACAAGAAGCTCACCAGAAGTCAAGGAGATGCCAGCATGGCCATGCTCTTAGACTGCCTGACCTGTAGAACGATGAACTACGGTTCTTCATAAGTTACACAGTCTCGGGGACTCTCTTGCAGCAAAGGAAGCAGGATTGGGACAGATATTCTTTACAGGTCAAGGTTGATAGGAGGAACAAGAGAACTTGGAAGCTAAGAAGGAGTATAAGACTTACACCATTAAAGTAAAATCTGAATTTAGATCCAGGTTTGAGTCTCACTCACTTCTGCCAGTTTGTGGCTGTGTAGCTTCAGATGTGCAGCCTTTCTTCCTTCTCTCTGTCTCTGTCTCTGTCTCTCTCTCTCATGTGTGTGTGTGTTTGTTTTTTTTTTTTTTCTTGAGACAGGGCTTCTCTGTGTAGCTCTGTAGCTCTGTAGACCAGCCTGGCCTCGAACTCAGAAATCTGCTTACCTGTGCCTTCTGAGTGCTGGGATTAAAGGCATGCACTACCACGCCCATTGGGTTATACCTTTTTCATGTATAAAAGACAATAGAGTTGTTAAGATTAAATGAGAAATGACTATGAAGCAATTGTGTTGTTCTAAATTGGAATAACTACTCAAAGTAAAAACCTAGAATAAATGCTAAGTAAAAATAGCACATAGTAGGTTCCAGACCAGCTAGGGGCTACATGGTGAGGACCTGTCTCACAAAACAAAACAAAACAAAACAAAACAAAACAAAACAAAACAAAACAAAACAAAACAAAACAAAACAACACAACACATACTGCTTATGACATTTAGGATTAACTAGAGCCTACTGCAGGGAAAGAAAGGAGCTTGTTCGACAAGAAGCAGTCAGAGTTGGCACTAACTCAAATTGGGTAATAACTCATGCCTGTTTTCATTCCCCTTTAAAAAAATTCCCCCTTTTTCTTCCCTTAGTCTAAACTCTCCACATCTAAGAGGTTTGGACTTAGACCCTTAGCCTCCTGAGCTCGGGGATTCTCTGTGACTCACACGGGAGGAGGATCGACCATGGCCTCCCTCAAGCTCAACCAAGAAAGACACAGAGTGCCTCCTCACTCTCAATAGCATGCCAAGAGTCTTACCCTCTGGGAGCTGATGTTTGTACAGGATCATAAACCGATTTATTATTCCGAAGCTGCCTCAGGGGCTAGGGGAAGGGGAAAGAAGCGGCCTGGCTGTCGTCCCTCCATCTGGGTACTCTGAGACGTGCTTTGTCTTTGTTTTCTATGTCTCTCCATCTCTGGCCTCCATGTGTTGACCTTAAGGGGCAGGGTCCAAGTAATTTCATAATAACCCTGAGTCAGCCCCCTCTATCCACTCAAACTCCAAGGCTTTCATCAATAGCTCCCAAGCATCCCAAGGTATCTTCTCTCTGCAGTAACTAAATGCTTAGGATCTGCTGGCTCAAGATTATACTTAGAGGATATTTTTGCCTGGGGTGTTGATCTGGCCTCCTGGAGGTGCCCCCCCCATAAGTCCTACTGTTTTAAAAAATAAAATCTTGTGTAAAGCAGGCTGTCTCTGAACTCACTATGTAGCCGAGGATGGCCTTAAGATCCAATTCTCCAGTCTCCACCTCTTAAGTGCTGAGATTCCAGGCATGTTTGTGCAGTACCGGGGCACTGAACCATGGGACTCCTGCATACCAGATAAGAACTCTACTGAGCTTCGTCCTCAACTCTCATCCGAGAGTCTTCTGGGAACCTCTGTGGTCTTGGTTCAGTCTGATGACTCCTTCACTCAAAGGTAACGCCTCTAGCTTCATGGCTTCTTCTGCTCAGGAGTTTATTTTGATATAAAACAAACTTAAATTGAAACCAGTGTCTGGAATTTGGTTCAAAGTTTATGCATCTGTGTTCAGTGACTACCTCATTTTTTTTCCTTACCCCCTCTGATTTGTTGAACTTTCTAAATGTGCTTAAACACGTCTTTCTCTCTGCTGCCAACCCAATAAACTCCTGATACAATTCACTGTTAATCAATTTTTAAAATGCCCCAAGGGGGTTTGGGAAATGGCTCAATAGATAAAGTGCTTGCTCTGCAACGTGACAGCCTGAGTTTGGATTCCCAGCATCCACAGAAAAGCCAAGACTAGCAGCATGCATCTGCAATCCTAGTGGCAGGGAGGTTGAGACAGATTGTATGTGTGTGGTGTGTGTGTGTGTGTGTGCGCGCGCGCGCGCACATGCAGAGTATGTGCATGTGTGTCTATTGAGAGGTGGGAGTTTCTGGTCATTCAGTCTAGCCAAAATTGTTTCTTCTGCAACCATGTCTCAAACAGAACAAAGTGAAGGACAATAGAAAATTGTCCTGGCATTAACTTCTCGCCTCCACATGTGTGGGCACGTGTACTTGCACACATATGTGTGCACACCCAAACATACTCCACATGCACATACAAAATTTTAATGTGCCCCTTGTCATGTAGATTTTAACATATTGTTTCCATATGTTAGTCCACCGATTCTCCCTTTATTATTCACACACACAGAACTATTGCAAACCTATGTGCCTCCTCCAAAGACCACACTGGAAAGTTACATTAAAGACTTCCATGGCCTATCTTTGAGTACAGATTTTGTTAGAATTGTGCCCATTAGCCACACTTCAGTTTTAGTTTCTAGAGTTCTGAGCAATGCTGCTTTGCCTAAAGCAGTTACTCTAGCTACAGTCACTCAGGCAACAGCCACTCAGGCAACAGTCACACTGGTAACAGTCACTCAGGCAACAGTCACTCAGGTAACAGATACTCTGGCCATAATAACTCTAGCCACAGCCACCCAGGCAACAGCCACTCAAGCAACAGTCACTCTGACAACAGTCACTCTGACAACAGCCACTGAAGCAACAGGCACTCAGGCAACACACACTGGCAATAGCCACTTAGGCAACAGTCACTCAGGCAACAGTCACTCAGGCAACAGACACTCAGGCAACAGTCACACTGATAACTGTCACTCAGGCAACAGCCACTCAGGCAACAGCCACTCAGGCAACAGTCACACTGGCAATAGCCACTCAGGCAACAGCCACTCAGGCAACAGTCACACTGGTAACAGTCACTCAGGCAACAGTTACTCAGGTAACAGATACTCTGGCCATAATAACTCTAGCCACAGCCACCCAGGCAACAGTCACTCTAAGCAACAGCCACTCAGGCAACAGCCACTCAGGCAACAGTCACTCTGGCAACAGCCACTGAAGCAACAGGCACTCAGGCAACAGCTAATCTAAGCAACAGGCACTCAGGCAACAGGCACTCAGGCAACAGGCACTCAGGCAACAGTCACTCAGGCAACAGTCACTCAGGCAACAGTCACTCAGGCAACAGCCACTCAGGCAACAGTCACACTGGCAACAGCCACTCAGCCAACAGTCACTCAGCCAACAGTCACTCAGCCAACAGTCACTCAGCCAACAGTCACTCAGGCAACAGCCACTCAGGCAACAGTCACACTGGCAACAGCCACTCAGCCAACAGTCACTCAGCCAACAGTCACTCAGGCAACAGCCACTCAGGCAACAGTCACTCAGGCAACAGCCACTCTAAGCAACAGTCACTCAGGCAACAGTCACTCAGGCAACAGCCACTCAGGCAACAGCCACTCAGGTAGCAGTCACTTGGGTAACAGACACTCGAGCAACAGTCACTGTCTTTAGGAGCCATGTGTATTGCCATCAGAGGGTCTCTCATTTTTACCCCTATATCCCACCATGTCTTGTCTGGCTTGGTTTTATTTCCAAGGTTCTAAGAGCTTAACCCAGTGGCTTTCAACCTTGGCTGGGTGGCAGAACTGCCTAGGGAGCCTTTTAAAAATCCTTGCCACAGACTGGAGAAACTGCAGTGGCTGTGAGCCACTCTCTAGGTGACTCTGAGACACACTGCTCTATCAGAAGACACCCCACGACCACAGCCACAGTTTGGTCCAGCACCTTGGATTTGAGCCTTTTGAAAAATCACCTGGGGTAAGTGAACCCTTCCTAATTCGAGAGCAAAGCATAGCATTTATTTCAGCTTTGTTCATTCACTTTGTTCTCTCTCCTGGGTTTTGTCTTTTTTATTCCTGGCCTCTTCCATTGTGTAACAACTCCTCTCTTTGATGTGTGTAGGCAGTCTCTCAGCACAGACTAGCAGTTTCCTGTCAGGTACTCACTCTTCAGTTCTGATTTCTTGTTTGTACACTTCCGCCATCCTTTGACACTCTGCCCTTGTCACTCGGGCTAGTTCTGCATTTTATGAAAGGTGTGCTTACCCCACAACTGTCCACAGAGGTCTACCCAGAATCCCATCCCCTCTGCTCTCTTCCCAGGGCTCTTGCACTTCTGAGGTTTAATCTCCATCTGTGCCAATGACTGGTTCAGAACCCAGGTCAATCAGCCTTGCCCTGTGATCCAGTGATGGCTACTGAGATGCAAGGCAGGACACTGATGACATTTCTTCTGCCTTTGGGGACAGTAATGCTCAAAGAGAAAAGCTGCCTTTAATAGCCACAGAAAAGGAAGGCATTTTAGGATGGCAATGACAGAAAGGGGACAGAAGAGTTGAGGTGGGCACGAGGCAATGAAGACACTCTCAGTTAAGTTACCCAACACCTTCTCTGCCACTGAACTGGATTTATTTTTATTTATAGTCAAAATTGCTGTGGCTGCTGTCCACCATACATCCTTCATCATGCAACTGGCGAACTCAACTCAGGTGTCTCATATTTCTATTTTCTGTTCCTTGTTGTGAAATTATCACTTAGCCTGGATAAAGAATTTAGAGCTATTACCTCTCATTTTCCCTATAGGGACTCATTTCCTCCTAACACCAACTGAATATTTCAAACATTCATAAATGTTATGGACTTTTCTAAACCCACCACCTAGTTTCAACAGTTGTTGGCGTCTTTCTGCATATTTGATCTGTTTGTTTTATACCTATTCTTCCTTAAATCATTTGAAAGCGAGTTTTGATACTTTGACACTTCATCTTAAATCCTTCAACTGTAGCATACACCTTCTAAGAACAAACACACGCTATAAAATGTAATAATTCCTCAGCGTCACCTAGTAGCCAGTGCATACCCACAGTTTCCTATCTGCCCTCAAAGGTGTCTTTGTAGCTCTTAAAAAATACAGACCGACAGACATCAGACAGATGGACAGACAGACAATCCAAACGAGATTTGTTTGATCCTTGTATTTGTGCATTCACATCTTGCATAAGTCATTGTAGAAGTTTTTCTTGTTCTTCCTTTCCTGACCCAATATTCAGAATGCATCAATTAGATTTGAAATTAGAGTTCCATTTCCTTGATTCCTCTTTTAATCAATTTCTTTTCTTTGCTCAGAAATAAACCCGTGGGGAAGAACTCCACTTAAGATCACTGCTCTCAAGGTGAAGGCACAGGCTCTCCTTAAGCTGCATTCCAACTAGTAGAGAATAGCTATTTGGGAAAATTATGGAAATAACCAGTGCAGGAAAGACCTGATAAAGGCTGTTGAATTACATGACACACGGTGCTTTAACCAAGTAACCTTAACCAACCTCACAGACAATAAGGGATTGACATCATGTACCTTGGACATGGCCCAGAGGCACACAGAGCATAGCCTTTGTAGATTGAAAAACTTCATAAACTTCAATCTAACCACAAGCAAACCTCAGACATGCCCACATAGAGTTCTACAAAATCTCCAAAGTATCGTGTTCAGAGAAACTGAAGAAAGGTTCCCCCTTGGAGGAGACTGAAGATAGATGACAACCAAATGAAATATTAATTCCAGGTTTGGGCTTAGACCAGAAAAGGACATTAGTGGGACAACTGGCTAAGTGTGAATTTTAAGATATGCAAATTAGTTAATAGTATTAAAATTATATTTTTGATTTTGATAACAGTTGTGAAAGATGTTAGCATTAGGGGGTTTTATGGATGCTGTAGATGTTTGTAAGTAAAATGTCATCATTATCACCGTTATCATCATCATCTTCTTCCTCATCGTCTTAAAAAAACAAAACTCAAGTGAATCTGAAAGTTTCCTTTCTGGCCTGGTTAATTTGCTGTGATCAAATGTGCAACTGGGCTAAGGACACAGCACAAGCGCATGGCACGCATGGTGCCGATTCTCACCCGACAGCCTCTGGCCTCTCACGAACACACTCCCGTTTCTACTCAGCTTGGACTTCGAGTCCGATCCAGAACGTCCCAGGTTAAATATTGATTTCCACTTCTTTGATTTGCTGGAAAGCTTTCTCCTGAAAGAACCAAGTCGTACACACACGTTAGCGGAGCATTTCCAGGCAGTGTTTTGTTTTGAGACAGGGTCTCAAAAAAAAGTAGACCAGGCTGGCTTGAACTCATGATCACCTCTGCCTCACTGTTTGGAGGGCGATTGCAAAATTGAGAGAGAGAGAGAGAGCGTTACAACTATAGTCTCAGTCATGAGGGGGCTCTGGTATTTCTAGAAGTTTCCCTCTAAAATCCAAGTTGTACCTGACTTTAGCCTGTCTGAGGGAGGCCTTGGGTGATCAAACACATCAACGCAAAGACCCTTTTCTTTAGAACTACAGCCAAAGTTTGTCATCTCTCAGATGCAGTGGTGGGAGGCCAACAGTGGGACAGAGGTCAGTAGGATGGTCAGAGCCCACAAGCCACACAGTTCTGAAATCTGGCAGAACGTCTATGAAGCACTGCAGTCCTGCCTCTCCACACATGCTGAACATTTTTAAAAAAGAGATGTAATCAAGCCAGCAGTGGTGGCCACGCCTTTAATTCCAGCACTTGGGAAGCAGAGGCAGATGGATCTCTGAGTTCAAGGCCAGCCTGGTGTACAGAGTGAGTTTTAGAACAACCATGGCTATGTAGAGGGACCTGCCTCAAGCAAAAAAGCAAACAAACAAACAAACAAACAAACAGATTAAGACCATAAGACCTTTTTAATATTTAACACACTATAGACCTTTTTAAACATTTCAGACCACAGACCTCAGGTCTGTGCTTTCTGCCCCATGGCCATATGGCTAGGACATGTATAAGTAACACAGTAAAACAGATAAAAACAGCAAAAGTGTCTGTTTGGGTGCTGCCAAGGAAAGCTGTGGTTTGCCAGCTGGCCTCAGTGGTCACTGTAAAGAAAAGCATAAGGTCCAGTATGCCTCTTGCCCAGCCTTTTACCAGGCTGCTTGGCTATGGAGATGGAGATGAGGCTTGGTGATAGAGCAACTGGGCTGGCTCATGAGAACCTAGTACCACCAGGGGGCACCACAGAGGCAACTCCTGCTTCCGATCCACCCAGCCAGGCTCTGGCTCCAAGTTCAGGTTTGAAACCTTGTAACCCATCATTTTGTCAAGGAGCCTTTTCTCTATAGGTCTGGGTCTCAGCTTTAGGACGTCTTTACAATCAGTTGGAGACACGTCTGCATACTTGTTGGTTTCTATTGCATTTGGCTGGATAGTTTAAGGACTTAGCCTTGATGTGTATCATATGGAGTTGCATATAGTAAGCTAGTATAGCGCTGTGGCTGAAAGCAGAGACAATGCAGGAGATGGTCCCTCTGAAGTGCCGTTCATCCCTGGGAAGGAGGTTTATTCTGTATGGCTTTAGAGAGGGGGCAGTGTGTTTAGTTCTAAGAGGGTACAATCTGATAGCTCTAGAAAACAGAGTCATCAATGACTCCGATATTTCTAGAAGTTTCCCTCTAAAATCCAAGTTGTACCTGACTTTAGCTTGTCTGGGGATTCACTGGGTAATCAAACATGTTAACACAAAGACCCCTTTTCTTCAGAACTACAGCCAGGGAACTTTCCCCAGGGAAGTCGAAACTTGCCACCACTGTCACAGGACTCCTCTAGTTATCCAGGGGAGCAGACATCTTCCTCTCTAACCAGCTTGCTGTCTTGGGGGTGTCTTGGGGGAGTCAATTACTAAACAGAAAGCATGACACAATCCAATGAAAAGGTACCTTCACCTACACCCTCTAAAGGGTCAGGACTCTCGCTTCAGTCACTGCCTTCTTTCATGGTGGGACAAGTGGGTGGCTAGAGAGACTAAGGTTGGAGTGGAAGAAGAAACAGAGAGGATACTAATGATGACTTGTTTTCGAGTGGAGATGCTTCAATCAATAAAGTGCTTGCCACTTAGCATGAAGACCTGAGTTGGATTGATATCTCATGTAAAGAAGCTGAGCAGGGGTATGTGCATGTTATCCCAGTGCCTAGGAGACATAGGATTAGCCAGCCTAGCCTATTCTACAAGCCCCAGGCCCAGGATGGACCATGTTTTGGTTTTTTTGAAAGGTGGTTAGCTCCTGATAAACAAACAAGTTGCCCCATGGCCTCCTACAGACCTGCACATGCATGTCCACACGAACACACACATGTGTATATACTGACAGACACAGAAAGGAGTGTGTGTGTGTGTGTGTGTCTAGTAGGCTGAGAAGAAGTAAGGAAGTCAGAAATGCCATTCCCAAGTGCTGCCAGCAAGGACCCTCTGACAAGAGTGGCCCCCATTTGTCATCTTGTGTTCCGGCATAGGCTAATTTCCATGCCGTTTGCAGTGTCTCGTGGGGGTGGTGTCAAACCCTCATTGCCAACTCACATTTGTAAACTCCAGGCCTGTTTTGTCTACGCCATGGAAGAAGAGACCCATAATTCACTTGGGTCTGTGGTAGGAGATAAGAGTTCACAGTAAGTCTGGGGCAGTGGAAGAAGCCATCCCTACTGAGGCTGGTGAGAATCGTGGGGACTGGAAAATTCCTTTGTACCCAACTTGGGCTGCGCCCAGGTTATCATACTGTCATCACTCATGGCCCTGAGACTGGACACCTCACTCCTTTGTCCCCCTTCCCTCCCCAAACCCTTCAGAGTTCTGAAGAATGGCAATTACTTGTTATCTGGTAACTCAAGGACGGTGTGGAAGGGAGGAGGGACGATCTCGGGCAGGCTGTTCTCTCGTCTTTCCTTCCTAGCAGGGTGGTTTGTCGCCAAGCTTCGGGCCTGAGCCTCCTCCAGGCTTACCAACTTCATGGGCAGGGACAAGGCTGGCAAGGTCAGGCTCTTTGTGATGGTACGGCTTTCTGTAAAGCAAAGGAAAGAGTTTGGCTTGGGAGCATATTTAAGCTCTAGGCCTACTCAGGTCTCTTGTCTACAGCCCTTCCACTTGAACTCCTTGGCAAGGGGCGGCATGCCAGCTTTGGTTTGGGGAGTCTGGGGCAGAGGTTGTACACAGGAAACTGTCAGTTTTCCTGCCCATAGTGGGTGGAGGACCTGGAGGGGCACCAGGAAGTCATTGCTTTCTGTACTTTCCATGGAGTGACTGTTGATATACTCATTCATTCATTCCACAAATATTTATTGAGCACTTACCGTGATCTAGAGTTACAGCAATGGTTCTTTAATCCTGAAAACTCTGCTAAGGACTTTGGTCAGATAAGAATTTGGCTTAACTCAGATAAGATGAAGTAGAAGGCTGCCCCTCACCTGCACAACTGAGGAACACAGGCTCTAAGGCCATGGATGGGTGGAACCTACTTTTCCTAGGCTTCTGTCTCTGAAGGGACAGATCATCAATATACTGTGTTATTTCCTCAGAGAGAGGTGGCTCTTCCCTCAGTATGTCCTTGTCTTGTAGTATTTGTATTGTATCCACTTGTCCCTCCTCCATGGCATTCCTTTTAGGATGGCAGTGATGAAGGAATGGTTCTAATTAATTAATTAATTAATTTCATGTATATCAGTACACTGTAGCTGTCTTCAGACACACCAGAAGAGGGCATTAGATCTCATTACAGATGGTTGTGAGCCACCATGTGGTTGCTAGGAATTGAACTCAGGACCTCTGGAAGAGCAGTCGGTGCTCTTAACTGCTAAGCCATCTCTCCAGCCCCTCTGCCAGTGGTTCTAAACTTGAGGCACAATAATATCCTCATTCTACCAAAGGACGTTTGGCAACATCTGGAGAAATTTTGTTTTCTTTATTTTTTGTTTTGTTTTTGTTTTTGAGATCGGTCTCATGTAGCCCAGACTGGCTTTGAATATGCTATGTAACCAAGGATAAGTTTGAACTCATGATCCTCATGCACTCATCTCTACAGTGATATGTGTGTGTGTGTATGTATATGTGTGTGTATATGTGTGTGTATTGTATATGTATATATATGTATGTGTGTGTATGTATATGTGTGTGTATGTATATGTATCTGTATATGTGTGTATATTGTATATGTATATATATGTATGTGTGTGTATATGTGTGTGTGTATGTGTGTGTATATGTATGTGTGTATGTATATATGTATATGTGTGCATGTATATATGTGTATGTATGTATATGTGTGTGTATGTATGTATGTGTATGTATATATGTATATGTGTATGTATATGTGTGTGTGTATGTATATGTGTGATATATGTGTGTATGTATATGTGTGTGTATGTATGTGTGTATGTATATATGTATATGTGTGTATGTATATATGTGTGTGTATGTATATGTGTGTGCATGTATGTGTGTGTATGTATATATGTATATGTGTGTATCTATATATGTGTGTGTATGTATATGTGTGATATATGTGTATATGTATATGTGTGTGTATGTATATATGTATATGTGTGTATGTATATATATGTGTGTATGTATATGTGTGTGTATGTATATGTGTGTGTATATGTATATGTGTGTGTGTGCGCGCGTGTATGTTATATGTGTGTATGAGTGTATGCCATGCGTGTACAGGTGCCCTTAGAGGCCAGAGGAAGGTATCAGGTGCCTTGAGCTAGACTTACAGGCAGTTGTGGGCTGCTAGAAGCCAATTCCAGTCTCTTGGGAGAGCAGCAAGTGCTTCTATCCACTGAGCAACCTCGATAGCACCCCTGAGGACATTCTGATTATTACAGATGATACTGGCACCTTGTATCTGGGGCACTTTCTTGATTGGTGATTGACATGAGAGAACCCAGTCCATCGTGGATGGTGCTACCCCTAGGTAGTTGCTTTTGGGTGCAAGAAGACAAGCTGAGATAGCCGTGAGGACCAAGCCAACAAACAACACCCTTCCAGTGGTCTCTACTGCAGTTGCTGCTTGCAGGTTCCCGCCTTGAGTTCCTTCCCTGCAAGCTCTCCTCCTCAAGCTGCTTGTGGTCACGGTGTTTATTACAGCCATAGAAAGCAAACAAGGACACCTTCTCTGCGTGCGCTCTCACGAACAGCACTGACAGCAGAGGGGGAACTTCTTAGACTCACACTTTAGACTGTTTAGATCAGAAAGTCCAGGCAAGGAGCTCAACAATCTGTGTTTCCACAAGCCCATCATTAGGTGACCAACAGTGACAGACACTTACGTTGGAAAATCACTTTGAAAAACCAGTGGTCACTGAGGCAATTTGATTGACCAGGTTTCTGATTTTTTTTTTTTTTTTAATAAAGGTATGCTTCCTGCCTGATCCAGCGCAGGATAAAGTACTCAGGAAACAGTCCCATAGAGCATGTTCCGGATCTACATGTGAGTGTAGACATACAGCCTTTGTTCACCAATGACTTCAAGGGGGAAGACAGAAGCCTCTTTTAAAACCATAAGGCGCTAGTGAAAACCGGAGGGAAACCTAAGGAGAAAGAATGCTGCCCCGTACCTTTACACGATAAAGAGCTTACTAGAAAGGGGACATTGCCTACCCCCATTCCAGGGAGAGGCCATGTATGCACCTGATCAGAAACATGCTAAATCCTCAGGCAAGGGCCCCAATCAGTGCATCATACAGATACATAGCTAATACTGTCATGGTGGCTGGAGTCTGTACCACCAGAACAGTGAAGTGCCACAGATACCAACACACGGCAGTCGGTACGTAATCCGATACTCAGAATTATAACCAAACCTCCCCCCACTTACTTGTTTGAGACAGAGTCTCACGTAGCAGCGCAGCTGGCCTCAGGCTCTCTGGGTAGCCAAGCCTGACCTGGGACACCCACTTTCCCTGCTTTCTGTTCCCATACTCCCTTATTTGGGGGCTCTCTGGTTAGGGCAATAAGGGAAGCTAAGTTTGCAGGGAATGTGCCAGGGGGTGGGGAGCCATTACCATCCTGCTGCAGAGCCCCTGGAGCACCGCCGTTGAAGATTTGATCAGCGTGATTTAATATGAACTCAATCACCACCTGCTGGACCCGGACTGCCAGAAACGCCGCATCTCCATTGCAAATAGTGGCTTCGATTTTCTTACTCCTGCATGGAAGAAACATATTCAGAGCGAGTCCGCCTCACAACAGGAGGTAGTGGGGATGGCCTGTGAGCCTTTAATTTTTCACGACCAATCAGAGAGAATCTCCCAATGGTGGTGAAGCCCAACCCACTGACTAGACTGGATCACTGCTGCATGGTCCACGTTACAGGACTATATACACTGCCCATCAATATACAGAACTGACTTCTTTTGACTTCATGGGATTCACTCCTGTCTTTACTCAGGTGTCCCATGGATCAAGTCATTGCCTGTGATTTCCATGAAGCAGTTGATTCAAGTTATAGCCACCTGTCGTCTCACCACAGCAAAGAAAAGACAATGAACTTCAGAGCCCCTAAAAGCCTTTTCAAGAAGTGGTAACATACTGACCCATATCTTTAGCCACACTGGGGTAAAAGCCAACAAATGTCTTTAGAACCAGAGTTTCCAAGGGAGCAGGCCAAGAGCTTAAGACCTTAACGGCAGTTTCAAGCTGTATGTGCTATAAAAAGATCACTCAGCCATGCCGTCAAGTGCTTTATCTCTGGAGGACCCAGGCTTTGCTGCTCTGAGCCCATGGGGTGGTAGTTACCTGAGGAGGTTTGGGGCCCACACCAGGGCCAGGTTCCTGGCGTGCATGTTGGTCTTGCTGCTGAATGAGGCGATGTGGGCCAGGTGTCGAATCAGGTATTCCAAGGTCCTGAAAGAGTTTGTTTGTTCAATTAATTTTTGGAAAAGTAAGAAATATCAGTGCCTATGTGAAGTCTGCCATGTGGAGGTCATACCCAAGTTGGGATGAAGGAGTCTCTGTCTTATGAACTTTGAAGGAACACTGGGGAGAGATCAAGATTGATGAAGGGCCACTTCCTTGACTCCAGGGCCACTGACTCAGGATGGGGACAGATGTCAGCACTGTAAGATGTCAGATGAAACTGTAGGTCCAGGGACAGAAACAGAGCATCACAGGCCACAGGCCCTGAGCTCTTAGTGACAACTTGCTTCTTTCTCACCCTGGGGAAAATTCACTTTCCCACAATCTTCAAATAGGTTCTCATCTCGATTCTCAGGGATAGCTGTCAAGCTAAAGGCTAACTGGGTTCTTGTCAATGGACCTGTTTCACAAACGAACGTTTGTATGGGCCTGTTTCACAACGTTTGTTGACTTTAGGATGTTCTTTGTAATACCACATCAAATTCTGCTAACTCTGGGAAAGTTAGTACCACTCCCGATAATCTGTATGAATAGAAAGGATGGGGATGATGTCTGGGATAATCTTAAGATGCTCACGAGTCATAGTCATCCCCAGATTTAAGGTTTGGAAACCTGGCTTTCCAAAGGCTTCTTTGTAGTATAATTCAGCTTATAAACCAAAGCTATCACTGTGAGGCTGGCTTGTGTGACTGTGATGACATTCTTTGGTACTCTGATGAGTACCCTGCAAGTGGAAGCAGGTTGTCCTCGGCTACCAACATCCCTGGTTGGACACCCGCTCATCCTGATAACACTGACTGCTCATTAATTTCCAAAACGCCTCCAGGAAAGCCACCATCCATATGTCCCTGCCTCCTGGATGTTTTACCACACGGAGTCTGAGCGTTTCTTACCTATAATGGGGTGGGGGAAGCTCCAGGATAACATTCTGGATTCTGGCCAGCTGGCCTTCTTCTGGGCGATGAGACACTGCTTCCTGTGGAGAAGAACATGAAGTACCCAGTGAGCATCCAGGAGCCAGGACCCTTCCTGCATGTCCCGGTCTTATTCAGGACTCAGATCTTCCAGCCTTACAACTGCACCTGCAGATCCTGTCCCAGAAGCACTGGTGTCTGTGTCAACGGCAAGCCACATGCCCTTTCTGAGTTTCAGAGTCAAGGGTCTTCACCTGTATGCACACAGGAGTGGGTGGGTCTCTGAGTGCCCTCAGAGGTTGTTTGGCGTCTGAGAA
Organism: Mus caroli; assembly: GCF_978045245.1. Taxonomy (NCBI): domain Eukaryota; kingdom Metazoa; phylum Chordata; class Mammalia; order Rodentia; family Muridae; genus Mus; species Mus caroli. The sequence continues at coordinate 35,729,932 of NW_028227272.1, forward strand.
AGAACGTACAGGATTGAAAGGTATCCTGCATGGCAGAGAGTCATAGACGCTCACATTCAGAGAGACAGCACAGGGACACACGTCTACTCAGTCCCTTTGGGTGTGAACAGCTATATACTTGTCACCTAGCCTGTGACTATTCCATGACTCCTAGTCCTCAACTGCTGCCTGTTTTGTCTGCCAAAAGGCAGAGAAGACGTGCCTTTCTTATCAGGGACAAGAGTTTTGTCCCCAGGATCTGGCGGCCTTGCTCTGATTTGCTATCTGCTTATATCCTGTGTGGGCATCTTGTTCCCGGCAGTCCAGGGCCTTGCAGGGGAGGCAGGAACACCATGAGGACAACGTGATGACAGGCTGGCTCATGTCCATCTCTCGCTGGCCCTAGGCTGCCTCGTGACACAAGCATCCCTAACGATTCTTCAATTCCAGCCCTGTTTCCTATCTTGAGAATATATCCTGCCTGTGTGTGATGACTAAAACTGACAGTCAACTTGAGGGGATTCTAAAATCACTGAAGAGACACGTCTTTTGGCATGTCTGTAAAGGACTGTCTAGATTAGGTTAATTGAAGCGAGGAAATTTAGGCACCCTAAATATGGACAGTGCCATTCCATAGGCTGGGATCCTGTACTGAATAAAAAAGAAGTAAACTGAGCCAATCACAAGCATTCTCTGTTTCCTGACTCAGGGCAGCGTGGCTAGCTGTCACCTGCTCTTGCATCTACTTTGATAACTACTGCTGGCTGCGATATAAGCAAAAATCAAGATTCAAATCTGGGGGGTTTTGCGCACCGTTCACCCACATTTATTTGTTAGCTGGCATTTCTGGATCGTCCTTCTGGGTGTGGCTTAGTGGTGAGAACATTGATTTAGCGTGCACAAGGCCCTGGGTTGGATTTCCAGCCCAATGAAACAAATGATCAGAGTTCCTTGTAAGGCACTACACAGTTTAGTGGTGATTGCATCTTCTTAGAAGGGTGAAGCAGGAAGGGAGTGAATTCAAGGCTTGCCTGGGCTACAGACTGTATTTATATCAAGATCCTGTTTCAAAAGCCATTATATTTATTATTATTCCTTGTGTATTTATACATGGTATATATGTGAAGGTTGAGAATAGCCTGCAGAAATTGCTTCTCTCTTACCATGATGGATCCCAAGGATCAAACTCAGGTCACTGAGCTTGGCTGCAAGCATCTTTAACCACTGAGCCATCTCACTGTCCTCCATCCTAAAACTTTAAAAGGGATTGTGGCCCTAGCTCAGTGACAAAGCACTTGCTTACCACATAAGAGGCCTTGCGTCTAGTCCCTGGCACCACAAAACAAACAAAAGCCCAACAACAACAACTAACACTCACAGTTATACTCTTAGCAATGATAGCTTTTAGACACTACTCACTGAGAGCTGAAGCCAATTAACTTTGGGGAACACTCACTGTCTGCTGGGCCATTCTCTCAACCACATCTGCTGTGTATGTTCTGACTTAAAAGGATTCTAAGGTCCTTTTAAGGCCTGGGTCTCCCTGCCCCTCTTGCCCCTGCTCCCAAACCACTCCTGTGCAGGACAATGTCTGTGTCAGCTCCAGCATCATCGTTTACTTACTTACTTATAAATTTAAAAATTTTTTGTTTTCAAGACAGGGTTTCTCTGTGTAGCTCTGGCTGTCCTGGAACTTACTCTGTAGACCAGGCTGGCCTCGAACTCAGAAATCCGCCTGCCTCTGCCTCCCAAGTGCTGGGATTAAAGGTGTGAGCCACCACCGCCCGGCTTAAGTTTAAATTTAAAGTAAGCTTACAAAGTGACAGGTTTCATTTTGGCATTTGAATTCTGTGTACACGCGTGCACCAGCCAGAGAAGTATGTCTCTTGTCTTCCTGTGTGCCTATTCCTTTTGACACAGGGTCTCCCACTGAGCCCAGAGCTTGACAGTTATCCATAGAGATCCTAATGTCTCCTGCATCATGGGTGCCTATGACGTCATCCCGTTTTTACGTGGACGATGAGAACCAGCATGCAGGTCTGTGGCTTGTGCATCGAGTGCTCTTACCTACTGAGCCACCTCCCTGGATCTCATAGCTAATCCCCTTTTCAATGGAAGTGAAACATATCTACGTATGTATGTATATATGTAGTATGTATGCATGCATACATCATCTATCTGTCTATTTAATCTATATATGCACACTATTTTAAAATGGCAGTCAGATACCTCAATGTGGGAAACTTGGGTCATCTTTCCCTAAGAAGAGGGATGTGTGTGTTGGAGTGCCATAGCCCCAGCTCCCACTCTTCTGGTAGGTGTGCCTGCTGTGAACGGAGCGAGTATCAGCATCTGCTGCCTTCTCTGCCTTTTGAGATATACAAGATCGAGGGTCAGGGGCACGTGTGGCCTTTCTAAAGGAGCTCCACACCTATCTTCTCTTTCCCATTATTTAGGAAACAGTAGCAAGGACCACACTCCCAGCACTTAGGGAGAAGGGAAGGGAAGGTGAGCTCGCCAGGCAACCGGGGCTGCAGAATATAGCATGGATGCTCACAGTTTGGTTCCATCGTGCAGTGCACACAGAGGGGGCTCAGGATTGTCCCTGCATAGCCAAGACCAAGCTCTGCAGAACTTTGTGCCATTCCCCTCTTTATAAAAGGCATCTAGATCTGCGAGTTGGGGCACTAGCCAGTAATAACAATGGAAAACTGAAAGACGGGTTTGGGGGATAAGAGTGCAGGTGGAGATAGCGGCCCTCATGGAAAGTTCCTTTAATATTTTAGGAAGCAGCTTAGTCATTGTCATTCTCTGAAGCCAAGGGGCGGGTTAACCCCTGATGCTTGCTAAGCCCAGTGAGAACTGCTGTTACTTTCCTTAGCCTCTTCCTACTGCATCCCCATCCTATCTAGAAACTCACTTTCTTTTTCCTCTCACTTAATTACCTGACAAGACAGGGTCTTTCTATGTAACCCAGGCTGGCCTTGAACTCACAATCTTCCTGCCTCAACGCCCCCTCCCCCCTCAAGCTAGTATTATGGGAGGGTTATACCAAGCTCAGCTTAAATCCTCATTTTTCTCTTAGGACAACAAATGTTCTCCGATTAAGGCAGCAGATCCTATCATTGGGCAACTCGGGGAGAAGGGTCAAAATTTGATTCACCCCAATTTATGTGTGTGTGCAGGAACTGGAAGCGAGCTCAGGCCAAATTGGCTGATGTTTCAATCTCAAAGATCTGGGATGAACCTGCCACTACTTGCTCTCCATCACTGACCAGACGATCACCTTCCTGACCTGTGAGATCAGGGCAAAGGCAGGGTTCTTATCCTGGTGCTAAGCTCTTGCCCTAGGTTTCTGTTTTCTTCAGAAACCGCCCCTGCCCTGCAGTTCAGGCTCTCCTGCCAGACAGCCACCATCCCTGAAGAGACCTGACATAAATGAGTGAGAGGGACTTTCTCTTCCAACTGCGCCCTGGGGGCAATTAGAAAGTTAATTGTGTATGCGTGTGTGCGTGTGTGCCTGTGTGCAAGCCAGAGACCCAGGAGTCGGTGTTCTCCTTCCAGTACATGGGTCTTGGGCAGCAGTTCTCAACCTGTAGATCTCGATCCCTTTGGGGGTTGAATGGCCCTTTCACAGGGCTCACATGTCAGATATCTACATTATGATTCTTAACACTAGCAAAATTACAGTTATGGAGCAGCAACAAAATAATTTTATGGTTGGGAAGTCACCACAACACAAGGGACTGTATCAGAGGGTCATAGCATTAGGAAGGCTGAGAACCACTGGCTCTTAGCGATAGAAGTCAAGTCATCATGATCGATCAGCCTTTACCTGCTGAGCCAAGGCCTCCTGGTTACAATTTTAAGCTTTATCAATTACTTATGTGATCTATATTGGGTGACCATGCCCTTCTGTGAACCCTGTATCCCATCTCCCATCATTGCTACCATGCTTGTCCCACACCAGGCACTGGTCTCTACAAGTCCTCTTAAGCTCAGCCTCTCCCAACCCCCAACTAGAGCCTTTGGACCTGCTGTTTCTTGTCACCCACTTCAGCAGATACTGCTATAATCTGTCCCCTCGCTTTATCCCTATCTGCTCGGATTCTGCCTCATGGAGAGAATTCTGGTGGCCTTAAAATAGCAGTTAGTGTCCATCCATATCCCCTCAGCCCTGGGCTTTTTTTCTTCAGAGTGTTTATTGACAGCTCTCATGAGACATTGGTATTTTACAAGGGCTTATCCCCACCCAGGTCTCTCTCTCTCTCTCTCTCTCTCTCTCTCTCTCTCTCTCTTCTTGTTTAAGTAGAACCTTCAGCAAATAAGGATTGTATCTTTCTTGTTCACCGTTAAATCTCCAGGCCCTGGAACCACGCCTTCCAGCTGTGGAAAGTCCTAACAACTGAATAATGGAATAAACCAGTGAGAGAGTCAATATTTTGCTTTATGCTTGAAAATGGCAGACAGTCACATGTGGGCCACAGCTTAAGGACGCTGCCACCCTAGAACACTCTCCATTGTGGTGAACACTGTCTTGCTGAGGTCAACTCCTTGACCTTGGATCCCCGACAGGATGGCCAAGCAGTTTGAATTCCCCATAATTAATGGTTTCTCTGGACACCGGTCTCTCTTCTTTTCTTCTTCTTCTTTTTTTTTCTTTTCTTCTTTTAAAAAAGGTATCTTAAAAGACTTATTTTTCTTATTTGTGTGTGTGTGTGTGTGTGCACGCTTGCATGAGTTACATGTGTCTCTTGCATGGAGATATTTAAGGAGACTACAGAGCATGGGTTCTTCTGCATCTGCAGTTATAGATGGTAGTGACCCTCCTGGTGCTGGGAACCAAACTCAAGTCCTTTGTAAGAGCAGTAAGTGCTCTTACCTGCTGATCCATTTCTCCTCCTACCTATTTTGTTTTTAATCATGTGTGTGTGTGTGTGTGTGTGTGTGTGTGTGTGTGTGTGTACATGGAGAGGTCAGAGGTGTTGGATCCTCTCAGAACTGGAGTTACAAGTGGTTGTGAGCTACTAATGCAGGCCCTCTAAAAGAGCAGCACACACACACACACACACACACACACACACACACACACACACACACACACTGCTGAGCCACTTCTGCAGTCCCCGGCAAGCCAGGACACTTGCCTTCTACCTCCTCCCATCTTGAGCTCATAACCTAGTTGCCCGTGTGAGTCCCTAGTTTGCCCCAAGCGACAGTTTGGTGACTTATGTGAGTCAACAAACTTGTGGGCAAACATTTGCTGAGTAACCATTCCAATATTTTCTCCTAGCTGGAGGGAAGAAACACAATAATGAATAAATAAAATAAACCTGCTCCTGTCCTTAGGTAGCTTTCTCTCTCTCTCTCTCTCTCTCTCTCTCTCTCTCTCTCTCTCTCTCTCTCTGTCTCTCTCTCCCTCTCTCCCTCTCTCCCTCCCTCCCTCCCTCCCTCCTTCCTCTCTCTCTCTCTCTCTCTCTCTCTCTCTCTCTCTCTCTGGTGTTTGGTTTTTTAAGACAGGGTTTCTCTGTGTAGCTTTGGCTGCCCTAGAACTTGCTCTATAGACCAGGTTGGCCTCGAACTCATGGAGATCTACCTGCTTCTGCCTCTGAAAATAAAGTTGTGAGACCCCACTGCCTGGCCTTAAGTAGCTTTTAATTCAACAAAGGAGATTGATACTTAAAGAAGGGACTTCAAGGGGGCCGTGGAGACAATTCAGAAGATTCCCTGGACTCCATGTGAAAGCTGGAAACGGACCACTTGCTTATAAGCCTGCCACTGTGGAATGGAGACAGGTGGAGACTGTGTCTCCCTGGAGCATGCCTGGTCCAAAGCTCAGTGAGAGATTGCCTCGAGGGAATAAAGAGAGAGCGCACTTGAGAGATACCCAAGACCCTTCTGTGTTTGCATACACAGGGGAATGTAACCCCGGTGTTCCGGAAATGATCTTAAAGCTAATGCAATAATTAAACCACCAATTCCCTGGCAACTGCAAGCTAGTAACTTTCATTTCAGTTTAATCATTTTAACTGGATCAATGAGAAGAAAATTTGAATTTTTCCTAAAATCAATGTTTCCTTTTTTTCTCTGCAGAACAAGGTACATTGAAGAATTACTTCTAAAGATACCAGCTTCTGTGTCCTGGAGCATGGAAATGCTGCCTTATTTGAGAAAAAAAGGGGGGTGGTCTTTGAAGCTGTGATTAACTTCGGAATCCTAAATTTTCCAGGTCATTCCCAAATGCACTTTATGGCTGTCTTTACAAGCCAGACACAGAGGCAGACACAGTCAGAAGAGAGCTGAGCTCCACATGACCCTGTTGGAGCTGGGAGAGTCAAGGAATACCCTTCTCTCTGGGGCTTCTCTGAAAGCACCTAAAGGTTTTTTGGTGTTTTTTGTTTGTTTGTTTTTAATGTTTTATTTTATATTATTTTATGTGCACGGGTATTTTGCCTGCATGTGTCTGTGCCACAGTGCCCATAGAGACCAGAAGAGGGCATCAGAGCCCCTGGAACTAGGGGTAAGCTGTGGCCACCCTGTGAGTGTTAGGAATTGAACTCAGGCCCTTGGGGAGGGCAGACGATGGCTCTTAACCTCAGAGCCATCTCTCCAGCTCTAAACTAGTTTTGTCAGGGTATTTTGTCATAGCAACAGGAAATGAAACCAGGGCAGACAGTTTGTGGTAATCTGTTACAGCCATAACGGAAACTAATAACTTGAAAATTGAAAAAAGAAATTCCGTTTATTCTACAACTTAGAATGGATCTGTATCAATCTACTTACCCACATCTCCCCAGGCCTCCCAGCCCTCAACACGAGCACCTGCATGCCTTCCTATGCACCCACTCAGACTGCTTTCTTCCCATTTAATTGTATACTGTGCCAGTAACTATTGTTCAAAAATATGTCTCTTTTTTTTTTCTGGCCACACAGTTTTAAAGCAATAGATTTATCATTTATTTATCTTTGATGGTAGAGATACAGCTATTCTTCAAAATTTGGATGTTGTGTATAATCCCATAGTGAATCTAGTTGTACATCACTCTAAGACTGAGTCCCAGAGTTACTAGATTAAAGAACATAATGTTATTAGAACCTTGGTCATAATGGGATACCCACCTAATTTATATTTCCAGTAGATTATAAAGAGTGGGTCTTCTCACAGGCTTGCTAGCATGAACTATAACATTGAAACTTATTTATTTATTTTTAAAGATTTATTTATTGTTATATGTAAGTACACTGTAGCTGTCTTCAGACACACCAGAAGAGGGCGTCAGATCTCATTACGGATGGTTGTGAGACACCATGTGGTTGCTGGGATTTGAACTCAGGACCTTCGGAAGAGCAGTCAGTGCTCCTAACCACTGAGCCATCTCTCCAGCCCTGAAATTTATTTTTCAGTGACTGAGAAGCATTTGGTAATGCTCATCTGGTAATGCACATACTGACTTTGCAGAGAACTCAGGTTTGGTTCCAAGTAGACACAGCAACCCATAGCCACCTGTAGCGTCAGGTCCGGGGATCTAATGACCTCTTCTGGCCTCTTAGGCATCTATGTATATATGATGCCCACACACTCATGCAGGCTCACACTCATACACATAAATTGAAACAAATCTTTAAAAACGTAACATGCAAATATATCTTTCTAGTAGTTTTTATATAATTTTGTTCCTCTGAATTGTCTAAGTCTTGCGCTCATTCATTCAACGCAGCGTTAGGTGGTTTTCTTTTTCTTTTTTTTTAATTTTTAATATTTTTATTACATATTTTCCTCAGTTACATTTCCAATGCTATCCCAAAAGTCCCCCATAGCGCCCCCCACTTCCCAACCCACCCATTCCCATTCTTTTGGCCCTGGCATTCCCCTATATTGGGGCATATAAAGTTTGCAAGTTCAATGGGCCTCTCTTTCCAGTGATGGCCGACTAGGCCATCTTTTGATACATATGCAGCTAGAGACAAGAGCTCCGGGGTTCTGGTTAGTACATCATGTTGTTCCAACAATAGGGTTGCAGATCCCTTTAGCTCCTTGGGTACTTTCTCTAGCTTCTCCATTGGAAGCCCTGTGATACATCCAATAGCTGACTGTGAGCATCCACTCCTGTGTTTGCTAGGCCCCGGCATCGTCTCACAAGAGACAGCTATATTTGGGTCCTTTCAGCAAAATCTTGCTAGTGGTGGTTTTCTTTTTATTGACAAGCAGTAGTTCTCTGTAATTACAGAATAGCGATCTCTTTGTCATTTTCTTAAGAATGGTGTGTTTGTAACAGACAGTTTCATGTAGCCCTGCCTGGCCTTCCACTTCGCAGTTACAGCTGGCCTGGATTCTCCTTCCTTTGCCTTCGTCTCCCAGTGCTGAGATTACAGGAGCATACCTTATGTACTGCTTGAGAATGAATACATATTCACATACACACATTATATATAACATATTTAATATATTATATATAGTAATATATATTAAATATGTGTGTGTATATATATGTATGTATGCATATGTATATTTTACTTCCTGTGTATGGGACTTTTGCTAGCATGTATGTCTGCATATCACATGGATGCCTGGTGCTTGAGGTCAGAAAAGTATGTTGAATCCCCTGGAACTGGAGATGTGGGTCCCCTGGAAGAGAAGCCAGTGTTCCTAACTCTGAAGCTACCTCTCCAGCCCAAGGGGAATATTTGTTTGTCAAATCTGTCTTTTGTTACTTATTCCCTAGGCTTTTATGGTGAGGGCATCCTTCAACCTGTCAATGGAAAGAAGACAATTTGGTTTTTCCTGTCTTTAGCCGACTCTCAATACTGCTTCTGGGCCTCGTCCTTCAGTGTGTCTCTTGTCATTAGCCCATGACTTCAGAACCCATGCTGTATTTGAGTGGTGTGGGAGCTATGAACAGGCTTTTAATCTTTATCTCCGCCTGTGAGCAGTACTCACCTGCCTGTGACTGACATTAACACCTGCTTCATTCATACGGTACTAAATGAGCTCCTACTGATCTCGTTTGTTTTTGGTTTTTTTGTTTTGTTTTGTTTTGTTTTTTTTGAGGTATGGTTTCTCTATGTAGCCCTGACTGTCCCAGAACTTGGCTCTGTAGACCAGGCTGACCCCGAATTCACAGAGATCCACCTGCGTCTCCCTTCCAAGTGCTGGTGTGTGACACCGTTGCCCAGCTTGTGAGATCCTATTTGAGTTTATGACAGAGAAGTCGCCCAATTACAAGGCAGCTGTTATCATTGTTAATATTATTATTCCATTAATATTTGAATCCTCTTGTTCATCCAACGAGTTGGTATTTGACTTCAGCTATGCAGGTGAGTTAAACAAAATGTCAGAATGTAACAGAGCTATTTTCCTATGTCTAAAGTTTGCTCAGACCATCACATTCACTACTGCAGGCAAAGACACTACACTAAGGGACAAAGTCTGCAACAGAATCAACATCTGTAGGCCCTGCTTTTGTAGTCAAAACAAAACACCCCCATTTTACTTTTTAGTGTCAATAAACTGTCTGAATTCATGTCATTTCCTTCAATCACGTTGACAAATATTGTCTTCCAGCTTTTCCCCTCTACTTTCCCTATTTTTTCCCATCCCTGTGAGGGCACCACAAGGATAGGAGTAGGCTGAGGTAGGAGGTGTTCTGACCCAAGGCTGTTGCTGACAGAATTAGGAAGGAACCATTTCTGAGGCTTTTTGTCAAGAATTGCTCTAGCTACCCACAAGTTCACATCAGCAGCCACAGGTTGGTACAGTCGCCAGTGTTTATGATTAAGGTTTCTGTGTGCTTTGGGTTCTCTTTCACTAAAATTCAATGTAGTCTGTGGGCAAGGTTATGACAATTATTACACAAAAGAGCTAATACATCAAAACAAATACTATTCTTGAATATCCTTCCTTTTTTTTTTTTTTTCCGAGATAGGGTTTCTCTGTATAGCCCTGGCTGTCCTGGAACTCACTTTGTAGACCAGGCTGGCCTTGAATTCAGAAATCTGCCTGCTTCTGCCTCCCGAGTGCTGCCTTTTAAGCCTTTAAAAAATTAATTTTTTCTTAAAAAGTTATCTGTGGTGTGTGTCTCTTCTAGATTCCAATTCTCCCAAGACTTTCTTTTCTTTCTTTTTTAAAAAAGATTTATTTATTTTATGTATATAAATATACTGGAGTTGTCTTCAGACACACTAGAAGAGGGCATCAGATTCCTTTACAGATGGTTGTGAGCCACCATGTGGTTGCTAGGAATTGAACTCATGTGGTCCTATTTTACTTTTTTTATCTATTAATTTTTTAATTAACATGCTTGGTATTAGCTTTCACTATAACACTTTCAAACAAGATCCGCTCTTGCCTGACTCTTCCCTACTTTCCCTCTGCTTCAGTCCCTCTGTCCCTTCCATCCACCAAAGCCTCTTTCTACATTCAGGTCACATGTGTTCTGTTGCCCTCCCCCACTTCCTGCACACTCCTTTCCTCCTGTCTGGGCACACACACACACACACACACACACACACACACACACACACACGCATCACGAGCTTAGATCTGAACTTGAGAGAGAGCCTGGCTGCAGGCTTTGTTCCTCTGCGCCTGGCTACCTTGTCAAGCCTGGCATTAACATTTGCTTTAGCCACGTGTTTTGCCCCATCCTTTCTGCTCACCCACGGGTGCCTCATTTGGTAGCCATACAGCAAGCACAGTGCAGCTATTTCACTCTTGCATCAGCAGCCTATTGGTTATCCCATCCTCTCTTCCCCTGGCCCAGGTGCTTTGCTGTTTTTTTCCCTCTCTCTCTTTGTAGCTTTCTGATAAAGTCTTTTGATGTTTGCGATGGGGTGGGTGGGGTGGGGAACTCTATCTCCCTTTTCTGCCTACCAGTCTGTTCCCCAAGCCCCCAGGCAAACACAGAAAGAACACTCTTTTGAAAAAAAAAAAAAAAAAAAAAAAAAAAGAACCATCACGATGTATATCAAGCACCAGAGGCCTGAGATTCCTGCCCTGCCTCTGCTGTGTGACCTTGGGCCAGCCACTTTACTTCTTTGGTTCTCAGTTTTCTCCCTGAACAATGAGGCACATTCAGTTGGATAAGCATAGAAATAATTTAACCCAGCTCTCAAAACAAACAGCATCATTCTGAGAATTCAAGGAAGGAGCAGTTAGCAAACAGCCCAACCACTCTCCTTCCCTTGCCATCTTACATCCACCACCATGCTAAGATAATGCCAACCAGCTGGCGAGTTGTGTTATTGTTATTTCAGTGTTGAAACTGCCCTTGGCCGGTCCGTGCATCCCACCCGCTAACCACAATAGAAACCCAAACACTCACCGTGAATTTCTCATAGAGCTCGTAGGTCAGGAGGGGGTTGGGCAACTCCCGGAAGTAGAGCTTGCACAGGGAGCCCACACAGTGGATGTCTTGAAGGTACACTTCCCTTGTCAGATCTGGGCATTGATCTGAGCCAAACTCTTGCCTGGAACAACAGAGACAGAGACATAACAACCCCAGGGACCATGGGCTCCGTGTCAGCAGTTGCTTGGAGGCACAGGAGTCAAAAGAGCCTCCAGTGCCATTGTGCCTGGGGTCCTGCCTGACCTCCACTCCACTCCGGGCACCAGGAGGCCATTGGAGAGTCATGGCTTTTGGAGGCTGATGCTTGCTTGGAAGTTGTTTGTGATTTGACATCAGAAAACTCATTTGTGACCAGAAGTCCCCACAGCTCCATATATGTGTCTTGGTGGGGGTCAGGGGGATATAAAATGTCTACTGAGGTTTCAGTTTTTCAAAAGCATTACTCAAAATGTAACTCCCCACTCTTTTTTTTTTTAGCGGCTAGACTCAAAACTGGGAAGTGGGGTGAGGCAGAGGGTGGGGACAGTGTCAGGTCTTATCCCACATTTCCACAGTCATGTCTCCAATTCCCTTCAACCGAATACTCAAACCCAAGATTTGAAGACCTAACTCAACCATCTCTCTGTCGCTTGGCGGAACTGTTTTTCTAGGTGGCTTAGTGGTGACTCTTAGGTGTCACTCCAGCATGTGAATGTCTTAAGCGGTCAGTCCCCAGTGGGATTCCAGGAACACCAAGACCATTTGGGTCTAGATTAGGCCTCTGTGCCATTTTCTTTCGTTCCTTTTACTTTGTCTTCTTTCCCTTTGATCCACGTTGTTTGAAACAGGGTCTCACTGTATAATATAGGCCAGGTTGGTCTTGAACTGACGTCATTACTTCTTCAGTCTCCTGAGTGCTGGGCTCATGGGCCTGAACCACCAGCTCCAGTTTAGGTTTGACGTCAAATCAGAAAACATTTCCTTACATGGGTGCACTGCCTCACACTGTATATACTTGTAAGCTACAAATATGGCTTTTAAGTGGTTTTAATATAGAAGTTAAGCTCCCGAGTATACTCCTCAGTTAGGCAGGGATAAACCCCACAAGAGTCCGAGAACCAACATTTTTCAAAGCAGCCCATTGCCCCCCTGTACTCTGTTCCATCTTTCAAAGAAGAGTGGGAAACTCTCTAATACTGTAAGTACCTAAAGGTACTTGGGGTCAGAGAAGAGAGGGGTCCTGTGAATCTGTGGACACACGTGCATGTGTTTGTTTCTCTGAGATCGGGAGAGAAGAATCTACAATTTATTCGTTTATTTTGCCCAGATTTTCCCTGGTCAAGGCTAAGGCACTCTGTAAATGAAAAAGACTCCCCCTACCTAAGCATCTTTCTGGATGCCAGCTACGGTGTCGTGGACTTCAGACCTAAGAGTCACCCTCAGTGTGGAACACTTGGTTTGCAAACTTGCGGCCCAGTGCTGATCCCCAGCAAGAAAAAAAAATGTTGTCAGTAAAATTCTAAGGGATCCTCATGCCATGTATGGTGGTGGACACCTGAGATCCTAGGACCTGGGAGACTGAGGAAGGAGTTGTGAGTTCAAAGCTGGTCAGGTAGACTGAGACCCTGTCTTAAAAAAGCAAACACCGAAGCATCTGGGTGTGGTAGAGCACAACTTTAGTCCTTAGCTCTTGTGAACCAGGAGCAGATGGATCTCAGTGAATTTAAGGTCAGTCTGGCTTACAGAGTGAGCTGCAGGACAGCTAAGGCTACACAGAGAAGAAACCTTGTTTTGATTTAAAAAAATTATACTTGTAATAAACTATTTTTTAACATTCATAAAAATGTTTTATTATTCATTACAGTTTAATTAATTACAAGTGAGATTTGGAGAGGATGGACCAAAGAGAAGATAGAAAAAAAATGTTGAATTATACAATATATCATCCACATCATATATCCCAAGTACGTACTGACTTTACAGGAAGAGTGTTCTACAGAATAGGGAGGCTTACCCTAAGTTTCAGGCTAGCCTGGTCTATAGAGTAAAACCATGTCTCAAAACTTTTTTTTTAAATGTATATTCTTGTTATTTTAGAATTTATATTTGTAATTGGCAAACATGGTAAATATATATTTAAAACCACTAAATGTTCTTTTGGTATTATGATAAACAAAATACATAAGCCTATTGCCTTAATCACAGAAAAAAATATATATACTTCAATATATTTCATATATTGTGTATATACTTTATACGGTATCTTTTTTTATTTAAAGTTTGTCTTTTTGTTTGTTTGGTTTTGGTTTTTCAAGAGAGGGTTTTTATGTGTAACAGCCCTGGCTGTCCTGGAACTTGCTCTGTAGACTAGGTTGGCCTCAAACTCACATGGATCCACCTGCCTCTGCCTCCCAAGTGCTGCGATTAAAGGCGTGCAACACCATGCTCTGCTGGTTCTTGTCTTTTTAATGAAATAGGAATTTCTTAAAATGTTTAGGATAAATCTGTGGTATTATACATTACCCACATGTCATTTATTCTAAAAAATTACTAGGGCGTGGGGGAGTTGGAGGCCACACTTGCCACTGATTCTATATGAAGGTTAAAGGACAACTTTGTGGTGTCCGTTCTCTCCTTCTACTTATGTAGGCTCCAGGATTAGAACTCAGATTATTGGGTTTGCCCAACAAGCATCTTTACTGGAGGAGCCATGTCATTGGCTTCCAGTAACTTAAAAACATCAGCATCAATAAGAGAAATGTACAGCTATGCAGACTTCAACCATCTGAAATATCAAGAGTGTTTCCAAAGAAAACCTCCCAAGGGCCTCGGAATTCTGAACACCGTGCAAGGGACCCTAATCTAGCTGGGTTTTAGAAAAGCATGTTCCCTAACTTGTAATTTAGGCCACTTGAGGTAAATCCAATCCATCAACAAAGCATCAACCCTGCCCAAGACAAAGACAAAGCCGTTTTCACAGGACAGAGTTGCACCAGGCCGGGAGCCTGCCGATTAGGGTTAGACCTGCAGGCAGCTGCACTTCAAAGAGGCCATCCGAGAGTTTCCGGTACTCCCCAAAACTGCCAGCAGAGACAGACAGAATGAATGAAGGTTCACTTGAGGATTCTGGGCTCTTATTTTAGCTTACCTCAGCCGCTGGATGTTGGAGGTGACACCGGAGAGGCGATAGATTCCATCCACAATGCCGTGAGTCTCTATGAATTCAGCACAGCTCTTCAGCACATATGGAACTATGTACAAGAAGAGAAAAACAGCCAAGCATCAGATGTAAATCTGTCCTGTAAAGATACCCCTTGACTATCCAGGCCAGTTCAAGTGTAAGGGACTTAGAAGAGTCACAAGGGTGAGCAATTGCTTATAAGTGGTAGGCAACGCTCCTTAGAGACTTAATAATGTTTTAACTACTTTTTTTAAAGAGTTAAATAAAACTTAATACATTTTATTTATTAATTTACTTTAATAATAAATAACATATTTATTATTAAATAAAATTTACAAAATTTAAATAAAATAAACTTTAAAAATTAATTTTAAATACTTGGAAAAAAAAGTATGTTTGAGGTGTGGTAGGTGTAGTGGTGCCCATTTGTATTCTGAACACTGGGGAATTCAGGGTCAACCTCAGTCACAGAGTAAGTTTGAGGATAGCCTGGGCTATGAGACCCTGTTACAAATGAACATACAAACAAACAAAAAAATAACACCCTACCCCCCAATAATCTTCATGTTATTAACAGTTAACAATTCACAGAAATAGTATTTGTTCGTAAGAGATACATACTCTCCTTTGAAAGGTGAGACCCCCACCCCCAAACCTTGCTTCTAGTCACTGTTTAAATGAGGTTCTAACATGGCCTTTTACATGGCTCACCCTCCCAGGGTTCAGAGCTCTGGAGGTAGAGAATGGCTGTGTTTTTGTTCTCTCCTGGGTTGACCTCATTGTCAGAGTGACAGTGACACATGTCCTTTAGATGCCCAGAGGGAGGGAACATCAAGTCATTTGCTACTTGAGTCCCTTGACCAGTCTTCCTGAGGTCCTCTTGTGGCAGTGCAGTGAATACTGACTGACTGTGGAACAGACCAACCTTCAGACTAAAGTCATTCGTGGGTCCTGGTCACCTAGGGATGACACTGGTCCTCCACAAACTAAGGATTGGTCAGTGCTGTGCCAGACTCCCAGCACATACCAGTCCTTCCTTGGATTGGACTAATGCCAATTCATTTATGCTTATTACACACAGCTTGCTCCTGAATGCAAGTCCATACTGGGCTGACTCTTGTTTTGAGATAGAGGTGTGATATATAGCCACATTAGCTTTGAAGTCACCAAGTTTCCTATGTACTGGGGTTAGGCAAATACCACTGCATTTGGCTTAGACTGAACCTTTGTCTGGGTAGATATTAGATGTTCAATTCCAGCATTCTACCTAGACACGGAGTATTTGACTTCAACAATCTCATTATTGTTACTGGGTGCTGGAGGATCTTATCCAGGGCTGCCTGGATGCAAGGCAAGAACTCTATCCCAAAGCTACAATCCCACACTATCTAATTCCCCATGACAATGCATTCAAAGCATCTTCTTTTTCCTTCAGCTTTGAAATAATTGTAAGTTAGGCATTTAATCAAATTCATCATACTTAAAAATATCCTGCCATTCCCTCAAAAGCTAACACATACCAGGAGCCTCTCCCTTCAACAACATATCCTTATTTTGCCCATGGCTTATCCTGCAAGACGGGAACTGGGGAGAACCTTCCAGTTAACCCAGGTACAGAGGTCAGGGAGTGGATTTTGCATTGGAAATATCAGAGGCCAGAGACCACAGAGGTGGATCCACTTCCTATGCATGAATAGAGGGTGGGGGTGGGGTCCGTGCAGGCCAGGCTCCGAGGTCCTCCTCCCATCTCTGACCAGAAAAGCTACATTTGGATGTGTTTTATTACAGAGGAACTTTGCTAAGTTGGTGTGTCTTACTCTAAAGAGTGTAACAGAAAGAGTACTAGCACACACACACACACACACACACACACACACACACACACAATTTCTGTGGTACAAACAACAGTGGACACTTCCTACACCACCAAAAAGCTCTTTTGTAACTTGTCACGTGGGATGGATGGCTGAGAGTGAAGATTTAGATGCCAAACTACCTTTCTGGCCTGGGATTAAAATATATATGAAGACAGTGGTGATATTAATCTCAGGCTAGGACTGAAATTATCCTTGGAAACATTTAGCCCAGATCCTGGATATCAGAAGTATTCTGCAATGACAGCTGTTATTTCTGTGTTCGTGGCGATGAAGGAACATGAATTTATAACTTTTTTTTTTTGGCCTGATAACAGAGCTTAGCTCTTCCATCCAAATGAGTTGTCAAAACTCATCTCCACTCTTTGGAACTGCTGTTGTTTCTCTTTGAGAGTGATTCTGCTTTTGTGAGGTCTCCATGTTTTTAGGTGACTCCGTGAGGCACAAAAGCATTGAATATTTTAGAGTTGGGGAAATATCCGGGAAGTCCTTGTTTATAGCTCTGCATGAGAAGGAAGAATTATTATAACTCCTCACTGAATGAGAGAATATCCCTAGTCCCAAACTTGTCCTACATCTTCTGGATTCTCATCTTGGACCAAGTGGGAAGGTGCAGGTCTCTCTTTCAGCAACAGACAGGAGTCAGTCCATTTCCCACTTAGAGCAGCCAAATGTGTCAATTAGCCACCAAAACGGAAAAGCCACTGGGTAGCTTAGAGCATGTGAAATACAGATGTATGCACACATCAAGAGGATCTTGTCAACATGAATACTCCATGTCAGTAGGAAGGTGGGTGAGGGTGGCAGCAAGGAATTACCATTGATACACGCATTCACATGAGAGCACACATGTCAAAAAACTTCAGTAAAAGTTTAGTCCAAGTCTCAGGAGTCCTTGGGTTGTTCTTTCCAGAGTCTAGCTACATCAAGGACAGTTTAGGGTTCTGATTCTGATCACGGTAGGATCCTGATAGGCCCAAGCCCAGTGGCTACAGATAAACAGAAAGTCTCCCTTGTCAACACAGGCATGGGACGAGTGACTCTGGAGGTTGCAGTCACAAGAGTTTGGTCTCTCTGTTGCCCAAAGAACTTTGAGTTCTCCCACCCAGGTTCACACAATTGCTGGCTATGGTGATCTGATATTATCATTTCTTTGAGCTGTTTCATGGACACTTTTCTCCAACTCCCTTTTTCTGGTTTGCTTTTGTTTTCCCTGGATGAGCAGTCATGAAAGTTAACTTCCAATCAGCACAAAGCTTTTCTTCAGATGGCTTCTGACAGAAGAGAAAACCTTTCACACGTCCAAGGGTCCCTCATCTCCTTGCATCTAACCAGGCACAAGCAAAACACACTTGCTTCTTGATGAACCATTTGGTGAGCCTCCGAGGGTTGAGAGCAGAAAAGGCCAGAGTCAAAGCTTTTCATGTCCCTCCAGAAGTTGTGACTCTGTGAACAGCCTCGGTTTCCTGGTACCTAGGGTCTTGGGTAGATCCAAGCAAGCACAGCTCTGTTTGGTCACCATGGGGTTGTCAAAGCTACATTCTTTCAGAGCACATTACATTGCCTTTGTCTTTTAGAGGGACAGGTATACCCTTCCCTGTTCTTATCTCTTATTCCTCTTTGGGTCCTTATTCCTGACCTTCATGTGAAGGGTGGTGAAGAAGTGTGTTGTTGGAGTCAAGAGGTTAGCGTGGAGGGTGGGGAGATGGCTTAGCAATCACTTAGAGCTTACTGCTTTTCCAAAGATCCCGAGTTTGGTTCCCAGAACCCAAACTGAACGTCTCACAACCACCTGTGACTCCAGCTCTTGGGGATCTGACATCATCTTTTGACCTCTGTGGGCACCCTCACAAACACAGCATGTGGACATTCATGCATGCATGCATGCACGTACGTATGCACACACCCACATACTGCTTGCTCCCACCTATACCAGACCCAGCCACTTTTGAAGTGCACAATTAAGTTTTGGAAGTACGTATACAACTTTAGGAACAGTCACACTATCAGTTGTAGAACCTTTCATTTCCCACTCTCCTCAAAAACCCAATATTGATTCTTAGTTACTGCCCATACTCCCCCTCTGGAGCCCCTGGCTAGCTTTCCATTCCCATGGGGTTCTCTGTTTCAGAATTCCTACAAACATGGAATCTTAACTATGTGTGGTCCCCTGATGGGCTTCCTTTACTTAGCAAAATCCTCGCCGGATCCATTTACACTGCAGCATTCGTTGACACGTTGTTCCTTTCCATGGCTGAATATTATTCTAAACAAATTCTTCATTTTGCTTATCCATTGACCAGTTGGTGGAAAATTCAGCTGTTTCCACTCTTTGGCTTATTATGAACAAAGAAGATTCCTCCGTGTGTGTGTGTGTGTGTGTGTGTGTGTGTGTGTGTGTGCGTGCATTGGTCTGGACAGAAAGATTTTTTATTCTTTTGGCTATAGATCCAGGAGTGGGAGGGTGACTCTATATTCCCCTCTTGGGGCACTGCCAAACTGTTCTTCAAAACAGCTTTCACTAGACAATCCAGGGGAGTTCGGGTCACTCCACGCCCTTGTCAACACTTGTTACTGCCTATCTTTTCTTAAGGTTATCCTCCTGGGATGCTTTGGTATTTACTGTGGTTTTGATTTGCATTCTGCCAATGGCCAGGGATGCTTAGCATCTCTTCCTGGGCTGACTGGCCACTTGTGTATTTTCTCTGGAGACTGCCTTTCAGCTCAACTTTTAGTGGAATTGCTTGTCTTTTTTGTGCTGTCATTATAGTTCTTGAAATATTCAGGATGCGAGACCCTCATCACGTCTGGTTTTGGCAAATTCTTTCTTCTAAGCAGTGGGCTGTCTTTATACCTATTTTTTTAAATTTAAAATTTTAGAAATTACAATATAATTACATCATTGTTTGCTTCCCCTTCTTCCTTCCAGACCCTCCCTTAAACCCCACCTTACTCCTTCACAAATTCATGGCCTCTTTTCATTACATATCATTACATGCACGTATATTTTTATATGCATATATATTCCTAAATATAACCGATCAGTGTGTATAATGTTATTCATACATATGCTTTCAGGACTGATCTTTTGGTATTGGACAGCCAATTGGTGTGTTCTTCCCTGGAGAAGGCTATTTCTGCCACTCTCAGCATTCCTTAGTTGCCCGAAGCTGTCTAGGTAGCCACCGAAGTCTTGTGGTCTTCCCTTCATCTACTTTGGTCTATTGGTGTTGTCTATGTTCTAGGCAATACATATATGGGTATAGCTTCTAACACTGCAGGGAGATACAATATCACTGCAAACTTTCTGATGCTCTGTTTCACACAGGCTTTCTGCCCTCTCCCAAGCCCTGAATGTTCTCCAAGTCTTAGGTGCAGAAATGTTCTGTAGCTGTATCTATTGGGACTGGGCTCTACAGCTTTGCATTGTGATGGGCTATGGGTTTCTACAGCGATTTCTGTCTGCTGCAAAGAGAAATTCTTAGAAAATCTTAGGGTTTTATTGCTGTGAAGAAACATCATGACTATGTCCACTCTTCCACTGGTGTTGGCTTACAGTTTCAGGGAATTTTTCATTATCATTATGGCAGGAAGCATGGCAGTGTGCAGGCAGACATGGTACTAGAGGAGTCAAGAGTTCTACATCTTGATCCACAGGCAGCAGAAGGAGACTGTGTCCCACATGGGACATAGCTTGAGCATATATGTGACCTCAAACCCCCTACCCCCCATGATACACTTCCTCCAGCAAGGCCACACCTCCTATTAGTGCCACTCCCTATAGCCAAGCATTCACACACATGAGTCAGTGGAGGCCATACCTATTCAAACCACCACAGAAGGTGAAGACTATGCTTCTCTGTGCATAAAGGGACAAACGTTTAGATTGTAGTTAGGGATGTTGCTGGTTTAGTAGAGTCGTGGCTGCAGGTTCTCCTCCAAGATCCATGATTTCATGAACATCGAGTAACTTAATTTTTAAAAATTTATTTATCTTATTTTAAAATTAATGTCTTTCCAGGCATGGAGGTGCATGCCTTTAATCCTAAAACTGAGAAGGCTGAGGCAGGCAGACCTCTGCTGGACCATGGCCAACCTGGTGTACGTAAAGAATTCTAGGACAGCCAGGGCTACATAGTATGACCCTGTCTCAAAACCAACCAACCAAACCAAACCAAACAACCAAAAAAAAAAACCCTAAAGTAAAATAAATAAAATTGTCTTAAGCTGGCACACAAAGACACAGATTTAGTTACATAAAATTTAAAAACTCAATTTGTCACTGGCAATTCTTCCACATATTTCTTGTATTCTTTGAGGCAGAGAAGTCTTAAAATTTGGATGAGGCCCAATTATCTGGCTTTTGTTTGTTGTTGTTGTCTGTATTTTTGATACTGGGAAGAAAATGTATCCCTGACTTGTGTTGTCTATATGCTCTCGTTCTCCATTGTCAGGCATACAGAAGACATCGGTGTCAATGCAAACTGTTTCCTGTCATAGACCAGGACACACAGGTGCAGAGGGACATTGTGCTTTGGGATCTCAGCCACGTTTCCACTCAAGGCTTTTCTGCGAGCTGCCTTAGGACTTGCTTTTAGAAGCCATCCCCATCTAGCTCATAAAGAACTAGAATATGTAGACTGGGTGTGGAGGCTTATGCTTCTGGTCTCAGTACTCAGGAGGCTGAGGCAGGGGGGTTGCTATGAATCTGAGGCTAGCCTGGGCTACATGGTGAGATCCAGGCCAGGTTCTAGCTTCTTTGGAAGTGATGCACTCTATCCTTTCCCACCCGCTGGTTCAGAGGGCACACCCCTGCCTTGGCTTGGGCCCTCCTCTCTTTGGGGGAACTCCTTCACCTGCCTTACTTGGCTCCAATGCCTCTTCTGGACAGAGCTTCCTGCCTGGATTTACCTTTCCAGTGCCTTCTGTCTTCATGGCACTCTGTAGAGCTACCCAAGCTCAGCCTAGCTACACATTGTATTTATTCATACAACTCTATCATACACACATGCACATATACATAACTGTTCAGTTCTCGAGTTGGCAGAGATTTGTTAGTAAGTTTTATGACAAACTATGAATGTCACACCTTAGGGAAGCAGCTTTGTCACAAGTGGCTAGTGGCAGAACAGATTGCAGGGGAATTTGAAACTATCAAAATGACAAATTCACATACTCTTTGGCTCAGTGATTCCTCTTCTAAGAATCTATCCTACAGATACTCTTATATATATAATAAATAAAATATTTACAAAGTTACTCACTATGACAGCTTTGTTTAATAGTATAAGATTATTGAGAAAAAAACATCACTAAGCCTGGGATGGGCCACACATTTCATCCCAGCAGGCAGATCCCTGTGAGTTCAAAGACAGCCTGGTCTACAGAGCTAGTTCCAGGTTAGCCAGGGCGACACAACCCATAAGACATAACCCAGAAGCCAACCAACCAACCGACCAACCAACCAAGCAAGATAAATAAAAATGAAAACTAAAAAAAAAAGTAAGAAAAAGAAAAAATGCTAACATAATAGAACATTCAGACTGTAGAATATTATATAATTATTAAAAAGAATAGCAAAACTTTCATGTACTGATAGAGAGTGGTTTTCAAGATATATCATTAAACAAAAATAAGAAGATGGAGTTTTATTAGATGAACAAGGTATTCTAACATCTGTTTACTTTAAAGAATAAGAGAGAAGATACCCCATTTGTTTGTCCACGAATTAGCACATATGGAAGGATGTATAAGAAAGTTGTAAATTCTGTCACCAACAGGAAAAGGAACTGGGGAAATATATTCCTTCAGCATACATTGCCTTTCAATGTTTTCATAAATACAATTAAAAAGTCTACCGAGAGCCTGCTTTGCCCAACAGTAGGTGCCAGATACTGTCTGTCTCTTTGCTGTCTCCATTTCTAACTGTACTCCCCTGAGATTCGGGACCCTCAGAGGAGACGCTTTCCACACCAGCCACTGCTTGGGTGGCTTCCGTCTGGTTTCTACATGCAGAGCCAGCCCAACAAACAGATAAAGTTCATCTCTGTTTTGAAACACGAGAGTTGGTTCTAGAGAGCTAGGCAAGTTGGCCCGCCTTGCAAAGCCTCTCAGGGCTGAGCTAGGCTCCAACTCCAGCTCTGCCTGATGCCACAGGCCGTGCATTTTCTATGACATCACTGCAGTGCAATGAAGAACAGAGAAAGCCCCAGGCCTACCACAAGGCCTACCACGCTCTCTCTTCGGGACGGGGCCTGTTAGCTTTGCTTGCCTAAGAAGGACAGAAGAGTGGTCCCTTACCCTTGGTTGCCAAAGTGACAAAGAGTTCATGACAACAGGCCTGCCAAGGTGTTAAACATTCTACTTAGTGACCACTTAAAATGTCTTTGAAAAAGTTACAAAAGAATCTAAGTGGCTTTTAAAAAATGAAAAATACTTCTCGAGTTGGGTGTGGTGGTACGCCCCTGTAATTCACGCTGGAGGCAGGAGGATTGGGAGGTCAGGGACAGACTGGAATACGAGAAACAGTAGGCTCTACCACCAACAAAACCCCAAACCAACCAACTAACCAGCCAAAGAAGGAACCTACCTTGTTTCCTATATTAAATGGCAAAGAGGAAGACACGCTGGAGTGTTACCAGTGACTGCCTGTAGACAGTAGAGGCTGACTCTCGTTTCCCTCAGTTCTCTGAAGGAATAGTGCTTTCTAAAACCAGGGTTTTGAAGAGCAGGTTGAATTAAAAGAAACTGGAGGGGTTCCTGAGACCAGCAGCGTCACGTTGGCAGCCGACCTTCCTTCCCAGTGATCCCATGAGGAAATTGCCCTCATTAAACTGAAGTGTTTGCCTAACTTGCCGGCAGGGCCTCCAGGAATCAGCTCTGCTCTGCCCAGGCTTCCAGGGAAGACTCAAGTCAGGAGCCTCTCTCTTCCTAGAGCTCAGGGACCAGGTGGCTCAGTGGTCTCTCCTCATTTCCACCCAACTCCCAGATGCTGCACGGTCTGTGATACGGTGACTCTAACGCTTGTTTTTTCATCTGTCGCTGCCCACTACCCATAACCAGCATACGGAGGCATTTTCACCCTATTACACAAACGAGGACCCTAGAGCTCAGAGGTATTGAGCAACATGACCAACAGGAAAACATCCAGAGAAACACAGTAAGGGCCCTAGGCAGCCACAAAAAAAAAAATTGCAGCTTTTTTTTTTCTTCTTTTAAACAAACACTGCACATGGTGGTGGGGCACAGCCAGAGATTTCAGGGTTTGATCAAGTACAAAAAATAAATGTACATTTAAGGAACTCCAGCTGCATGAGAGGGAGCATGTTAGAGAGTGCTGAGCCTAGATCTTCACCCTTAGAGCTTACAGTGTTATGAGACATTGGATAAATAAAGGCTGGGGGTGGGGTGGGGGTGGAGTGGGAGACTCATCAAAGTCCTGCAGTGGAATTCTGACCCTGGAACATGAGTGATCTGAAGTGACGGGATGTACACCACGTGTCTGAAGAGTGCTTCTTGGTCAAGGGTCGGGCACATAATAAACACTTGGTGCATGGCAGTCAGAGAACGCTATAAACACGATAGAAATGGAGAAATAATGTGGTGAATCCCAGGAATGCTGCCTAGACCAGTCTGGTGGAAGGCAGGTTAATAGGGGAGTGTTTTAAAAACGATGGCCAGGGAAGATTGCATCTTGATCTCTACATCCAGGTAAGTCTTGCTAAACACCCCCTCCATGATGGTATTCCTCTTTGCAGACATGCCCTGTGGCTTCTCTAGAGTCAGTTCCAATCCAGGCAGCGCCCAGGTTAGATCTGCAGCTGCCTTTCGGGGCAGACAGGACTGCACAGGGCACCTCTGGGTTTATGTATTGGGGTGGGTGTATAGTGCTGAGTACAGTATGGACTGTGTTGTGGGTACTGGCAGCACCCCACTTAGGGCATTGGGCTGGCCTAGTTCACCCTGCACACAGAAGTCTCATCTGAGGATTTCTGTTTGTCTGTCTGTTGCCACCGGAGGCTGCTAGACTGTGTGTAATTTGAAAATACTCCCTCCGACCCATTATCTGTCTGAGAATAACACTTCACTCTCAAAGGATATATATATATATATATATATATTGTTGTTGTTGTTGTTGTTGTTTTTGGTTTTTCGATACAGGGTTTCTCTGTATAGCCCTGGTTGTCCTGGAACTCACACTGTAGACCAGACTGGCCCCAAACTCAGAAATCTGCCTGCCTCTGCCTCCCGAGTGTTGGAATTAAAGGTGTGAACCACCACTCCCAGCTCACTCTCAAAGGATATTTAAGGAATCTATAAGGCTGACTGCCCTTCTAACAGGCCAGGAGTAGCTCATAGGATGGAGATCTGTCAACCTCAAGCACATTTTCAAGCCCAATTTGTGAGCAATAATAGATAACTTAAAAATGCACAAAACTCCAGCATCACTGCTTATAGGGCTTGTTGACAAAGAAGAGCACTGTTATCCAGATAATGCTGGCAGAAGACTTAGCCTGGCAGTGGAGACCAAGGCCACATTTGCATGTGTGGTCTCATGTAGAGGACAGGGGTTGACTTGGGGATGTTCTCAAATCATTTCTCTAAATTCTCTATTTTTTAAAGGTAGAGTCTAGCACTGAACTTGGACCTGGAACTTGCTGTTTCAGCCATACTGGCTTGATGGCAATATCTCTTGATATGCACGGGTTTAGCCCCTCAGTGCTGGGTTACAGACATTTGCCACTGAGTCTGATTTTCACACAGGTTCTGTAGATCAGTGCTTGCTTGGAAGCACTCAGGCACCAAGCCCTCTCTCAGGCTATTATTCTTATTTTCTAAGTGGGAAGACTATGGTAGACCAAAGAGCTAGAGGTAGCTCTTGGAATCTTCCTTCCTTCCTTCCTTCCTTCCTTCCTTCCTTCCTTCCTTCCTTCCTTCCTTCCTTCCTTCCTTCCTTTCTTTCTTAAAAAGATTTATTTGTTTATTATATGTGAGTATACTGTAGCTGACTTCAGACACCCCAGGAGAGGGCATCAGATCTCATTATGGATGGTTGTGAGCCACCATGTGGTTACTGGGATTTGAGCTCAGGACCTTCAGAAGAGCAGACAGTGCTCTTAACCGTTGAGCCATGTCTCCAGCCCTTCTTGGACTTTTCAATAGAGTTTAAAAAGCATAACTCCCATTTGAGGTAGGCCCAGACACAGGGTAAGGATGAGCAGAACAGAAAAAGAACAACACAGGGAGGGTTTCCCATCTCAGCACAGAGTCAAGAGGGCGAGGGCTTAGATGAGGGATTAAAATGCCTGGCTCTTCCTGCTCAACAGCAATCAGATTTAGACCTTTGAGGAGAGCAAGTTATTCCTTTGCATTGTGCTGGGAAACTCTCACGGCTGCCCCATGAGCCAGCAGAGCTCCCAGGCCATAAGTGACTCCCAGCTTCAGACTTTCATCCCAGCGGAGAGCTACTTCTGGATGGAATGAGGGCCAATGTTCTTTTCTGAATCAATACCTCAAGATCCACCAGCTTCCTGAACGAAGCTAGAAGAAGCTGGGTCAGAACCTAAGAGCCGAGTCCACCTGCAGATGTTTGGGTTCTTGGTCCTGGTGGTTTACATCGAGGTCCTTCCTGGAGTTATTCTTGTTTGCTTGTTTTGTTTTTGTTTCTCATTTGCATTCCTCATGACTCGCCAACCCACCCCACCCATAGGGAACGGAAATTTTCGTTAAATAAAACGTAAGCCTCAGCCTCAGAAGGTTTAAATGTATCTGCTTTGGTATGGCTGGACTCTGATTAACCCCGACGCTATATTTACTCTGCCAAAGTCAGAGTTCTCCAGGGACTTAGCTGTACATGGTTCTCAGTTCATCTATGGCCCTGCCCTCTACTGATGTCACCGTATGGTCCTCCTGCTCATTGTACCCTCTGGTTTCCTGGGCGGTACAGTTTCCTAATGGTTTCCAGATCTGTGGCTCCGTGGGCTCCAGCCACTGCAGTAGTCTTTTCTAACATCGGGTGGGTTTGCCAATGGGGGATGGGGAGAATTCAGAGAATGCGATTTCATTCTGGTGAGTAGGCTAAGGCCTTGTGAAGAACCTCCAGGTAGCAGCTTGTCAGCTCCTCCGTGCTCCTACCCCCACCCCAGCATCTTTTCATTTCCTGCCTGATATTCCTGAGCCACAGGCAGCCATTGTTTCCAGAACAGCTTTGCTTGGAAGCCTTGGTACTGAGGCCTCCCAGTGCTTCCTGTTGTTACAAGGCTTCTTTTTCCTGCTAAAAACAAGAGCACATCCTGCCACATGTAACCCTTTTCAGGCGATTTATGTCTTGCACAAGCTTGTCCAGTGATTGAAAACACTGGCTGCTTTATACACTTATTTTGTTTAATATTTTTTAAAAATTTATTCTTCGAGGCTGGCCGGTTGGCTCAGTGGGTAAAGGCACCTGCCATCAACCCTGATGACTGAAGCTCCATCCTCAGGCCTGCAATGATTGAAGGCACAGAACCAACTACCACAAGGTGTCCTCTGATATCCAAACCCTCCAAGCCCCAAGCAAATAAATAAAATGTAATTTAAAGATTAAAAATTGTCATCGTACAAGAATTGTAAGTAATTAGTAGGCAACAACAACAACAAATAAAAACCACTACAGATGGATGTAAGAAAAAAGAGTCACCCAATCTCATCTTCTGTATAGTTAGCAATGAAACTGCTTCAGTGTCTGTGATGTAAGAGATGTGTCCACAGCCACACAGTTTACCACGGGACTTAGGTGGGGCTTGTGGCAGGAGCTATTCCCAACAGTTTATATGAGGCAGGGAGATCTGTCAAGAACCAGCGTCTTAGAAGAACAGCCTAGGGGAAGGTCTCCATATTAATGTACAAAAGGGTCTCCGGGGAGCTGACAGAAAACAAACTCAGAAAGAGTTCCCTGAAAGGTGTTAGGAACACTCTTGGAGAAAGATCAATAATGTGTGTGTGTGTGTGTGTGTATATGTATGTATGTATGTATGTATGTATGTATGTATGTATATGTGCGTGTATGTTTGGCGTGAAAGGAGAAGTGGGTCAGTTGCTACACCAAGCTTTTGAAGACACAGATCTGCCCGTGCTTGAGATAGCAGAGATCTTTATCCTTTCCTCGACATCACTCTCTCTACTTACACGTGGGACCCTGAAGACCTTCTCACCTCTTTCCCAGACTGAAAAGCACCCCAGCAGACACTGGGACTAAGTTCTTTAAAACCTACATGAGCGACGCCAACCCTAAGGCTAGTCCATCCACTTCAGAGAAAGTCATTTTCAAAGCAACGCCAATCCCTGCACACCTCTGAAGATTCTGAGCCTTCGCTTCTGGTGCGGATCACGAGAGCCTGAGTCATTTGAGTCTTGGCTTTGTGGCCCCGGGGGGGCGGGGGGGGGGGACACGGAACTGAGCTCTAAGGGTGGACTCTGCAGCCGGCGCCCCTCCCCCTTTCCGTATCACAAACTGGTTCTCACACTGTGCTCCTGCAGAGGGGCCTCCCCTGCACCTCAGCAGACAGGGCTTTATCTCTCATGGAAAGCCAGGCAAACACTCATAGCAATCTGTGGTTTGTTAAAACCACAAGACACAGTGACATTCAGGCTTCTGTCCTGAAGATTAGCAGCTCAAACATCAGTCTCGTCCTCTGAAGACCCAACCAGAGGCCCACACTGAGAGCCCCCTGGTCTGCTCCCTCCTCAATCGCTCTTATGCCTCCCATGTCAGTGCTATCTTCAGACGTGATTTTTGCCAGATATGTCTGGGATTAAGGCTGAAAGCTTATGACTTGGAAGGGACTTTGTTAAACACGCCTGACTCTGTGCCAGGCAACCTGAGGCCCCAGGAAGTTCAGGGCTCCATCCAAGGCCACACAGCTCAACAGCAGCGAAGCCCAGAGCTGGAGAGAGACTGAACCCCGGCAAGAGTCGTGTGCCAAGTGCTTCAGATCTCCTTTCTCTCTGATTTCCAGAATTAAGGCTTAACTACCCAGTAGGCTTCTTTGTGATGAAGCTAACACACACTTTGATGGCAGATGTAATTCAAACTTAGACTCTCCCTTAGTGGTCAAGTCAAATTAATCATGTTTATCTGATCCCCCACAAGTAGAGCGATGGGCCAGACTCCTGTGACTCCAAGTTGTACCTTATGCACGCTACACATGGCATCAGCTTGCAGGCAGGTTAGTTCAATTACATGGCAGCTAAATATCGGGTAGAGCTAAAAATGTCAGGCAGAGCCCTTGTTCGTTCTGTAGCTGTGGGCCAGAGTCATTGGATTTAATGACATCTTTCTGCAGAGGAAAGGGAGCGGGCTGCCAGAGACTGCCTCCCCTCTGTAAATATGCAATCTTCTGATCCCATGCAAAGAGGAGAGGTTCGTTTATTTTTGTAAGGATCTGGTGATTCCTGTTTGAAGAGGGTGTAGGCTTGCAAAGGATTGTCCAAGGCTTAAATTTCCTGCACAGAGATGGAAGTAGTAGGCTCTAAGGGTGTGGTCACAGCTGGGAGGGAGTGTCTTCAGGCTAGGTGCCCTGAAAGAATACTGAGGACTGCAGAGGAGATCTGAGAGACATTCTTGGCCATCAGCTCCAGGGAAGATGGGGCAGATTCCCAGGCCGAGGGCCCAATGGAAGATCAAGGGGATTGACTGGTCAGGAGCCAGGAGGTATGACCCACTCTCTACCTACAGGAGCTGGCCTAGGGAGAATAGGCAAAGGGCCCTTAAGTGACCACATATGAGAGATGGACAAGGCCTGACAGCTTTTATGATCTGACTCAAGATAAGAAGTCCCTGATGCTTGTCTTGTGATTTGCAACCGTGTGCTGATCCTACTTGGCAAACTTTAGTAATTGTCTCTAAGCATCTGAGAAGGAGACAGAGCAAGGGAAAAGAGGTCACTGTTCAGGTCTCTGCATGAGACAAACCATGGTCATAACCCACCCTCTCCTATAGCTCCCAGGTAGATTTACCCATCCAGACCTTCTTGGTGCCTATTCTGTGCATAGGGACTGAGTACCAGGTACCAAGGACATAGCCAGAAGCAGAGCTGGAGTCCTCACCTTCGGGGGCCTTGTGTGTTGTGGGAAGAAGTACATAAATCTTTCTCTGGCTTCTAGTTAAGTAAATGAGCTCTGGAGCCAGTCTGCCTGTGTTTTCACCCTTTCACCATTGCTTCCTACAAGGGAGA
The DNA here is from genome assembly GCF_978045245.1 of Mus caroli. Classification (NCBI taxonomy): domain Eukaryota; kingdom Metazoa; phylum Chordata; class Mammalia; order Rodentia; family Muridae; genus Mus; species Mus caroli. Next base: position 35,759,504 of record NW_028227272.1, read on the forward strand.
TCAGGGCATGTATTCTGTAGACAGAATACCATCATTCTAGTGTGCAGGGGAAGGTCCAGTTTACCATAGCTTGCTCCCCTCCCCTCCCCTCCCCTCCCCTCCCCTCCCCTCCCCTCCCCTCTCCTCTCCTCTCCTTTCCTTTATCTGAGTACATTGTCACTGTCTTCAGACACATCAGAAAAGAGCATCGGATCTCATTACAGATGGTTGTGAGCTACCACGTGGTTGCTGGGAATTGAACTCAGGACCTCTGGAAGAGCAGTCAGTGCTCTTAACCACTGAGCCATCTCTCCAGCCCTACCATAGCTTCCTTTCACTTTAAAACATTTCCCATTTGGTGTAAAGAAATTATATGGTCACTTTACTAAGAAGGTTTGGTTTGCACATTTGTAAATTGGAGTTCATGATAAAATCTAGGGATAGTTGTGGGATTTGGGGAAAATGCTTAAAAATGTGTTAGTTCATAGCCAGATATCATGTAGGGCAGAAAAAGAGAGAGAGGAGAGAGAGAGACAGAGAGAGACAGAGAGAGACAGAGAGAGACAGAGAGAGACAGAGAGAGCATGCACTTTGGAACACACAGCTCTGATTTCTACCAAATCCCTCTTCTCAGAGCTCAGGGGAACGGGTGGAAGAGGGGGCAGAAAGATTGTAAAAGCCACAGGGGACAGGGGACACCAGGAGAACTCGGGCCCTCTGAATCAACTGAGCAAGGCGCACATGAACTCATGGGGACTGAAGCAGCAAGCACAGGAACCGCCCAGGTCTGCACCAGGTCCTCTGCATGCGTACTGTAGTTTTCAGCTTAGTATTTTTATAGGACTCCTGAGTGTGACCAAGTGGATCTCTGAGTCTCGTGCCTACTTTTGGGGCTCTTTTATTCTGTTGGTTTGCCTGGTCCAGCCTTGATGTGATGGTTTTTGTTTTGTCTTATTATATTTTGTCACGTGTGGCTGTTACTATCACTTAGAAGTCTCTTTTCTAATAAAAGACATAAAAGGCATGGATCTGGAGGGGAGGAGAGGGGAGGGGAGGGGAGGGAAGGGAACGGGAGGGGAGGGGAGGGGAGGGGAGGGGCAAGAACTGGGAGGAGTAAAGGGAAAGAAACTGTAAATGGAATATATTGTATGAGAAAAGAATCTAATTTTAATCAATATTGATAACAACGAAAACAGTGCCTTAGAATCCCAATGATATAAACAACTTCCTGTCAACTGCTTGCTTCTCTCTGTGTGCCTCATACCCTGCACCTGCCCTGTATGAAAAGGGTCCTCATGTCTCCACAAAAGGCTTCATGGAAGATTCTGTTATATGGGGTAAGCATGCAGGCCAGCAGGCCAGTGGGCTGACCAGACAGAAACACAGGATCATGGAGGCCAGCCCCTCACTTCCTCTCTCAGTAAGGGCTACTATACAAAGTGCAGTTTGGGTTTAACAGAAACAATACGTATCCGTTAGTTCAGCCTCACCCCAGTGTTGCATGGACACTTGGTTAAAACAAGATTTGTTGTCTACCTGAATTTCTATTGTAGTTGGGTATCCAGCATTGCTGGTTCCTAACTATGTCCCTGTATCTGAGCGCCTCTCCTACTCGGCTGCCTATAGCCTAGAAGGAGTGCCCCCAGCAAGGCCTATCCTCACAAGTCTATAGCTGGCTCTTAGTTGCCTTACAGGTCAGCTCGAAGCCTGTGCACTTTCTCTCAGTGACTTAGCTCTTTCCCCAAAGTGGCAGACACAAGGACTGGTGTGTGTGTGTGTGTGCACGTGTATGTATGTGTGTTTATGTGTGTGTGTATGTATGTATGTATGTATGTATGGTGTGCCTGTGTATGTGTTGTGTATGCGTGTATATGTGTGTGTATATATGTATGTGCACGTGTGTATGTGTATATGTATGTGCACGTGTGTGTTTATGTGTGTGTATGTATGTATGGGTGTGCGTGTGTGTGTGTGTGTGTGTGTGTGTGAGAGAGAGAGAAAGAGAGAGAGAGGGAGAGAGAGATTTGTTCAGTGAGCAGCCATTCATTCACCTCCCTCCCATCCAGAGAAGGAGAAGCTATCCTCAATTAGGTCTCCAGGAGAAGAGAAATCAAGGATGAAGACAGCCTTGACATCCTAAGCAGCTTCTCTCTTCCCGAGAGAGCCCCACCTTCCACCTCTCCCAGCATGCCCTCTGCTCCTGTTTCTTCTTGGCTACTAGGGATGTGTTTGACCATAGGACTATGTAGATGGATACCTAAAAAAGGGTCGAGGAGTTTACTGAGCCATCTCTAAGTTGAAAGAAATTCCCTTCCTCCTTTTCCCCCTTAAAACATAAATTATATGCTGTTTGGCCTAAGTATGTTAGTGACAGACTTTACACACACACACACACACACACACACATACACACGTCCATAATCTAATCAATCATTCTTTTGAATGATTTGCCAGATGAGCCTACAGAGTAAACTGTATGGCAACTGTAAGTATCATCATCTTACAGATGAGAAGTCAGAGGCTAAGAGAGTATTACTCCCTTGCTGGACAGCACACGTAGGGAAGTGGTACCACAGGGCTTTTAAGGCTGTCTCTCTGACTCCTAATCTCACTCCAGACCAGCTTACCATCTGCCCTTTCCTAGTCTCCACTCTGGTACTTATTAAGTAATCAGCAAGTATGCCTTGAATGAACGCATGATTGAACGTACAAATGAATATAAACAGACCTGGGGAGGCATGTTTACCTCTGTAGGCTCATCTGACAGTAATCAGCAAAAGAATGATTGACTAAATAGTGTCTATACATTTTTCACGTAAAAAAACTTCATTATTAATTAATTCGTGTGTGTGTGTGTGTGTGTGTGTGTGAGTGTGTGTGGTGTGTGTATGCACATCTGCAAATGCATGGATATGCACACATTGGGCCTGTAGAGGTCAGGGGATAACTTCTGGGGGTTGGGTGTTTCTGTCCATCATGTGGGTCCTGGGGAATCAAACTCAGGTCGTCAGGCTTGGCAACAAGTGCCTTTACCTTCTGAGCCATCTTGCCAGTCACATTTTTGATACTGAAAATTCATCCAAGTATTGTTTCTGGAGACAGTGCAGAGTGTCCTTCAACTTGAGGCAATCCTCCTGCCTCAGCTTCTCAGGTGTGGGGTTTCAGGTGTTACCACCTTGCACAGCTGTCAGAGTATTTTGAGATGAGATGCTTCATGTCTGCAACTTTTGTGACACTATTTGGTGTTCTGCATGTTTTGCTCGGAGCTTCTACGCCAGAGCTAACGTTCCTGACTATCTACTGCAGTCATTACAATGTTTAACACTGTCCTGTGTAAATCAGGACTCACCAGGTTTTTTAGGGGTGGAAATCATCCTTTTGGGATTCTTAACTCAGAGCCTCTGGCTGGTCCTTCCAGTTTTAAGGATTTTACAGAGACACGTTCTGACCATCAATTTTAGGCGAACCAGCAGTAACCACGGTCTCTGCACAGTCCTGAGTATCCCATTGAGAAACTTATTTCTTCTTTTGATCTTGCTGTACATTTGGTATTCATTTTTTCTTGGTGTGTTTCCATTTACACACGAATGACCTCAGTCTGGTTTTTAGCTAGGACTGGATGAAGATGCAGAGCTTACTAAATCCCTGTGGCCTTGGTTACAGCTGCTCTTTCAAAGATGGGACAGTTTGTGCACATTCTGTTACACACACACACACACACACACACACACACACACACACTTCCAAGACAGCGGGTGGGAAACAGAGGGTCTACTTTGAAGAAGTGTGACAATGAACATGAAAAGCAAAAGCCCACCATCTTGAGAAAGGAGAAGTGGGACCCGGGTGGTTCCAAACTGTGACATCAGGTCTGGGACGGCTTTGATCAACATTCAAGAGTGTTTACAACTTTCCAGTCTCTTGACAGAAAGTGAGAGGACCCCTGAGAGGTCCCGGAGAGTTGCAGGGTTGGGTTGCACCCAGACGTCTGGTTGTCTCATGATTCCAGAGATGGACTTTTTACCTGTGTCTGACAAGTCCCCACCAGGGCAATCACACAGCCACTGAAGAGTGGCCCCATAAAAGGCATGTCAAGAAAGGCTAAATATAAGTAGACAAGGAATGGCTGAAACCAGGTGATGTTCACACATTAGGAAACAACTAGACATAAAGCTAATTGCTCTTCTAATTCTAATTTTGTTGTAGTTTTAAAAATGAGTTTGGTGGTGGGTAAATGCATAAAGTATACTCAGTTCTGAAAGTGTCAGATTTAATGAGAGCCTTCACGGTTTCTGACCCATACGCCTGATCCATATAGAAGTTAATTAAGTTTTGTAGACTTTGGGACTGGTTAATTTAAGGTTTTGATGTTTTTATTTATTTGCAAGATTTTTTTTAAATAATAAATTTTATAAAATGAAAAAAAAAGTCATTGCTCCTGCTTCAAGTATACATAGGGTTATATTTGAAGGATTAAGAGTCATGCTTTCCCAGTGCATAGAACTCCTTCCCCATCATTAGAAGCATGTCTCAAAGGTTCACAGTGCTAATCTGGGAATATTTTTTCTTGCTATCTGTTTGACCTTGAGTAAAACTCTTGACGACTTAGTGCCTCAGTGGCCTCATCTGCCAAATGAGGAGAAATGTAACCATCTCACACCATTGGTGAGCAGATTAAATGAGGTAAACAGACAAAATACTCTGAACAGTGCCTGACAAATCACAGCACTGTGTATAGGTTTGATGCTATCATAATTGCCACCCCACCACCATCATCATCTTCTCCATCATCATCAACAACAACAACAACAACAACATCATCATTGTTATTGTCACTACCACCATCATTGTCACGATATCACCATCCTCATCACCACTGTCACCATTGTCACCAACACTACCATCATCACCATCATTGCCACTGTATCACCACTATCATTATCACCATCATCACCATCATTGTCACCATCATCACCATCATTATCACCATCATCACCATTGTCACCGACACTACTATCATCATTATCATTGTCATCATTGTCACATCATCATGGCCATTATCATCACTATCATCATTGTCACTATACCACCATCATCACTGTCACCATCATCACCATCATCATTGTCACCATCATTACTGTTGTCATCAACACTACCATCATTACCACCGTCATCGCCATCATCCTTGCCATCACCATCAACTGGTAGCAGCTTAAGAGACTGTGAGTGCCCCGTCCTCTGTGCAACTTCCCCGTGTCCCACAATTAGATGATGTTTCTCTCACCTTCTCTCTTGATTCACACATAAGCTCACTTGCATCTTGCTGCCTATGTCCATTTCCTCTAATAATTACCAACAGCACCGCTGCTCTGTTCGTAGCACCTAGCATATAGTAGTTGCTTGGTAGGTAATTATTTCAGTCCAGTCTCTCCAAATGCTGTTTGGGTGTGCCTGGCCTTCTTACCCCCTGTCTGCCTTGGATCCCAAACAGATTCCTGGCTAAAATAACATCTATGTCTTCTCATGATCAGTTTTGCAGTCTTTTACAAAAATCAAAACTTTTTTCTTTCAGTAAACATTTATAAACCCTGTTAGGGACTTGCAAGAAAAGAAACATTTTGATGTTCTCATGCAATTCACACACAGAAGGAAGGCCCCTATAGGCATTAGGGAAGCTCCTTCCACCAGCTAAATGAACAGGGAAGAGATGGGGCATAAGAGTGATCTTGTAGTTTTGAAAAATAATCAAAATATGTACCCCCCACACACACTAGCAGTCTTGTGAAAACAGCAAGAGAGAACAGTATGTTGGAGAATATTCTAGATGTTATTGGTCATATGGTCAACAAAATTAAACAAAATTAGACTCATTTAACTTGTCCCTGAAGACTGCACCCTTGGCTTTTGTAGGGAGTGGTGTCCCTGATGAGCAGTGAACATCTGGATGGTTATGACATATCCACGCTGTCTGGTGAAATCCTCACAGCACCCTATACACTAAGAATTATTAGTCTCATAAAAACTGTCAGCAAAATAGCTTCTTTGTCCCACCATATAGCTGAGAAATAGCCTGGGCTCTGTCTATCCTATACTAAACGCTCTCTCACCAGTCACTAAACCTTTCTGAAATTCGGTAGTTTGGGAAGAGATACTCTGGGCGATCCCCATGAATCTCCAGCTGCAGAATGCTACCAGAGCTCATAATTTACACGAAAAAAATGAAAAGAAAATAATTTACCTTGAGCCATGGCCAAACCAGAGTCAGCGTAGCTCTTCACAGCTGAGCCCCTCCCGCTCTTGTTTTTAAAAAGTCAGTTCAGCTCTTTTACTGGAAAATTACTAATTCCTACATACCAGACACACCACGCATGTGCTACAAATGTATGGCTCAACCACACTAAAAATACTATAAGACATGTGTCTCGTTGTGGATTTAATTTTTATTTTGTGGCGTATGGTGCAAATGCCTTTCCCCGGGCTTCTCCTCTGGAAACCCTCTTCACTGAAATGTCTGCTCACATCGTGTGTGTGTTCTCTAATGGGATTGCTCTTCCCCCTTTCCTTCTGAGGTTGAAAATGTCTTTCCATGTTCTGTGTCAGGTTTGTGGTTTGCATGCATTTCCTCCTTCCCTGCAGATGGTCTTTCCATCTCTTAGTAGAGCCTTTTGTTGAGATTTTCTTCTTATCCTCAGAGAGGCCGGGTGTATCAGAGTTCTGCTTGTAGACGATGCTTTTGGTGCCAACTCTTAAGAATTTCTTTGCCTAGCCATGGATTCCAAAGTTTCTTTAAATTTTTAAAAAGACGTTTATGGTTTTGCACTTTATATTTAAGTCTACGGGCACTTTTCAGGGCGGGAGGGATGGCTCAGTAGTTAGGGCCACACGCTCGCATTGTTCTTGGTTCCCAGTACGCACGAGGGCAGCTCCCAGCTTCCTATAACTGTGACTCCAGGGACTCCAACACACTCTTCTGACCTCTTCCAGTACCTGCATGCAGGAATGCATTCCCACACAGAGACGCACTGACATTATTAATTAAAAAAAAAGAATAAAATCTTTTTTAAAAAATCTGTAATCACTTTTAATCTCTTTATAAAGCGTAAGCTGTACATTAAGGTTCTTCTTCTTCTTCTTCTTCTTCTTCTTCTTCTTCTTCTTCTTCTTCTTCTTCTTCTTCTTCTTCTTCTTTTTATTTTCAGACAGGGTCACACATAACTAGAGGTCTAGCCTCAAGCTTTCTCCGTATCTAAGAATGGCCTTGAACTCCTTCTCCTCGGCTCTACCCCTGCCCCAACCCAAGTTCTAAATTATGGGGTTTGACTCACCAGCTCAAACTTCATTTTAATCCACGAATGCAAATTTCTTAAGGACCATTTCTTGGAAAGTGTCTCCTTCTTCCATTGCATTACTTACATACCCCTGTAAAAAATTGCTGGGTGGAACTGGCGTGGGAGCCACTTCTAGGAGTTTCATTGAGCTCCACTGATCCTCAGGCCTACCCTTAGCTAACATGGCACCGTGTTTAGACTTGGCTACATACAAGGTCTTAATATTGAGAAGAGTGGTCCTTCATATCTTATTCTTCATGTCTAAGATTGCTCTAATTACGTCACTGCTGGTGGGCCCCCCTCACCCCCCATGAATCATAAGGTTGTGTTGATTTGAAAAAAAAACCCTGCCTGTATTAAACAAGTAGGTCAGTTTATGGAAAAGCTGACATCTTTACTATGTTCAATTTATAAGATCTTTTCAACCTGTTCCTTCTCCATCTTTATAACTATTACCCTGAAAGAAAGCGTAGAGAGCTGATGCCTGTCCTTCCTGGCCAGTCTTATAACCACATTTTGGATTGTGGTCTTCTGTTGTCTCTATTCGTGCCAAGTATGTATGAACTTTGAACTCTTCTCCAGCAGGGTACTTAGCCATTCAGGAATCCCAAACTGCTCTCTACTCCAGACTCAAGCCTGAATTCACCCTCTTATTCAAGCTCTTAGAGCTTCCAGTGCTCCCTCAGTCTTGATAACCCAGGCTCTTCCCGACTTTCCTTGCCAGAAATTCCAGTCTGTTTCTTGCCTTCCAATTCAGGCTTACTCAGTGCGAAAAACCAGTTCCAAAATAGCTTGTTTGGTTTGTATACAGTGGTGGCTTAGAACATCTGTCACGCTGAGCAGGCCATTGGTTTACTTTTTGTTTGTTTGAAACAGGTCTCATATAGCCCTTGAACTGGTCACATAGCTAAGGCTGGCTTTGAACTCCCGATCCCCTGCTTCCACTTCCCAAGTGCTGGGATTAAAAGTGTGTGGAACCATGCCGAGCTAGAGCAGGCCATTTGTAATGCTGCTCTCTCTGTGGAATGGAATTATGCTCCGTTATAAGCATATCAAAACAGTAACTGGTTAACAAACAATGTAATTTTACTTGAATTAATTAATACGTTATTGTTGTATGTATGTGTCTGACATGCATGTGTGGGTGTTGTTTCCACAGTGCACGTGTGGAGGTTGGAGGGCGACTTTGTGGAGTTGGGTCACTCCATCTCCCTTTGTGTGGGTCCCATCAATAGACTTCAGCTTGGTGGGCTTTTGTGACAAGTCCCTTTACCTGCTAAGCCATCTCACCAGCCCTAACATTCTATTTTAAAGTTATGTCAATTCGGCAAAATAATTCATGCGTGAAGTAGAATTTGCATTTGTCAAGTAAAGATCTTTAAGTTTGTATTATTTCATTATTCTAAATTTTTGGCTTAAGTAGAGACACTGTAAGTAGTACCACCCTACCCCACGTTCAGCTTCTCCTCTCTGTTTATAATCATTGTGCTAGTTTGGCTAATTTCACAATCATTATTTGAGTGAATACTATGTAGAAACAGGGATTCACAGAGCATACCTGCAGTCAAGTCCGGCTGTTAATGTCAGGAAGAATGAGCATATAGTTATAACAAGTCCACATGAATCAGGCTGTAAACTTAGGTCTTCGAATCATAGCCAAAGAGAATGCAAAACTTATTACAGATGTCATGTCTACTTATCATTCAATTACTAGTAAAAATATACCATTATGTTCATGTTATCTAGGCATGTGTTATTAAAATTCATGGGCCTTAAAAATGCTAACCTAGTTTTAACATAGGAGTAGCAATTCCATTACTAGGTATGTCCATGCAAGAGAGATAAAACCAACATTCAGGGCAATGGGTAGAGTGCTTGCCTAGGAAGGATAAGGCTGCAGATTTGATCCCTAGCTCCCTAGGACTCCATAAAAACTCAAACAAAAGAAAACCAACCGCTCATACAAAATATCATCATAAATGTTAATAGCAAAAGTAGAAAACCTCAAATGTTCATCAGATGATAAACGAATTACCTCTGATATAGCCACACAGTAGAATAGAACTTGCTATAAAAAAAGACTTAAGATTCAATGCTTAGACACAAATGGATTTTGAAAATATTATGTCATGTGCAAGAAGTTACATCTAAAATATCGCATACCGTATAATGTCATCCAAGTGACATGCCCAGAGTAGGGAAATCTACAGAGATAGAGAGTATATCGGTAGCCACCTAGGGCTGGAAAGAGTACATAGAAAGTCAGGAATGGAGTCTCTGTGAGGGTCAGGAAAACGTTCTGAAATGGCCCACAGTTGGGGCCTGTACGGCTAAAGACTACTACCATGTCCACTTTAAAAGGGTGCGTGATATAGTTATGTACATTACACCCAACAAAACTTCTTTTAAAAGCAACAGTCGTTAATGAGGCAACTGTTTGAAGTTGAGACTAACAAAGTATTTTGGAGACAGGAAACAGTTTATCACAGTCATTGTTGATTAGGGGTGCATGGTGACTAAGGAAAGTGGAGCCTATCCCAGCTGTTTGCACTGTCATATTCAATTTCCTTACAGACAAGTATGTATTTAGTTCAGGTGTGTGGGAGGCTCTCCCCATCAGTCACATCTTGAACTACATAATCTTCACATCCCGCCTAATGAGGGGATGATAGAGAAATTATTCACATAAATGGAATGGAAAAAAAAATGAGTGCCTGTCTGGAAGTGGGGGGCGGGGGGTTGTCAAGAGCAGGTGAATCTTCTGTTGCTGTTTTATCTAGAGCCACTGTTTGTAAATGCACTTAACCTAGGATCTTGCTCTCTTGGCCAGCCTGTGAGCCTTGTGCCCAGGACCTGGGAACAGTATGCTGGAAGGAATACTTGCAGTTCTTCCCAGGTCCAAAGCAGTCAGGGCTCCCATTTCCGTAACCATAGAGATCATGCGCCAGAACTCTCTCACCCTTGGACCACAGCCAATGCTCTTCCTTCAGAATCTGGAGCCCCACTGCAGTACCACTGCTGTGGCGTGCTGTGGGGGTCCATGAGTCTTCCTTCGTAAGCCCTCTTCCTCTGGATTCCCTCGTCCCAAACTCACCTGCCCTACCCAGGAAGGCCATACTTCCTTGGAGTCTCCCAACTCTACCTTATTCTGGCCATCCATCCACTCCCCCAACACCATTGGCCCAGAGGAGTATATTTCTCTACCCTAGGGATCCAGATTCGGGGTTCTTAGAAACCTTACGTTCTTCTGGGCAATGTCACAAATGGTGGCCAGTTCCTATGCTATCATAAGCACTATTATGGTTTTGTTTTGTTTTGATTTGTTTTGTTTTGTTTTTGAGAAATGTCTCATTCAATCCCAGGCTGGCTTTATAGCTGAGGATGACATTAAACTTCTGACCCTACTACCCCATACTCTGAGATGCTCGGTTTATAAGAATGCACCACCGTGCTGGGTTTTATGTGGAGCTGGGGACCACACTCAGGATTTCATTGCATGCTGGGTAAATACTCTACCAACTGAACTACAGCTCCAACCCTAAATGCTATTTTAAGAGTTTTCACATACATTGTCATCTATGATTCTTGTAAATTTTGGAAGCTAGACATGATCTCTAGTTTGAAAAGTCTCAGAGGCTAACTGGCTGGTCTCGAGTCACACGGTGGCTCACTGGAAGAACTGTGACAGACACTCATAGTTTCTGCTTCCTGTTCCAGTTTAATGTTGCACAGAGGGGCAAACCTCAGTAAAATTATAGACTCCATGAACTATTGTGAGCCAGGCTTGGAGTCTAACCACTACTTTAGATTTTTTTGTTTTTAGTTTTAAACCATGGGAAAATGCATTTCAAATCCCAGCAATCACCATACAAATGTTCTTCTAAAGCAAAAGTCTTACTGAAAGGTTGATTTTTTTTTAAAGATTTTATTTATTTATTTATTTATTCATTTATTCATTTATTCATAATATGTAAGTACACTGTTGGCGTCCCCAGACACTCCAGAAGAGGGAGTCAGATTTCGTTACAGATGGTTGTGAGCCACCATGCGGTCGCTGGGATCTGAACTCCAGACCTTCGGAAGAGCAGTCGGGCGCTCCCACCCACTGAGCCATCTCACCAGCCCCCGAAAGGTTGATTTTTATTAATTCCATTAGCACACTGGTTAGGGCCCAAAAGGGAGGAGTGGAAAACAAAGGTCCATTACTCATTCGATGCTTCTTCTAATTATTTTTTAAAGCTGGGCAGTGGTGGCACACACCCTTAATCCCAGCACTCAGGAGGCAGAGGCAGGTGGATCTCTGTGAGTCTGAGGCCAGTCTGTTCAAATGAGGGAGTTCCAGGACAGCCAGGGCTACACAGAGAAATCCTGTCTCAAACAAACAAACAAACAAACAAACAAACACACAAATAAAAATTACTTTTTTATTTAAGTGAAAAAATTTTTATAGCATATGATTTCTCTTGTTGTTTGGGTTATCTCAGTGTCGGAGAAGTAATAGGTCCTTGATCAATATTTATTGACTCCATTTAAAAATACATTTTAAGGATGGCTGAGATGGCTCAGCAGGTAAAAGGTGCTGGCTACTAAGCCTGATGACACAGTTTGATCTCTGGGATCCACATAGTGGAAGAGGAGGATGAAGCAGGAACCACATACTAACATGATGAAAGGAGAAAACAGATTCCTTCAAGATGTCCTCTGGCTGTGCCACTATGGCCTGCACACACACACACACACACACGCACACACACACACACACAGAAATCAAAATGTAACACAATTATATTCGTTTTACTGGAAATACAGTTTTTGTGCATATTTATGAGGCCCACTGTGACATTTCCACGTAATCGGTAGTCATTCAAGTATCAGGCATATCTGGCACTCTGAATATATTCATTTTTATGTTAGGAACATTCAAAATCATTATCAAGAAAGTTACTTAATTTCTCAGAGCCCTTGTTTCCTCTGTAGAGGAATACAGGCAACACTACTAAAAGATTACTGTAAGAGTTACACAAATAATGTATGCCTGTAGGAAGAAGCATTGTATCTGGTCTAGGAGTGAATGTGTATCTTGGCTTGGGGTGAATGTGGAATACTGCTGTTGTTTAGAACAGGAGATCAACCTAGTTGACTTGAAAACATCTGCTTAGAAGTATAGCCTGGACCACTCCCCCAGTGGCCAGTCTTTGTTTGCCTGCAGTGTTGTGGGGGGTTGTTATGAGGCCTCCTTTTCATTCTGAGTGCTCCCCAATATGGTGGCAAGCTATATGGTCACCCTACCTAGAGATGGGTGGCTGGCAGGTCTCAAGAGTTGCGACTTTCAAAGGGCCAGCACAGTTCCGAGGACAGCTCTCTTAAGCACAGGAATAGCTAGCCTTTGTCAAGAGTATCGTCACAAATGGTGCTAGCACAGTTCTGAGGACAGCTCTCTTAAGCACAGGAATAGCTAGCCTTTGTCAAGAGTATCGTCACTGACCTGAGAGCTACTGTTTGGATGTTTCCAGAAGCAATGCCTCGGTTCCTGTTGAGAGTCTGAAGCCAGGACAGAGCTTGCCAGGGCCTAGGGAGCCCAGCCAAAGGAACCAGCAGTCACACATTTTCTGGTCAGACAGAAGCCCTGTCAAGGGGCCAGGCCACAAGGGCAGGGTGGGGGCTGGAGAGGGGGCCAAGACAGCAAGCCAAACAGGAGGTGAAGGGGAGCCAGGAGACAAGGTTTCAGGGACACTAGTAAGGGGGACTAGCAAGATGCCGGAAGGGCAATGGGTTTTGCTAGCCTGGGGCATCAGTCACTCCTCTGGGGCCTGGCTCCATCCTTCCTCATGTTTAAAAGGACAGAGGCATTGTCTAGCACATATCCGGGTACACCCTCTCTGCTGCTGTGCCCATGTGCCAGGGTTGAGCAGTGACTCTGTTAGGGCTAACAGGGAGCAAGAACCAAATGGTCGTTTAAACCTCCTCCAGCATGGCTTTCTTCCATCTGAGCCAGCACTGCGTTCCGTAAACATCATGGGAGGACTAAATAATGAGTCACCTCTCATAGGTGACGCTCAGTGGTCAAAGCCTCACTGAAGAGCCATGGTGTAGGAGAGCAAGGAACAGGGGCCGGCAGGCAGAGCAAGGTCCCATCAGCTTGTGCATCTTCCTGACTGAATCCTTAGTCAACCCGCATCACCCTTGTGGTCATTTCCTCATCTGCTAAGCCAGATGTTCACTGTCCTGAACATAGGGAGAGCTCAAAAGAAGATGCAAGCCCCAAAGACTGGGGCTGCCACCCAGTGCCCCCCCACAGGCAACCAGCAAAGGATCAGTCCTTTCTGAACTAAAGTTATCACTCATTGTAAGACAAAAGCCCAGAAAGAAAATGATATTGTGCTTCTAAAAAAAGAATGTAATCCAGCTAAATAGGACACACAGATTCTAGTATTTCTGAGTGAGAATGACTCAAAATGCCATGAAATTATCTCTTTAAATTGTGGGTAGCACGTTCATGGGGGTTGCTAACTCTGGCTTGTTCTGGAAATTCAAAACAGAAGCTCCACAAACATGTGGAGCTATTGCTCCAGAGTATAATATTAATATTTTGTGTGGGAGTGTGTAGTTGTATGCAGTTTGTACACACACATGTGCAGGTACACCGACTATGCATAAGAGTGCAGAGGTCAGAGGTCAACATTGGATGTCTTCCTCGACTGCTCCACTGTTTAAAAGGATTTTTTTTTAGTTTTTTTTTTTTTAATGTATGAGTGTTCTGTATTTTATATGTATGAGTATGTCACCACATGCACACACAGTGCCCACAGAGGCCAGAAGAGAGTATTGGATCCCCTGGAACTGGAACAGATGGTTATGGGCCTTCGTGTGGATCCTGGGACTCGAACATGGGTCCTCTACAAGAGCAACAAGTGCTCTCAACTGCTGAAACATCTCTCCAGCCCCTCTTTTTTTTTTTTTTTTTTGAGACAGAGTCTCTCACTAAACCTGAGCTAGGCGATTTGGATAGATTGGCTGTCCATAAAGATCACAGGGGCTCCATCTTCTCTATTTCCCCAGAGCTGCATTACAGATTCAAGCCACCGTACCCAGCTTGTATGTGGGTTGCTGGAGATCTGACCTCAGGTCCTCAGGCTTACACAGTGCAGCCTCTCCCCAGTCAATAGGACATTAGTATTAGTGGAAACTCAGAGTCTCCTTTGGAGAAGAAAGGAAAATCTCCTTTGAATCAGAACACCAGGGTATGTTGTTTTGGGTCATGGGTTTCCAATATGTTGACCAAACAGTGTCTTTGATCAGGGCATTATAGTGTTACACAGAAATCCCTCTGAGCCCTGCAATCTGCTGAGCCTGGCTCTTATCCAAGCTGGCCCTGGCTGATTCTGTAAAACCTTAGGCAAGTGCCACTCATGCCCCGTGTCCTCATGTGGAGAATAGAGACATCTGTGTCCACCAATTAGGTTAAAGGAAGCAACATCTGCTTGCTTTCTATGATACAGAAGGGACAGGAGTCAATGCAGGTTCTCATCAACCTAGTGGAAGGGACTTGAACTCTTTTCTAGCATTTCCGGGAACTCAGAGACCAAGACCAGGACAATTGTCTACTACTCCTCAGGGTGAGCAGCTGGGCTGAAACAGCTAAAACAGCTAACACAGTCAGTCCACATCAATAGAAACACGGGGTCTGAAACGTGTGTGCGTGCATGTGTGTGTGTGTGTATGTGTGTGTGCGCGTGCAAGTGTGTGTAATGCCTGCACACTCCCTTCCACTGCTTTAGGAAGCTTTTATAATAATGAGAATCAATAAGGGGCCAGATTGTTTAAAACTGTGGCTCTCAACCTTCCAATTGCTATCAACCTTTAACATAGTACCTTATGTTGTGGTGACCCCCAACCATAAAATTACTTTCATTCCTTTTCATAACAGCAATTTCACTATTGTTATGAATTATAATATAAATATCTGATGCAGGACATCTGATATGTGACCCCTGTGAAAGGACTGTACAACCCCAAAGAGGTCACACACACAACCCACAGGTTGAGAGCCACCAATGTAGAGACTGTCTAGTGTAGAGAAGGTTTAAAGACACTGGGAAATTTAGCCTGGAAAAGAGAATTCTGGATTCAAAGTGCTGTTTTCAAGTATTTGAGGGTTTCAAGTAGAACTAGGTGAATCTATAGTCTCCTTGACTCCATAGATCAAAAGAGAGCTTACAGACAGACTTAGGGAAGCTGCTGTTTTGGCTCAGTCAAGTGGCACTGCTACGAGGGCACAGGTTACACTAAGTTACTCAGCATCCTGTCTCTACATGTGAAGAGCTGATCGAAGCTGTTCCCCATCCACCCCCACCCCAACCCCCGACTCCAGAAATTTTCCCAGAGTCAGCTCCCCTATAAGGTGTCTTTAGAGCCAATTAACCCTTACTAGGACTCTCCTACAATCCTGTGAAAATTGGCCCCTGTTCTATCCTATTCTATAAATACCAAGTTTTTCAAAATGGTTGTTCAAGGTGAATATCCCTGAGCAGTGTTGGTAGATTCTGACACCTCAGATAACTGTCATTAGTATAGAATTAATATTTATGAGTTCCTGGGAGTTGCCTACCCTCCACGGAGTCAGAGTCCTGCTCATTCACTGTTTTGTCTAAAATGGGAATACTTTATTTAACATGTAAAACCTTTAAGTAGTTAACATCACTTTGCTTAACTCCTTCCATTTTTCGTCTTCTCTCTTATCTTTCTGAAGTTCGGAGCACACCTGGGCAGATGTGAGCACTGTCCACGGACATAGGGATCTACCATAGACAGAAACAGTAAAGGACTTATTTTGGTTGTCGTTTCCCCACAAACACAACAGTGAGTGATACATCGGCTATCTCATGTCAAGCATGAAGCCCTGCAGAAATGTGACTGAGGGCAGACACAGTGTCCCATTATCCAGCACTGGGACCCTGGGGCGGCTCCAGGACCCCGTGGTCTAGCTTGTTTGGTTAGGAGCAGACTATTAGAAGTGGCCATTTGAAACATGTCAGCAGTTTCAGAGTCGCACCCAATGACATTTTAATCTGAAAAATTATAAACAACTGCACTCCTCCCACCCCCATGCCACCTCCCAAGGAATGCTCAGTGGGGTGGATGTGAGGGAGCCATTGATAAAGATGGCAGCTTTCAGGGCCCCAGCCGGGAGAGCGTTTGACAGCTGAGATTACTTTTAATGCTTTCAAAGGCACACACTCCACAGACCTGTTGACACACAGGCCACAGATCTGTTACACATAACGTGCACACAGCACACACATTTAGGGACGATTTCTTCTAAGTGTGTGAAAGATAAAAACATCCAGAAGCCAGAGCCCTTCTTCCAGAGCATAGCTATTTTGTACAAGGGTGGTAATCGGCGATTGTCTCCATCTTTATCTTTTTACAGATAGGGAAGCTAGGGTTCCAAGAGAGGGAGGTGACTTACTTAGTATCATCGGACAATTATGCTTTTAGAATCCCGGATTCTGACTACAGTTTATTATGTGATCATAGAAAATAAATATCTGTATGAAACAGCAATGAAACAACCCTAAAGCCAGCCAGGAGGCTGGTGCCTGGGACAAACTGGTCCATCTCTCAGAAGAAGGCAGGTGGTACCCCAATGCACCCCGTTTTCCAACCACAGCAACACACACGATAGGGTGCTCAGAGTGGACCAGGCAATAGCCTTGGTCCTTCCCATGAAGCCAGTAGGCTTATCGGCTCACAAGGAGTCAAATGGCTTATACTATCTTTCACCTCTCTGGAATCTCTGGATCCTCTAACCATAAGAAGTTGCACAAGAGAAGAAACAAAGGAACCCATCTCTTCATTTTCTCCGAGTGAACCCTTTCCCTTTGAGCATTGCTTGTTCCTTTCCCTCATCACAGCACTGGCTGGAGCCACGAGATCAGTTGGAATAATCTTATAATGGAAGTATCTACCGCCCCAGCTGATGAGGATCTGAAGCAACTGGTTCATAGAGTCACAGACGACGGCGGAAAAGCCGCCCGGCAAAGACACAGCCCCATTCTCTTCTCCGCTCTAACTGGTCAGTGTCTGCCTGTTTTACCCAGACAGGGTCTTCATTTACCCCGTTCTTCAGCACTAGGGAGGCCTTGCACAATGACGCTTGGACGGTTGCTCCAGTGAGGGCGCTGTGCATGGACGCCTCTCCATCCGCTCATGTTCAGTTCCAGAACAGTCTGTCCTTTCATGGCGCTGAGGAATGAGCGCCAGCTCTGTGCGCCCGGCATGCAGGGCATCCTCTGTCTGAGAGCCAAGGCCTGTTCCCAAGTTCCTCGATGGTAGCCATGGATACGGCTGCATGGGGGTGGGAGGCCTGTGAGAGGCCTTTGTCTCTGGAGACTCTGCGGAGGGAGGCCACGGACAGCTGGCTTCTGGGCCCACCAAAGAGAGGAAAGGGATGGTAAGAGACCGGGCCAGGTGTGGATCCACTGCAGAAAGCATCCCAAACTTCTCAGCTCCCTTCTAACCCTGTTGCGTGTTGCACGACAAGTGTTTGTGCTTCTGGTCCTGAAGCTGTACATAGGCAACCTGTGGTGACTTGATGCAGTGGCTGGGTTGGCATGTGGCTTGGTGGAGTAGGGGAGACAGAAAGACAAGCTTGGAAACTGTCACTATGACCTAAGGGACAACGGAGTGACAGGGCCCAAATGTCTAGTTTCAGGGATTCTCCTAGGACTGTGCACTGTAGGCTCACACTTGCTTGTCTGAAGGATACTTTAGACCCCTTCCTAAGTACATGATCATGTTTTAAGGTCCCAGCACATGTGATTTAATTACCCGATAGCATGTTCTTGGATTGATAACAATGGTTATTATCTCCCAGGGCATCTGCTTAAATCACCCATCCATTGTATATCAGTTATTGCTTATATGGCTTCATATCTCCCTGACAGCAATCTTAGAGTGGGTATTATTATTTCCTTTAATCAATCAGAACAGCAGCATTTCTTCTTCTCTTCTTCCACTCTGGGTCCTCTGTTTCCAAAGCTTGTAATTCATTATATGCGTTCAGGTTGAAACTGTCCTTGTGTACCTTTAATTGTCACAAAACGGGTATTCAACTTTTGTCACCACCTTGTCATCTCCGAGGGTATAAATGAATCTCTGAAAGGTGATAGCAAGAACACAATATGCAGAATGAGATGTGGCTGGCAAGGATATTGATCCATATCAGGCTGCATTACCAGAAATACAGGGTCTAAACCGACCTAAGTGGAGTACCCTGTACCATCCCCGTACCTCAGACTGCTTTTCTGGGCGACACTATTAAAGAGCGGTACAGACGACCGGGCATTGCAGAGGAGTCGGAAATGTCAAAGGGTCATCTGACTTTGACCAAAAAACCAGTGCAGAATAAAAAACAAACAAACAATCAAACAAACCCAAACAAAGTGGAAACCTTTTCTATGCTGAAAAACCCGAGGAACTGGGGTCAATTGGCTTTGAGAAGAGTCTGGATGCCCTGGCTGACTGTGTGGCTGAGGGGTCTGGTAGGGAGGAAAGGGGGAGCTTCCGTGTTTGAAACACTGTGGCAAGAATGAGGTTCTCCAGTGTGGTAGGTTGAATACTCTGGAGCCATCTAAGGGTATCTCGACCTGTTCAACAGAGGGAAGGCCTTGCTAGTATTTGGAGCTGTTCATGAGGGAGCAGTCAGCTTTGTGGGGGAGGCAGGTAAGCAGAGGCAGGAATGGATGGTGTGTGAGAGTCAAGGACTTCCAACCAGCAGCACGCACAGTCCATCGCTAACTTCCCATGAGAAACGCCCCTCCCTTTCCATTGTCTTTCCCCTAAGGTCTCCTTTGACTATAACCTGCTGTCTTTGGTGGCCCTTACCCTTTTCTCTTCATTTGAGACGTAATTATATTCTAAACCATTTTAGTACTACTCAGTGATGAGGTTTGTGAGACTTTCCTGGAGTGATTCTAAGTAGCAAGGCTCTTTGATTATGCATTGGGCTTCTAACACAGAACATTTAAGAGCAAATCTCCACCCCACGGAGAAGGCAATTTATTTTTATGCACTTGCTATTTCAAGTGTTCCTCCCTAATGACCAAATCCTGTCTTAATTTCCTCTTCTTGGATGGAACAGTTGCAAAATGGACTGTCTTGGACTCTTGTGTCCATGAATGTTGAATTTGCTTGTGCTGACACCAAATGTATATTTATATACAGATTGAACACTACCAGAAAAATTCTCCCTCATTCATGGGATGGAGCTGCATTTAATGGAGGAGACAGACATTGCGTAAGATGCTGAGGTGAATATACCCAAGGTAGAACATAGAGCTGTTGATAACAAGCTCCAGAGGGAAGATTCCAGCAGGGAGACGTGGGTGGGAGGAAGGGAGGAAGAGAAAGAGGATTATGTCACTTAATTGTGGTGGGTAAGTCCCTAGAGATCGTATTTAAATAGTCAGAACCCCTCCAGGAGGTGATAGGCTTAGCACGCCCCAGCATACATACACCCGGCGGGGGGCGAGGGCCTGGGGTGGCAGCAGAAACAAAGCACAGCCACCAGGTTCTGAAGCCCTGCTGAGTGCTTAGCACCAAGTACCACAAACAGCACTGAAACACCCGCCCCTGAACACCAGGCCCTTGAGGAGGAAAGAACACATCTGTACCCCAAACAATAGGTGCTTTACTGCCAAGGGCTAAATCAGGTAGACCAGATCACTTTATTTATGCCTGAGCAGCCATTGTCTCGTGAACCCCTCCTTGCAAGTCCCCACCCCTCTGGACTCTGACGATACCACCTAGTCTAGAATGTTCTGCATCAGATCTCCGGCACCCTGTGAAGTCTACCCAAATTCTTCCTTCTTTGCTGACCACACAGCACCCAGTGTTTTATTCCCCCCACCCCAGACTTTAGGAGCCAGTGGCCCTCACTCTGTCTACAGAACCAGAACTCAAGTTGTAACGCATCCACAAATGATCAGATGTGCTGTGAAGTCCAAGAAGCTCTGCACACAACATCAAATGTCACAGACCCTGTAATGGCCCAGGGAAACCTTCAAAATTCCAACGTCTTCTTCCACTTTCTAAGATTCCAATTTAGTCAGTCTGGGTGAAACTGGGCAACGAGGTGTTTTTTTTCCCCCCACAAAACTTTCCAGGTGATTTCAAACTACAAGCACAGTTTGAGACTGACCTGAAGCTCCGGTTCCCTTAGAGTCTCCGAACCTATGTTTCCCTAGGCTGTCAAGCAGCCTGTCCTAAAGCCGTGTCATTTACTCTTGCCCTGAGTCAGAGTCTTAGGCATATGGCACCAGAAGCTGTCTTCCCCTCCACCCATCCTCCTCTGGTTGGAGGCTCTGAGATTGGTCTCATAGAAGCCTTCACAGAATGAAGACTAGCAGCAGTGGCCAGAAGGAGGAGGTAGAGCCACGGCTGGTGGTAAGGTCTCTGACCAAGTCATTTAAATATCTTCACTGTAAAAGGGACCAGCAGGGTCTTTCCAGTCCATGTCTTCAACATGGGGCCTTGGGAAGAGCAGCAGCAACCGTATATGAATACATTATTTATTTTTACTAGTAGACAGTTAATAGACATGGAAGCTTGGGTGGATTCTTGGTCAATGGTCCTAAGATACTTGTGAAATGTAAAACCATTCAAGATCCTACCCTATAGGTATAAGCAAGAATTTTAGGCAAAATACTATTGTAGCATCCAAAGAGGAAGTGTATACACATGTGGTTTCCATATTGGCATGGGTGTGGCCACTCAATAGTCACGATTTTGCCCGCTCATTATTAGTTGGAAGTGATTGTGTGACCTGAGAGTGATTTGAATTAGCACCAAACACAAGGGGAGTGTCTAGCCATATTAACCAAGGAGGCCCAGTTTACCAGGGCACCGTAGCAGCTCTCGCCCTGGCCACAGCTGAACAGGGGTGGTCCTGACTGCTTACCCACATCACCTGTTTTTTTCCTTTTAAGGAAATGCACAGCAATCACAGGTTATCATTCCAGGATCTGCTAACTGAAAGCCCGAAAGACCCTGGCTTACTCAAAGAACGATTTCAATTTTATTTAAAAGCAGTAGTCCATTAACTATTACCTCTCAAAGCTGAGGATATAATTTAGTGGTGGAGTCCCTTTGCCAGCCTGAGGGTCTGGAATCAGTCCTTGGGAAGAGCAGCAGCAACAGAAGAAAAAAAATCAGTGCTGTATACCAGAGGTTAGGATAACTATAATTGAACTACTCTATTCTAGACTGGACCTTCCTGAATGGGTTTTTTTTTTTTTCCCTAAGAAACTTTTACTTGACTCCAGATATATAAAACAGGCATGTAAACTAAGCATCAATTGCTAATTTAAAAATATTTATTGGGTATACAAATAATCTCACCACTTACTGGGAGCAAACTTGCCTGCTAATCAGACACCATGCTTGTTTTTACAGGAAAATTTAAATCTTGGCTGAATATTTAATGCTGCTGGATACAGAGCCTCTCCAATGGTTTTTCAAGTTGGTCAGTATTTGATTTCTTTCTTTCTTTTTTTTGTTTTTATTTTTTGCTTTTTGTTTTTTGAGACAGGGTTTCTCTGTGTAGCCTTGGCTGTCCTGGAACTCACTTTGTAGACCAGGCTGGCCTCGAACTCAGAAATCCGCCTGTCTCTGCCTCCGGAATGCTGGAATTAAAGGCGTGCGCCACCACTGCCCCGCTGGTATTTGATTTCTTAATCACCAGTGCTGAGAATGGTGTTTTGTAAATACTTAGTTAAGAATAGCAGAGGTATCTTATAGGTTCATTTAAGAAGTTATTAGAAATTCTGTCCTAATCTAAGCAAAACATTCCTTCATAATTTTTGTATAAAATGCAAGCCAGTAATTTGACTTTTTTTTTTAAATTAAGCATTTTGACAAGGTATGCAAGGATATACTGATACTTCCATACTGAGGAATGATGGTAGGAAAATATTAAAAATAGTTAAAAAAAAAAAAGCCAGGCAGTGGTAGCGCACGCCTTTAATCCCAGCACTTGGGAGGCAGAGGCAGGTGGATTTCTGAGTTTGAGGCCAGCCTGGTCTATAGAGTGAGTTCCAGGACAGCCAGAGCTATATAGAGAAACCCTTAAAAAAAAAAGAAAGAAAGAAAGAAAGAAAGAAAGAAAGAAAAAGAGAAAGAAAGAAAAAAGAAAGGAAGGAAGAAAGAAAGGAAGGAAGGAAGGAAGGAAGGAAGGAAGAAAGAAAGAAAGAAAGAAAGAAAGAAAGAAAGAAAGAAAGAAAGAAAGAAAGAAAGAGAAAATAGTAAAAAAAAAAAAAAAAAAAAACAAACCCAAAACAAACCACTTTGTTTCTGGTAATTAAACCATTATATTTCTGTCTGAGCCGAAGACTGTGTTGTGTATGGTTAAAAACACTGTAATTCACCACATACAATATTCTGGAATCTGAGGTGAAGTGTTCGAGTTTCTTTGTTGGTTCTGACTGATGTGGCTGTCCCTGGGTAAGCATTGCAGAACCAAGGCTGTAATGACATCCCATGAAGTGACACTTGTGCTACCAGAAACACCTCGGTCTCGGTTACAAGTTTGACTTTGAGTTGAGTTCTGCTTGCTGTGTGTTCAGAAACTGTTCGATGTTGTCAGTTTCTGCACCCCCCTCCCCCACCAGTTATGTGACTCCGTTCTAAGAATCTATGACCTAGACCAAAGAATTGAGAAAGCATAGAAAGTTTCCCCTGCCCACATAGGAACCAGATGGTGAATGAGGCAACTCAAACTTTTTTTTTTTTTTAATTTCATAAATCAAGTTTAAAATGTTTGGGGGGAATCCACGTAAGATAAGACTGCTAAAGCTTTTTTTTTTTTTTTTTTTGAGAAAGCAATTAACTAATAATAATGACAATGACCGCCACTTCACATCAGAATGGGCAGCTTAAGAGCTGCTTTGTATGGAAGGGTAACCCTAACCTAACATTGGTTACAGTCAGGTAAGCACTCATTGCTCTATACTGCCTATAGGTCTGCGTTTCAGAGCCATTATTCAAAAGTCCAGGAAGGGCTGGACTGAAAACATGTGCTATCCTATAGATAGCACCGGGGCTGAAGCTGAAGCTGTATTCTAAAAAACGGGAAACTGAAAGGGCAGAGTGTTGCACACTACAGCAGTAATTTCGTTTAGGATTACCCTCAGATACAGACAACAGGATGCTAGGGTTTGGGCCGAAGAGACTGCGGGATGGCAGTTATTGAGCCCCACCCACTGAAACCTGAAACAGAGAAATCCCAGCAGCAGAGCCCTCCTGCTCACTTTTCTTTGGTTCATGAGCCCGATGTCTCACTTTCTTCCAAAACCCAGGAGGGAAGAGGAAGGGGAAACGGCTTACAGCCTGAACATAAACTAGAAGTGCAGTTTCCATTCAAGGAAGGGCGGAGGAGACAGACTCTGAGGTCGAACACTTTCACAATGAAAAGAATCGTCACCCCAAGTGCCAGGAAACATTGCCTGGCACAGACATGTGGCAGGGAGGCTGACACTAACGGGGTCCTCCCCGGGCTGTGCTAGCTCACTGCCTGGGCCCCAGCCTCAGCTCCAGAGGCCGCCTCAGTGGTTTCTTTTGGTTTTCCTCCTGCAGTTCACTCTATGTCCCATGAGGCAGCTAAACAATTTCCTTAAATTATGATGCATCCTCTCTCTGTCAGGCAGGTTTCTCCTTTCCTTGAATGTGAGGTGGGGATGGCAGATCAAACCAACCAACCAAATCGAGAAGTCCTATGTGTTTGAAGTGCAGCTCTTGCTAAGGAGTTGCGGGCCATGACAGGCTGAGGGGCCAACAGCCCCAGGCTCTGCAGGTTGCAGGGCCTCCCCTTGCTGATGACCCAGAAGCAGGGAATGGGATGCTCAGCCCAGGACGGCCCTTCTGCCTCAGCCACTTCAGCCACTTCTCCACCAGAAACCGTTTTTTTTGTCTTAATCATGGGCCTTTCCATGGCCGTTAGGGATGGTTCGGCTGAGCAGTGGTGGGGACAAAGATGAGATGCTAGATGCCACCTGGCATAAGGAGACTTCCACAACTAACCTTTGAGTGCAAATGGGGCAGTATGGGAGCTAGGCGTGGGAGAGCAAAGGCATCCAAAGCTCACCTACCAGGCAAAGCTAGTTCATTAAAGAAGCCTTGACGGATTTCTGAGTTCAAGGCCAGCCTGGTCTACAGAGTGAGTTCCAGGACAGCCAGGGCTACATAGAGAAACCCTGTCTCGAAAAACCAAAAAAAAAAAAAAATATATATATATATATATATATATCAATATATATATATTTATATCAATATATATATATATTGATATAAAACAATCCGAGGGCCATTTGCACCTTGTATACCCTCAGTTATCTCTAAGACAAATGCTGTTACCTCACTGCAGAGACAGGAAAAAATATAAATTCTGGTCTTTGGCCCCATCTTCCTAGTCCCAGACCCCTTATGTCCCATAAGACATAAGACAAAGGATTATCTCTGTCAGTGACCACTACAGCCCCTCCTCCCACCATGTGCCCTTTTCATGTTAGAACTCTTTCACCCATAACCAAGAAAATTAAGATTAGTAATATAACTTTAAATCCAGTAATTTTGCTTGGGATAGTCTATTCTAAAGAATTATTATAACAAAAGAGCCACATATAAAATATTTGCTGTGGCCTTATTTATGATATTAAAACAATTACGAGTGAAATATCTAATAACAGGGAGAAACATTAATTATATTATATATAATATTACAAGGCCTTAATGTTATATGTAGGACTCAACAACAACAAAAAGACTTAGGCCATATTGAAAATAATGTAGATTCAGAATAATGTTATATTTTGTTATATACCACAGACACAATATATAGAATGCACACATAAACAGGAATAGAAAGAACCATCCCACATTATACTTATAAGTGATATACTTATATACTCAAAATTTTCCTTCCTATGACATGTTTTTTAAGCTTTTTACATTCAGGATAAGCATGTGTTAATTAAAATAGGAAAGCATGATTTAAAAAAATTTAAACACACAGTTGAAATCACTGCTGAAAGGGAACCTTATTAACCCTTGGGGGAAAATGAACTTGTCCTTGGGCAATTTTTATATTAATTAAACATTTCTGTATAGCCTAAAAGAGTACATAGTCATTAAGAAGGGCATGCGAGGCATAAATGAAAGGCTGTGTCACAGTATGCCAAGTATGGGAGAGCATTTGGGATTTAAACACATAAACAGGAAATTATGAGACTCTAGCAGATTCCTCATCAGCAAGGACGCACTGATTCATGCACAGAGGAGACTGGAATGGAATTTTTAATGACAAAGAATACATCACAAAAGTGACTTAAGGAAGGAAGAAAGGTCATGCTGAGCAAAAAGATAGTATGGGAAAAAATTTGGAAAAAAAATCAGAATATTTCTAAGACGTCAGCAGGGATCTATCTATCTCTGCTTCTCCAGTGTAGTGTTCAAAGACGTAGTACCTGTCGTTTTACAGGACTGCTGGGGATCTGAACCCAGGTACTTGGCCTCCCCCAGCGAGCACATTACCAACTTAACTATTTGCCCAACCCAAGATTCAAGTATTTTTATCTCAACCTAAGCAAGGTGATGGCTATGCCCTCTGGAGGTTGGAAAAGGCAGACCAACCAAGTGGTCGCCCATATTTAGGGCCTACTCCTATTCCAAAGGGAGAGGAAGGAGAAACCGGGAAGGCCTGGATGTCTGCACACCAAGGAGCAGCCGGAGTAAATACTGCTTACTACATTTCCCCTTGTTTAGGAACTGTCTCAGCTTTTGTGAAGCTTTGATGTTGTACGGAGAAGGGAGCATGTCCTTCAAGTAGCCTAACATCACAAAGAACAATCCAGAAAATCTGTGCAGCATACACTGCATACTCAAAGACTAAGCTCTTGGATTCTCTGGGCCGTACATGTAGAGTTTACCAGGCCATAGACAGAGCTCTCTTTTACGTTTTAAGAACTCTCAGTGGGTTCAATTCTCCTCCCTTAGCTCTCCTGGGTGAGAGAAGCTGTCCTTGGGCAATTTCCCCATTAATTAAACAATTCTATATCATTTAAACGATCACACCAAAGAAGGACATCCCAGTCTTGACTTCCCCCCTTACAGTGATTTCATCAAGCACGGGCCGGCCGGCCGTTCCTCTTCTCCCTTCCTCTCTCCCTCCCCACGCGTGCGTGCGTGCAGGTGATGCGGATGTGCATATATGTAGGATGAAAGGTGCAACCTTCCTTTATCACTTTGCCTCTTCCAGCTACTAAAAGCTACTCTGCTTTCAGGGATAAAGCGGAAGGGTTCACGGGGTTGCGGCTAAAACCGATTCTTCTCAGCTGTCTGCTCCGTTCTCCTCATCCTGATACATGACGCATGCTGTTTTACAGTCACAGAAGAGGTGACATGGGGTAGCAGGAGTCATCCACAGTTTTTATACGTTTGAAAGGAAAGGGTACAGATACAGGAGCCAGGAGGTAGCCCTACTAGGAAAAATTCTACAAACACTTGTCTTGTTATTGGCTATGACTTTGTATCGGTGCTGCGATGTAAGACAGAGACTGTCTCGTCTGCTATCCAGCCGCTCAAGGAATTTGGAGAAATGCTGCTTCCTTAAGACACCTTCTGACGCTGCAGTGCGCAGTGATTTCTTAACAACAGCCAGGAAAACATGTGGAAGGGTGGGTGGTACAGGAATCAGTGTAAATGATCAGTTTTTTGTTTAACATCCAAATACCAACTTGACCATGGTCATTTGGACCTAACAAAGCTAAAGAATTTTCTGACTTGGTCCTAAAACAAACAAATCTACAATGAATTCTCTGATGATCACCTTTTGAAAATATGGGATGAAGTCGAGGCGTCAGGGGCAGGAATGGGGCGGGGGGGGCGGGGCTAGGGGTGCTTTTATCTTAGGACACCATAGCAGAAGAACAATCTCTGTGGTTGGTGTCTTGTTCTGTCTGGGAATACATTTGAGTTCAGCTGTGGAATTCTCTCTAGTCAAACATCTGCTCCCCAGTTGTTAAAGTTTGTTTGATATTAGCCCAAAGGCGGCAGCACAAGGGAAGAATTTTTAACAATGAGTCCCGAGATAGATTAGACCAGCGGTAATGCTTATTTTGAAAAGGCATTTTAGGGGTGGGGGAAGGGTACCATCTGACCTGAATGTAAAAAAAAAAAAATACCAAGTCACTAGAGCAAGGGATGGATGTCCATCTGTCACTGGAGCAAGGGATAGATGTCTGTCGCTGGAATGTAGTTTACCTTGTTTGCATCATTTCTCACATTTTTCCTCCAGAAATTCCTTATTGAAATCTTGCTCTTATGATATATTAGTGGGCCCACTTTTTTGAATGTTTGGAAAATTTAATGAATTTTTAACTCAGAAGTTTGAGATTTGTTTTTCAGTGTCGTTTCAGTCATGTACAAGAATCAAAAGCTTCTAGAAACAACTCCCTCCCCACCCCAGAAAAAAAATCAATCTCATAATTTTGGGTTAAATGCTGGACTCTTTAAAAACTTGTAAATTTCACTTAGCCAAGAAGAGGGAGAAAGCTACCACCTCTTCAGCTCCAAGAAGCTGAGCGGAATTATTTGGTAAGAAAACAAGAGACTTCCTTAAATACCTATGATAATATTCAAGGCAAACCAAGCTGATCTTTGATTTCAGAGTACAGTTTCACGTAACTAAAAATTCAAATTATTGGATGACATTTCCAAGAAATAGTAGAGTTCAACCCTTTGCTCAATAATGCTATCTTTAAAAGTATTCCTTTATATGCCCAAGGGCTCTAATGAAGATATTTTAGATCTTGATTTTTTTTTTGGGCGGGGGGGGGGGGGGGGGAGAGCAGGGTTTCTCTGTGTAGCCCTGGCTGTCCTGGAACTCACTCTGTAGACCAGGTTGGCCTCGAACTCAGAAAATCGCCTGCCTCTGCCTCCCAAGTGCTGGGATTAAAGGCATGCACCCCCCCCCCCCGCAACTTTTTTTTTTTTTTTTTAATCCATTGAGACCTAGCATTTAAAACTGTAGAAATGTCTGGGTTTAGTTGCAGAGCAGAACAGAGTATGCAAGCAAGCAAGCAAGCAAGCAAGCAAGCAAGCGAGAAAGAAAGAAAGAAAGAAAGAAAGAAAGAAAGAAGAAAGAAAGAAAGAAAGAAAGAAAGAAAAGGAAGAGAGAGAGAGAGAGAGAGAGAGAGAGAGAGGAGAAGGGAGGGGAGTGAGGGAGGGAAAGTAGATTGAGAAAGGAAGAGAGCCTAATCCCTCACACTTTTCAAAGAACAGTGGGTAAAATGTTGGCAGCCTTGACCTGGGGAAGTGGTGTTTCCTCCGTAAACTGTAGCCCCATCTAATGCAGGATCTAAGCTGTCCTCAAAACATCCCTGTGAGGTCTACCATGTGCATGGGCATGCATGCATGTCCATGTGTGTAGGTGGAGGCCAGATGACAACCTCAGGTGGCTTTCTTTCCTTCCTTCCTTCCTTCCTTCCTTCCTTCCTTCCTTCCTTCCTTCCTTCCTTCCTTCCTTCCTCCCTCCCTTCTCTTTCTTTCTTTCTTTCTTTCTTTCTTTCTTTCTTTCTTTCTTTCTTTCTTTCTTTCTTTCTTTCTTTCTTTCTTTCTTTCTTTCTCTCTTTTTTCCTTCCTTCCTTCCTTCCTTCCTTTCCTTCTCTCTCTCTCTCTCTCTCTCTCTCTCTCTCTCTCTCTCTCCCTCTCTTCCTCTCTCCCTCCCTCCCTCCCTTCCTCCCCCCCCCCTTTCATGTGTAGCTCTAGCTGTCCTGGAACTCACTGTATAGACCAGGCTGGACTTGAACTCAGAGATCTGTCTACCTCTGCTTCCCGAGTGCTGGGGTTAAAGCCGTGCACTGCCATAACCCAGCTCAGGTGGTGTTTCTATGGAGCTGTAGACTGTGTTGGTTTTTTTTTTTTGGTTTTTGCTTTGTTTGTTTGTTTGTTTTTCATTTTTGGCAACATAAAATATATGAGTTTATATATAAAAAACAGACATGACCTAAAAGTTATTTATCTAAATTATTTTTAAATGTATGTAAAATTGCAAAGTAACACAATTTTTCACCAAAGATACTTGATATACTATCCAATGATAGGAAAAAAACAAATGTCTGTTCACTTCTGTCTATTTTAAAGTCACCGTATTGAATGATACATCATGAAATCAATGGTTGTGCATCTAGGGAATTTCCCAACGGAGATCTCTTCCACTGGTGTGTATATTTTAATTTGTCTCATGTGGGTATCTCTTCCATTCTGATGTTTGGCTAGAACAGCAATCTGTATCATGAATGTGCGAGTTGGCTTCTTATGATTGTCAGTTAAAGGAACGTGAATCCAGCCACTTGGTTTCACCAATTCAAGTTGCCAGATTTCTTGAAGGTTGTGAAAATTATTTCCTACTCTGACTGAGATTTTGCTTGGAGTGTAGATTTCATCAGACTTATAGTCTGCATAAATACATAATGTCTTCACTGTTGTTTTTCTTCTGAATTGGATGTTCACTAAATGAGGCTGAGAGCCATCAGATTGCCACTAAGTTTCTAGATTGTCATCCCGTAGTTGATCCACTCCAAACCCTGGTTTGCAGGAAGAGAGTGACCAAACAGCCTGAGACCCAATTTCCCTGACTGTTGCTGTCCTCTCCAACTGCTTAGGATCAGCACCAGGAGGTGTCTTGTTTGGTGTGGTCATTTTTAAATTATTCTATGGAGAGACAAGAAATATACATTCTACCATGTCATGACAATCCTTCTGGCTCACCACAATTCCGGTTCTCAGCTAGACTGTGTTTTTTAAGACAGGGTTTATCACTGGGATCTAGAGCTCACTAAGTAGGCTCAGTTGACTAGAGGGAGCCCGAGGGATCCACTTGTCTCTGCCTCCCCAGTGCTGGGATTACAAGCATGTACCACTACATCTGTTTGGTTGTTTTTTTTAGATCTTCATTGCTTGCACAGCAAGGACTTTACTAACTGGATCATTTCCCCAGTCCCCCAAGCAAACATAATAATCCTCATTTTACACATAAAGAAACGAAAGTTTAGCCAGATGTTGGGGTGGATACTTACAATCTCAGCACTCTGGAGGTCAAGGCAGGGGTTCAAGGCCATCCTAGAATACATAGACTCTGTCTAAAACCTAACCAAAAGTAAAAATAAGACTCAACACACACACACACACACACACACACACACACACACACACACACACACACACACACACAATGAAAGAAATAGAAAAAAATGTAAGTGGTGTTTAGAGAAGAATCTTGCTATATATCACATTGACTGCCTTTAACAAGGGCAGGACTCCCATGCTGCTAACTTCTTCCAGTATTCTAAAGTTACTTTGATTTGCCTGTATCTGTTTTCAATTTCTATTTTTTCCTGTCCCCTTTCCTTTCCCCCTGTCCTTTCTTAGTCTTCCTTTTCCTCTCATATTCATTGTGACATATCTTTGGTGACTAGAGTTATTCTGTGTTACTAATGCTCATATAAGAGACACTTCTCTTTCTAGGGCCTGATGGAACGGTCTTCTAATCCCAGATACTCCAGAGGCTGATACAGAAGGAGCACATCGTGTTCAAAGCCATGGCAGGCTACAGAGTGAGTTCAGGGCAAGCCTAGGAAACTTAGGATATGTCTCAAATTAAAAATAAACATCACGAGAGGGCTGGGGATGTAGCGCAGTGGCCAAGATGTGCACAGCTTGGGTTCCATTTCCAGTACCAGGGGAAATAGGAGATGGGGGCGAGGGGAACATAAAGGAATAATAATACTTGTGGAAGTGTGGCATCGGAGACATGGCTCAGTGGCTAAGTGATACTGCTTTCGCAGAAGGTACAACTTCTGCTCCCAGCATCTATGTTAACTGGCTCACAATTTCCTGTCACCTCTGCTCCAGAGGATCTGTCACCTCTGACCTCCAGAGGTACTTGCACGTATGAGCACGTACCTTGACACAGACAGACAGACAGACAGACAGACAGACAGACAGACAGACACACACACACACACACACACACACACACACTTAAAAACAATAAAAGTAAAATGAATAATGCCAGCTCGAGGACTCTGCCTTATTTCTTTACTGTTTCCACTGAAAATAAAATTTCTATTTTATTCATCCCAGTACAAGCTATCACATTACAGACAAACTGTGTGCAGTTTGTTTGCTTGTTTGGGTTTGACAAATCATTGATTCTGTGTCTCTGGAAGAGAAGTTCCAGGGTGTGAGCCTGAGGGTGGCAGAGCCCCCAGAAGGAATTGCTGAGGAGATGATCAGAGGAAAACCCGGAAGGACTGGGAGCTGAGTGGCTATCTGGGGAGGTGACCTTCACGCAGGAAGAAGTTTTACTTCTGATTTGCATGCAGTGAGCTCCAACTCTTCTAACAAAAAAGCATGTAATACTTTGTTTAGATAAATGTTTTCCAAAGACTAAATCAAAGAACACTGACAAGCAGGGCTGCCTGGCCAAAGTGGGCTGAGGAGCCCCAAGCCCTCCCCTCAGGCCTCTCTAGTGGCCCAGCTTACCTCAGAAATAAAATTACTTGTCCTTAATATCCCTTAACATAAACAGGCAAAACCAATTTCTTAAGATTAGAGTAGGGCCCCACAGCAACTATTCCCTCCAAGCCCCTAACTCAAGCCCACTGCAAGTCAGGGGTTGCCAAGCTGAAGGGCTGCAGGCCAAGAATTCCACACTTTCTTGGAAACGTCATTACTTCTCTTCAGAGCTGAGTCTACTCTAACCAGAACAAGGGGTGTGAAAATAGAAGGGCTTGGCTTCCTAGCGAAATGGCTGGTGGGGTATTGGGTTGCTGTGAGCTGTATTACGTTTATCCAGTCTTAAAATAACATTGCTGCATGGAGAAAATTACTCCACCAAACATCCCCTCCGCACTGCAACTGAAGAAACTGTGCGAGTTTCATATTCCTTTAGCAACTCAAGATTTTTGGAGATGTGGTATTTATTTTTTTGTGCCTTTGTCTTGCCAGATCCTGTGGCCGACCACGGCAAGCTATCGTTATCTCCTTTTCTAGAGGAGGAAGCTGAGGTACAGGGAGGGGACCCTTCCAAATCATGGGACTAGTATACAGGTGTTCTGGTTCCTACAAGGGCTTTAAATGCACACACGACATAGATAGACTTTACAGCCTCCTGGGAGAGGGAATCTAGGGCACGGCTTTGGTATTGACAGCTCTGTGTCCTTGGGGAACAGATGTCCTCTTTGTATACCGAGTCTAATAACTACCTACCTCACCTACTTTGTTGAAGTTTGAAGAACAAATGAAATTCAGAGCAAGTACTTTAGCATATGCAAAAGGCCTCTTCTTCTGTTTTTCCTACTCCAACATGTCAGCCTGGTCTCCAGCCGTCTACTAACTCGGACATCCTTTTGACAAATCAAATCAGCTCCGTCCTACACTCTGTAGGTATTGTGCAAGTCTCTCACTAATGTTAGGAGGTGGCTGCTGGCCAGAGCAGCCAGCTAACCAGGCTTTTGTACAGCAACCACCTCAAACCAAAGCTCTATTCCTTGTTAGGGATTTCAGGGTGTTGGGCCAAATGATCTGAATCTGCTCTACCCTGAGTCCTGAGCAGCGGCTCTAGGGACTATGAGTCAGGCCTGGTGCCTCAGGATAGGACAGGCAGGAGGGATGCCTGGTCTCTGTGGAGTCATCCCAGGCCAGGACCTCGTCTGTGCAACTTGAACTTGGCACGCGAACCTGAGAGGATCTGTTCTCTGCGGCTAAGTCAGAGGGACCTGACTTTGTAGAGTCAAATGGAAATTTAATAGTTTTTTTTTTTTAAATAGGAGTTCAAAATTGGACTGTGGCTTTTTATAGACAAGGGCTTCCCTTGAGGAGTGTCGCTACAGATGGTGAAATTTTGGAATAAAGGAAGCTGTGCTAATTCTGGGTTGGGCGATGGCTCACTGAGTAAGAGTGCCATACAGATAGAGCCTGAGTTGAGAACCCTAGTGTCTCTGCCTAAGGAGCTAAGCATGGTAGCTGTGGGGAGATGATAGTGACGATAGGAAGACTGATGGGGCTCGCTGGCTGCCCACCCAGCTGAAAAATAGCCAGCTCCAGCTTCACTGAGAGGTCCCAGCCCAGGGGAATAAGGATAGCAGAGGACACCCAGTGAATGTCCTTCTCTGGCCTCCACAAACATGCGCACATATGCCTGAGCACACACATACACAACACACATTTAGTTTCATGTTGAACTACCTTAGGGGACTAGGTGTGCTTTGATACAATGAAAACAACATTTATTGCATTTTCAAACTCTAAGCATTATGGATGCTCCCTGGTAAAGCGGCAACAGCAAATTCAGGGAACAGGCAAACACATCCGTGTATTCAGGAGAGAGAGGCATCTATCAGAAGGAAGGCATTGGTATTGTGTATGTAGATTTCCTTATGTTTTTGGTAAAAATGCAATTACATTATGTAGGGGGCTTGTAAGCTTTTATTTTTTTAAACCCTAGTATGTTTTGGATATATTTCGGTTCCATTAATATTATGACATTCCTTTTAACCTGCTAAATTAAAAAAGGGCCATTTTTCTCAAGCTATGAGGTAGGCTGAGAACTACCCTCCCCCCCCCCCCATCTAAAGGCACCATCCTCTGACGCCCCATCTCCCTGGACTCCTGGGCCTTGTGAGAAACTCACTGACCTGTTATTTCTGGCCAACACCAACAGGCAGCCAAAAAGGCAGCTGCATCTTCTCAAGCAAATGACTTCACCCTCCAAGGGCCTCAGGTTCGCCTTGCGTTAAGCGAGAGGCTTGGCTTAAGGTTTGCTAAGATCCGTTCAGCTCTAAAACGCCACATTTAGCTTCGCGCTCACTTGTGTCTGTGTTTGTCTTGGCGCAGGGTAACCCCAGTCCAGTGTCAGAAGGGGGTCCCACAGCAGCCCCGACTGCACACCTGATGTTCTGCTCAGAGGCCTTGTTGGCAGCAGAGGTGCTGTTGGCGGAGACAGTTGGGGCTGGCAAGGCTGGGGGAGGGTATAGGCTTGTGGAGGATATGTTAGGGAAAGCAGCACTCCTGATTTCCTTCCACAGTGGTGATGGCAGTATGTGCAGGAGACATCGAATTCACAGCATAGAAGAAAGCACAGCCTCTGGGGCCAGTTTTGCTTCCTGAGCAGAAGTCTAAACTATAGGGTAGTGGCGATGCTTGCTGTCTCTTCTGAAGGTCCAAGTCTTGCATGCATTACCTGGTTTCCAACCCTCTTTTTAGTTATATTTGCTTTGCATAGAGAGTCTCACTATGTATCTCACAATGGGCTTGAAATCTCAATCTTCAGAACATATAAGCCCTTCGCTCTCAGATCCCCGCTTCCTCAGCAGCCTCAGTGAACAATGCATCTCAGCTCCGTGTTAGCATTAGCCACACTGGAGCTCTAGGGGCGTGTGCTAAGTGCCGTGTCCCCGCTCTTTTCCCTATGGGAACAGTCTCCACTGTTGTCAGGTGTGAGCCGCCAGAAGAAACTGATAATCAGAGACGCACACTAGCCTAAGACCAGATGATAATTAACATGCAGGCAAAGACTCAGCCTGGGTTCCATCAGTGGATTCCTCTCCAGCCTCCGGTTGCCATAGGGATCTGCATAGATGCATACAAATGCACTCATGTGCTGAATGTTCACAGAGACACCTCCACCACCCTCACCTCTCAGACGCACAGGCCCAACACAGTATGGCTGTATCCTAGATCCAGCCACTCTTTCAACATCTAAGCATTTTTTTCTAAGTATTGTTGATCAGGCGATGAGGCAGGACACGTGGTTTCTTGCCTCATGGAGTTGACCCAAGATCCTCTCTAGGGTGTAGGATGAGGTAGGGGCAGGTTGGAGGAGAGCATTCAGTCAGTGTTAGGAAGTGAGGAGAGCCTTGTTGGGAGGACATTGGGGGTGAAATCAGGAAAGCATGGGCTGGATATTTCTTCTTCCTCAGAGCAGTGTGAGAGGGCATGTCGGAGGAGGAGACATCTAAGCTCAAGTCTATAAGGGTCAGTGAGGCCCAAGTCAGAGTTACATAGAATGGTGTGGCGATTGCTCACATAGGGGAAAGAGCACGTATGGAGGCTGGAGGTGAGAGGAACTGGGCACATCTATAGGAGCGCCCAGTGTGGCTAATGCTAGCTTAGCTGGGAGGCATTGTCCATTGAGGCCGTGGAAGAGGCAGGTATCTGAGAGGCTGATATGTGTGGTGTAGATGGAGTCAGGGTCTGTCCTGAGCATGTTAGGAAGCCATCGAAGGGCTAAGTAGCACAGTCTGTTTAGACCATCTCATTTTGCCCATGTAAGATGCTACGTGTACAGTCATCCTGTGATGCTCTACTAAAGCACACTAGGGTTGTTATTCCATCCAAGATGGAGGTATTCCACGTCAGTGTATTCTTTAAGTTTGAGCCGCCACGTCTTCTCACCTGCTTTCATCACACTACCTGGGTCTTTGTGGTTGGAGCCAGGTTAGCTCAGGTAACCTGGTGGTCAAGATACCATAGATAAGTGGGGACAGGGGCCAAACAGCTTCGGACTGACCCTTAGCCCCTGCCTTGACCTCTTCCCTTAGACTCTGGCTCAGAGAACACTGACTGACTGGATAACATCCCTCATAAATCCTGAAAAACAAGGCTGAACTATAATTTGCAGCTTGTGGCTAGCAAAATTTATCCTCAGCCTAAGCAAAGTGAAACAGAAATTAATATCCAATAAGCTAAAGCTAATAGAAATTACTGACATAAACAATGCATAGCTCAGGCTACATGTTCAATAAATGATCAATTTATTTATATTTAGTCAATGAGAAGTGTCTAAAGGGCACTTATAACATAATGATCCATAATAGAGAACTAACTAAATACATTGTGATATTTTTATTAAAAATATGAAAATATTACCTTAAAAATTAACCCATTGATTTTGGGGACAGGAATAGGAAGATATGTTTTGGGAATAGGAGGGAGATTTTTTTTTTGTCATACACTTTAGAATCTTTTATATCTTCAATAGCAGGAAAATGTTACTGAATTTATTTATTTTTTTTAAAAAGCTGTGCAGCAGAATTCCATGTGGTAAAAAAAGAATAATATGAACTTACAAGTGTAAACATGGATAGTTCTCCAAGATTTACGGTTATTTGAAATCAGCATCTTTCAAAATATATGCATCTGTGCTGGCTAGTTTTATGTCAACTTGACACAGCTAAAGTCATCTGAGAGGAGGGAACCTCAATTGGAAAAATACCTCCATAATATCCAGCTGTAGGGCATTTTCTTAATTAGAGATGGGGTGGGGGGGAGGGGAAGGGGGGTTAGCCCATTGTGAAAGGTGCTACCCCTGATCTGGTAGTCCTGGGTTCTATAAGAAAGTAGGCTGAGCAAGCCATGAGGAGCAAGCCAGTAACCAACATCCTTTCGTGGCCTCAGCATCAGCTCCTGCCTCCACCTTCCTGCCCTGCTTGAGTTCCTGTCCTGCCTTCCTTTGACGAAGAACAGCGACCGATATGGAAGTGTAAACCAAATAAATAAACTCTTTCCTCCCTAACTTGTTTTGTGGTCATAGTGTTTCATGACAGCTTTAGACATTCTGACTACAATAGCATCCTATCATTTTGTGTGTGTGTGAAGAAGTGATGAGAATCATCTTATATGTGTATTTTTAGTATATGCGCAAACGTCAGTACCCATGCCCACAGCGCAACACAAGGGCAAGGGCCCACACACCCTATATGCATTTAAATGAATTAAAAGAAAAACTTCATTCTTTCAGTAACCCTGGCACCATTCACGGCTCAATAGTCAGATATGGCTACTAACGGCTACATTCGACGGCACTAGGGAGCTTTCTGCAACACAAAAGATTCTGCTCGATAGATCAGGCCAGATGGGTAACTGACCAATGAAGTGACAACTGTGTGAGATGGGACTCTATATTTTCTAAATCCTCTCATAGTGTATGATAGGGTTTTTTTCCAACTTGACACAAGCTAGAGGCATATCTGAGAAGAGGGCCATTTTTTAAAAGACTTATTTATCTATTTTATGTATATGAGCACGCTGTCGCTGACATACCAGATGAGGGCATCGGATCCCATTACAGATGGTTGTGAGCCACCATCTGATGACCACCTCTGAGCTATCTCTCCAGCCCCAAAGAGGGACTCTGAATTGGGAAAACGCATCCATAAAATTGGCCTGTAGCAAGTCTGTCATGCATTTTTTTTATTGGTGATTGATTTGGGTGGGCTCAACTCACTACAATTGGTTACATCCTTGGGCAGGTGGTCCTGGGTGCTATAAGAAAGCAGGTTGCTCAAGCCATGGGGAGCAAGCCAGTAAGCAATGCTTCCCCACGGTCTCGGCTCCAGTTCCTGCCTCCGGCTTCTGTCTTGAGTTCTCTTCATGATGATGAATGATGATTGGGACACATAAGTGGAAGTAATGCTTTGCAAGTTGCTTTTGATCATGGTGTTTATCTCAGATACCAAGATTCTGACATTTCACCCAGAAGCAAACCGAGTCACAGAAAGAGTCGCCATTGGTTTTGGTTTAGTACAATGAAACACACCCGAGGCAGGCTAACTTCATTAAAGAAGTTGGCTGACCATTTTGGAGGTTCATGGATATGGTGCTAACAATGACCCAGCCTTGGTAAGGACCTTATAATGTGATAGCAGGATCTTGTGTGAATGGAAGCAATCAAATCCTACGGAGAGGCAGGAAGCTAATGAGCCTGGTGCTCCATGATGCCTCAAGAGAAAAAACTGTCAGTTAACCTTAGGATCTGCCATTGGGCTCACAT
Source organism: Mus caroli (assembly GCF_978045245.1). Lineage (NCBI taxonomy): Eukaryota > Metazoa > Chordata > Mammalia > Rodentia > Muridae > Mus > Mus caroli. The sequence continues at coordinate 35,797,697 of NW_028227272.1, forward strand.
CTTAAAGGCCCTACTACCTAATCTTGAATACCCCGGGGATCAAGACATGTGAAGTCTGGGATGGAAGTGAAACACACAAAGCAAGAGCCACTCTGGTAAAGATGTGATGAGATTCTAGAGTGAATGCTGTTTTGGAGCCCTCTCGCGTGACCATCACACCCTATCTTGTCCCTGTCTACGCTGTTTTCTAGTTACACGTGATTAAAAACATTTTGAGTATCTGCCCTCTGGTGAAGTAAGGCTTAATTACTTTGAATTTTTATAGTTTTAGAGGAGGAGGTGGGCACTGGGCTGAGGGGGGTCTAACGCCAAGGAACCTTGAAGTCTCCCAAGAGACAAAGACAGGGAAGGGGAAAGGACACTGCTTTGAGGTAGAGACAGCCACTGAGTGGACCAGGACCACAGAAGGCCAAGCTTAAATGAGGTAGAAATCAGAAAAAACCAGTAGATATCTGCTTGAGAAGGGATGACAGTCATTCCTAAAAGCACTGGAGGGCAAAAAGGGGGATGGAACAGGAGCATGACCAGGAAGCAGCTGGAGGGAGGTGTCACACAGCTTTTCACCTCCAAGGAGACTTGGATTTGAATCGTTGAACATCCTTCTGGTTATCGTCCACAGGACAGAGCAAAGCCATATTTCCTAAGATTACAAATACAAGGGACAAATTTTGAAACTCTGCTTTATAATTACCTGGAGGCAGATGTCCCTCCAATCCAAAGAAGTTTATTTCTTGACTGGGGACAATGTCTTCTCAGCAGCAGTGACAGAAACCACAAAAGGGACATGGTAGTTTTAAAGTGTGGGTCTTTTGAGACTCCTCTTTGATCGTTTGAGTGCTTAGGGCGACAGGTTTGTCCCAACTCTTCTCTTCTCCCTGGAAGACTCTTGGTCAGACAGTACCTGTTCCTACAACCATAGCCCATGCAAGGAAGCCCCTTCCCCCTAGTGGTCTCCTGAGAATATCGGTCTGGTGTGACTGTGTTATACCTCTATGCCTTTGTGTACCCAGGGCCTCTAATCTAGAGTATCTTCCCTTCAGGGAGAGACCACTCATCTAACACCAATTCCACTCCTCTGAGTCAGACTTGATGTTATCCACTTCCTACTGGGATGTGTGTGAAGAACAGCTTGGGATGAGATTATGATTCTTCTCCCTTAGGGAGAGAAAATGCTTGTTCCCTCCTCTGTTCCTTCTGACTCAGTGGCTGATGCGTGGTAAGAGTATCATAAATGTCGGTTGCATTGGATGTCCTTCTCATCCTGCACCTATAACACCAAGTTACCGTTACCATGGAACTGACCATATGTTCTAGAAGGAAAATAAAAGTTTGTGGTTGGTTGAGTAATTCTCCCCATCCCCTCGAAGAGGTCTACATCCTTATTCCTGAAATCCTTGACTGCTGCCTTATATGGCAAAAGGGACTTTGCACATGTGACCAACTAAAAAAAAATCTTGAGATGAGGAAGTTCTCTTGGGTAACCTAAGTGGTCTTATTGTGACCACGGGGTCTTTCTAGATAGTGGAGGAGGGAGATGAAGATTTGAGGGGAGAAGGCAGGGGATGAACACAAGTGATATGATGGGGCCACAGTCAAGGCTCCTAGAAGCTGGACATCGATATAGATGCCTCTGTCTCAGAGCCTTAAGGAAGAGTCTAGCCCTGCAGGCCTACTGCAGAGAAGGAATCAATGGTCACAGTTTGCAAGGGGCTCATTTGCGTGGACTCAAGGAATGCTGACAGCTGGTGGAGGTGAGAGGTAGTAGAGGTTTCACAGGGCCGGAAACCTTGGGAGTGGGAATGAGTGACCAGCTGGTCTGTGCTGGCATCAGAATGGGCAGCAATGCTGGGACCTAGAGGCAGAGGTGAGGCATCTGGACTCTCCATGCCAGGTCCTTCCATCTTTCACTTTCTGCCCAGTGGGATTTTAGGACATGCCAGATATCTCACCCCCACCCCATCTCACTCAAGTGTCTGTCCTTCAGAAGTATCTTTTCTGCTCTATGAAGCTCATCTCTTTAGTAAATTTTAAGTTTGCTTTAGGAAGACTGAAGCTGATTAGAATACTAACTTACCATTAAGGTAAGTATAATTGATGGTGCCTTTAACCTCCCAGAGCCTTTGAGCCTGTCTGTATAAGGTGTGAGGACTCAGAGGCTCTCTAGGTGAGGGTCTATAAATTCCTTCATCAAGGAAGGCCTCCTGAACTGGGTGAATCATCTGGTTGAGTATTTGAGAATCTCCTTTCTCGTATACCATCTGGTGATCCTGGAATGTTTGTTCTTTCACCATCTCCAACTATTCTCCCTGAGGTCCTACCAAGTCAAGTCTAACCAATTCGCTCCAGATGGGGTCTTACTGCCCAGACAGGCTGGCCTGGAATCTTCTATAATCTATAGTTCAGGGGAGTCTAGAACTTGAGATCTTCCTGCCTCAGCCTCCTAGATTCTGGGGTTATTCATGTGTCACTCATAATACCAGGTTGTTCTCCTGGCTCTTTGATCTGAACATGGCAAATGAATGGCAAGACATTGAGTTCTCCACTGTTGTCGACTGATAGCTCTGTTTGCCTACAGGGGAATTTAGATGGGATCACACAGTTAAACAGAGTGAGATGGGCCTAACTTTGAACTACTACTTAGGTAGTTTTTTTCTTTTATCATTGAAAAAATGGTCTTATAAGTTAAGGAATATAGCCACAAACAGACAAATACTTCCCTCCTATGCCTGTACAGTCTTTAGAGCCACACCCCTAGTGATGGAAACTAGATTGGGGATTCTGGGTCTGTGGAAGGGAGACCAGAGAGTTAGCATTCAATGGGGACAGGGCTCAGTTAAGGAAGGTGAAGTGATTCAGAAGATGGACATGGTGGCCATTGCGCAAGAATGTGACTGTGGCCGGGCAGTGGTGGCACACCTGGGAGGCAGAGGCAGGGGGATTTCTGAGTTCGAGGCCAGCCTGGTCTACAGAGTGAGTTCCAGGATAGCCAGGGCTATATAGAGAAACCCTGTCTTGATAAAACAAACAAAAACAAAAAACAAACAAAACAAAACAAAACAAAACAAAACAAAAGAATGTGAATGTGTTCAGTACTGCTAAACTGTAGACTTCAAGATGGTAAAATGCTATATCTTATGTTATGCATATTTTGCCATAATTAAAAACAACTACTGGGTCTACCTTGGTGATTGAGAACTTTCCTGGCTTCCTCAGTGCCTTGGATTCTATCTCTATCACTACAAAATACATAAATAATTAAAGCCTAAGGAATGAAGCTACTAATAATACCTACTTTTCATTATTATGTGCAACCATACTTCCAAGCTATAGTGACCAAAACAGCATGTTTGACATTTAAAAAACAAAAAACAAAACAAAATTAACCAAAACCCAAAAACCACATACTCAAAATAACAAGACAAAATGCCAATCCCAGAAGTAATCCAACAGATTTACAGCCAGCTAAGTTCTTACTAATGCACCAAAACTATATACAGCCAGTCTCTTCCATCACTTGTTCTAGGAAAACTTGATACCTAAATGCATAACAGCAAAACAACTACTGTACCTCTCACCTCATAGTAAATCAACTCCAAATGGGTTGAAGAGAAATGGGGGACCCCCCAATTATGAAATAACTAGAAGAAAACCACAGAGAAGAGATCTCAAGACAGGACCCCAAAAGCACAGAATCCAAGGACAAAAGCTGAGGAGATCTCAGCAAAGTAAGAGACATAGGGAGCGATGCCATGCAGAACAGGAGGAAATAATATTTGAAAACCACTCATTAATTAGAACTTGAGCCTGGGCTGGGCATGTGACTCAGTGGATAGCGTGCTTGTCTAGCATGTGAGAGGCCTTGGGCTCCATTCCCCACAATGAATCAACTGGACACAGACACACACTTGTAATGCTGGCACTCAGGAGATAGAGGCAAGAGTCAAAGGTCAAGTCCAAGATCACACCCTTGGTTTCATGGTGAGTTCGAGCCTACACGAGAGCCTGTCTCAGTAATAAAAACCAGTGCAAATAATCTGAATATACGTATCTCAAAAGAGATGCAAAGAGCTAAAAGTGTGTACAACAATTTTCAAAATCACCAATCAGGAAAACGTGAACCAAAGCCACAGAAGCTACCATCTCACCCTACTTAGAATGACTGCCATCAAACAAGCAAAAATAACCAGTGTCAGTGGGAATACAGAGAAAGAGGAAGCCTCAGAATGCTGGTGGGAACGAAACTCAGTATGGCCAGGATGGAAAAGTGTTCTCAGAGGAATAGGAATAGAATTACCAGTGATCCAGCAATTCCACTTCTGGGTTTATATACAAGAGGGTGTGGGGGGAAATCAGTATGTGGAAGAAATTCCTACAGTTCTTTATGTATTGAAGCACAATTCATAATAACCAAGATAAAGTATCAAGCTAGGTGAATGTCTCTTTCTTACACACACACACACACACACACACACACACACACACACACACACTGTCATGCTATTGAACCATAAAAGAAGAAAATCCTGCCATTTTGGCAATAAGGATAAACCTGGGAACAATGTAAAATATGTCTAGGAGAGAAAGACAAACACTGTTTACTGTGGAGAGCTAAAGACGTTGGTTTCACAGTCATAGGAAGTACTTATGCTTACCGGAGGCTGAGAAAGATGTGAGTCCAAGAGAGGACAGTTAGTGTGTGGAGCTGAACAGCTGGTTAGGACTAACTTAGTGCTTGATAACATAGTTGGGTAATTATCTTTGACAATAATAAGTTATATATTTCAAAGAGTTGGTAGGATACTTTCAAACGTTTCTAAAACAAAGAGCGGATCAACCTTTCAGGTGATAGACATTCTGCTAATCCTGGTCTGATCACTGCACGCTGTACTGAAATGTCATATTGTACTCCATAAATATGTGTGATCATTATGTGCTAATGAAAACATAATACCTGTCTCCCAGAGTTGTTTTCAGAGACACATGAGTCAACACTGTGCAAGGTGAGAGGCAGTTTCAATAAACAAAATCTGGAATCCTAGCATCTCTGGCTGAGCAGAGTCCTATCAGGCAACACGGGGTACAACACACAGGGCAGACACACATCTAGTAGACTATCCAGTTCTTCACAAACCCAGATCATAACAAGTTTTTTGTTGTTGTTGTTTCTAGGAATTCACAATAGAAGGGTGTCTTTAAACAGCTTAAAACTTGATAAACATCACACAGGCACCAATGATGGGGTTGGGGAAGATCTCAGAGCTTCCAGAAAGAGCTGGTGAGGAACCTGATAACTTTCAGAGACTCCTACATTCTACGTTCTGGAGTCTTGTAGCCATGGTTAAGTTGAAGACATGGAGGTAGAGATAGTGTCCTAGAGTTAAGCCCAGTGGTCTATTGGAGACCCCTTTTCAACCATAGGAAGAAGGCAGCTTAAACAAGTTGTGTCACTGGCTTCAAAGAAGAAGGAAGGGTTTAGAAGCCAAGGAGTGTGAATGACTTCTGGAAGAAGCACAGGTAAGGAGATGGATTCTCTCTCAGCTCTTCTAGAAAGGAACGCACTTCTCACAGTAGTGTGAGGAGGCTGGTGTTGGACTTCCAGGCCTGGAAGGGTAGTGCTGTAGATTCCTGCTACGTTGCTAAGTCTGTTGTGACCGGTTTTTGACAACAACAGGAAATGAACAGAAGGAGCTACAGGCAGAAGGGCCACCTCAATGCTTGAAGCTGCTTTAAGTTGCTCACAAGCAATAACTAGTCTTGACAATTTCATCTGCCACCTGGGGCACTTACAACGCGTCACTGTCTAGATCACCTTGAATGAGTGTCCCCCTTTAAAAGCACAGAGAACACACACACACACACACACACACACACACACACACTTCAGTCTGTGCTAAGTGGGTCTGTTCCTGTAGCCCAGCAGAACAGTTACTTCACACTTAGACTCAGAGTTGAGCCCACCTTGACGAGGCAGGGCAGGCAGACAGGCAGACAGTTGCATGTAAAGGGCTTCCCTCCTGCCCAGGCTCCCCCCACCCCCACCCTCACTCCATGAAAGATGGACATAGGCTTTGTGTTCAGATTTTCCCTACTCCTAAAGCCCATATGGAAACAGCACAGCTATCGCTGTAATTTCAAACTTTTACCACAACACACACCCCTACCCTTATTTGGGGTTTTAAGTCTTGTTTCTTTGGGAGATTACTGAAGAAATTCGAAACTTGGAAAGTTGGTCATGGTCCCACCCCAGATATATTTACTAACAGATAAGATTCTTAAAGCTGTTTGTTGTTGTTGTTGTTGTTGTTGTTGTTTTAATGCAACCAGCCATAGAAAGTAAATAATTGTGTGTATCTAAGAATAAAAGAAGCAGGCACGAGAGACATGCAGGATTGAGGTGTCTGTTCTCAGAGCTCTTAATATCCATGCCTCTGGAGCCAAGCTCTGAGTGACGAACTTGAGTCCGGGTCTGACTTCCTGATACCCACGCTGCAGACAGCCACGCACACCTCTGTGACTCTGCTAAAGCAGCCTCCGTTCCTTCACCCTTGAGAATGACTCAAAGGAGAGTCTGACGTCATAGGGAAGCAAACTGCCAGGCTTCCTCCAAAATAAAGTTGGGAACAAAATTCAACAACTCCAGACACTCTGTTCCCATAAAAGTTTTTACATTCCCCCCTCCCCCCACCCCCGCCTTCTGACTTAAAAAGTAAAACTTCATACTCGCTGTTGACATTGCGAGGGGAGGGGGAGCAACAGAAAAAGAAATCCGAGGACAATAAAGTCACGTGGCTTGCCTTAACTGCCTTTCCTGGCAGTCCCCTAACCTGGCGCTCATCACAACAAGCCCTGGAAAGCAGGTCTCTGAGGAAGACCCTGGCAGGAGGTGCCGGCATGGCCCCTATTGGCTCCTACCCGCAACTTGCAGGACCCATGGGCAGGATCACGTGTTCCCCATGGGCCACTGCCTGCAGGGCCTGGGCAAGCAGCCATTTGAACCTTTATTCCACGTTCATTTTGGTCTTGAGGGACACGAATATGGAATTTTAAAAGTATTTCTAAAAGTGTAATTAGTCTAATCTTTTGTTAACATTAATTTTGAGTTTTGTTTTTGTTGTTGTTGTTGTTTTTTGAGTCAGGGTCTCTCTAAGTAGTCCTGGCTGTTCTGGAACTCAGCATGTAGACCAGTCTGACCTCGAACTCACAGAGATCCTCTTGCCTTTGCCTCTCAAACGTTATCAAAGGTGTGCACCACCCACCATGCCCAGCCTTTAAATTAAATCTTAAAAGATATATATGCTTAAAAACCTTTTTAGGGTTCATATTTCAAAACTCATACTTTCCCTAGAGACTATCCCTTTCATTCAGAGCCAGATTGTCTCTAAGGGCATGAAGGAAAGGGAGGTGGAATCTGCCCCATTTAAAAGTCCAGCTTCAGATGGGGGAATACAGGATGTTCACAGATGGCGCCATAGGTGTATTCCCTGTGCCCAAGTCAGTACAGATTTTCAAGCTACTGCACTGGGGTTCCAGGCAGGGCTCCATTGTTGGCTCTGAGCATACCTCACAGTCTTGCATTTAACAATGCTTTCTACAGAAAGCAAAATGGCCCCTCTCCGTTAACACTAAACCCCTCATTCTAGCTTTTAGCCAAACAACAAAGGATTTTCCAAAAATGGACCCAAAGAGACATGTGCACTTTGAAGGCCACAATGAAACTTAAATAGCTAAAACTTATTAAGAAAGCCAACAATTGATGCCAAGCAGCAGAGTCCCTAAGCGAGCAGCAAGACAAAAGCCAGAAAGGGGAACAAAAATATGCATTGAAGGGGAGGGGCCAGCAGGGAGGTGTCGATTTCTATGGAAGAGCTGACATCACTGTTTCCCTGCGACATTCAGCATGCAGGAAACAGATGGCTAAGAAGTGGTGGAAGGGGCTACTTAGGGCTGGGGGGCGGGGGGGGGGACTTGCCTTGTTTCCAATGTTGCCATTAGGAACCTACATGATTTGCTCTGAGAACCCGGGAGGGGGAACTCTGTTGTCAGAGTTTTATAAGTTATTTCACATCCCACTTGAAGCTAGTCTGGCAGCACATGGCAAAATGGAGCTCTGCAGAGCCCACTGCCAGCAAAGCCAGTGGGACCAGAGCAAACAAAGCTACCGAGAGGAAGGGAACGTCCATCAGGTATGGAGTCCACTTCTTTCACCTCTGGCTAGGTGACACTAGCCAGTGGTTGTCTGAGTTGGCCCTCACTTGTCAAACAGACAGCCAACTCAGGCAGCTGACAGAGTAGAACTACTGTCTACAATAGGATGAGATTGAAGTTGAATATTTTTCTGCTATAGAGCTATAGAGTTTAGCCATGTGTGGTGGTGCACACCTTTAATCCCAGCGTTTGAGAGGCAGAGGCCAGCATGGTATATATTCAGGGCAGCCAGGGCTAGTAAAACCATGTCTCAGGAAAAAAAAAGTCTCTTTTCTAATTATTTTTTTAAATAGGGGAAGGACTGCCTGACAACCTGAATTTGATCAGCAGATTCTACAGTGGAAGGGAAGAACCAACTCCTAGAAGTTATCCTCTGACCTCTGTGTGTGTGCGCGCACACACAATAACAATTTAAAAAAGAAGAAACAAACAAACAGAGTCAGGGTGGGCAGTATCTCCTCTTTCTCTGAGCATGTGTGTGGATGTTTGTATTTGTGCAGGTACATCAGCATGTGTGCATGTATGTGTGTGCGTGCGTGTGCATGTGTGTACCATGTGCAAGGCAGAGGGTATAAACTCACGAGTTAGTTTTCAGTTGTCTGTCTTGTTTTTGAGACAGGCTCTGTCACTTTCACTTGCCTGGAGCTCACCAAGTATGCTGGCCGGCCAACAAGTCATAAGGATCCTCATGTAGCCACACCCGGATTTTTTTTTTAAACAAAACAAAACAAATCCCCAAAACCCTGTGTTCTGAGGATCAAACAGCAAGCCCTTCACTGACAGATCTGGTGCCTCAGGGATATTTCTAATTTATTTTTGCTTCTTTGTTTCCTTCATCTCTTTATTTTTTTCCTTAGGTCTTAGGTTTGTTTGTTTGTTTGTTTTTTCAGCTCCTTCTCCTCCTTCTTTTCCTTTTGACAGGGTCTTGTTATGTAGCCCTGACTGACTTCCTAGCTGCCTCTCAACTCCCTGTACAGTCCAGGCTAGCCTTAAAACTAAGTCTTCTCTCCCTTAGTATCCTGTATAATTGGGGGCCACCAGTACCTGTGCTGTTAACATATGTGTACACACACACACACATGCACATGTTAAAAACCTTATCTTTTCATAAAATGTCTTCTTTTTCTGTATGTGAACAAGAAACAGGTTCAGGCACAGCCAGCCAAACCAGTGGCTGCGAGCTCACCTAAGGCTATTTCCTCACTCCTGCCCTGAAGCCACCAGGCTCCTGTTTTCCCCATCCCTCAGCTGCCTTAACAGAGTTTAAGTCCCTCCCCCCACCCCACCCCCAGACTTCAGAGCCTGCCGCCAATCCCAAGCATCAGGCAAAGCTGCATCGTTTCCTGCCTCTGGACTCCAGTCCCTCTCCATATTCCTCGGCTGTTCCTCACAGTCAGATGATATTTGTTTGTTTGTTTGTTTGTTTGTTTGTTTTTTAAATTTTCCCAGCTACAGATAACCCTCTGTCTTACAGCTGTCAGTCAGCTGCCTCATATGTCAGCATGCCCGGCTTGTACACCCTCTTCACCCCCTGCCTCCCTCCCTCTTTTCAGTACATTTTAGAAAGCTGTGCCCTTGCCTTGTTGACCACATGTAGGCCAAGACAAACTTGAGAATACCTTTGTAAGCCCAGGAGAGCAGTGGCTCCCAACTTTCCTAAAACTGTGACCCCTAATACAGTTTCTCATGCGGCGGTAACCCCCACAGCTATTTTATAACCGTAATTTTGCTACTGCTATGAATCATAATGTAAATGGCTGTGTTTTCTAATGGTCTTAGGCAACCCTTATGAAAGGGTCATTCGATCCCAAAAGGGATTGAGACCCACAGGTTGAGAGCCATGGCAGTTGGATCTAGCACATTGCCATTCCATTAAATCTTTGATGCTGTCACTCAAAATCCCACCAAGATAGTTTCTGATTAAAAACCTAAAGATGGGGCAGGGGGTGTAGGTTGATTCTATAGTGTTTGCTTAGCATGTGCAAGGTCATGGGTCCCCAACTTAGTGCCCGCTGCCTACACATGTACAATTTAAAAAAAGCACAGCTAAATAAAACAAAACAAAATCATAAAACTCCAGGAAAAGAGATCTTCATGTGAGTTTTGCAATGGCGTTGTTGACTTATTTGTCTGCCAGGTATTTCCAGCTGTGTTCTAACATCTGTAACAGAGGGAGCTGGTGGTATATGTTGCTTTTCAGGGGTATGAGTAACATTTAACCGTCTCCCCTCTAAAGGCATTCAAGGCCAGCATCAAGCCATGGGTGTGGTACCCAGAGCCTAATGTACCAGCCAAGCTTGAACTAGAACAAAAAGTGCCAGAGACTTGATCTCAGAAACTCAGTTGGTTCACACCAAGGAATGAAGTGGTCTCTGCAGTGTTCCATGCAAAGCCTGGGTTGTTTTCTACCTGGGACTAGCTACAAATAGGACCATGAAAGAGTTCTCATCGTGAGATACCTAAAAGAGCTCCAACACCTACTTCCTAGGTAAGAAGATAAATCCTAGGTAGATATCAAGCAATGATCATTTTGCTCGCCATAGGCTCATAGAGACAGGCACGACCTACTACATCTGTTTGAGCTACCTCAGCTGAGCAGCTTTCCAGGTGCATACACCCAGCCAGGATCAGCACAGAACAGTGGGCAGAATGGAGACGGGACTGGGGGCCTCTGACTCTCAGGCCATGGGTATTTCCAGAGGGAAGAGGTTTGAGGTTGCAGTGGGCAAGGAGGAACCTAGGAAGATTTGAAAACTTGTGGATTTCAATGTCTCTCTCTCTCTCTCTCTCTCTTTGTGTGTGTGTGTTTGTGTTTTCCCAAAGGCACACATCAACTTGTAGAGGACAAAGTACTTTTCAGGCACCAGTTGTTATGACTATTTCTGGTTTGGGCTGATAGAAAGCAAAGCAAAAGACAAAATATCTTTTTTGGTTTTGTGAGGGACAAAACTGGCTAAGTGCAAAAATTATGAATTATTTTCTCCTGGGAGATATGATTCCAGCCTAAGGCTGTGCTTGAGTGTCTGATAGATCCTGACTTAAATCTTGCCTTTCCTGTCTGGATAATCTTGGATAAACTCAGTTCCCTTCTGTAAAATGGGTGAGTTTGAAGATGACAATATTCCTTTTTATGCACAAAGTGACTGGCACAAAAATTAAAAAAAACAAACAATACTGATGCTCACTCCTGCTGCTGCTGAAGATAGCAATACAGTCTGGTTTGGAGCTCAGACTTCACACTGACTCCCTTCTCTTCTTTCCAAGAAACCTTCCCTCATCCCGCCCCCACATCCCTTAATCACCTAGCAGCCAGAAGTTCTTGTCTTTCTATATCAAATCTTGCTTCTTAAAAAAAAGAAAAAAAAAAAAAGGAATGCTATCATTCATTCTTCATTGAATTGTTGCCAACCTTTTTTTCTTTTCTTCTTCCTCCATTGGAGAAGTTCTTTATCTTAACCTTTATCAAAGGTTGCATTCAGGGAACATTAGTTCAACAGGGGCCATCCAGGCTCCTAGAGTCCCAGCAGGCTGTGGCCCCGCCTTACACAGTACTTAAAGGCCGGCCTTTTGAGAGTGAGGTGCCAAGATCAGTTCAACTCAAGCATGGCCTTTGTGTTGGAGCCTTGGGAGAAATACTTAAGAGAACTGGTCGGCACATGCACTCATAAGCTTAACTTGAAGTGGGGGAGAAGCTGGAGAGGGATGCTGCATTTGATTTAAATGTGTGGCACACAGTATGTGGGAAGAGAACCAATTCCACGTTTCTGGCATCAAGTCTGGCCTATAGCAACCACAATAAGGAAGTGGGATCCTGAGACCCCTGGGCTCTAGAGTGGACAGGCAGCTCAGCGTGGGCCGCCTGTTCTGGAAGGAATGAGCAATAGGAAGCCCTGACCAGGTGGTTTTATCACTACTTTCTTCCAGAAACATTAAGCTACAATATCCAGTGGCAGAGTGGGTGGTTGTTAAAGGTTCCCATGCCCAGCCCGAGTCTTGGAACTTTCAATCCCACCCACTTCTTCCACCCACTGCTCAGAGCCACACACAGCATCGAATCCAAGGAAGACTTTTTTTTTTTTTTTTTTTTTATCGGGAGGCAAACCCTGGGAACAAACTGCCTCAGCAAGAGCTTAAGAATTGTCTTGGTCAACCAAACTCTGGAATTCTCGGAGTTTCCTCCCCTAACAAGAAAGCTTCCAGGGCTAGCCCACCAATGCTTTACAATACTGGCTGGCCTCAAACCCACAACCAAGGAGATACATACTTGCGTGCAACACTGCAGTCTGGTTGGTGCTGAAGGACTTGTTTCTATTTGGGTGTGATGCACTCTTTCCTCTGTCTGTTTCCCTCTGCTCCCACCTATGAGTGACCCAAAGGATCTCCTCTGTCCATCAAATGGTTCTCTGGTTTCCAAGTAGTCAGGGGAGGTGGGAGTTTGCTTCCTTGTGGGGAAGGGCATTGGGGCTTGCTGAAGCTGAGTGGTATCTGGGCGGCTGCCAGAGGGGTTGACCTGGGAGCAGTGAGGGGAAAGCTGTCCCCATGGTCAAGGAGCTCCTGGCAGAGATCTGAAGGGCCTGTAGACGGGGCCATGTGGTAGGTGGAAGTAGCTGTTTCCATTCTCTGTGTGGGCTGTTTGTTATACCCAGAAACAAAGTAGTCCCGGCTGGCTTGAGGGTTGGCCAGGCAGTTTGCTCTGGGCTTAATGCCTTCTCCCTGTCTTTTGCTTCTTCCAATTTCAATCTGGCAGTCCAAGTTGGGGATGCCTCTCTATGCTCAAGCCCCTCACGTGGCTGTTCTGTCTTCACAATCCCCCCAACAAAGACCAGGTATCTCTCTCAGGTTTCCGAGGCCTAGAAGTAATTGGCTCTCTCTGGTCTTTTGAAATGTTGCTATACAGCCCAGGCTGGGCTCTAGCTTTAGATCCTTGAGCCTCGGCCTCCCGAGTGTTGGGATTATGCCCAGCTCTCAGATCTTCCGAAGCACATTTGTTTCAGGTTGAACATTTGGCCTGTGTAAGGATGGTCTGTCTTCTCAGCCAACCTGGCAAGTCCCTGCATTAACCAGACTCTCCACCAACATGGCAAGCAATCTTTCTTCCAGGCCCCCTGGGTGACTGATGAATGCCCTCTCCTCAAGAGAGCCTCAGTCAGTCTTGGGTTGTGGTGGGGTAAGTTCAGGCTATTGTGACAGTAACAGGTTACCATGAGGGTGTCCCAGAGAAGTGCTTTACCTATATTATCTCGTGTGCTTTTATATCTGCCCTACTACCTCTATAACACAAGAGGGGAAACTGAGGCCCAGAGGCAAGAAGCAAAGTCTCTCCAGGGCTGGAGAACAAGAAAAGATCAGATTCTAGGTAGGGGACTTCCAGTAGTCTCAACAGAATCCCCCAGCAGAGTCTCCTGGGTTAAAGAAAACTTCCAGAACTTTTTATAGCCGAAACCCACTTGGTGAGGAATTATCTAGGGAAGTTGAGCAGATAGATGATGTGCCCGAAAAGACCAAGCCGCTGAGGATACTGCCCTTGTCCTCCAGTCAGGACTGCATCTTAAACAGAAAAGCACGTGCCTTCTTTGCTACCACCTTGCTCTGTTTGTGTCTGTGCCGCATCTTGTCTATTTAACGGGAGACAAAAAAAACGCTCCCATTCTCTCCTACAGCTGCTTCGTTAGCCTTGGCGGCTGACTTCAAAGTCAACTGGTGTATGAAGGTTGGGTCACATCCCTGAGACTCCGCATTTCTTATACCCAGAGCCCATCTTGCTTTCCCACTGCATCCAAAACACGGCTGGAATAGAGTTTTGTTTATTGAATTAATAAATAAATGAAATGAACAAACAAAGTGAGGGAACTATAAAGCTTCAGAGATGAAATGAAATGGAGCAACAACTGCCGTTCCCACCACTCGTCCACATCCATTAGGACTCCCTCCCAAACAAGCTCAGGGCTGTATTTGCATTGCTCAGTGACCTGTTATGAACCTCCTGTGGCCTCTCAAATTAGATATACATTATACCTATAAACAAATCTTGGTTTTACATTCACACACATCTTTCCTAGTAAGGACGAGAAGAAAAAAAATTCCCCAGCAATGAAAAGGCTCACTCACACGTCTCACGGAGCATTCAGAATGGACTCTACTTATGCAAAGAGCATGGCCGACAAGCCACGCACTGCATGCAGGCAGTGGGTTTCCACCCTGTCCATGTACCAAAAACCATCTGGGAGAAATTTAGTTGGTCTGAGATGGGGCCTTGCATTGACTTTTTCTTTTCTCTTTAAGAGATGAAGTCCATGGAGTCCAGACTAGCCTCAAACTCCCGATCCTCCTGCTTCAACCTCCCAAGTACTAGGACTCTAGGTGTGTGCTACCATGTTGTAGTGGCAGCAACATCTTAGAAAGCTTTCCATCTGGTTGAAATCTGTCGCCATCGTTTGAGCACCGTGAAGGCACGATAAAACTTCCGTATAAAACTTCCCGATGACTCAGAAAGGTAAGGAAGTCTCAGCTCTTAAAGTGGTCAGCCCAGAGGACAAGATAGTTTCTCTCCTAGCAACTCTTACCCCTCCCCCTCCCCCAGCCCCCGGTCCCATCACCCCCACCCCCTCTAGAAGACCTAGAACACATGGCTCATCAGGGAGAGATAGGAAACGATCATGATCATGTGCGCATTCCATGGGCTTCACTCACACAGTAGGTCCACAGGTGACAATAATCTAAGGTGCTTTTTTTAAGCTGTTAGAAACGACCTTCACATTCAGTGATCAAAAACAAGAAAGAAAAGCAGACTCCTTGCATCAGCGGTAGGGAAGGGATCCCAGACAGGAAGCGAGAGAGTTAGCTGGTCCCCTGGGGAGAGCTTCAGATGGGACAGCAGTCACTCAGCTGGTGGGGAAGTGAAAAGAGCCACCAGCAGCCACCTTGTGGCCTCCCGTGGTCAGACAAGAGGAAAGTGGCCAAAGAAAGGGGAACCAAGGATGGAGGTGTAGCTCGGGGTTAGATGCTACCTTTGGGGAATCCCCTAGAGTTTGATCCACCGCGCTGGGGATTGAGGGGAGAAGTGAGAAGTTGTCCTGCCAGGCTTCTGCACTGCTGGGACTCACAGCAGGGTCCGAACCTGACACCTAGGTGGCTGCTGTCGGAACTGTATATTTGATATGTGTGTGTGTGTGTGTGTGTGTGTGTGTGTGTGTGTGTGTGTGTGAAAAGGCAGCTCAGCTTTCATCAGCTTCCCAAAGATTGAACACGATGATAGCTAGTCATGAGTAATATTCACTTCAGGCAGAAAAAAAAAATCTGTCCCTTGTTCACCTCTGTCTTGTCTGATTTGTCCAATCGGAGGTATCTAGGCTCAGTTTGTTGAATTAAGAGAGATGGCTAGCAGCCATCCCGTTTGTCCCCAGGGCTCTCACCCAAGTTGCAGCTTCCCCACCATATCCAGAGAGCCCAAGCTTGGCTTAGCCGTGCTCATCAGCGTTGGTCTTCCATTGCAGCTTGGAGCTCTGCTTCCCCTTCATTCTTGTGTTCCCAAACTGAAATCCATTTCTCTTCCATTTCTACCTAGGTCCAGTGGCCTCTGCTCTTTGACCCCAAAGTTCAGTGACCAGTATATGATTCTCGAAAGGCCCTTCCCAGACTCTGGGTTCCTGATTACCACTCTGATTTACCACCTCCAACATCCTGAGATGCTTTCCCAAGGTCGTGAGCAAAAGGGTGGTGCCCTTCTCAGCCTCTTCTCACCCAGGACAGAGTCTGGGTCTTGTCTGTTAACCAATATATGTATATTTCTACACTGTTTTAGAGAAAACCACTTATCAGTTCCATCATCATCATCATCACATACACACAGGAAAACAATGAGTTTTCCCTGTGCGGGGGCAGAAATTCTATTTAGTCTTGTTTATACAAACTGCTTATTATTCACGGTTCATTTCCACACTGTACAATGACAGTGTGGCTGGTGATCGAGAGTGCCAGATGCTTTTCATTCAAAAGCCAAATTCTATTCAGATGCCCAGTCTTAAAGGTTGCTGATCTGTGGCAGGGCAGTTTGCTTGCACTCTGGGGTCGGGGGGTCCTTAAAGGAGAATGGTGACTTACACACAGGAGCCAGCAAGAGGTCTGGGCCCTCTCCATCCTTTGTGATGGATGAGCCTTGTGTCTCTATGAGATCTCTTAGCTTCCTCCTCAGCAGGACAGGAAGCATGGAGTTCCAAGCAGTCGGCTTTTCCTATCAAACATCCTTTCCCTTCCTCCTTTCCTATGTGAAACACACAGGAGTCCAACACACAAAATGGGTTTGAAAGAGGCATCGCCTGAGGGCTCCTCTTAAATTCTTTCCCAGAGCCCCAGGGTTTTCAGGTTCTTCCTTAAGTGAGGATTTTATAGGAATGGGCCATGGCGAGCAAGCATTAGACAACCCTCACAGCTTGTGTGTGCGTGCACGTCCCTGTGATTGTGCCTCTCTCTCTCTCTCTCTCTCTCTCTCTGTGTGTGTGTGTGTGTGTGTGTGTGTGTGTGTGTGTATAGAACAGAACAGCTCCAACGTCACAGAAGGTGGCACCTCAGGAGCATGCCCAGTGTACCTACAGGTTAACACGAAGAGACCCCTGTAAAAACAAGCAGAGACAAACATTTTGTTCTTAACCACTGTGGTTAAGATGTGTACTTGGGGCTCTGTCAAGTTTTAAAAGGAAAAAAAAAAAAACCCAACAAACAACTCAGTCCAAGCGATTTTATTTCAAAAAGACCTCTCGGGAGTGTCGTTGAGATTTAAACGAATTGACTTCAGTTATGCCTCAATTTCAGAGTCGGTTTTGAAAACCAGTAGTTCCCCTGAAGCTCTGAAATACTAAGCCATTTGTCCTAATGACACAGCAGACTCTGGACTCCCGAATACCACAGGAATATCACACCACTGCAAATTACTAGGGGTGCTGAGTCTTCAAAAAGGGGAAATGAAACAAAGGCCCTGCACTGTTTCTGGGATGCACACTTGATATGGACAAACCCAGCTGTTTGAGGGAGAGTTTTCCTGAGGCAGAATTATTCTGAGCAGTTACATGGCCCTGAGTGTTCTTTTGTTGTATTTATCTATGTCTAATGATAGATATGAGATATGTAGTGGGCTCTTTTCTCTTTCTCTGAAGTTTCCAAAGAAGCCTTTTTTTTTTTTTTTTTTTTTTTTTTTGGGTGGTGGCTAAGTCCAGAACCAGTCAACTTTACATAAAGGAGTCATTTCATGCCCCATTCCCCCACCTTTGCTATATTAAAAACTTTTACCCTCCTAGACAGTGTCATCCCAGTATAGGTTGTTTTCATTCTTCCCCACCCACCAAATGTTTAAACTGTTTCCACTGGCTCCTCTTTTTCTTTTTCCAAGCTGACTTAAAACAAACAAACAAACAAACAAAAAACAGAGACACTCTTCTATATCCTAAACTCTTTTAAAGCTGAGGCCCTCTGACCTTCTTACGACACACTGCTCGCAGGACACACCAAAGGCCCTCTGAAAAGCCAAGAGGAGGTAAAGGGTGGTGGTGGGGGGGTCGGGGGAGGTACTGTATATTTGGCATCAACTCAGAAATACAGAAAATGTTTGTGCAAGCACTCCCCCAGCCAGGATTCCCCACCCCACTCCCACCACACTGCCTCCTACCACATCAATAAAAAAGGATGTGAGCCAGTGAAACCCCCCAGTACAGGAGGCACATTTAAGATGATCACAGTGATACATCCAGAGATTCACCACAGTCAGTCACCCCCTCATCTTTCCCTTCCAATACTCAAAGTTTAAGACCAGAGCCTCCCTCCTGGGGCTTCAGCCTCAGGAATGGCCAGTAAACGCCACAGCTACACCACTACTCATCCACCGCTCCTGTGACACGTCGGAAGGACAGACCCAGCTCCTGCACTGTGGGGTGGAGGCGATGTGGTTAAGAACTGAGTCTTTTTTTTTTTTCTATTAAAGTACAGTGAGCGCACGAGCCTGGAACACATTAACTTGTGAACTGCATCACACCCCAAGAGAAACCCATCGCTCTTAAACAAAACAAAACAAAACAAAATAAAAAAAAAGAGGGGGGGTACATTACCATCCTGTCCCGAACTTTCCAGATACTCCGTCAGGTCACATCCAAACGCACTGGCGGCTCCCTTTCGTTTCAGCTTCTGCTTGGCACCCTTGTTCTTCATGAGTTAGTCCCACAGAGGCTGCCCCTCCGTCTGCTCTCTCTGCTCCGCACCGCTGATGAGGGTTTCGGGGTCGGGTCACCAGGGCAGAGCGGCGCCCCGGGTCCGCATGGGCGCGCAGATCGGGCCGTGCACCGCCCCGGGCGGGTGTCACCTCCCTACTCGGGCTCCGGCGGCGTCTCCCCGCGCTTCTCGGCTGAGCCTTGCGAGGAGCCGGGGCCGGGGCGCGGCGGTTAGGGGACCGCCCCGGGGCTGAGTGTGCTCCGCCCTAGGCCCGCGCTCTGCCTTCAGAGCGCTGGAGGACCGCGAACAGCCAGCATCCCGTCCCCTCGCCCGCCCTTGCTCCGTCCCTTTTTTCCTGTCTTACAAATCCCAGGATCGTCCAGCTCAGGAAGCGCTGGAAGGAAGTCAGCTCGGGAGGGGGGCGGAGGTTGGAAATTTTTGGCAGCTCTGTGTGTGTGTGTGTGTGTGTGTGTGTGTGTGTGTGTGTGTGTGTGTGTGTGCAGTCGAAGGAAGTAAGTGGGTGGGTTGAGCTGCGCGGGCTGGGGGAGAGATCGCGCTCTCCCGAGGTGGCTCTGCTAGTCCAGAGTATCGCCCAGGGCCGTCCCGGAGGAAATCGGCCTCGCGAGGAGCCGCGGCCGCCCGCCCGCTTCCTGCCGCCAGTCGGGCTCTTTGCACAGCGCAGGAGGCGGCGCCGGACTCCGCAGGGAGGGCTCGGGATGGGTGCTCACGGAGTTGCTCTCCTTGTCATCCCAGTCCTGACACTTTCTATTTCAGTGCCTGCCTTTCTCCTCCGTCGACACTTAAGTGTAGTGACAGTAACAAAGACTGGGATTCCAGAAACCTGACCCGCAGAGCCTTTACGTTGGCCACTCCCATCTCTCTTTGCCTGGGTCTGCGGTCCCTGAAGCCCAGACGTCTCCTCTCCCACGCTGAGGTTAGGATACCCTCGGGCGAGAGAGAGGTGCAGCTTTGTAACCACTGCCCAGGAAGTTATATTTCTAGTTACAAACTCAAGTTCAGGCACACACACACACACACACACACACACACACACACACACAAATCCTGATCTTACTAACTGTAAGAGATTTGAGTAAAGAAACTAAGATTTAAGGGGCGCTGACATTTTGCCGGTCTCCCAGGTTGTTTTAAAACTTCAGGCGTATGTTTTCACCCCGGC
The DNA here is from genome assembly GCF_978045245.1 of Mus caroli. NCBI lineage: Eukaryota > Metazoa > Chordata > Mammalia > Rodentia > Muridae > Mus > Mus caroli. The sequence continues at coordinate 35,817,276 of NW_028227272.1, forward strand.
ATGTTTTTCCTTCTTTAGTTGGACTTCCTTGACTCGCGTGTACTCAGCACACAGTGAACACTTAAAGTCTTGTGCCTTGACAACTCAAAGATTAGATTAAACTTCCTGCATACATTCAAATCCATATATAGGCTTGAAGGGTAGGGACATTCATATAGCTGGCAAAAGTATTATGTGTTGCATTTTAGTTACTGATTCCCCTTAAAAGCCATCGTGGCAGTTTATGAACTTTGAACTCTGACCTTCTCTCTATGTCCAGACATAACCTGATAGCCAGCCTACCAAATTTGGCCTACAGATGTGTTTTGTTTGGAACATATTCTTTAAAAAAAAAAATTTAGCCAACACTAAAGAATTAAGATGTTTCTCGGTAAGAAAGCTGGATTTCTGTCGTCTCCTGTGGGAAGGAAGCTCTGGTTATATCACGAGTGCGTTCTCATAAAACAAGGAGTGCCATACGTTACGACATGGTGGCCGGCGGCCGGCTTTAGAGACGAGACTTCTAGTTTGGAGCCACCTCTGCCTGTCTGCAGTACCTGTCTGGCCTCTGCAGCCACTGGAATCCATGCACAGTGCCCGAGTTCTGTTTACTTCCACTTTCCCGTCTCTCTCAGTGACACCACCACAGGGTCCGTCATCTTGATGAAACATGGACAAGTAACTACTGATTCATTGATCTCTCTCCTCCTACCTCCAAGCTAGGCCAGCCTCAAAAGGATGTGTCCTTTACAATGCCTCTTAGCTGGAGTTCTTCATAGTCAGACCTCCTTGGTAGCAAACACCTACTCCTCAATGGTTAAGACACCTCTACCCCCACACCATTGGCTAATCCAAGCCCCTCTGACCTCTTCCTTCCTATATACAAGAAGCCTGATGGGTCCTCCTGAAGCAGGGCTGTTGTTTATGGGCTTGCTCACTATCTAAATCTATCAAAAACTCTCTGCTTCCGATGGCCAGAGCAGCAATTCCTAAGCATCCTGTAAGCTGCTTGGATTACTTAATATAATGGTGATTTCTCCTTTTATTTCTAGAGAATCAGCTCTTCATGGAACTGTAAGGGTCTCTGTGAATGTTTGCTTAGTGGTTTACTTCAGTGAGAGCTCTCAGGGTCTCTCTCTCTCTGTCTTTCTTACTTTAAGTAGGACCATGATGTGTGTGTGTGTGTGTGTGTGTGTGTGTGTGTGTGTGTGTGTGTGTGATCAGATATGGGTCCCAGGGTTTTCCCGTCGTACTGAACTTTTCCTAGGATGCAGGGTTATACGGTGATAAGGTGGGAATGTTCACTGAAGGAATGAAAACACTATTTGGCGATAAGTTATGCCTTGTGTGAATGTTCAGGGAAAGGTTTTTTGCTTATTGAGACCCACCTTTGAATAGTTGTGTGGTTGCTCATGATTCCCTTACCCATACCTACTGAGGACTGATGGCTACCAACAACATCGTCAGCTTTCTTTGCCGCCCAGGAGCATAGCAATCTTTTCTGCCATTTGTCAACAGGTGTTGGGTCTCGAGTATTAATAGGCTTGGGCATCACTTGTGGTCACGGACTTTACCCAGTTTGCCCATGCAACTAGGTTGAGTATCAGCAGCTTCACCATTCATCTTCCTCTCTAGGTGGCCAATTCAGTGCTCGCTCTCCTAAGACGCCTCGTCCATGATCTGGATTTCACGTTCTCAGGTCCCAGAATGTTGGCTTGTTGTCTAGCCTGATGCATGTCTTCCCTTCTTCCTTCTCTCTCTCTGACTCCAGCTGTCCCTGTTTTTTAAAGGTGCTCAGACGGTATCTGGGGGTGAGATCAACTGCTAGGGAAGTTCTTCTAGGACAGTGGCTTACCTAGTCCTCTATACTCCAAGGTTCTGAGGCCAACAGAAGATGACCAGGGTAAGCCAACTTCAGAAAGCTCGAGTCCAGGTTCCATCATGGCACTCCTTGTGTGGGACACTTAAGTTTAGGTTACAAACCGTTGCCTCTGAAGGGCTAGGTGAGGTGGACCAAGCTATCTTAGAGGGCATGCAAACTGCAGAAGGCACAAACAAAGCACAGGCAAAGAATATGCTTTTCTATAAGAGAAAAGGAACCGGAAGTGGAATCAGCTTTTCATCCTGACCATCGCCCAATGCCCTGCCATCGCCATGACTCTGAAAGTCAATGTTGCTTCTAACAGGACTTCCACGAGCAAACGGGAGCAGTGCTGAGAATGAGAGAAAAGGGATTTAAAAGGGTCTCCCCCATCTCAACGGCGGTATGGAGGGGGTGGGAGAGATAGCTCAGTGGTAAAGAGCACTGACTGCTCTTCCAGAGTTCCTGAGTTCAATCCCCAGCAACTACATGGTGGCTCACAACCATCTGTAATGGAATCTAATGCCCTCTTCTGGTATTTAATGCCCTCTTCTGGTGTGTCTAATGACAGTGACAGTGTACTTACATACTTAAAATAAATACATTTTTTTAAAAAGTGGTATGGAGTCGTCTGTCTGTGTGCTTGCCTAACCAGTTCTTTTGGATTCAGGGCCTGGAGAGCTGTGTTACTCAGGGTGAGGGCTATGTGTGTTGCTTTGCTTTCCCTACTGAAAATGTAAGTAATTAGGACACTGGGGATAGAAAGAATGGAGGGAAAGAGAAATGTTAGTAAAAGACTAGGTTACAAATGCTCTCACTCATGTGATATGCCACTATTCCTTGCTATCCCTGGGAGGCCTTCTGTTTTCTGTTTCCCTTCAGTGGAGGGAGGGGTGGGTGGGGGGCAGAGGAGGGAGGAGAAACTAATGTTGGGATAATATATGAGAGAATAAATGAATGAAAAAGAAATGAAAAACAAAACAAAAAATGATCTCTCATCCTCTCTCTCACCCACATATGCACACACACACACACACACACACACACACACACACACACACACACACTTTAGAAGTCTAGATGTGGAAGGGTAGATCAATGTCCGCATCAAGCTCTTAAGAACTGGGTAAAATTCAACCTACCTCCTAGCACATCCAGGGCTGTATCAGAACTTTCAGGGAGAGATGTTCTTGGACAGTATAAATTGTATAAATGAGTAGAAAGTGACTCACGGCAGTATATGGGTTATCTACATATACTATCGGAAATAAGTTCAGAAGTTAAAATGTCCAATATTTTACTTACTCTCTAGTATCTTTACATTGACTACTGTTAGTGTTTTTTGTTTGTTTGTTTGTTTTAAAGCTAAATGGTCTGGAGCTCTTCTGAGTTCCCCTGGATGTTTAAAAAAACAAAAAAAAAAACCAAAACAAAAACCTGCGACATTTGACCCACTCGCAGTTTGGCGTTAAGTGAGTCTTTAGCATTTCAGACACTGAGTGAGCACAGAACTTACTTGTCCCACACCAACATGGGCACCGGAGGCTGCCAAAGAACAGCGGGACACTTCCTTCCTAGTCAAGTACAGAGAAGAGATTTCGAGAGGTCAGAAGGAGAGCCAGAAGTCCCCGCTGAATTGCTATTATGCCCACATCCGAACCTACACAGCCCACATCTGAATTAGCACAGGGTCTGCCTAGCCTTAGCCTCTTACTCTGAGTTTGAATCCATTTGGCCTGAGGCCTTTGATCAAAGGCCCTGAGAGGAAAAAAACCAAAAAAAAAAAAAAAAAAAAAAAAACCAAAGAAACAAACAAACAAAAAACAACGGCTGGGCAGTTGGGCAAGAGTGGCCCAGAAGCTTGGCAGGTCTGCCCTGAGGGTCTAGGGATGTCTTCTGGTCCCTCTATGCTTGAGATAGTTTCTTTTGCTATGTTTTCGATTTCTCAAACTAGACAGAATCTTCCAGTAGGAAACCCATTCTTCATCGATTAGGGGAGTTCTCTGGGTAGAAACTTGCCTCTGACTTAGTTCTGTAGTCCTGGTTTGGTTGCCTCTACTTCTTCCCTCACTTGGATTAATCACCCTTTGGGCACATTCTCTCTCTCTCTCTCTCTCTCTCTCTCTCTCTCTCTCTCTCTCTCTCTCTCTCTCTCTCTCTCTCTCTCTCTCTCTCTCTCTCTCTCTCTCTCTCTCTCTCTCTCTCTCTCTCTCTCTCTCTCTCTCTCTCTCTCTCTCTCTCTCTCTCTCTCTCTCTCTCTCTCTCTCTCTCCCTCTCTCCCTCCTGACTTGGAAAAAGAAACTATAGAAGGCTCAGAGCCCGGGCTCCGAGCTCCATCTGTCTCCCTCCAGGGTCCCCTCCACACTGGAGCAAATGATTTTCTTAGGCGGGTGGGGCTTTGTCCCCGCCCCGTTCATTGTATTCCACGGTTTCCTGTACACTGCTTGTAACCCTTTACCAATCTGCCAGGCGCCTTTTAACACAAAAGAAAGGGGAGGGGGCAGGGACTGCTGAGGAAAAACATCCCTATAAATAGCCCTCTTCAACAAAATTGTTTTCCTTATACACAGTTGTTGTTAGGCCTTGACGCCCCCGTAATCTTCCTCTGCACTCTCCTCTGCTTCCAGGCCAGCTTTCCACTGCGTATGCGGAGATGCGCAGGTGTAATGGGGGCTTAGTGGAAGCTGACCCTCTCCAGCCCAGGTTGCTGCTCTGAGGTGGACCTGGGTTCTAGATCAGATACTGCGACTTTTTGCCCCAGGATCTTGATTGGGCAAATTTTCTAACCTTGCTGAGCCGGGGTGTTCTCATTCTTAGCAATGATGGTGGGAATACCTCGTAGTGTTGGTATGAGGATTATAAAAGAGTTTGGAAAGGCCTTCGGATTAGTCTATACCTACACAGGTCCTACCTACACAGATGAGTGCTTTTTAAATTTTGTTTGTGTTTTTGTTGTTGTTGTTCTTGTTTGTTTGTTTGTTTCCTTTACTCAGTGAATCTTCTGTTTCTTGCAGCTCATCTAGTTTGCATGTGTGTCTTCTCCCCCTGCCCAGCCCAGTCCCATAGGAGCCAGTTCGTAAGCTTTAAGCATTTTAATTTTTATTCATTTATTTATACCTTCCTCAGTTCCAGTGAGAGTTTAGATAATGCACTTTATATTTAAGTGGCTAGAACCTAGTGGGATTTTCAGAAAGGATAAGATAGTCCCTTCACAGAGCAGTGTCCTGACAGGAAGGAGAATGCCTTTCCTAGGTGCTTTGGGAGTGGCTTTGGTCATAGCTTCTTTTTCTTTCTTTTTTTTTTCCCCCTTTCTTTTTGGTTTTTCGAGACAGGGCTTCTCTGTGTAGCCCTGGCTGTCCTGGAACTCACTCTGCAGACCAGGCTGGCCTCGAACTCAGAAATCTGCCTGCCTCTGCCTCCTGAGTGCTGGGGTTAAAGGCATGTGCCACCATGCCCGGCGTCATCTGTGAACATTTTCAATTGGGCTGATATTCCTGCTGTTTCTCATTATGCCTCTTGGATGCATACACACACACATTCACAAAGCTGTAGAGTAGTTTGGGGGCAGTGGTACCAGTTAACCAAAATCACATTTGAAAAAAAAATTAAATGTTCTGAGTTTTCAATGGTTACTACACAAGTATTGATCCCTTCATACTGAACCTAAACGAAGCTAGTCAAATATACACAGTCTGATATGCTTGTGACTTTTCCAAAGATGTATGTGTATATGTGTGCGTGTGCATGTGTGTGTACATATCAGCATTCACGTCTGTGTCTCTATGTTTTGCATATTCATTTGATTTTTATAGGAGTCCTTTCTATTTTAAAAATATCTACAGATTGGGCTCTAATATTACACATTAGGCAGAGCTTCTATAATTTGGGATCTTCTTATAGGTATTGTAAAATCCTTTCTGAGATAAGATTGCCCCCCACAGTCTCAGTGCCAATATTCTGTCCCATTTTCAAACCAGAGGGTGTATTCTACTTTCTCCCTTAGAAAATACAGCCTGAGTTAAGTTGAATTATGCTCTTCCAAAATTGCTGAACTCCTAACCCCTAGTAACTCAGAATGTGACTTTATTTGAAATAGAATGGTCATGGTGCAGTCCAGAGTCAGTTAACTGGAACAGGTCTGATCCAGTATGTCAGGCGTGCTTATGTAAGAAGTTTGTATGCAGGAAAGATGCCATGTAGGAATGAAAGCAATTAGAATGATGCTTCAGCAAGCAACTGTGATGGTTTGAATAAGAATGGGCTCCACAGGCTAATATATTTGAGTGTTTAGTCAGCAAGGAGTGGTGCTATTTGAAAGGATTAGAAGGATTAAGAGGTGTGGGCAGGCTTATTAGAGGAAGAGTGTCATTGGGGATGGACTTTGAGGTTTCATAAGCCTACACCGGGCCCAGCCCCCCCTCCCGCCCCCACACACACTACAGATCAGGATGCAGCTCTCAACTGCTTCTCCAGCACCACACCTGCCATTCCTGCTGCCACGTTCCCTGCCATGATGGTAAATGACTAAGCTTCTGAGACTGTAAGCAAGCCCCCAAATAAATGATTTCTTTCATAAGAATTGCCTTTGTCACGGTGTCTCTTGACAGCAGTAGAACAGTGACGGAGACAGCAAAGAGCATTGAAGATGGCCAGAAAGCCACCAGAACCTTGAGAAGAGTGTGAGACAGAGCGAATCCTCACAAGGGCACCTTAACCTTAGATTTCTAGAATCTGCAGTGGTAGGGCAACATAGTGTTTTTGTTTAAACTCAGTTTGTAGTGTTTTGTTATGGAAGCTCTCTCCTGGTGGAGTCTCCAGGCAGTATCTATAGCTGCGGCTGGGATGATAGCTAAACAACTGTACACAAACATTCGTCTTAGCAAGCAGCTCCAGGGTGGTCAAGGAGGACTTCTGTAAATAGACAGAGGTCCCTGTGGTTGTAGAAGACAGTGGGGTGTGGGAAGTCAAGGACCGTTTCACAATCTGTGCTCCCCTTTAATCCACAGGAAGATGCTTCAAGATCTCAATGGAGACTTAAAACTGCAGGACTTGTCACACTGTATCAAACCTTTCATACAATGTCGTTTTCTGTATATGCATACCCAGGTGCAGATTCAGTTTATAAATTAGGGACAGTAAGATAACATCAAATACATTCTAGAATAGAACATTTTTGTAACAATAATATCGCACATTCCTATCTAGTATTTTTTAGACGTCAGTGACTGCGGGTACCTGCAACAAAGGGAACTATCACATTTTGAAGGACACCAAGGTGTTTGTTTGGGAACCAGAGAAAGGGAGGCTCTGCAGAGCCCCTGGAACAGCCCAGTGCCTCCTTCTGACTCCCTGAGTCACCATAGGCTTCCACTTCTCTGTGACAGATTTGGTGAGTTATCTTCCTCCTCTACCTCAGGGCCTGAACACTGAGATTTTTGGAAGTCTATGAAATGTATTTGTATTTCGTATTTATTCATTGATTGGACTGGCCTGTCAATACATTCACAGACCATTACGACATATATAAGGCTTATATACTGAAGGTTCTTACATAGAGAAGAAGTGTCACTGGCTGGTGACACTACTGAGATGTGATTGGATCAGCAGGCTTATAACTTCATCAATCCATTGTTGATTGGTGTTCACCATCACTTGGTGAATCCATTGTTAAACAAGTGATTAGGGTGAGGCCTATCTGAAAAATGATGACTAGAAGCAAGCCTTTGAAAGTCACCCCTGCCCCAGGATTGCCCACTTCCCAATCTGCTTGGAATAAAGTGAGCAGCTTGACTTTAATCGTATCCTTCCACCATGACGTCCCTGTCTTACCTCAGCATACATTCAGTGAAGCCGGCAGACCATGAACTTACGCCTCTATAATTTGGGTGGACAGGACACACCTTTCTTTACGATAACTTTCTCAGATGTTTGTCACAGCAACGGAACACTGACAAACACAGTGGAGCGCATTCCTCATAGTCCACCTTGGGATTGATGTGGGCATGTGGAGTTTGGAAGACAGCATCATCCATACACTGGTGGGATGTGCAGCATACTGTGAGATTGATGGCAAGCTGGATGTACCAAAGTCCTAAAGTCAGAGTGTCTGGTGCGTAGCAGTAAATTATTAAGCCACACTGAGCTCCTGGTGGTGGTGATGGGTGATCACGCTTCTCGCTACCCACCAGAGTTCTCTGGATTCTCGAATAAAAAGACACACACTGGCAACCTTTATGTTTTGATATGCCTTAACTCGCTCAGTGAACCTCCACGTGGCTAACGCACTCCCCTTGGTTGCAAGGCAAGAATTCTAAAGATACACTCAGGGGTGTATGAGACCAGGGTTAGCTCAAGTCTGTACAGGATATGGGCGAGACTGCTGACAAATCTCGCTTGTGTGGAGGGAGGAACTAGATAGGATGTGATAGTGTGGTGTTATAGAGTTGAGTCCAGTCCTGTAGCTCGGGGTCAGCTAAACCTGGGTGGTGAGGAGGAAGGCAAGAAGGTACGGGGCAATAGTAGCTTCCTCATAGCTCCTCCCCACTTGCCTCAGTGAGACAGGAGGCAGGAAGCACACCCTGGCTCAGTATCTCAGCCCAGGAGAAAGGCTGCTTGGAATCTCATCTTTACCTCTCATCACTTGCTTTAGTCCCACCATCATAGATGGTTTGCTAAGGGAATCCATCTATATTAATACTGCCTGTTTGCATGTCCATGAGCAGCTGTAAAGTTAAGAGGGATGTAAGTTTACCCTGTATTCCTAGAAATTATCTGTAAGATCACTATCCTAGAGTTTATTTGTGTAGTCTTAAACTATATACAATATTTCGGCCTTTCAGGAATTTGGCTTGAGTTCTTAAAATTCCCCAGACCTCCAGAAGGGGGAAATCTCAGTCAACACTAACATTTGAGATGTGGGCTTGCCATCTAGTGGGCATCTTTGAATCTGTATTTGTTATAAATACACGTGTAACATAGCACATGTTTACACAGACCCATCTGCACACCCACCCCAGAGTTTCCATGAAGTTATTTATCTTCCTTTCTCATCTTTAACGTTTATAGTCCAAGCAGGGTTGCAGACGCAGCCTTATTGGCAAAGTGTCTCGTGTCTCCCTTTTATGTGCGCTAAGGGTAGAGGAAGGTTTTATAGTGTGTGTGTGTTTGCACATACAGCGGAGAGCATCGGAGCTCCACGGGGGCTCGTTTGAACTTTCTGTACTTCTCCCTGTGTACCTTTCATGCTCCACTTGAGAATTACTGAGCCAGAACAGAACACCGAGAGACACGTCACACCACACAGGCATTGAGCCTGCCCCGCGGTAGATACTCAGTAAACATTCGTTTCCTTCCTTTTCACCCACGCCCACTCCCATAAAAGCTGTATTCCAAATGTTCCAAATTCAAATATTCCAAATTCACAGCTTCAGTGTGCATTTGGTATGAGAGACACCGCTATCCGTGTAGCTTTCCTACGGAGGCGGAGGGGGCTCTTAGTTCTGAGAACGCAAAGACGAATAAAACCTAGTTTAGGATGTACAGAGCAGGAAACAAGGGGTTTGCCAGAGATCTCAAAACCAGATCTCAGGCGTTTAGGGTAGATTTTTAAATTTCAAGTTAGACTTTCCCTTGGAAGGACTATCACACCATACTGGCTTTCCCCAACAAGGAGTAGGGGAAAGATCATCTCCCATATAGCATGAGATATTGAGAGACAGTTGGAGAGGGGATTTTAAGCAATTTTGTTCTGTCTAACGAAATGAATCCTCCTTTGATGTTTTCGTGGTACGGAGATGAAGATTTCAATGGCCTTCCTGTTATTTTTGGATGTGGGTTAGTGTTTCTTTGGAAAACGTCGTGTAGAGTCAGACTGTGAAGTGGCAGAGCTTCGTCTGGAAAGGATAAATGTACAGACCATAAAACTTAAAAATAGACGTATTAAACTTTCCCCATGTGTCTTAATCTAAAATTAAGCAACAGGAAAATGATAAAACCAAACAAGGGGCATTTATTTTTAAAAGCAATACATATGTTTGGCTAAAGAATTCGGAAAGTACAAAATACCATCAAATAGGGCTGGAGAGATGGCTCAGCCGTTAAAGGCTAGGCTCACAACCAAAATACCATCAAATAGTAAAGGGGACATTTTTTCTTGTTCAGAGTTCCTTTTCAGTTCCTTGGGTGATTAGCCTTGCGGTTGTAATGCCTATGCTGGCATCGCTGACGTCAGTTTCCTGGTGGAACAACCTGCCCCACTGTCTGTTAACTCCCCGCTGTGAATGACAGGAACTTCAGCCTCTGATAATGCCTTTCCATTTCCTCTTCACCGTGTGTGTTTTTATTTTATTTATTTTTATTTTTTATTTTGAGATAGGGTCTCACAATGTCACTCTGGTTGACCTGGAATTTGCTATGTAAACCAAGCTGACTTTGAACTCAGAGAGAGCCACCCGGCTTTCAAGTACTGGGATTAAAAGTGTGTGCCACCGTGTCTGGCAATTTTAAATTCCTGTTTGGTCAATATTAGTGGGAGGTTTGTTAATGCTCTGCTGCTACATAGGACACCTACATAGAAAGAAAAGAGGTTTGCTTCAGTTTATAGTTCTAGAGGGAGTGGGGGATCCAAGATCTAGAGTTCTGGGTTATTGATACTAGAATATTTCATCTCTGGCTGTAACTGGATGGACCCATTTCTTAGCACATAGCTCACAGGATTTTTTAAAAACTGTATGCACTGAGGGTTTGTTATTGGTTTATTAATATTTTAGAATTTTTTACCCTTAAGAGCTGACTCATCTTTTACTGGTATAAAACAATCTATTTATCCTTATAATATTAAGGATAATAAGGTAATAATCTTCATTTTGAGGTATTTTGTTTGTTTTTACTTGATTTTGAAGACAACAGCAAAAACTGGCCTTTCATTTTCTTTCTTCCTTTCTGTGTCTGTGTCTATGTATATGGGGTGCTTTCTCTCCCTCCCTCCTTTCTTCCTTGCCACCCTTCCTCCCTTGCCACCCTTCCTCCCTCCTTCTCTCTCTCCCTTCACCGCCCCATCTAAAGATTGAATCCAGGGACTTGAGTATGCTACACACACACTCTGCTGTTGATCTATAGTTCCTGTTTCATTCTAAAAACTTATAATTACATTTTATTTCTTTGTATGTGGATGGCAGTGATGGCATGTGTTGGGGAAAAGGGCATAGCACCTATGCAGAAGCCAGAGGACAACTTTCAGAAGTCAGTTCTTCTTCCATGGGTTCCAGGGATTGAACTCAGATTTTCACACTTGTTTGCAAGCACCTTTATAAGCTGAGCCATCTTGCTGGCCCTCTGTCTTTCTTTTGACTTCTATCAATGGTTTATCTTTCCCCATTGTTTAAAACATTTAACTTGTTGCAATACCAACTTATATAGTTGTGTTTAAAGTGTGCTTTCAGGCACTCTATAATAGACTCTTGCTTTAAATTTTTTTCTACTTAAAATTATATGTGTGTGTGTGTGTGTGTGTGAGGTTTGTGCATGTGAAGACATGAGGCCCACAGAAAAGGGTTCCAGATCTGCTGGAGCTCGAGTTACAACAGGCTGTGAGCTGCTTGAGGTTGTCCAGTCCTCTTCAAGAGTAGCATGTGCCCCCTCTCTGAACATTGCACCTAACACCCTAGATCCCCATCCACACGGAGCTACGCACATACATTCCCTTTCTGAACTGTGGGTAATTTTCTCTTTCCTCAGAAACATTTTTAAAATCAATTATTTAGCAATTTCACACAATATATTCTGATAATATTCATCCCCTATGTGGGGACCTAGATCAATGGTTCTCAACCTGTGGGTCTCGACCCCTTGGAGGTCAAAGGACCCTTTCACAGGATCACCTAAGGCCATTGGAAAGTGCTGATAATTACACTAACACCCATAACAGTAGCAAAATTACAGCTATGAAGCAGCAACAGAATGGTTAGGTGTCTGCAAAGCACGAGGAACTGTATTAAAGGGTCACAGCATTAGGTAGGTGAGAACCTCTGCTCTAGGGGATGTCACATGGTCAACTGCGCATGGCTCCAGACTCTGAAGTAAAACTGCCTTTCTTCCCCTATATGCTACCAGGTGTTGATAGTTTCTTGATGAGTGGTGGGAGCTCATGAGCCCTTCTGCTTCCTTGCTATGTTGACTGGTTTGGTCCTGTGTGGGCTTTGGGTGGATAACCACAGTTGACGTAAGTTCATGAGTGCAGACAGACAGAGGTCCTGTCATGTCCAGAGGACAGTGTTCTGCTCTTGTCCTCTCAAACTTCTGACTCTTACAGTCTTTCCCCTCCATCTTCAGTGATGGTCCCCGAGCCTTGGGAGTGGATTCATGATTTAGGGTCCCATTATTTTCTGCACTTTGATCACAAAAGACAGTTTATTTTTTTCAAATAAATTTCCAATGTATCTGGGTACAAAGTATGGAGATACAGATCTGGTCTGAACTGGTTTTGGGTTCATTCACAATTAAACAAAATTGTGTCCTCGAGTGAACTTTTAGGGAGAATCTCCTAATTACCATCCTATACCTATGCATATACCTATGCATATACCTGTGCATATACCTATGCATATATTTGTGCATACACCTATGCATATACCTACACATATACCTATGCATACTTAGGCATGCCTATGATTAAAATCAGATGACTTATGGGACGGGGAGCATACCACAGAAAACTCATTACATAACCTAATCTATCAGTAAGAGGAGAGAATAATTCTCACTATACCCCTTAATAACTAAAGTTTTACTGAGCTCCATGAAAGGAAGCCAGCCGCACACATAAACAGGAACTCTTCAGTGCCTGGGCTCATGTGGCCACTGGTCTCTTGCACTGTGTTCTGACCTTTTCTATCACTTCGCATTAAATATAGCTTCCTTGCTACTTTTGCAAACTTGTGTGGGCTTAGATTTCAATTCTTTGAATAAAAGGCCAAGAACTTGGCAATCCCGGGGACCTGACCCAACTCCTGGTAGCAATTTTGTCATTTTAGGGGCTGTTCAAAAGCTTATATTATGATAGATCATATCTTAAAGTATTACATATGTATAGTGTAGGAATTTTGTTATGTACTATACAGCATGAGAGTCTTACAATAGGGACTGAAAAAGATGGTTTTGCTGATAACAGCATTCAACAGTTTGGCAGAAGACTCAGCTTTGGTTTCCAGAACTCACAACCTGCAGCTCACAACCACCTGTAATTCCATTGCCAGATCAAATGCCCTCTCCTGACCTTTGAGGGCATCAGGGATGCATGTGTGCACATGCATGTATGCAGGCAAAACATTCATACATGTAAAATAAAATTGAAAAAGAACCTTATAAGAATATCTTTACATTTCTCTCCTCTAACCTGTTATTGTCATACAGCCTGCCTTACAGGTCCAGTTAGAGTCCCTCTCCCTCTCCTCTCTCCCCTCCCTCTCCTCCCTCCCCTCCCTCTCCTCCCTCTCCTCCCTCCCCTCCCTCTCCTCCCTCTCCTTCCTCTCCCTTCCCCTCTCCTCCCTTCTTCTCTTCCTCCTCCTCCTCCTTATTCTCTCCCTCTCTCCCACCCTCCTTTCTTCTCTGTCTCTCTGTCTTTCTCTGTCTCTGTCCACACACACACACACACACACACACACACACACACACACACACACTGCCAGGATGGCCTCCAATTCCCTCTGCAGTTTTGGATTATCTTGAACTCCAGATTCTCCTGTCTTTACCCCCTGAGCTCTGATGTTACAGGTATATGACATCATACACGGCTTACAGTTTCCCCAGACACAGTCTGTGAAGCCAAGGTTGCTTCACACTCACATCAGTCTTGATGCTCCCAGTGTTGGTAATACAGACAGGAGCCACTATAACCATTTAAATTTGTTGAATGTATAGAATATCCGTGTAGCTGTCTCAACATTCATCACTGCTAATTTTAGTATCAATTCCCATTCTAGATCACCTTGAGTTAATTGTTCTTGTTGGTGTTTGCTTTCCTGCCTCTTTGAGTACCTGACCGAATGGATGTCATACATTATGAATTTTATCCTATTGGATGCTGAGTATTCTTACATTTATATAAATGTTCTTTTTTTTATTAGATATTTTCTTTATTTACATTTCAAATGTTATTCCCTTTCCTGGTTTCCCCTCTGAAAACCCCCTATCCTCTCCCCCTCCCCCTGTCCCCCAACCCGCCCACTCCTGCTTCCTGGCCCTGGCATTCCCCTATACTGGAGCATAGAACCTTTGCAGGACCAAGGAATCACCAAACTGATTTCCAGAGTGGTTGTACCAGCTTGAAATCACACCAGCAAAGGAGGAGTGTTACTCTTTCTCCACATCCTCGCCAGCATCTGCTGTCACCTGAGTTTTTCTGACTGGTGTGAGGTGGAATCTCAGGGTTGTTTTGATTTGCATTTCCCTGATGACTAAGAATGTTGAACATTTTTTAGGTGCTTCTCAGCCATTCAGTATTCCTCAGTTGAGAATTATTTGTTTAGCTCTGTACCCCAGTTTTTAATAGGGTTATTTGGTTCTCTGGAGTCTAACTTCTTGATTTTTTTGTATATAATGGATATTAGCTCTCTATTGGATTTAGGATTGGTAAAGATCTTTGCCCAATCTGTTGGTTGCGTTTTTGTCTTATTGACAGTGTCTTTTGCCTTACAGAAGCTTTGCAATTTTGTGAGGTCCCATTTGTCAATTCTTGATCTTACAGCACAAACCATTGGTGTTCTGTTCAAGAATTTTTGCTCTGTGCCTATATGTTCGTGGATTTCCCCCCATTTTCTCCTGTATAAGTTTCAGTGTCTCTGGTTTTATGTGGAGTTCCTTGATCCACATGGACTTGAGCTTTGTACGAGGAGATAAAAATGGATCAATTTGCACTCTTCTACATGATAACCACCAGTTGAGCCAGACCCATTTGTTGAAAATGCTGTCACTTTTCCACTGGATGATTTTAGCCCCTTCATCAAAGATCAAGTGACCATGGGTGTGTGGGTTCATTTCTAGGTCTTCAATTCTATTCCATTGATCTACCTGTCTGTCACTCTACCAGTACCATGCAGTTTTTATCACAATTGCTCTGTAGTACAGGTTGAGGTCAGGGATGGTGATTCCACCAGAAGTTCTTTTATTGTTGAAAATAGTTTTGCTATCCTAGGTTTTTTGTTATTCCAGATGAATTTGCAAATTGCCCTTTCCAACTCTGTGAAGAATTGAGTTGGAATTTTGAAGAGGATTGCATTGAATCTGTAGATTGCTTTCAGCAAGATGGCCATTTTTACTATATTAATCCTGCCAATCCATGAGCATAGGAGATCTTTCCACCTTCTGAGATCTCCTTTGAATTCTTTCTTCAGAGACTTGAAGTTCTTATTATACAGATCTTTCACTTCCTTAGTTAGAGTCACACCTAGGTAGTTAATATTACTTGTGACTATTGTGAAGGGTGTTGTTTCCCTAATTTCTTTTTCAGCCTGTTTATCCTTTGTGTAGAGAAGGCCACTGATTTGTGTAATATGCTAGCTACTTCACTGAAGTTGTTATCAGGTTTAGGAGTTCTCTGGTGAAATTTTTGGGGTCACTTATGTATACTATACTATCATATCATCTGCAAATAGTGATATTTTGACTTTTTCCTCTCCAATTTGTATCCCTTTGATTTCCTTTTGTTGCCTAATTGCTCTGGCTAGGACTTTAAGCACTATATTGAACATGTAGGGAGAGAGTGGGCAGTCTTGTCTACTTCCTGATTTTAGTGGGATTGCTTCAAGTTTCTCTCCATTTAGTTTGATGTTGGCTACTGGTTTGCCGCATATTGCTTTTACTATGTTTAATATGGGCCTTGAATTCCTAATCTTTCCAGACTTTTATCATGAAGGAGTGTTGGATTTTGTCAAATGCTTTCTCAGAATCTAATGAGATGATCATGCGTTTTTTTTTCCTTTGAGTTTGTTTATATAGTGGATTACATTGATGGATTTCCATATATTAAACCATCCCTGCATCCCTGGGATGAAGCCTACTTGATCATGATGGATGATCGTTTTGATGTGTTCTTAGATTCGGTTTATGAGAATTTATTGAGTACTTTTGCATCGATATTCATAAGGGGAAATTAGTCTGAAGTTCTCTTTCTTTGTTGATCTTTGTGTGGTTTAGGTATCAGAGTAATTGTGGCTTCATAGAACGAATTGGGTAGAGTACCTTCTGTTTTTATTTTGTGGAATAGTTTGAGGAGTATTGGTATTAGGTCTTCTTTGAAGGTCTGATAGAACTCTGCATTAAACCCATCTGGTCCTGGGCTTTGTGTGTGTGTGTGTGTGTGACTATTAATGACAGTTTCTATTTCTTTAGGGAATATGTGACTGTTTAGATCATTAATTTGATCCTGATTTAACTTTGGTACCTGGTATCTGTAGAAAATTGTCCATTTCATCCAGGTTCTCCAGTTTTGTTGAGTATAGGCTTTTGTAGTAGGATCTGATGATTTTTTTGGATTTCCTCAGATTCTGTTGTTATGTCTCCCTTTTCATTTCTGATTTTGTTAATTAGGATACTGTCCCTGTGCCCTCTAGTTAGTCTGGCTAAGGGTTTATCTGTTTTGTTGATTTTCTCAAAGAATGAGCTCCTGGTTTGGTTGAGTCTTTGTATAGTTCTTTTTGTTTCCACTTAGTTGATTTCAGCCCTGAGTTTGATTATTTCCTGCTATCTACTCCTCCTGGGTGAGTTTGCTTCTTTTTGTTCTAGAGCTTTCAGGTATGCTATCAAGCTGCTAGTGTGTGCTCTCTCAGGTTTCTTTTTGGAGGCACTCAGAGCTATGAGTTTTCCTCTTAGGGCTGCTTTTATTGTGTCCCATAAGTTTGAGTATGTTGTGGCATCATTTTCATTAAACTCTAAAATGACTTTAATTTCTTCCTTTATTTCTTCCTTGACCAAGTTATCATTGAGTAGAGTATTGTTCAGCTTCCACATGTATGTGGGATTTCTATTATTTATGTTGTTATTGAAGATCAGCCTTAGTCCCTGGTGATCTGATAGGATGCATGGGATTATTTCAATATTTTTATATCTGTTGAGGTCTGTTTTGTGACTTATTATATGGTCAGTTTTGGAGAAGGTACCATGAGGTGCTGAGAAGAAGGTATATCCTTTTGTTTTATGATAAAATGTTCTATAGATATCTGTTAAATCCATTTGTTTCATAACTTCTGTTAGTTTCACTGTGTCTCTATTTAGTTTGTGTTTCCATGATCTATCCATTGCTGAGAGTGGAGTGTTGAAGTCTCCCACTATTATTGTGTGTGGTGCAATGTGTGCTTTGAGCTTTAGTGAAGTTTCCTTTATGAATGTGGATACCCTTGCATTTAGAGCATAGATGTTCAGAATTGAGAGTTCATCTTGGTAGATTTTTACCTTTGATGAGTATGAAGTGTCCCTCCTTGTCTTTTTTGATAACTTTAGGTTGAAAGTTGATTTTATTCCACATTAGAATGGTTACTCTAGCTTGTTTCTTGGGACCATTTGCTTGGAAAATTGTTTTCTGGACTTTTACTCTGCGGTAATGTCTGTCTTTGTCACTGAGGTGGGTTTCCTGTATGCAGCAAAATGTTGGTACCTGTTTGTGTAACCAGTCTGTTAGCCTATGTCTTTTTATTGGGGAGTTGAGTCCATTGATATTAAGAGATATTAAGGAAAAGTAATTATTGCTTCCTGTTATTTTTGTTGTTAGAGTTGGGATTCTGTTCTTGTGGCTATCTTCTTTTTGGTTTGTGGAAAGATTACTTTCTTGCTTTTTCTAGGGCGTAATTTCCCTCCTTGTGTTGGAGTTTTCCCTTTATTATTCTTTGACAGGCTCGATTCGTGGAAAGATAATGTGTAAATTTGGTTTTGTCATGGAATACTTTGGCTTCCCCATCTATGGTAATTGAGAGTTTTGTTGGGTATAGTAGCCTGGGCTGATATTTGTGTTCTCTTAGGGTCTGTATGACATCTGTCCAGGATGCTGGCTTTCATAGTCTCTGGTGAGTAGTCTGGTGTAATTCTGATAGGTCTACCTTTATATGTTATGTGACCTTTTTACTTTACTGCTTTTAATATTCTTCTTTGTTTTGTACATTTGGTGTTTTGATTATTATGTGATGGGAGGAATTTTTTTTTCTGGTTCAGTCTATTTGGAGTTCTGTAGGCTTCTTGTATGTTCATGGGCATCTCTTTCTTTAGGTTAGGGAAGCTTTCTTCTATAATTTTGTTGATGGTATTTACTGGTCCTTTAAGTTAGGAATCTTCTCTCTCTTCTATACCTATTATCCTTCGGTTTGGTCTTCTCATTGTGTCCTGGATTTCCTGGATGTTTTGGATTAGGATCTTTTTGCATTTTGCATTTTATTTGATTATTATGTCAATGTTTTCTATGGATCTTCTGCATATGAGATTCTCTCTTCTATCTCTTGTATTCTGTTGGTGATGCTTGCATCTATGGCTCCTGATTTCTTTCCTAAGTTTTCTATCCCCCGAGTTGTCTTCCTTTGTGATTTCTTTCTATAAATTTTTTCTACTTCCATTTTTAGATCCTGGATGGTTTTGTTAAATTCCATCACCTGTTTAGCTGTGTTTTCCTGTAATTCTTTAAGGGATTTTTTTTTCCTTTTTTTTTATTAGGTATTTTCCTCAATTACATTTCCAATGCTATCCAAAAAGTCCCCAATACACTACCCCCCCAGTCCCCCCCCCTTGGCCCTGGCATTCCCCTGTACTGGGGCATATAAAGTTGGCAAGTCCAATGGGCCTCTCTTTCCAGTGATGGCCGACTAGGCCATCTTTTGATACAAATGCAGCTAGAGTCAAGAGCTCTGAGGTACTGGTTAGTTCATAATAATGATCCACCTATGGGGTTGCAGTTCCCTTTAGCTCCTTGGGTACTTTCTCTAGCTCCTCCATTGGGGGCCCTGTGATCCATCCAATAGCTGACTGTGAGCATCCACTTCTGTGTTTGCTAGGCCCCGACATTGTCTCACAAGAGACAGCTATATCTGGGTCCTTTCAGCAAAATCTTGCTAGTGTATGCAATGGTGTCAGCATTTGGAAGCTGATTATGGGATGGATCCCTGGATATGGCAGTCTTTAGATGGTCCATCCTTTCTTCTCAGGTCCAAACTTTATCTCTGTAACTCTTTCCATGGGTGTTTTGTTCCCAATTCCAAGAAGGGGCACAGTGTCCACACTTTGGTCTTCGTTCTTCTTGAGTTTCATGAGTTTAACAAATTGTATCTTATATCTTGGGTATCCTAAGTTTTTGGGCTAATATCCACTTATCAGTGAGTACATATTGTGTGAGTTCCTTTGTGAATATGTTACCTCACTCAGGATGATGCCTTCCAGATCCATCCATTTGCCTAGGAATTTCATAAATTCATTCCTTTTAATAGCTGAGTAGTACTCCATTGTGTAAATGTACCACATTTTCTGTATAAGGGATTTTTGTGTTTCCTCTTTAGCTGTGTTACCTGTTTAGCTGTGTTCTCTTGTATTTCTTTAAGGGAGTTATTTATGTCCTTCTTAAAATCCTCTACCAGTATCATGAGATATGATTTTAAATCCAGTGTGTTGGGGTATCTAGAACTTGCTGTGGGGGAAGTACTGGGTTCTGATGATGCCAAGTAGATTTGGTTTCTGTTGGTAAGATTCTTGCATTTGCCTTTCCCCACCTGGTTATCTCTGGTGTTAGATGTTTTTGCTGTCTCTAGCTGGAGCTTGTTCCTCCTGTGAGTCTGTAAGCCTGTGTCAGCATTCCTGGGAGACCACCTCTTTCCTGGCAAGACCAGTGCACAGAGGACTGTGGAACAGCCCCACCTCCTGGGTGCAGATGTAGACCCATAGGACCCTGTCCTAGCTGCTTTGCAGCTTCTGCAGCCTATGCACTCCTGAGTGGTCCTGCCTTAGAGCTCTATAAATGTTCTTGATTTATTGGTTACAATTTGCTCCTTTTGGGTCTTGCCAGGAAGGTCTGGAGCAGGGCTCAGGGTAAGCTAATTTTCTGCAAGGTATTTCCTCATGTATTCTGTCCAATGTCCTGTATAAGGTTTTCTATCCTGGTAATGGAAACCAGCACTATTTCCAACCCAGTGCAAAGGACCAGAATTGCTTCTCTAATCCTTAGAGTGCCTTGTTTTTGTTTCCCCCCTTCCCATCCTTACTGTTCCTCCTGAAAACATCATGATTAGGTCTGTCCCAGCAAAATCCCACTCTGGGTACCACTCTCTGTCTTGGCCTGCTACCCATCTTCTCATTGCTGTGGTAAAAATCACTTGGGGAGGGAAAGGCTTATTTAAGCTTACAGTTGTAAGCCATCGTAAAGGGTAGTCAAGGCAGACACCAACAACAGGGACTGAAACATGGGCCATAGAGGAGTATTGGTTAATGGCTTGCTCAGCCTGCTTTCTGATATAAAACAGGACCATATGCCTATAGTTGGCACCACCCTCAGTGAGCTGGAACCTCCTGTGTAAATTATTCAGAAAGAAAATATCATCCACATACACTAGCAAGATTTTGCTGAAAGGACCCTGATATAGCTGTCTCTTGTGAGACTATGCCGGGGCCTAGCAAACACAGAAGTGGATGCTCACAGTCAGCTAGTGGATGGATCACAGGGCTCCCAATGGAGGAGCTGGAGAAAGTACCCAAGGAGCTAAAGGGACCTGCAACCCTATAGGTGGTACAACATTATGAACTAACCAGTACCCCGGAGCTCTTGACTCTAGCTGCATATGTATCAAAAGATGGCCTAGTCGGCCATCACTGGAAAGAGAGGCCCATTGGACACACAAACTTTATATGCCCCAGTACAGGAGAACGCCAGGGCCAAAAAAAAAAAAAGCGGAATGGGTGGGTAGGGAAATGGGGGAGAGGGGGGAGGGTATGGGGGACTTTTGGGATAGCGTTGGAAATGTAATTGAGGAAATACGTAATAAAATATATTAAAAAAAAAAAAAAGAAAATACCATCCATGCCAATCTGATAGGAGCACTGTCTCCGTTGAGGTTCCCTCTTCTTGGATGACGTTAGCTTTTGTCAAGCTAGCAAACAACTAACCAGGACACTATCTTCCTTTGGTGCAATGAAAGCCTGCTTCCTGGATCTCTAGCTGTTCAAAGTATGTTAAATCCCACTTTTAAATCCATCTCTTTGGGGTATTACTTCTGCCTTCATTCATGAGAAACCTCCTGTGCTTGGTGATTGCTCTAGTCTGTTCTCTGTTGAGATTAACCCCACGACCAGAAGCAGTCAAGCCAGGAGAGATTGTATTTAACCTTACATGTTCGATGTTTGGGTTCATCATTGAGGGAAGCCAAGGCAGGAATTCAAGCAGAGTCCACAAAGGAACACTGATTGCTGTCTTGCTCGCTTTACTTTCTTATATAACCCAGAACCACCTGTTCTGGGAGTTGCACCATCTAATGTGTGATGGCTTTCCCACATCAATTATCAATCAAGAAAATCAGTTCATAGGCTGGTCTGATGGAATTGATACTTCAATTGATGACTCTAGTCTATGTCAAGTTGACAAAAACTAACTGGTATAATGGTTTAAAAAAGACTGTGATCTCAAGGTGTGCCTGTGTGGAAGGGCTGGGAGTGGTGATAACTGTGTGTAGTTTAATGGCTATTTGTAGCAGGTAGGATAGGCCCTGATTCCTTTCCTTAGCACTAAACAGTAAGTAAATACACAAATAAATGAAAACATTTTAAAATTGTTAACTTGTATCTGTTTGAACTCCATGGGACTAAGGGAAACCGGTCTTCTACTGAGAGATTTCAGTGTTTCTTCTGCCAGGGTGTAGTAGTCTCTGCATCTCCCAGTGCTCTTCAGAAGCGTCAGCATGATGCAGGAGGCTCGGATTACAGGCTCCAAATTCCATCACAGTGGTGACACAGACATGTGGCATCAAAATGGTCCTAGGCCTGTTTAAAGCCCAGTACCTCAGGACTGATTCACTTTGCTCCTTTTAGAGCAGCGCTTTTCACCCTTCCTAATGTTGCCACCCTTTAATACAGTTCCTCATGTCGTGGTGACCCCCAACCATAAAGTTATTTCCTTGTTGCTTCATAGCTGTAATTCTGCTACTGTTACGAACTATAAATATCAAATATGCAACTCCACACGGGGGTCTCGACTCACAGGCTGAGAACCCCTGCTTCACTTGCGATGGATGGGGTGATTTTCATGTAGCTCCTCAGAGAGAGCTGGCAGCATGCAGACTGTTGTGCGCTTATGAAGAACCCACCATTATTTTTTTTTATCAATTTTAGCCTAATTTGAATATTATGATTATATTTGAAATATTATGATTAGCATAATATCATTTGGTCTTTAATTTGGTACAATGCATGGCTGAGCAGGCTATAACCTATCAGGACTTTAGACTTTCTTGAGGATGTGTCTAACCCTTGCCCCAGGATGGCTATAAAATCAACCCAACACAAATTGTAAACTTACTTAAACTACTATGAAGACTGAAGTTGTTTTGTGTGTGTGTGTGTTTGTGTGCTCGATTTCATGGTTCTCAAACATGAACTTTATAAATGACAATGTCGCCTGGTAATGTCACGCAAAATAAACATGTAATTGTAGACTTCTGGATTCTATGATGTGGCCTGAAGCCACCCTTCATTTAATGTTGCCCAGAGAAGCCAAAAGGTTGCACATTCCTGTAAGTCCAAAGCGTCATTTTTCTGCTCTGTAAAGCACTGGGATGTGATCTCTTTTCCAGGTTCCGGTGACGTCCCGGGGGATGGAATCTGAGAAGCGCCTGGAGCCTAACTAGTTATCCTCAGTAAGGTTTGTGATCTAAAGACTACGGTGTCACCCCTTTTAATTCTCAAGCTCCCGCAGCGCGTGGTGGGATTGGCCGGCGGGAGGGTGCACCAGGTCCTGAGAGAACCGGGCGGACCCGCCCCCTCGATGGCGCTGCCCGCGAGGCGGAGCCGGGGCTGCAGAGCCGCCTCCCGGCGGCGCAGGCGGTTCACGAGGGCGATCCCCGGGGCTGCTCCTCACCACCTCCCCTTCCCCGGGCGGCCTCCCGGTGGCCGCGTCCGGGGTGAGTACGCCGGGCCGGAGCTCCGCTGCTGCGCGCTCCGAGCGGCCATCGTCGGGCTGTGAGCCGGGTGGGTCCACTGGATGGGGCCGGGAGGACGCGGAGCCTGTGCGCTCAGGCCTCCGGGCGGCTGTCCCGCCGGGCGAGCGGCGGGCGAGTTGGGGGCCTGCAGAGGCCCACCTTGGCCGGGCTCCGGCTTCCGTGCCGGTGCCCCAGAGCTCAGAGCTGGGGAGATGCTGCGCGCAGCGGGGAGATGCAGGGTGCATCCGGCTGTGTCCGGCGTTCCGGGTGCTGGTGTCTCCGGCGCCTCTACCTGGAAAAGGCCCATCCTTCTCCGTCCGGGTCAGACAGCCTTTCACCTGGGGAAACAGCTCATCTGATCTGTACTTCCATGCCTGAAAGGGCCCGAGGTACCTTCGGCCAAGCCAGGGGCACTCACATGGGGTTTGAAGGGCTTGAGACCCACCTGCCGTGTGTAGGTCGGGCACCTGTTCCCTCCAGGGTCTGTGGATCTGTATCACTGGATCTTATGGTTTCCCTTAGATAAGGGCGATTGGTTAGGAGTTCGGGTGCTGAAGGGTGTGGAGGAGAAGTATCTAGAGAAGGCCTTTGCGGGGAGGTAACCTTAGGAGGGTATTAGCCAAGTCTGGTGCCTGTGGGTTGCAAAGTGTTCAGAAGTGAGCCAGGAGGCAGGAGGATGTGGGGGTGCCCCGGGCGCGGGCTGATCTCCCCAGTGGTTTGGTAATGAAAGAGCAGACAGAAGGTGGTAATTTGAGAGTTGAGAAAAGGCCTCTCGGTCTCATTTTTAAAAAATCATTAACTGGTGTGTGTGTGTGTGTGTGTGTGTGTGTGTGTGTGTGTGTAATGAATCTTCAAACTCAAGGAATGTCAGATATGATTCAGGTTGAGAAAGTGAAATTCAAGATAGAGTTGAAGGCTGCCCGCCCCCCACCCCCCACCCCAACCCTGCCAGAGCGTGCAGGAATGCGCCTCTGGGAAGGAAACACTGCCTTGTTGGTTGGTCTTCTCTTCTCTTCTCTTCTCTTCTCTTCTCTTCTCTTCTCTTCTCTTCTCTTCTCTTCTCTTCTCTTCTCTTCTCTTCTCTTCTCTTTCCTTTTCTTAACAGTAATATTGATTTTGACATTTTTCTTTGGGAGTTTTCTTTTTATTCATTGTATATTTTCTTCATTTACATTTCAAACGCTGTCCCAAAAGTCCCCTATCCCCCCCACCCCCTACCCACTCAACTCCCAAATCTTGACCCTGGCTTTCCCCTGTACTGAGGCATATAAAGTTTGCTAGACCAAGGGTCCTCTCTTCCCAATGATGGCCAGTTAGGCCATCTTCTGCTACATATGCAGCTAGAGACACGAACTCTGGGGGTACTGGTTAGTTCATATTGTTGTTCCACCTATAGGGTTGCAGACCCCTTCAGCTCTTGGGTACTTTCTCTAGCTCCTACATTGGGGGTTTTCTTTTCTTCTGTTCTTCAAGTGAAATTTTAAGAACAGATTTGGCCTTTGTGTGGACACTGAAAACTCCGTGAAATAGCACAAACCTCTGTGTGCCTGACCGAATTTGAGAGAGGTCCACAACTTTGATGGGGGATGGGGGCATCTCAAAGTCAATTGCTGACCATGCCGAACTGTTTGGTGAAGAATAGGTAGGGAGGGCCATAACGGCGACTCTGTTACTACATTCTGTGTGCCACTTGATATAGGTATTTAGTCCCTTCTCTGAGCTGTGCTAGTAATAGTGTGTGCCCTGGGAACCAACCACCAAACAAACGTCTCTTGGAAGCCCTTTTATCCACACTGGGACCATCCAAATCAAGTCAGCCTAGAACTCATGAATGCAGTCCAGACTGGCCTGGAACTGGGTGGGTAATCCTCATGCTTCAGTCTTAGTGCTGGTATTATAACTGTGAACCATTGGCGACTTCTGACTATTTTTTTTTTTCTTTTGTAAAACCATCAGAGTTACCCAGGTTCCTGTTTAAAATACAAATTTCTTGGCTCCACCCCAGACCATTGAAACAAAACCTTTGGGTGTGGACCCAGGAATAGGTATTTTAAGAAGAGTACACAGGGTACACAGTACAGGCTTCTCTGGCTAATGCTGAAGAGCACACACACACACACACACACACACAGACTCACACTGAGGATAAAAGTATATGTGTAGATAGGGGTTTGAAAGGCATTTTTAGAACAGGTCCTCTTAGCATTTATATGATCAAGTTGCCACCAGCTTTATGCAACGGATCATTACTGTCCCCTGTCTATAATAATGTCATTTAAAAAAATTTAGGATATTTTAAAGGACAACTAGTTAGTTTTTACTTTTTAAAATTATTTATAACAGCTTTGTTTCTGGTAATGAGCCATACCAACACTGAATTAGAAACACAGCTTTCTTAGATTTGTCTCAGTGACTATTTCTGCTATTTTGTACAGGTCGCTATCATGAACACATGTACTGCACAATTGGGATTGTATATACACTTTCATGCTATTTTTTACTTGGCTATGGCAAGCTCTTCCTCCATAGTTAGGGTCTTTTAAACACTCATTTTTGGGGGGTACATACTTATGTGCACCTGAGCATGAGAAGGCTGGGGAACAACCATTTGTGTCATTGGGATTAAGGCCAGTGGCACCATTCCTGGCTTTTAGGGAGATTCTGTAGCTCAACGTCAGGTTCTTGTGCGGTAAGCACCTCACTGACTGAACTCTCTCTCTAGTCCCTTAAACACCTTTTAAT
Source organism: Mus caroli (assembly GCF_978045245.1). Classification (NCBI taxonomy): domain Eukaryota; kingdom Metazoa; phylum Chordata; class Mammalia; order Rodentia; family Muridae; genus Mus; species Mus caroli. The sequence continues at coordinate 35,843,004 of NW_028227272.1, forward strand.
AAAAATATATGCTCTAGGGTGTGATATTGGTGAAACCAGATCCCTGTTATTAACTTTTGAGTTCATCTCAAGGTTTTGCTATTTTTGGCAGTGTGGACGTCAATACAACAATCTCCTCTGATTGTATACTGAATGATGTAATCAAGAGTTATATATAGTGAAATGTGTTTTTAAAAAAATCCCATTTTCATATATCTTTTTACTCCTTTTTTTTTTCCATCAGAAGGACAATTGCCATTTCTCAGGGTTCCGTTCCATCTGAGGTCTGTTCTCCTTCGTTGGGTCTGAGACTTCACAGCATGTGAGAGTCACCTCTTGTTTAAATTTCAGCCCGGGTCTCAGACGTAGCTCTTCGGACCTATCAGTTCTGGTGTGGAAAACCTATAGCTTTGTCCACTCCTCCAGAGAGCTGACCAAAGCACATTTGGAGCCACAGATGAGAAGTGTTTTTAAGTAAAAGTCAGATACACTCAGAAAATCCAGATCACTGTCCTGGAAACACTCATACACTTGATAAGAAGTTGAACTAATATTTTAAGACATGAGCTGCCTGCTTTTATTTTGTTTTTTTTTTTTTGTTTGCTTGTTTGTTTTGTTTTGTTTTTTCCCAAATTATCTCAGAGCTTCCCAGCCCTAAGGACCATTGGTAGACCTGACCTGTGATGGCTACAGAAGTGGACTCCTATGACCCACTGCAGAATTATCAGATAGCTGCAAACAGACATGGGAAGGCATATTCAGTGAGCCTCTACTGAAATCTCTCACCAGAAACCCTCGTGACTTCTGTAAACATCTATCCCATAAAACAACTTCAGCCACTTGCTAGTTCAGTTTATGTCATGTTTCCCAGCAACTTTTGTTTTAAAATGGGTGTTGCAGGGCCACAAGCATGCCCTTGAAGGAGGTAGTGGGTGCCTGCCCCTTCCTCTTTCTCCATTCTTTTTTTGTCTCTGAGGTGAGACATTTTGCTTCCTGCATGCCACCTACCATGATATGTTGCCTCACCATAGCACATAAACAATTGCCCATGGGCCAAAACACATCAAACTGTGAGCCAGATTGTTTCTAAGGTGGTCATCTAGAGCGTGTGCACTGTTGGGCAGAAGGCCGAGATAAATGCACACAGTGCAGCTCAGTAGCAGCCCCTCTTTGTTCAATAGTCAGTGACAGAGGGAAGGGGTAACAGGCTTGATCCAGTGTTGTTTTAGAAAGGTAAATGGGAGGGTGCTGCTATGAGTCTTTGCTACTGTTAACCCTCTCCTAGGGTCATACTTCTCTATGTAGCCTTGGCTGTCCTGGAACTCACTCTGTAGACCAGGCTGGCCTCGGACTCAGAGATCTGCCTGCCTCTGCCTCTGCCTCTGCCTCTGCCTCTGCCTCCCAAGTGCTGGGATCAAAGACTTGCACCACCACCACCAACTTCATTCTCCCTTTTTAAATATCGCATCTCTTTCTTCAGTAGGCTTGAATTGTGTTCTCTTCATATAGTATATCTTAGAAAGTTATATGTTAGGTTGATTTGAGACATCACAAATACACAGAGTTGCAAATCTTTTTGAGAATTCAGTTATTTACCAAGCATCGATTGGGGATATACTCAGGGTCTCTGACTTTATGAGTTGTTTTTTTTACAACATTTTGTAATACTTTAATTTTAGATTGCTTAAAAGTTTTAAAAATGATACAGAAAGTTTACGTAGCATCTTCTAATATATTTATTCCTTTACACAGCAGTGAGACTTTATCAATACTATCTCGACTTCATTTCTCAATACTGCTGATAGACGTCATTTCTCAATACTAGTGACAGGTTTTTGAGGTCAGTAGGTTTTACCTGGTCATTTGATAACCTCTTTAAGGTGATGTTGGCTTTTGATAACCTTTTTAAGGTGATGCTGGCTTCTCTGTATAGTTATCAATTGCAGTTAACATTAAGGGAGAGTCTTTGCAACCATAGAGACAAAACTGTTCATTCTCAAATCTTCATCAGTTGATTCTTTTTTTTTAATTAGGTATTTTCCTCATTTACATTTCCAATGCTATCCCAAAAGTCCCCCATACCCACCCCCCCATCAGTTGATTCTTAATGCCTATGGTGAAGCCAGACTGACGCAATGATTGCTGTAGTGTTTGCTTAGTGGGGTTTTTTCCCCTCCTCTTGGCTGCTAAATTGTAAGTTTCCTGTATGAAAGAGATATCTTTTGTCTCCTATTCCTTTCTTTATTTGATCAGTTATGTCAATATATACTCATGGAAATTAATTTTATTCTGTAGATTAAAATACAGAGCACATTTTAAAACTTAAATGTTTCTAGTTGGGAGCCATAATAGAGTGTTATCAGCCTTTCCTCCGCACTGCCCAGAGAATCTCGAGGTAGCAAGACCAAGTGCCTGGGGTGACGTGCCCACACACCGTGTCTGTGGTAGCTTTAGAGGTCTTAGGATACAGATTTTGGTGCCTACCAGCTGCTGAATGCCATCATAGCCTTTCTATCCGGTGCAGGAACATTTACCGCATAAACGTGGCACCTTGGAGGCATGGAAATGGTGTCTGTTTGTGCCCAGTTGCTGTTGGTTATAGCTTACCTTCCTTATTAGATAATCTTTACTATTATGGAAAGTTTAAAAAACACACAGACATACAAAGACCGTGAGCTCTTATGTCATTGTCTCCTAACTATGTTTTACCATGTTTTACCGGTCTCGTTTCTTGGGTTCCTCTTCGTCGGAGTGAGAAGAGGCGACGAGAGCACGTTTGAAAATCAAACTGTAGACATTCAGGGCAGGGAGAAGACTGAACTAAAGAAGGGCAGTACTTCCCTTTTGGCCCGTGGGTGTCCGCCGCGCCTGTGGGTGTCCACCATGCCTGTGGGTGTCCACCGTGCCTGTGAGTGTCCATGCCTGTGCTTAGAATTGGCAGGTGCTCAGAGCAGACCCATTGCATTGAGGGAAGGGAAAGCTTGCTGGTGGGGGCTCACAGCACACACCTTTAATCGCAGAGCTCAGAGGCAGGGGCAGGGGCAGGGGCAGGGGCAGGGGCAGGGGCAGGGGCAGGTCGATCTTTATGAATTAGAGGCCAGCCTAGGCTACAGAATGAGTTCCAGGACAGCCAGGGCTACACACAGAAACCTTGTCTCAAAAAACAAAACAAGACAACAACAAAACAAAAACCAAAAAAAAAAAAAAAAAAACCAAACCAACCAACCAACCAAACAACCAAATCAAAAAACCAAACTCTATGGCAGATTTCTAGACTGGGAAGGTGGGTGAGGGTTACCCTAAAATAACTCCTTCATGACTTTGTTCTTTGAGGATTCCCCTGTCCTTTCCCATATCAGTGTCTTGATTATATAGGAGAATGGCCCCAGGAGGAGAGAGAGCATCAAGCTTATTTAATTAATAGTACAAATAAGTCCGATGGCACCTTCCCCGGGGTCCCATTCCAGGAGTCACCTGCCCTGGGGGTAATGTTTGTTTGAAAAGACATTTTGCTTCTGATTACAAAGGTATTAGTAGAAGTATTATATACTTCAAATTACAAGCATATTATATGCTCACTGAAAGAAAACTGGAAATTATTATCACAAGTATCTATACTCCATCAGAGGTATGATTAGGATTAACTTGGCTAATATTCTGATAACACATGACTCACTGTGGTAGTCAGCAAACCCCTTGCAGTTCTGGAAATGCAGGAGGTGTTTGGGTAATACTTAATCAGGAAAGAGGTTGTGGTAAGTTGGAAGAGGTACATACGCTGCTGTTACCATTTTACCAGCAAACCACCTGCCATGCAGTGCATGGATAGCAGCAATAGTGGCAGCAATAGATGGGCACTTCACATACACACTGCCCTGAGCTGAATTTTTGTCAACATTGATACAAATGACTCCTCCCTGTTTATTACATTCTTCAATGACATCATCTTTAATCTCTGTCTCATGTCCAACTTCTTCTTCTGTTTGAGGATTAACCATGTTAGGAAGTTGGAAACATTGTGTTGCACGAGGTAGAACAGACAGAGCTGCAGCTAGAGCTGAGGCTTTGGTCAGTTGGGAAAGTCGTGTTTGCAAATCTATAAGAAAAGAGGATTCCGCCACAGCACCAAATGCCAAAGGGCCACTCATTTGCAAAGCTTGTTGGGTTGCTGGTAGAATCTGCAAACTGGAACCCTCCACAAGTCTTGCCGTGAACTGGAGACATCCAGTTGTTCCCAAGTCAATTCCAGTCCTTTCTAGTTCATCACCGTCCAAAAATGAACTAGCACTCAAAGCATCAGTTCGTTCAGTAACATGGCCAACTATCATTGGTCTCCCAGCTACCTCGAATCCATTACGCCATTCCAAAGCCTTTTTGGCACGTTCTGAGTCAGATGATGTAATGGCTCCACATCTCTTAGAACCACTGGTTTCACTATCCATCATAAACTGAATACTTTCAATCCTCCCGAAAGGTTCAGAGATCCCCGAAAGCATATCTTCAGCTATGCTAAGGTTTAACGAGCCCACATAGAGCCCCATAGGCCCAGCATTTTCCTTCGGTACGTTGTTTGCCAGTGCAGCAGCTCTGTTTTTCTTTTTTTTTCCCTGCCTGTGATGCCTGGACTATGACTGGCACTCCTAAAACTCCTTGGCCAGTTAACCCAGTTGCTAGAGGCACGGAGCTGACATCAACAAATTCCACATAGGCAATTCCTTTGGAACGTCTTGAATCTCTATCAGAAGTCATTCTCACATCTTGAACCTTTCCTACTGCAGAGAGAAAGTCTTCTAAATGTCTTGGTGGGGTTCTTCCTGCCAGTTGCACGCAGAAAACTGTCCTTGCGTCCCTTTCCTTGGGAGTGAGATTAATCAATAGGTTCCCTCACAGGGCTCGGGTCTTTGCTGAATGGACTTTTGCTTCAGAACGGCTTCTGTAGGGACTTCTGTGGTGGCCTCAGAATCTTCTATCTTTGACTTCCTGATTCGTCTCCTTTGCTTCGACTTCGTTTCCTCTCTCGGCTTTTGCTCTTTTTCCTTTCTCTGTCTCTACTTCACTTCCATTCTTTACTTTTGCTTCTTTCTCTCCCATGACTATGACTTCTCCTCTTGCTGCCCCCACCCCCCCCTTTTGTTACGTTCTTCATGGCCGTTAGCACTTGTTCTCATCCTTATGACTGATAGTTCACGCTGGAATCAAAGGTGAATTCATGGGAGTAGAAGTGAGGTAAGTGAGGCAAGTCTTCCTGTAAGAGGCCCCAAGCATTGCTTCAATATCAATATCTTCTGCCATTTTCTCTACTCCCCTGTGTGGGTTTTCTCGTGCCTGTGCTTGACTCAGGACCCAACCCTGGGACAGCATTGGTCAGCTCCCTGAAATGGCCCTCCCAAGTTTTATCTAAGCTAGGGGAACATGCCGAGAGAGGTTGTCTCCAAACCTCTGGTCACTTCTATGACGGGTAGAGGGTAGATCTCTCTCACACAGAGGTGTTCTAAAAGCATTTCCCCACCCCCATTTCTCACAGAAATAAGTTTTGCCTTTGAACTTTCTTCTGTGCCACCAGTTTTATAGAGAACACTTAAACTTATAAGGGGGTAAGTGGTTATTATTAAAGTGGGTCATGAAGGTTAAGCCTTCATGCTGGAATTAATAGTCATATAAAAAGAACAAGAGATATGAAATCTGGATTTTAATCTCTGAATGTGTGTGTGTGTGTGTGTGTATACTTGTGTACCAAGGAAAAGTCATTAGGGGTATAACCAGTACGAGGGCCCTCAACAAGAGGCTAACCACACTGGACCCCAATCTGAGGTTTCCAGAAAGCCCCCAGAAGTGGAAGAAGCCAAGTCACAGGATTTTATTACCACCGCCAAGCAGGCTGAGATGGAAAGGTCACAGCCTCTGCGGCTGCTTAAGAAGTACAAGCCTGCAATGAACCCTGGGCCACCCCACAGACAGATCTCTTCGTGTACACAGGGAGCTATAGCTGCCAATTGGGGAGGGCTGGAGCCAGCTCTTGGGAGGCCCTGAAGGTGGGTGGTATACATACTTACTGTACTGGCTTTTCCTTTCTTGTCACTTGAGATATAATCAGAAGTATTTCCTTGTTGGTCCATAGCACAGACAGTCTGTTTGGCTATGGAAATGAACTAGAGTCTGGCTTCAGGACTCGCTGCATTTTCCTTGGTAAGATGTTTGGGATTTGAGGCATACTGTGACTTTGAGGGTGCAGAAAGGATGTGGGGGTGTTGTAAGCTGCAGCCCACAGGCCCTCCACAAGTACCCTTACCATCTAGTGAATGCACTGGTGTAGATGGTGGGCCCTAAGTACCCTGAAAAGCTGGTTTTCTTTTGTTGTTGTTGTTGTTAATAACTAAGAGCATAACACCTCTTGGAGATGAATTTGTATTAGTTCACCTCATGGTACTGAAGTATGAAACCAAGGACAATTTATCACCTGTGAGAAACACCTTTGATAGAGTGGCGGTCCAGGCAGCTGCCAGTACATCCACATTGGCCATTCCTGGACCAGTCTCTTTAATGTAGCAGTGAGGATGATGGCCCCTGTTTAGTGCATCCCAGGAGGCTGGTCAGTATTTCTATGCTAGTCCAGCTCTGTAGGAAGGTAGATATTGTCTAGGTAGGTATCATTTTACCCCCACATTACAGATAAAGGAGCTCCGGGAAGATAAGGACGCTCAATGAAGTGACTAGGCATAGGTCACGTGGCTCATAAGTGGTAGAGAGCCCAAGTCCCTGCTCTTGACTTTTTTTTTTCTCATAGACTATTCACAACCTCTGTTTGGGTCCCCTTGTGTTTCTTGTCCCACCCCACCATACTCTGTTGGGCTCTGCCCTGGGCTAGCATCTCACTGAGACCGCAGCTCAGCTGGGATTGGGTTTCTAATGAGTACTGAGGTCTTGTCATTTTAGGACAGGATTTCCATTCATAATCCATCCTTTGTGATTGTCTTTCAGTGATCTCTGGGCTAGAACTGCTGAGCAGTGGCAAACATTACCTCATGAGTTTCCATCAAATCCCCGGTCATACTGGAAAAGTACAATTTGAAACCTCCTCACTCCAGCTGAAACAGAGATACAGATTACTCACAACCTAAGAGACATGGGCTGCAACCCACCTTATCACCTCTCCTACAAGTTACGATTGTTGCTGCTCTTTACCCTGTGCCTGACGGTGGTTGGGTGGGCCACCAGCAACTACTTTGTGGGTGCTATTCAAGTGATCCCCAAGGCAAAGGACTTCATGGCTAGTTTCCACAAGGTCATACATTTGGGGAATGAAGAAACTCTGGGCCATGATGGGGCCACGAAAAAACCAGAGCTTGCTAACTGCCCTTCGGTGTCTCCAAACCTCAGTAAGTATATGCTGTTTGTGTTCTGTAAGTACTACAAAAAGTTACTTCACTGATGTACAGGAAAGTATGAATAGTAGAATAATAATTCAGTTTTGCAAAATAGCTATACCTTGGCGTCAGCATGCCAGTTTTTTTTTTTTTTAAATTATGGCATATTCCAAGAATTTTGTGAGGCCCTTACTCCTTTCATTCCATATCCTGACTCCAGGACTCATGGGCCTTTGAACCTGACAGACAGGACAGACATGGGCTTGTGTGTGGCCGCGGCAACTGAACATTCTGTTCCAATTCCAGTTTGTCGATTCTCATCAATAATACAGTTCGTTCCTATCCTGCGAATCATCCTAATTTTATCATCCATACTATATTACATCAACCAGTTTGGAGTTGTTCTGCCCCCACGTGGTGGTTCTCACTGTCTCAGTGGGTATCGGGGTGTACCTGTGTGCTACACCTGCTGTGTTACCACTTAAGTCACAGTCTTTCTGTGGACACAGTAAGCAGGCGGTGTGGGGGTGGGGGTCTGTCATTCTAGCTGTGTAGTCCAGCTGCCCTCCCAGACAGGCAGCTATGGCTTCCTGTCATCTACACTAGGAGAGAGGTCTGCTGGGCGGCCTGGGGCTCTTCGTAGGCCTGTTGTTTGTAACCTGCTTGTGGGAACTGCAGCATGTCTATCTTAGCATGCCTAAGACTGTTGAGAGAGGCCACTTGGAGATGAAGGGGTTTAGTACAGCCTGTTAGCAGCTTGCAGATTTAAAGCTTCTCTAATGTATGTGGGATCTTAAAGGGCACAGAGGAGATGATCTCAGTTCCTAAGCAGAACTCTGCCTCCGCTATCCTTTGTATGCAGGTCAGGAAAAGGGGGTTACTTACTTCAGTCTGATATTCGAAGCCCTGCTCAGGATTGATTACCGTGGACAGCCTCGAATTTCACGGGTAGATGCTGTGCTAACTGAAAGCATCTACCCTGGCATGGTGGGAGAGGAATGTAGGCCATTGTCATCCTGGCTAGGGAGTCTGGTGGGCTTCAGCTTCTTCCTGGTGCCTCGCCCACAGGGACCTAAGCATGAGGAGTGTAGGGCAGAAGTGGGAAGAGGGCCTCACGCAGGAGGTGGAGTCTGTAGAATGTTCTTGGCTTTCATATTCCATCCTTCTTGGTAGAGGAGTTACTGTGTCTTGCCCTGATCATTAGTGGGTGGTGAAGTGGCTGGGCAGTCTGCGTGGTTCACTCAAAAAAAAAAAAAAAAAAAAAGAAAATGGATCATGAAGCCAGAGTTGATTGGCCAGGCACGGGAAATGCTCTTACACACCAGTTACTTGCTTTGTCAGCAGGCTGCCATTGTCTTAGTGCTCTGTGTACGGCTCATGAGACTTCCATCCAGAGAGCAGTAGGACCTGTGGTCCTCACGGGGCTACAGGCGGAGGGCCAAGCCTTCATCTGAATCAGCTGTGTAAACCCCAGAGCTCCGTGCCCTGGCTCTGATTACGACCATGTGTCCGGTGTTGATTGCAGGAGGCCAGAGCAAGCTCGTTTTTAAGCCGGACCTCACGTTGGAGGAAATAGAGGCTGAGAACCCCAAAGTGTCCAGAGGCCGGTATCACCCTGAGGAATGTAAGGCTCTGCAGCGGGTGGCCATCCTCATTCCCCACAGGAACAGAGAGAAGCACCTGGTCTACCTGCTGGAACACCTGCATCCCTTCCTGCAGAGGCAACAGCTGGACTACGGCATCTATATCATCCACCAGGTGAGGGTGGGCTTCCCTGGACCCTGGAGTCTGTGCAGGAAACAACGTGCCTGTCTGTGGTGGCGCATGCCTTTAATCCCAGCACTCGGGAGGCAGAGGCAGGCGGATGTCTGAGTTCGAGGCCAGCCTGGGCTACAAAGTGAGTTCCAGGACAGCCAGGACTATACAGAGAAACCCTGTCTCGAAAAAACAAAAAACAAAAGAACCAAAAAAAAAAAAAAACCCAAAAAACCAAAACACATTATCATCAGAAAGAGAATTGTCCTCCCTCACCCACCCTCGAGGAGAGCAGAGGAAATTCTAATCCTGAATTTGGAGCCATGGGGTGAAGCCCTAGGAAGTGTCATTGTCCTAACATGCACTTTGGGAGGAAGCCTGTTTTTTGAGAGCACCCCCCCCATACCATGTTAGCCAGTGCTAGCCCACACACACCCCTGAGGTCTCCTACTTCTCCTATTCCTTATAGGTTTGCCCTATGTTACCCAAGATGGGTTTGGGCTTCAGCCTGTTGTTACTGAATGCGGCTGTGCAGGAGAGATCTCAAGAGCGATTTCATGGAGGGCTGAGTGGTACAGGCAGCTAGTTGTGTGGCTTCATGGTCACCTTGACCTTTAACCCCACCACTACTTACGATGTCAAGCTGGTGATGTTTAATTTTTCACTGTCCTGACTCACTCATTTGGCTTCCAGAAGTGGTTAGTAAGAACAGCATATAACTGTCTGTAGGCTGCCTGGGAAGAGTTCAGCTTTGAGGTCAGTCCGTCACTGGTGGGTGACTAAACATGCCTGTAATTGGTAGTAAAGTTTACTAAATGAAAGATAGAGCAGCAGCTTAAACATCTGTGTCTAAACTTTGTAATATCATCCCGGGCCATTCAAATAATGCTCCCTCAGGTCCTTATAAACTCTAATAAAGCTGGGCGTGGTGGCGCACGCCTTTAATCCCAGCACTCGGAAGGCAGTGGCAGGCAGATTTCTGAGTTCGAGGACAGCCTGGTCTACAAAGTGAGTTCCAGGACAGCCAGGGCTATACAGAGAAACCCTGTCTCAAAAAAAAAAAAAAAAAAAAAAAATCCAAAAAACCAACCAACCAAAAAAAAAAAAAAAAAACCCTCTAATAAGAGTATGGGCAAAGTCATTAGCTGCTTACTTAATAGTGGATGTAGTAGCTGATGATACCAATTTTAGGTAGAATGGCCAGCGCATTGGTTCTCCTGTGTAGTGTATGCTTTATGAGAGACTTCATAATCAGTGCTTCTCTATGTGTCTGTGTCCAGTTTTAGGACTTAAAATAAAACTTTATAGAGTTTTTTAAGATTATACACACACACACACACACACATATATATGTATATATGCATTTGCCTGCACGTATACAAGTGAATCATGTGTATAACTGGTCCCCACCAAGGTCAGAAGAGGCCGATGGATTCCCTGGAACTGGAATTCTGGCTGGTCGTGAGCCGACTTGTGGATTTTGGTAACCAAATCCATGCCCTCTACACAAGCAGCAGTTGCCTGTAACCACCGAACCACCCCTCCAGCTCCTCTGGCTTCTTGTCTGGTGTTGAACAGGGCCTTTTGTAACCGAGGCTTGTCTGAAACACAGCCGAGGCTGAGCTTCGATTTCTCATCCTCTTACCTCTGCTCCCCCCAGATTGGGGTTGCAGGCAGGCATCGGCACTCGTGGTTGGTCTGGAGGTTGAACTCAGGGCCCTGTGGGTGCCCGCAAGCACGCTACTCACTGAGCTACATCTCCAGCCTACTTCTTCTGTTTTAGAACTAATCTTGTTTTTAAAGGACATTGGTTAAAACTGAGATTTATTGAGTCTGACTTCTGACTTTGGATGGTAGCTACCAAAATATGGCACTATTTTTAGTTTGTTTTCCTTTTCAAAAGATTATGTGTGTGTGTGTGTGTGGGGGGGTCTCTCTTACTATTTCTGCTGCTGCATACTCCAGGTTAGCATATCTGACAGCTTCCAGGCAATTCTCCTGTTCCCACCTTCCCTCTTATCACAGGAATACAGGGTTGCAGGGGTTTTCACTTCATTTGGCTTTTTTTTTATTTAAACTTTAGTTGAACCAGTCATTGGTTGGCCATTCCCACAAGTTCTGCACCACCTTTACCCCAGCACCCCATGTGGGCAGGACAAATTATAGGTTGAAAGATTTGTGGCTGGGTTGGTGTTCAGTATCTGTACTGGGAGCCTTGTCTGGTTATAGAACCATGTGGCTTTTCTATGTGAGTTCTGGGTGTTAAACCCAGGCTGTTAGGCATGTGTGACCGTCTCCTAAGACCCCCTTTTATCATCTCTTCTGTTTTCTTTCATCTTCCTGCATTTCCCCGCTTTCCCCTTCCTTCTTGGCCAGGCTAGCCTGAAACTCTCGATCCTCCTGAGTACTGAGAACATAGGCACACGCTGTGTTGTTGGTTTTTCTTTCTTTCTTTTTTCTTTTTGTATGAACAGAAACATGCCTACTTTGTTACTCTTTCCAGGAAAGTGCTGCTGTAACTTCTAAGAATCGCTTATGATTTTGTTATGATAAGCTGTCAAGTGAGACTTTATTTTTACAGCATTCAGCTAGCCTTGAGCAAAGTGGTACTGAAAAGTCCTGGTGTCATGTCGCACGTTAAATGTTGATAATCTTGCAGGCCATGTTGTCTGCAGATCCTTCTGAACGGCCACTGTAAGGAACAGCCTCTGTCATTAGTGTCGTAACAGGATTTTGTTGAGCCATTTCCAAGAAAGTTTTAAGTAGCTTAGAAGGATTAGCAGCAGCCTTCTCGGTTGATAGGTCACAGTTTCCTCATGCTTCCTGACAAGTTCTTAGCTTAGTCTCTTGGAAGTTCAGTGTCAGTGCGGAGGGTTAGCTGGAGACCAGCCAGGAGCTGACAGGAAAGCAGTAACAGTATTTGTTGTGACAAGAACCTTCTAGGGGCTTTGTCACTTCCTGTGGAATCCATTAAGACTCTTTAAAAACTGAGCTTAGAAGAACACTTCACACAAGCTCCAGCCCCTTAATAAATTGAAGTGCACAATTCTGTTGCTTTATTTTTATTTGTATTTTAAAACTACATTGCATTTTTTTTGGTGCTAAAAAATATCACATAAAAATTATCTCAGCTACTTTTTCATTTTTTAAAAGCCATCTTGGTAACTTTTAAGTGTACTGTTGAGTAGTGTTAAGTGTGTGTGGGAGGGAATGTGTGGAGAGATGATTCAGCAACTAGGACCACATCAGGCTCTGGCAGAGGACCAAGCTCAGATCCTTAGACTCACTTCCAGCAGCTTACAACTGCCTGCAACTCCAGATCTTGGGACCTGATGTCTACTTCTGCCCTCATGAGGCCACTTACACCCGTGTAGTATGTGCTCGAGCACACACACACACACACACACACACACACACACAAAGACACACCATGCACCCCCACACAACACACTGAAAAATAAAATTATTCTTTAAAAATGAAGCTGTTTTCTGACCAGGTTTGACGGCTCATTCTGTTTTTTTTTTTTAAGTAGATATTTTCTTTATTTACGTTTCAAATGTTGTCCCCTTTCTTATTTCCCCTCTGAAAATCCCCTCTCCCCTCCCCTCTCCCTCTGCTCACCAACCCACCCACTCCTGCTTCCTGGCCCTGGCATTCCCCTGTACTGGGGCATAGAACCTTCACAGGACCAAGGGCCTCTCCTCCCATTGATGACCGACTAGGCCATCCTCAGCTACATATGCAGCTAGAGGATGGCTCATTCTGTTATCTCAGCATTTAGGAGTCTGAGGCAGGAGAATTGCGGTGAGTTTCAGGCCAGCTTGGAGAAATGTCTCACAAACAGAAACAAACTTTACTCTCACACAACCAATCTACTGGACTTTTTAGTCTTTTCACCTAAGCAAATTATCCACCATCAGACAACTTGCCAGGCCCAACGGGATGCTTTTATAGAATGTAGATATGCGTGAAACACAAAGCCCAAACCCAATAGTTTGTTATGATTGCTTTTCCTCTGTTAGACCCTAGAGTATGTTGTCTTGCTAATAAGCAGAGGTAATAGTACACTCCTAAATGGGGGTGGAGGAGAGCGCTTCTCTCTGGAACTCTTCATTTTCACTTGCGTTTTCCTTAGACGGGAAGTAAAAAGTTTAACCGAGCCAAGCTCCTGAATGTGGGCTATCTGGAAGCTCTCAAGGAGGAGAATTGGGACTGCTTCGTATTCCACGATGTGGACCTGGTGCCTGAGAATGACTTCAACCTCTACACCTGTGGTGATCAGCCCAAGCACCTGGTGGTGGGCCGGAACAGCACAGGCTACAGGTAAGGTGGCCCTGGCTGGGCGGCGTACTCACTGCGAGCGAGGCCATGATGTGGTGGTGTCCGGAGTGAGTTAGGGAGGCAAGAAATGGGGAAAGACGGCCCATTTTCCCTTAATGTGCAGAGCAGCAGTTAAAGGATGAAGTAAGGAAAAAAAAAGATCTTCCAAAACCTTGGCAAGAAACACAAAGACAAAGGGAAGGGGCAGGAGAAAGAATGTGACTCACGCAATTGTACGGGGCGGCCTGCAGTGTCTGTGGGGGCCCCCGCCCTGCAGTACCTGTGGTGGGACTTGACAGGCTTTCCCACACAGGAGAACTTTAATAACCTGCCCATCCATCTTGATTTCCTCTACCGGACAATCCGATGGCACCCTCTAGGCCAGTGTTTGAACATCCTGTCTATTTTGGGGACATCTTGCCAGAGTTCTAGGAAAGGGCGGGGCTGCACATGTCCACCTTCGTAGACTGCTTGGGAACCAGGATATCCAGGACAAGTTCCTGCCTTTCAGAGCTGCCATGGGAAATCCCACCATCCATCCTTCCTCTCCCTAGCTGCCTCCCAATAGAGGAATATGACCTTTAATTGTATTTAATACCAGCTCCTAGTCAAATATAACCGGCTGGGACGTATCCGATGCAGGTAAGCTCTATGTAAATTAAGCTGACTGTGCACACACTTCCCTGTCACCTTCCTCCAAGGCCTGCCACTCCTGTGGAGCTATGCCACTAGGCTAGGGGCCAAGAGACCAGTCTTGAGAGGCAGAGAAAGTGCTGGTGCAAGGAAACAGGAAGTTCCTATGGAGAAGCAGATGCAGGCATCTGCGCGGAGCTGGGGCGCACACAGCTGCAAGCAGTCAGTTAGGAGGAGGGAGAGGGAAGTGTGTGTGAAACTAAAACTAACCTGGAAAAGAGGGTGGGAGACTGCCAGACCCTGCAGAGCGAGATAGGGAAACTGACCAACTCTCTTGATCACTTTCCTTGGTCTTTGCTCCTGTGTTGCTCTTTCGAAGTAGGTCTCTTACTTTGGATCACTTAGGAGGATGCTTTTGTGACTCCCATGAGAAGTCCTCTTCGGTGGGAGCGTAACCCACATCTGCCCCTTCCTTGTGATTCCACCAGAGTTCACTCTGAAGAGCAGTGTGTTTCTTAGGTTTACTTACAGACCATGAGTGAGAGGCTGCTGGCAGGAGCACAGGTGACCTGAAAGCAGCCTTTCTGGAAGGTCTGCAGTCAGCATGGAGGACAGGGTCCCTGTGTCCACACAGATGGCAGCGCTTCGGGTTAATCTTCCCTAGCCTCTCTAACTTAGCACCTCCCCCGACCTCAAGGCCATGTGCGCTTAGGAGTGTACTTAGACCATGAGGCTGGGAGGAGCAACAGGAACCAGAGGTGAGGGTCCACTTAACCTCGGTGTTCTCTCCTTCTCTGAGGAAATGTGCTCAGGTCACATGCCCAATTGTGACTGACTCTTAACCTCCTGTTCCTGTCCCATTCCTTTTTCTAATTACTCAGGGGGAGTGGCGGGGTGGGGGGGGAGAGGGGATTAAGGACAGGCTGTGGACTGAGAGCGTCTACATTGTATCATGGTGTTAACCTGGCCATCAGCATGAAGAGATAATTGTCCAATGGGACCTGATTTTGACCTTACACTCTGGTGTGACCATCATGGTCTCCATCAGAGACTGTGCACTTTAAGAGATGGCCTGTACCTAGCTTGCTGTTTAGCTTCCCCTTACATCTGGCCAGACACTGCTGCTCTTCCCAGACACCATCAGCAAGCCTTTGTCTCCATTGCATAATCAAATACGCTTACCTTTTGATTTAAATGTGAACTCTGAGGAAAACGGTGGCCCAGAGTGTGTATGTGTGTGCATGCGTGCACACATGCTGAGGAGAGTCAAACACGAGGCCTTTGCAGTATGCAGGTTCTCCACCCCTGAGTTATATTTGCTCTGTACTTCTTACCCATCCCTTCAGACTTAGCTCTTACTTTGGTCCAGTTTTATTGTATGAATCATGCACATGCCCACCTGCAAGCCCCCCCTCCCCCCACCCCTTTTGTGGCTGGGGAGAGATAGGCCTTCTACCTCCTTACCATTGCTATCCTGGGCAAAATTCTGCTACAGGTGGCAGACAATTTTAGTTTCAGGGTCTCCGTGACTTCTGATGGCAGCTCTGTATCACTGTGTTATAACATCACTGAGCTCTGACTTCTTCATTGCCCCAATAGCCCCATGGGTAGGTATAAGAAATGTTTTTGCCTACAATCACAAAGAGGAAGAGGAGGGACACTGGGTCTCTGTTCTCTAGGCCTTGTAGGAAATATGGACTTGTTCCTTTTGCCTCATGCATGAGAATCTATAAGGAGGTTGGTATTGTTGACATCAAGGGACTGGACACTGTTCATAAGGAAATGTCCCTTAAGTGTGACCTTGGCAAAACTGGAAGAGTCTACATCACCACCCAGCGTGCTGTGGGCATCATTGTAAGCTAGCAAGTTAAGGGCAAGATTTTTGCCAAGAGAACTCATGTGTGGATTGAGCATATCAAGTACTCTGAGACCAAAGACAGCTTCCTGGAAGGGGTGAAGGAAAAGGATCAGAAGTCAAGGGAAGCCAAAGAGAAGGGCACCTGGGATCAGCTAAAGTGCCAGCCTGCTCCACCCAGAGCTGGACACTTCGTAGGAGTCTGAGCTGCTGGAGCTAATTCTGTATGAATTTGTAGCTTAAGGTACGAAAAGGAATAAACAGCCTGGACTGTGAAAAACAAAACAAGACAAAACCAAATGGAAATGTTTTCACTTGCCACACATTCAGTGGCAGGAAGTTAAAGTATCTTGCCCAAGTGTTTCAGATTCATGGTGAATTTTATTGCTAATAACTCCTATGTGCCCGCCTCCTTTCTTCAAGGACTCCATTGTAACTGTATGAGTCCATGGTCCTCATTCTGAGGACCTTACAGCCCTTTAAAATATAGTTGTAAACTCACTTGAGGGCCTCTTAAAATGTACCCTCTTCCAGAAAAAGGATCAAAAGCAAAAGTCAGTAAACACAGAGACATTTGCTGGATAACAATGGTAAGAGCAGTTCTGTGGTTTCCCTGGAGGCATCTGCTGCTCCTCCCCACAGCAAAGCTGGGCTCAGTGCTCCTTAACCTACACTCTTCCTCACCAGGGTCTCACACCGCATCCTCCCTCATCTGTACATCCGGGTCCTTCCAGACCCTGCTCCTCTTGCTGTGGCTGTGTTTCCTAAGAACCTGGGGTTGTTCAGTTGAGAGCTCTAGGAGGGAAGGCCCCCACTAGTCCTGTGCTCTCAGTTAGCTACTTGGAGCATCGTAAGTACTAGCAGTCCCTTCTAGAGCATGCATGCCAGGTCTCTCATAAAAACTGCTCTTTGGTGCCTAGGAGGTTATGTGGGGCCACTATTTCTATCCACATGACCCTGATGTAGCTGTTTTTTGTTTTGTTTTGTTTTGTTTTTTGATAGTTAAGAGTCCCTTCATTGTTAAGTTCATGAATGTGATTGTGATGGTCAGTCTTGGTTGTCAACTTGACTAGACTGAGAGGGGCCAATAAGATCAGTTGGGTATAGCTCAGATGTGCCTGGGAGGGCATCTCTAGAGACAGTCAGATCATGACGGCAATGACCAAATCAGTAATTAATGATGGATTTATAATCCTATGACATTAATGGGAAGTGGTGGGTATTTTTAGATTTGGGGTTGTGGGTATTTTTAGACTTGGAGGAAGCGGGTCACTAGAAGTGTGTTCCCAGGGACTATATATTGTCCTGTTCCTCGTCCTCATCTTTGTGTCTTAACTGTCATGAAGTGAGTAGCCGTCCCTACCAACCATATCTTTTCCACTGTGATATTTTCACTGGCCACAGGCCCATCAGCAATGGAGCAAGCTGGCCATGGACTGAAGGAAACTATGAGCAAAAATAAAATTGTCCTCTTTTAAGATTGTTTCCCGCAGGTATTTTCATGGTAAAAGTTGATAAATATAACTATATCTATTCCTGTTATGGGATACATAGGGACTAGTTTGTATGAGGAGTATAGAAACCGCTCAACCTCAGAGGAGCTTTGGGGATACCAGGTGTTAGGTTGGAAATGTCTACAGTGTATTGAGTGTCTTTCTTTGGGGTTTTCTTTTTGTCTGGAAAACATCAGTATTTAGTTGGCTGAAGTCGGTGAAAAGTTTGAAATCGTCTCTGTGGTCACACGGTTCTGTTTAGTAGCTCCCTCCAGCTGCAGTTTGGGAGGGCGCCAGAGTTGTATTAAGGGTTAGCCTTAGCCCAGCTTGCTAACAGGTCAGTGGGATAAGAGTCCTTTTATCCTGGGAGCTACTTCCTGACATTCCTCCCACCCTATTGTCCTAGGCCTTTGGCTTCCTCTTCTCCTTATTAGTCTTAACAGTGGTTCAGCAGATGTTCAACTCTTCTTGCTCATTCTATAGTTGTCCAGGTGTCTCCTACCATGTCCATGGTCTTCAGGTACTCACAGCTGCTGAGTTATCCCCACACAGGTGTCTTGTGAACGTGAACCCTTCCCCCATTGCCTGTTGGCATAAGCCCTAGGGTCATCTCAAATTTAGACTAAGAATAAATTCATTGTCTTGCTCTCAAAACCAAATGATTTTCTTCATACTCAGTTTTCATGAAAGACACTGCATTCCATCTGATTGCCCAAGCCAGCAGTTCAGCAGAGTGGGGGTGGCCCATTGATCTCTGTAGAAAGCAAACTCGTAAGACGGTGGTTTGCAGAGTGAGCACAACCAAAGCACGGACTGGAACTGTCTCCCGATTTACACCTCTTCACTACCCTAAGAAGAAAGGTGGGCGGGGGGGGGGGGGAGGATATTTATCATGAGACTCATTGATGCTGAACATACCTGGTGTTCTTAGCAGCCTTTACATGGGATGGATTCTCTCACTCACATTTAAGGCAATACTGAATTCCAGTGTTATTGATAACAGGTATGTGGGTCACCTTACTTAGTGGGGGTCACCCAACAGCAGATCAAAGGCCAGCAAGCAGCACAGGGAGACATGAGGCAAGAGTGGATAGATGAAATGGGGGGAGGTGAACCATCTCCCAAGTGTTCCTGGAATGCTAGCCCCCCGAAACCAGAGCTAGCCAGAGTGTCTGTGGGGGAACAGAAGGGCTTTGTGCTAAATGTCACTTCTCTGTTTTCTCTTTTGCTCCAGGTTGCGTTACAGTAAATATTTTGGGGGTGTTACTGCCCTCAGCAGAGAACAGTTTTTCAAGGTGAATGGATTCTCTAACAACTACTGGGGATGGGGAGGAGAAGACGATGACCTCAGACTCAGGTGAACAGCAGAGAAGGGACCTTCCCCCCCCCCCGGGGCTCTGCTCTTAGTGGTGACCTGGAAACCTGCACTTGTGTGTAGCTCTTGGACATGCCAAGCCAGCAGGTCCGGAGGCTGCAGAGTTGGGCTTAAATGGTGCCAGTGTGTGTGTGTGTGTGTGTGTGTGTGTGTGTGTATGTGTTGATGGTAAAGATGTACCCATTGCCCAGAAATTCTTAACTATTCAAAAGCCCATAAGTCAGAGCTGTGATCCCAAGGGCCTCCTGGGCAGACAGCAGGGGACCTTTTCCCTCTTCCTGAAACACTTCTTAGAAAGTGTGTTCTCAGTTGGAGATCTGAATTGACTGATATGTGATGATCAAGCGCCCACGAGGCTGGTGCGAAGGAGCTTGGCCTCATGCTGCTAAGTCTTGTCCCCTTCGGGCAGAGAGCCTTTTGCAGTGTTTCTGAAAGAGGAAGGTTTTCCTGCCTAAGGGCTCCATGTCACCCAGACCCCAGCAGTCACCATCATGGTCACACAAGCTGCTGATTGTAAGGAGTCAGGGTTAGGAAGGGCTAGAGGAAGCCAGTACTTCCTTTTCCCCCAAGTCCCTTGTACTGCTTAGCTGGGCGAGCAGTAGACAGTTGCTATGGTTACATACCATCTCTGTCTCCTTTCCCACTGTTCCTTAGCTTTAAGGGAGAGTGAAACCTTAAGTTTTGTTTTTGTCAGCAGGGGAAGGGTTCACCTTCAGCAGCCTCCAGAGTTCTTTTCAGAGATCGCTGTTCATGGCAGAGAAGAACTTCAGGACAAGCCAGCAGGAAGCAGAATTGGAATTTATCCAGAGGCATTTTTACTACATACTGGGTACAGGAGTTCACAGATATAGAGGTCTTTTTGGGGGAAAGAATAAGATATACGTGTTGGTGTGAACTTCTCTAGGGAAAATTATATTTCATTGTCTTACATGGCTTGCATGTGCACACACATGCACACATACTTCGTCCTGTTTCTGAGATAGATTGCTTAAAGGGTTTAAATTACAACGAAGTTTCATGGTTTTTTTTAGTCTTTATTTTTTGCCTACAAATGTCTGCATAGACATACCTGTGCACTGTGTATGTGCAGGGCCTTCGGAGGGCAGGAGAGGGAGTCTGATTCCGCCTGGGACTGGAGACAGTTGTGAGCCACCCTGTGGTTGCTGGGGATTGGACTCTGGTCCTCTGGAAGGGCAGTCAGTGCCCTTAACCATTGAGCCATCTTTCCAGGCCTACAATAAGGTTCAAAGACCTATGAGCTGGCTTATTTATTTCTCTCCAAAATTTTTCTTTTATTTATTTATTTATTTATTTATTTATTTATTTATTATATGTAAGTACACTGTAGCTGTCTTCAGACACTCCAGAAGAGGGCGCCAGATCTCGTTACGGATGGTTGTGAGCCACCATGTGGTTGCTGGGATTTGAACTCCGGACCTTCGGAAGAGCAGTCGGGTGCTCTTACCCACTGAGCCATCTCACCAGCCCAAAATTTTTCTTTTGTAAATGAAGTTGGGCGTGGTTTGGGGGATGTGGGTTATTTAGATTTACAGATGAGAGATGAGTGTCAAGGTGGAAAACTTGAAGATTTAAGCATTCTGGCTCTGCATGGACACTGTTGTTTTTAGCATCCTAGTTTGAAGTATCTGTAGGAAACCCCTGTGTTATCTCTGCAGGCAAGTTTGGCCGTATCAGCAGTGCTGAAGTTTCCTTTCTGTCTGTAGGAAAGGCAGCCAGATTCTGGAGTGTGGGGGCTCTTCCTCGCCATGTCCTTTTGCTTTTCTATCTTTCTCTTCTGCCTCCATGAGACATCGTGGTCCTCAGAACAGGTTTCCACCAAGGCACTGAATAAGCCAGGAAGGCTGGAACATAATATTGATTGAGACCTGCCGACTAATATTGAACACCACCCATCTTCTCTCCTACAGTATTTGTTACAGTTTGTAAAGCATGTTCCAAGTGAATTCTGTTGTTTGAGCCTTTGAAATGCATTCTGGGTCACCAGTCTCATTTCTAGACAAGGCCAAGATCTGGTAGAGCGAGCCGACTCAATGCTGTTGTCAGCCACAGAGCTTAGATGGAACCTTGGTTTATGGCCGAGATTATGACTTTACACAGTCATTGCTTTCCTTGTGATGAGATAGCATTATTAATTATAGATCCCAGCAGACTCAGCTGTCTTGCTGCTTAGGATGCATAATAAATTAATATTTTATCAGGTCCTTTCCTCTTATTTTAAGAGTAATTAACTTCAGATTGGCATTTCTCCTCTAAGTAAGTGTTAAGTGCTATTTCTAAGTTTTTGAGTCATGGAAGACAATGGAGCATAATTTCCTCACACCTACACATGGCTGTGTCTTATTCTTTCCACACACAACCTCCATGTCTGTGAATGCCTGAATCCAGTCGATATTAAGCACTTCGGGTTCATTTGGAACTCACTGTCTAGCTCAAGCTAGCCTCAGTTTATCACGGATCCTCATGCCCTTGATTAGCATTGCCACCCAACCTGCTGGAATTATGGGTGCGTGTTACCATGGGAAGATTCTTTTAGTTTATGACCTTTCTCTAAACTAGGATGCTGAAATTTTGCACCACTTTTATTTATTTATTTATTTTTTATTTTTAGAAATCCCATAGGGTTGTCGTATATACTGCTTACTTATTCTGTCCTGAGAGGATATGACTGCTAAGTGTCTGGGTGGCACTTTGGTGAAAGAGGACAGTGGTCACCTGCCAACCACACTGGCCAACCTCCTTGTGTGTGTGTGTAATTTTTTTTTTTAATTGCAGGTGATTCTTTTAAAGTACTCAATGGTAGATCAATGCAATAGAGTTCAAAAATGAACTTGGTTATTTTTCTAGGGTTGAGCTCCATAAAATGAAAATATCCCGGCCCAAGCCCGATGTGGGCAAATACACCATGATCTTCCACACCAGAGACAAAGGCAATGAGGTGAACATGGGCCGGTAAGTCCTGGATTCCCAGACCAGCGGCAACCTGGGTATTGAGTCTCTTGTGTAGCTAACACACCATTGCTGGACTGATCACATAGGCTCGCTCACCTTGTTAAAAGCGAAGGAGCTTTAAAAGCAGAGCCCAAAGTTAGAAAGAGTAGTTCCTAGACCCTTATTTCAGGGATCGTAAACTCTGGGCTCCTCTGCTTCGTCCCACCTTTTCTTCTACCTGCTGGATTCTTTGTCATAGCATCTGTGTGAACGCATTACACATACATCCTTAAAATATAAAAAAAATAACCAGAGTACCATTATCATACCTAAAATAATAATAACAAAATACTTCATTTTGTTACTACCTGTCCAGTTTTTTTTTTTTTTTTTTATTAGATTTCTCTGATTGTCTAGTAAGGACTCATTAAAAAAAAAAAAAGCATTGGCTTGCTCAGCATGGCACGGAAATGATATCTGCATTATTATGAGGACGATCTCCTTTGGCCTAGAGGTTCTCCTTCAATTCTTTCTATTTGGGAGTTTTACTGTCTACATAGTCCACTTGGGCCTGCATCTGGTGGATTCAGAATCAACCCCTTTATGGGGTATTTGGCTAATTGTTCCCTGGTGACTTGATATGTTCCAGTGGCATATTGGCTTCTTTATTATTATTATTATTATTATCATTATTAATACAAGCTGGGAGAACAGGTTTGGTGTCAGGATTGTTCTGTGGCTTTCAGTACTGTCAGCTGATCTACTCATCCTGAAATCTCTCATGATATCTTTACCTAGTGATATTTAGCACCGATTTCTCATTGCCTAAATCAGAGTTGCAGAGCCATAATGTCCTGATTCTGTCATCCCATCTTCACTTATTGGCTCTCTTTACAAAGAAGGATGTCCTTGGGAGTAGTTCCTATAAGAAAGGCAGCCCGAAGGCTGAGAGGCAAATGCTGGCGGATCATTTTCTGGAATAATAGTCCAGGTATCCCTGAACATCTTTGGGTTTGGAGTTCACGTTCTTCTTGATAAGAAGGTGGCCTTGACTTTGGCCAGCCAGAGCTCTTCAGGCTGACTTCTGAGTCCTGAGGATGTAACTATGGCCGTCTGGAAGCTCTCTGCTCTGTGCTTTGGGGAAGGCAGATGCCCCCGCCTTGTCCTTTCCTGCCCTGCCCACCTTTGGCCCTTTCCCTGAGGAACTCCAGCAGATAAACACATTGTGTGTTTTGGCCTTTTATTAATTTCTACATGTTAAGACAGTGTTAAAAATCTTTTAGCTCTTTTGTTAGAGGCCACAGGTCTAAAAGAGCAGACTTTTCCATGTCATTTCAGTATTTATCAACAGGCGTGCATTTTTCTGTCTGTTAATTATTAAATAGTTGCAAAAGAATACTTAGAAGTGGCATGAAAACTATAAACCATCTGGAGGCCCAGACAGACCCCGTGGGTGTGTCCATGTGGCCTTCCTAGACCCACACCCTCCTCCTAACACTCACCGTGCCCTAGGTGACACGTCCCTGAACTTCACAATAACTGCTTCTGTCACATGGTCATTCCTTAGGCTGTTTCTTGGCTCTCTTGTTTTCCATATGTTTATATTCCTTAACAAAATAGGGGTCACTTTTGCACGTTTCCAGCTGTGTGTGAGTGCAGTCATACTGTGTTTTTTTCTCCTTTGACATTATACAGCTCAATGCTGTGCTTCTGGTATCCACACATATTGTCACAGTCACGGCTGAGCTCCTACCCCTCTTTCTCAGCTCCAGCCACGGAGGTGGCTTATTCTTCTTCAAATACATTCTGTTCTTCTGTCTATCTGTGGCCCCTTGACCACAAAGTCTTTGCTTAGAGCATCCTTCCCTTCCTTCTTCACTTGGTGAACTGCATGTCTTTTAAGCTTCAATGAAACTGACCCTGTCGATGTCCCTCCCTAGACTCTTTCACAAAGTAAGACCCTTATCCTCTTGTACACACACATACACATACATATACACTTACGCACACATACACCTACACACACTCATACATACATATACAAACATACACTCATATATACATACATTCATGCATACACACACACACACACACACACACACACACACACACACACACTAACAGATACACACACACAGACACAGACAGATAGACACACACAGTTTTTTTAGACCCTTATGAAAACTATGTACCCTCCTGTCATAGAAAACTTTCTTCTTACAATAGTGGAATGGTCAGAGATGCCCTGATGTTCAGCCAAGGACCTGTTCAGAGTGGGCAGCACATACCCCTTTTCTATCAGTGGTTGTTCTTGTAACCTCTCTGTTCTGTAGATAGGAATGCATTGGAGACAATGATCTCTCACTGTTGGTCCAGGCTATCATTATTTGATGTAGGATTTGATCCACAAATTCATGGCTGTCATCATTGCCTGTTCTGTGAGGAATGCACCTTTTATTTTTGGCAATAAGAAACTCAACAGGTATAGTAAATTATAAAACTACTTATGAGAATACTTTGGGGCAGGACAGATAGCAGTGGGATGCATGCCATGTTCTCATTTGCTCTTTTCATCTTTAGAATGAAGCTGTTGCAACAGATGTCCCGGGTCTGGAAAACAGATGGCTTATCGAGTTGTTCTTACCGATTACTCTCTGTGGAGCACAATCCTTTATATGCCAACATCACAGTGGATTTCTGGACTGCTGCATGACCCGGAGCTTTTGATGACACTCAGGACTGATGATTTGACTGTAATAATTTTGGCCTAGAGACTTCTATAGTAGCACAACGTTAAGAACTTGTTCCAGCTAATTATTAGGCTGAAAATTTTCCATTTTCTCAGCAGAGCTCTTGGTTATGTAGAATGTAGAACCATAGTAACAAGACAGCTTTCTTGGTTGTTTTGAATCATGGCTGTGAAGTGTTGTAACACATGAACTTGAAGGACTAAAGATGAGAGGATGTGATGAAGTCACCTTGCGATCTGTATCCTTACAGGATTCACTTCAGCAATGCACCATGTGATCAAAAAGCGGAGAACAAAATCCCCAAGTGTCTTAGAGAACCGTCAAAGACAGAAAGGTACTAAGATATGTTTCTGTAACTCAGTGTATCCTATATGGCCATCTGCGAAGTGGTGGATTCCAGATTCGAAGAAAGCCATAGAAGAAGGGAGCAAAGTCAAGAATCAGATGCCACAAACACGACCGTAAAGAGCTGGCTAAGGACAGAGTGTGGAGTGAACTGGCAGCGGTCCCTGTGCTGGCTGCTGCCACCAATCCTCTGTGGTGGATGCTGCCTCATCAGAAACACCTTCCAGCCTGTGGCCACCCGACCCTGAATGTACCCAGCCTCTTGAGAGGCTCTTGCCAGTAATAACCCACCAGAGAACACACTGTCTATTAGTTTTTAAAGCATTTTTATAAAATTATTTTGTACATGTAGGGTATGAATGAGCAGTTTATAAGCCGCGTGATGACTGATAATATGTCTATAGAATATCTCTGTAGTAAAATATGAAAAAGCTTCCAGTTCTTGGTCTTGTTTTTTACTGTTAATTTAAACCAATGATATCTTCATTTCAGTACCTGTAATTTTAAACATCTTGAAAACAGAAGAGTGGACTAGAGAGATGCACAGCAGTTAAGAACAGGTAGAGATGACTGGATGGATGGAGCACTGCCTGCTCTTCCAGAGGTCCTGAGTTCAATTCCCAGCAACCACATGGTGGCTCACAAACGTCTGTAATGGAATCCGATGCCCTCTTCTGGTGTGCCTGAAGAGAGCATACATACATAAAATACATACCCACATACATAAAATAATAATAAATAACTCTTTATAAAAATGTACTGCTTTTGCAGAGGACTTGATCTGGTTCCCAGCACTCCCTTGAGCGAAGCTTACATCTGCCAGCTTCAAGGGATCCTGTGCTTCTGGCCTCTGTGGCCCCTGCACACACACGTGTATACCCCATCCCATTCCCATGGTTCTCCCACTGTCTACTGTTGGTATCTATGGTGTCCTTGTACAGCCAACTCCAGTAAGCCATGTCTTGGCCTAGTTCCTGGCCTCTCGGTGTCTTCCTTCTCAGTGTCTTCTTCGCACAGTCAGAAGTGGGAACTACAAGGCTTTGGGAGGGCACCTGGCTGGTTAGTACTCAGGCACAGCATTGGGGACCTCTGGGGGGACAGAGCTTTTAAAGAGGCAGAGTGTGGGTTTGAGGAGACAGGGCCTATCATTTGGAATAATTTTGGGGTTGTGGCACTTCCATGGCTACTAGAGAGATTTGAGAAGGTGCCAGCCCTGCTGAGCTTCCTGGGCAGCGGGACAAAGGTAGAGGGGAGAAGGGAGGAAGGCAGTAGAAGCCATTCTGTTGCTGAGTCAGAGGGCCGGCAAGAATATTTCATTTGCCTGAGTGATGCTTTTAAGTGTTGTGCGACTGTGCCCCGAGGCCTCTCAATCCACCACCACGTGACTCCATCAACACTGAACTCTGTCGGTAAGTGTAAATAACGTCTAATCCTGCCCAAAGAGGAAGAGAGAGCAGGAGGATTTGGAATGAACCGTAGCAAATGAGGAAGGAGAATTTGAAAGGATATTTTTATAGGCTTGGCAGGTTTACTCAGGGCTAGTCTGGTTTATTAATAACTTAGCATAGGAAGTAAAAGTTGTAAGGTTTTTCTTTCTTTAAGAGAAAACCATACTCGGGGTTTCCCATTCCCTTGCCAAACCTTTTAAAGGGAGTTTTGTTCTTGGGAGATTAGATAATCGCATGTGGGAGTGAGAAAGCCCCCACCCCCTACCCCCGGTCTGTTTTTTTACTCAAGAGCCTTTGGTATTTCATCCAGTTTCCTTTGATGATGAAGATCTGAAGGTTGGAGGTAGAGGGTCTCTGAAAGCGGTTGGAGAGGGTAACAGAAAAGATGAGTGTGTCTGGGTTGTTGAGAATCCGTTTCTTTTTTTTTTTTTTTTTTTTAGGGTATTTTCTTTTTCTTTTTTTTTTTTTAATTTATTTTTTTTAATTAGGTATTTTCTTCATTTACATTTCAAATGCTATCCCCAAAGTCCCCCAGACCCCCCTCCCACTCCCCTACCCACCCACTCCCACTTCTTGGTCCTGGCATTCCCCTGGTTCTTTTTTTTTTTTTTTTAATATTTTTATTACATATTTTCCTCAATTACGTTTCCAATGCTATCCCAAAAGTCCCCCATAGCGCCCCCCACTTCCCTATCCACCCATTCCCATTCTTTTGGCCCTGGCATTCCCCTATATTGGGGCATATAAAGTTTGCAAGTCCAATGGGCCTCTCTTTCCATTGATGGCTGACTAGGCCATCTTTCGATACATATGCAGCTAGAGACAAGAGCTCCGGGGTTCTAGTTAGTACATCATGTTGTTCCAACAATAGGGTTGCAGATCCCTTTAGCTCCTTGGGTACTTACTCTAGCTTCTCCATTGGGAGCCCTGTGATACATCCAATAGCTGACTGTGAACATCCACTCCTGTGTTTGCTAGGCCCCAGCATCGTCTCACAAGAGACAGCTATATTTGGGTCCTTTCAGCAAAATCTTGCTAGTGTATGCAATGGTGTCAGCGTTTAGAAGTTGATTATGGGATGGATCCCTGGATACGGCAGTCTCTAAATGGTCCATCCTTTCATCACCGCTACGAACTTTGTCTCTGTAACTCCTTCCCTGGGTGTTTTGTTCCCAATTCTGAGAAGGTGCACAGTGTCCACACTTTGGTCTTCATTCTTCTTGAGTTTCATGCGTTTAGCAAATTGTATCTTAAATCTTGGGTATCCTAAGTTTTGGGCTAATATCCACTTATCAGTGAATACATATTGTGTGAGTTCTTTTGTGATTGTGTTACTTCACTCAAGATGATGCCCTCCAGGTCCATCCATTTGGCTAGGAATTTCATAAATTCATTCTTTTTAATAGCTGAGTAGTACTCCATTGTGTAAATGTACCATAATTTCTGTATCCATTCCTCTGTTGAGGGACATCTGGGTTCTTTCCAGCTTCTGGCTATTATAAATAGGGCTGCTATGAACATAGTGGAACATGTGTCCTTTTTACCGGTTGGGACATCTTCTGGATATATGCCCAGGAGAGGTATTGCTGGATCCTCCAGTAGTACTATGTCCAATTTTCTGAGGAACCGCCAGACTGATTTCCAGAGTGGTTGTACAAGCTTGCAATCCCACCAACAATGGAGGAGTGTTCCTCTTTCTCCACATCCTCGCCAGCAACTGCTGTCACCTGAATTTTTGATCTTAGCCATTCTGACTGGTGTGAGGTGGAATCTCAGGGTTGTTTTGATTTGCATTTCCCTGATGATTAAGGATGTTGAACATTTTTTCAGGTGTTTCTCTGCCATTCGGTATTCCTCAGGCGAGAATTCTTTGTTCAGTTCTGAGCCCCATTTTTTAATGGGGTTATTTGACTTTCTGGAGTCCACCTTCTTGAGTTCTTTATATATATTGGATATTAGTCCCTTATCTGATTTAGGATAGGTGAAGATCCTTTCCCAATCTGTTGGTGGTTTTTTTGTCTTATTGATGGTGTCTTTAGCCTTGCAGAAGCTTTGTAGTTTCATGAGGTCCCACTTGTCAATTCTCGATCTTACAGCACAAGCCATTACTGTTCTATTCAGGAATTTTTCCCCTGTGCCCATATCTTCAAGGCTTTTCCCCACTTTCTCCTCTATAAGTTTCAGTGTCTCTGGTTTTATGTGAAGTTCCTTGATCCACTTAGACTTGACCTTAGTACAAGGAGATAGGAATGGATCGATTCGCATTCTTCTACATGTTAACAACCAGTTGTGCCAGCACCATTTGTTGAAAATGCTGTCTTTCTTCCACTGGATGTTTTTAGCTCCCTTGTCGAAGATCAAGTGACCATAGGTGTGTGGGTTCATTTCTGGGTCTTCAATTCTATTCCATTGGTCTATTTGTCTGTCACTATACCAGTACCATGCAGTTTTTATCACAATTGCTCTGTAGTAGAGCTTTAGGTCCGGCATGGTGATTCCACCAGAGGTTCTTTTATCCTTGAGAAGAGTTTTTGCTATCCTAGGTTTTTTGTTATTCCAGATGAATTTGCAGATTGCACTTTCTAATTCGTTGAAGAATTCATTTGGAATTTTGATGGGGATTGCATTGAATCTGTAGATTGCTTTTGGCAAGATAGCCATTTTTACAATGTTGATCCTGCCAATCCATGAGCATGGGAGATCTTTCCATCTTCTGAGATCTTCTATAATTTCTTTCTTCAGAGACTTGAAGTTTTTATTATACAGATCTTTCACTTCCTTAGTTAGAGTCACGCCAAGATATTTTATATTATTTGTGACTATTGAGAAGGGTGTTGTTTCCCTAATTTCTTTCTCAGCCTGTTTATTCTTTGTGTAGAGAAAGGCCATTGATTTGTTTGAGTTAATTTTATATCCAGCTACTTCACCGAAGCTGTTTATCAGGCTTAGGAGTTCTCTGGTGGAATTTTTAGGGTCACTTATATATACTATCATATCATCTGCAAAAAGTGATATTTTGACTTCATCTTTTCCAATTTGTATCCCTTTGATCTCCTTTTGTTGTCGAATTGCTCTGGCTAGGACTTCAAGTACAATGTTGAATAGGTATGGAGAAAGTGGACAGCCTTGTCTAGTCCCTGATTTTAGAGGGATTGCTTCAAGCTTCTCACCATTTACTTTGATGTTGGCTACTGGTTTGCTGTAGATTGCTTTTATCATGTTTAGGTATGGGCCTTGAATTCCTGATCTTTCCAAGACTTTTATCATGAATGGGTGTTGGATCTTGTCAAATGCTTTTTCCGCATCTAACGAGATGACCATGTGGTTTTTGTCTTTGAGTTTGTTTATATACTGGATTACGTTGATGGATTTCCGTATATTGAACCATCCCTGCATCCCTGGGATGAAACCTACTTGGTCAGGATGGATGATTGTTTTGATGTGTTCTTGGATTCGGTTAGCAAGAATTTTATTGAGGATTTTTGCATCAATATTCATAAGGGATATTGGTCTGAAGTTTTCTATCTTTGTTGGGTCTTTTTGTGGTTTAGGTATCAGAGTAATTGTGGCTTCATAGAATGAGTTGGGTAGAGTACCTTCTGTTTCTATTTTGTGGAATAGTTTGTGAAGAACTGGGATTAGATCTTCTTTGAAGGTCTGATAGAACTCTGCACTAAACCCATCTGGTCCTGGGCTTTTTTTGGTTGGGAGACTATTAATGACTGCTTCAATTTCTTTGGGGGATATAGGGCTGTTTAGATCATTAACCTGATCTTGATTCAACTTTGGTACCTGGTATCTGTCTAGGAACTTCTCCATTTCATCCAGGTTCTCCAGTTTTGTTGAGTATAGCCTTTGGTAGAAGGATCTGATGGTGTTTTGGATGTCTTCAGGATCTGTTGTTATGTCTCCTTTTTCATTTCTGATTTTGTTAATTAGGATGCTTTCCCTGTGCCCTCTAGTGAGTCTGGCTAAGGGTTTATCTATCTTGTTGATTTTCTCAAAGAACCAGCTCCTTGATTGGTTGATTCTTTGAATAGTTTTTCTTGTTTCCACTTGGTTGATTTCACCCCTGAGTTTGATTATTTCCTGCCGTCTACTCCTCTTGGGTGAATTTGCTTCCTTTTGTTCTAGTGCTTTTAGGTGTGTTGTCAAGCTGCTAATGTTTGCTCTTTCTAGTTTCCTTTTGGAGGCACTCAGAGCTATGAGTTTTCCTCTTAGAAATGCTTTCATTGGTTCCCATAAGTTTGGGTATGTTGTGGCTTCATTTTCATTGAACTCTAAAAAGTCCTTAATTTCTTTCTTTATTCCTTCCTTGACCAAGGTATCATTGAGAAGAGTGTTGTTCAGTTTCCACGTGAAGGTTGGCTTTCTATTATTTATTTTGTTATTGAAGATCAGCCTTAGTCCATGGTGATCTGATAGGATGCATGGGACAATTTCAATGTTTTTGTATCTGTTGAGTCCTGTTTTGTGCCCAATTACGTGGTCAATTTTGGAGAAGGTACCATGAGGTGCTGAGAAGAAGGTGTATCCTTTTGTTTTAGGGTAAAATGTTCTGTAGATATCTGCCAGATCCATTTGATCCATAACTTCTGTTAGTTTCACTGTGTCCCTGTTTAGTTTCTGTTTCCATGATCTGTCCATTGGTGAAAGTGGTGTGTTGAAGTCTCCCACTATTATTGTATGAGGTGCAATGTGTGCTTTGAGATTTACTAAAGTTTCTTTAATGAATGAGGCTGCCTTTGTATTTGGAGCATAGATATTCAGGATTTTTAGTTCCTCTTGGAGGATTTTACCTTTGATGAGTATGAAGTGCCCCTCCCTGTCTTTTTTGATGACTTTGGGTTGGAAGTCAATCTTATCTGATATTAGAATGGCTACTCCAGCTTGTTTCTTCAGACCATTTGCTTGGAAAATTGTTTTCCAGCCTTTCATTCTGAGGTAGTGTCTATCTTTTTCTCTGAGATGAGTTTCTTGTAAGCAGCAAAATGTTGGGTCTTGTTTGTGTAGCCAGTTTGTTAGTCTATGTCTTTTTATCGGGGAGTTGAGTCCATTGATATTAAGAGATATTAAGGAAAAGTAATTGTTGTTTCCTGTTATTTTTGTTGTTAAAGTTGGCATTCTGTTCTTGTGGCTGTCTTCTTTTAGGTTTGTTGAGGGATTACCTTCTTGTTGTTTCTAGGGCGTGGTTCCTGTCCTTGTATTGG
This sequence comes from Mus caroli, assembly GCF_978045245.1. Classification (NCBI taxonomy): domain Eukaryota; kingdom Metazoa; phylum Chordata; class Mammalia; order Rodentia; family Muridae; genus Mus; species Mus caroli. Next base: position 35,874,481 of record NW_028227272.1, read on the forward strand.
TTTTTTTCTGTTATTATCCTTTGAAGGGTTGGATTCCTGGAGAGATAATGTGTGAATTTGGCTTTGTCGTGGAATACTTTGGTTTCTCCATCTATGTTAATTGAGAGTTTGGCTGGGTATAGTAGCTTGGGCTGGAATTTGTGTTCTTTTAGTGTCTGTATAACATCTGTCCAGGATCTTCTAGCTTTCATAGTCTCTGGTGAAAAATCTGGTGTAATTCTGATAGGCTTGCCTTTATATGTTACTTGGCCTTTTTCTCTTACTGCTTTTAGTATTCTATCTTTATTTAGTGCATTTGTTGTTCTGATTATTATGTGTCGGGAGGTATTTCTTTTCTGGTCCAGCCTATTTGGAGTTCTGTAGGCTTCTTGTATGTTCATGGGCATCTCTTTCTTTAGATTTGGGAAGTTTTCTTCTATAATTTTGTTGAAGATGTTTGCTGGTCCTTTGAGTTGAAAATCTTCATTCTCATCCACTCCTATTATCCGTAGGTTTGGTCTTCTCATTGTGTCCTGTATTTCCTGGATGTTTTGAGTTAGGATCTTTTTGCATTTTCCATTTTCCTTGATTGTTGTGCTCATGTTCTCTATGGAATCTTCTGCACCTGAGATTCTCTCTTCCATCTCTTGTATTCTGTTGCTGATGCTTGCATCTATGGTTCCAGATTTCTTTCCTAGGGTTTCTATCTCCAGTGTTGCCTCATTTTGGGTTTTCTTTATTGTGTCTACTTCCCTTTTTAGGTCTAGTATGGTTTTGTTCATTTCCATCATCTGATTGGATGTGTTTTCCTGTTTCTCTTTAAGGACTTCTACCAGTTTGGTTGTGTTTTCCTGTTTTTCTTTAAGGACTTGTAACTCTTTAGCCATGTTCTCCTGTAGTTCTTTAAAGTCCTTCTTGATGTCCTCTACCATCATCATGAGATATGCTTTTAAATCCAGGTCTAGTTTTTCAGGTGTGTTGGGGTGCCCTGGACTGGGCGAAGTGGGAGTGCTGGGTCCTGATGATGGTGAGTGGTCTTGGTTTCTGTTAGTAAGATTCTTACCTTTACCTCTCGCCATCTGGTAATCTCTGGAGTTGTTATAGTTGTCTCTGTTCAGAGGTTGTTCTTCTGGGGATTCTGAGTATCCTCTGTCAGCAGACCTGTACAGACTAAGTTCGGCGGAGTCCCGGAGCCAAGATGGCGCTCCCTGCAGGGCAGGTCACTGTTCTCCAGCTGGGAGGGTGTCGGATGTCTGCGGCCCCAAAAGGGTGCTGCCTCAGCGGTTCTGTGGCTCCCGCCTGTCCCAGAAGCTGTCTGCCTCTGTGGTCCTCACTCTGACCTGTACAGACTAAGTTCGGCGGAGTCCCGGAGCCAAGATGGCGCTCCCTGCAGGGCAGGTCACTGTCCTCCGACTGGGTGGGTGCCGGATGTCTGCGGCCCCTAAAGGGTGCTGCCTCAGCAGCTCTGTGGCTCCCTCCTGTCCCAGAAGCCGTCTGCCCCCGTGGTCCCCACTCTGACCTGTAGAGACTAAGCTCGGCGGAGTCCCGGAGCCAAGATGGCGTTCCCTGCAGGGCAGGTCACTGTCCTCCGACTGGGAGGGTGCCGGATGTCTGCGGCCCCAAAAGGGTGCTGCCTCAGCGGCTCTGTGGCTCCCGCCTGTCCCAGAAGCTGTCTGCCTCTGTGGTCCTCACTCTAACCTGTAGACTAAGTTCGGCGGAGTCCCGGAGCCAAGATGGCACTCTCTGCAGGGCAGGTCTCTGTCCTCCGGCTGGGAGGGTGCCGGAAGTCTGCGGCCCCAAAAGGGTGCTGCCTCAGCGGCTCTGTGGCTCCTGCCTGTCCCAGAAGCCGTCTGCCCCCGTGGTCCCCACTCTGACCTGTAGAGACTAAGCTTGGCGGAGTCCCGGAGCCAAGATGGCGCTCCCTGCAGGGCAGGTCACTGTCCTCCGACTGGGAGGGTGCCGGATGTCTGCGGCCCCAAAAGGGTGCTGCCTCAGCGGCTCTGTGGCTCCCGCCTGTCCCAGAAGCTGTCTGCCTCTGTGGTCCTCACTCTAACCTGTAGACTAAGTTCGGCGGAGTCCCGGAGCCAAGATGGCGCTCCCTGCAGGGCAGGTCACTGTCCTCCGACTGGGAGGGTGCCGGATGTCTGCGGCCCCTAAAGGGTGCTGCCTCAGCAGCTCTGTGGCTCCCGCCTGTCCCAGAAGCCGTCTGCCCCCGTGGTCCCCACTCTGACCTGTAGAGACTAAGCTCGGCGGAGTCCCGGAGCCAAGATGGCGTTCCCTGCAGGGCAGGTCACTGTCCTCCGACTGGGAGGGTGCCGGATGTCTGCGGCCCCAAAAGGGTGCTGCCTCAGCGGCTCTGTGGCTCCCGCCTGTCCCAGAAGCTGTCTGCCTCTGTGGTCCTCACTCTAACCTGTAGACTAAGTTCGGCGGAGTCCCGGAGCCTGAGAATCCGTTTCTTAATGGAAGCAGAGTACCATTAACGCCAATATAGAAACTCCCATCTTTTGTTGTTGGTCACCGGCATCCACATTAACAATATGTTGGAAAACATTGAAATGGGCCTTTGACTTTTCTTCTCTTAATTCTCTCAACCAGGAAAATGTACAAGTCATCTCAATGACTTGTTACAAAACTTCCTGAGGTACAAGGTAATCTTGTGGGACCTTCATGCCACCTTTGTGCCGTTTGACTAGCTAGCTGTAGGTGGCTGCAAGGCCCAGCGAGGGGCTGGAGCCCTGGAGCACCTGCTTGCTAATTACTCTAGCTCCTCCTCAGCTGGCTTCAAGGGACCCCAGGTCCCAATTCCTGCCTATGTATCCAGTCACCACTAGTGCCATAACATGAAACATTTTGAATAGAAAAAGGTAGATTCGCCTATCCGTACTGTGGTTGCCAAGAACGATATGAGTGTGGCTATATGAGTGTGGCTATTTGGACACTGCAGCTCCTTGTGGTCATGAGTGGCAGTTATTAATTGCTTTCATAATCATTTGGGCTGTCACTCAATTTTATGGCGCTTACAGGTTGTCATGTTTTTATACAATCCCTTGAGATCCGAGGACCATGTGAGGGATGAAGACTCAGAACAGAGGGGGTATTGCTAGAAATCTCACAGTAGGGCAACAGCCGAGTCAAGTCCAAACTCAAGCCTTCCGACTTGAAGACTGTTGTTCCGTTTTGTCTTCATGGAGTCTTGGTTCTTTGGAGGTAATTTTCTGAATCTCTGATCTCTGTTCTGATTCCTACTGAGGTTTAGAATCTTCTGTATCCTAAAAATGACTTGCGAGTGTTATCTGTGCTCCACCCCTGGTTATTTGGCTTTTAACCACTCTACACACAACTGTACCTCACTTGGGTATGCTTCTTGGAGGTGTCCACGTTTGCTGTGAATGGACTCCTGAAGGAGTTGGAAGACATTTGCTTTTTACTTTTCCCAGGTCCTATAGAAGCACAGAACCTGCCAAGAGCCACTCGTATATGCTATGGATGCAAACTATTAAGGAGTGGTCTCAAGTTCCCATAAACTGTTATAGACTTTCATCAGGAACACTTCATGTTTGCTGAGAAACTCAGAGAGGTCTCTAAAAAACGCTCTCATGGACGTGGTTAAGGGGTCCTGCTTCCAGGCAGGACAGCTGCATAGACAAATGGCCCATTGACAACTGTTGAACATTCAAATAAATACTGAGCCTGGAGTCTACATGTGTCTAAGTGTGTAGTTTGGGAGCTTAGGAAAGTCAATGAAGGGTAGGCTACAACTGGATACTTAGTCTGTATCAATTTCTCTCTCTTTTAACTCTGCGTATGTGTGTGCATGCGCGTGTGTGCACGCTTGCGTGCATGTGTGTTGGCATGTGATGCACCTGATTGTGCCAGGCAAGGGGACTGTGGGCTGGAGGAATGCTGTGTGAGAGCATCTCCCATGTGCTGGCAGATCCTTTATTCTGGTTCCAGGGCTGACAAATTTGAGTAGTGGGCTTTACAGTGTTACATGTAACCAGGCTGCCAAGCCCTAGGGTTAGGGTTAGGGTTAGGGTTAGGGTTTGGGTTAGGGTTAGGGTTAGGGACTAGGGTTTAGGGTTAGGGACTATGGTTTAGAGTTAGGGCTTAAGGTTAGGGTTAGGGACTAGGGTTTAGGGTTAGGACTTAGGGTTAGCGTTTCAGGCTTAGGGGCTAGGGTTAGGATTATGGTTAGGGTTAGTCTTGGAAAAGATAAGGCTGCCCAGAGACAAGGTGATATGTCCGTGTTGCAGTCAATAAATCCTGTGCCCCAGAGTTAGCGAGTGTTTCAGTGGCAATTGCTGAGAAAGGAAGGTTTCACCGATTGCATATCTGGGTGGTTTTTAACCAGTGCAGCCTCCCTGGAGTCTCAGAGTCAAGCCCTCTGTTCTCTCTCCTCTCCCTGTTTTGGGTGGGCTTCACCTGAACACTGCTGAGCCTGGGACCTCAGGCTTGCCATTTCCAATTCCAGGAGCTTGGAGAGGAGAAAGAAGCCTGGGGCTCCAGGGAAAGGAGCAGGATGGGAGTGTGTGAAGAAATTGTTGGAGACATAAAGAGAACAGTCCTAGCAGTCACAGCTCTGCCCTCTGCAAAGGGAGACTAATGCTTGTCCCTTTTATGCATTGCCTCTGGCTACTGTGGTGGCTGGGTTTACCATCCTTCCTTGGTTTGGGGAGGAGCAAAACCGGTTCCTGTGGGTAATGGGGCTGGAACTCTGAAAACTGTGCTTCTGGGGCTGAGATCCACTCACAAAGAAATGATGGTTTTGTAAGAGAGAGCGATTTGGAGCATCAAGCTCTGGCTGGAAGGCAGGAGCAGGGTTGGACTGGGCAGGAATCACTCAGCCCGAGGAACCTATTGGAAAGCCTAGTTAATGATGAAAAGCCAAACATTCCAGGAGGTAGGGATGCAACTTAATGGATAGGCTTGCCTATCGTGAAGCTTGGGTATGTAATATAGATTAAAGGTGCTAGACAGAACAACTCATTCCAACTACCTCCTTCCCCCTTTAAAGAACCACGTGGATCCTCTTGCCCTGGACAAGTGCTATTTATCCTGTTATCTAAGATGTCTTCTTCAGAAGAGACAAAAGGAGGTGGAGGGTTAGAGGCAAGATACTTTTGAGGATCAGAGACCATACTTCTGCCATGAGGGAGTCCAGTCCTGCTATCTGACCCCTCTTCTGCCCCAGTGTTCTGCCTAATCACAGGGTCCGGGTGAGGCAAGACCTCTAGTATTTGGGTTGAGTCTTCTTAAGTGATGGGTGTGTGTTTGCTGCATAAAGAACACGGATGGCTATTGACATCAGATATGTTGCCTCCAATTACAAAGAGCAATAGCTTCAAAGGTCAATGCAGGAAGGAAAAGCAAAAGGAAACAGAATTCTAGCGAATCATTCCCTGTCTATCTGGGCAGTGCACCAGCCATCAGGAACCTACTGGTACGTGGCTCCCACTTCCGCCATTTTAACCCCTGCAGTTGGGGCTCTTCAGTTAGAAACCCCATTTAGTTCAACTTAGGCGGGACCTGTTGAAATCAAAGAAAGGGAGCGTATTTTATGGGCTCCTTTATTTATGGATAGGCAAACAAATGGTGACTTGTCAGGACTTCCTTCGGGATCGTTAATGTGAGCAAACTATTTTGACAGCAAACAAAAGACCCTATAAATCACTTGTTTGAATAGCTGGCATGGATCCTGCGGTTTGAGAAGTGTTTCCGGTTGAAACCTCCGAGGGCAAAGACTGAGCTGATGTAAATTGGGCAGGGTCGATGTCCCCAGAGTCTCCATACACTCAATGAACAGAGAGTGGGGTTGCTACATGCACATCACTCCACAGGGCATGAGAGGAAATCTGAAAATCAAGGGTTGTCCTGGAGACGAAAAGCATCCAAAGGTGTGAGGAACACTGCAGACAGAAGTCACAGCAGAACCAGAGGCAGAAGAAAGCATGACTGCCATTTTCTCCTCTTTCACAGTGCAACCCTCCTCCCCCAGCCTACACAGTGACAAACAAAAGTCTTTCAAGGCTGAAGAAAATAGAGAGATAGGCTCTCTGTTTCTTGAATTTGCTGCTCAATACAGACAGAGCTTACGATGAATGGTTTAATTTCAATTCAGGTTCCTTTGAATATCATTGTGCTCCCACATTAAACATAGACAGGAATGAGAGTCATCTCCATTCTCCAAACTTTCTGTCTTATATAGTACACGTAAGTACTATATTATATATAGTACACTTTCTGTCTTATAGTATATAAATACGTTGCGGAATCTTAGGCAAGGATGAGAAATATTTCTGCTAAGGATTGCAGCATCTTGAAAGCCTAAAGGAAGCCCATTCCACCAGAACTGGCATTTGAGAGAGACAAGCACGAGTCATGGGGCAGAGCACACAGAGGGCGTGTCACGAAACAGCAGGTTCCAGCACCAAATTCAGAGTCACCCAGGGAGGGAGGTATAGTGGAGACACTGTGTGTGCTTAATATTCAATTCTGCTCCAGTAGAACATGGTGCCCAGGAGAACCCAAAACTAGAATGGGGAAGAGAGGAAAACAAAGAATTAAGATATATAAAAAAAACTACTTCAATATAAAACAATTATGTTCCTTCTGTTCAGGCTTAGGTGACATGGGGTTTCTAGTAGTAATTTAGGCGATGACAGTCTCAAGGGCCTGATGCTGCTGCTCACCCTGGTCCAGAGCATTGCTTCTATAGTCTGCCGCTCAGAGCCATCTCTCCAGTCCCCACGCTCCCACCCCACTTCCCACCTAGTCTCTCTGATTTCTCAAGCGTGCTTCTCATCTCCATACTGAAACAGTTTTGGGGAAATTTCTTCTCTCTAAGTAGTCTCCAATGTGCTTCTATTTTCAGTCAGAAACTACTTGGATGATCTATCCTCTTCATTTTTATTTATTTGTTTATTTTTGAGATGGGTTCTCACAGAGCCTCGGCTGGCCCTGTGCTCTCTATATAGCCAAGGATGGCCTTCTGATTTCAACGTCCAAGTTATGAGGCTATAGGCACGTGCAACCATGCTTGGTTTACTTAGTGCTAGGATCTAACGCAGGGTTTGGGGCATACTAGGCAGGGGCTCTACCAGCTGAGTAGATCTCTAGCCATTGGTTCCCTTTCCTCCTAATCTTAAAACCTTTTCTTCCACAGGACTTCCCTAACCTCCTAATATGTTTGCCATCTTTGAATGACTGCCTTTTAAGAGCACCACAGACCCCTAAGACCTCTCACTCACGTATGGAATTGGAATGTCTAAGCTGTCTCAGGTCTGCCAACTACTTACGTGGATCCTAGCCACGTCATCTTGCTTTCCTGAGCCCCAGTCTCTGTATCTATAGATAAACTTCCTATTTCCTCTCTCTACCTCAGGTCTAGGACTGTGAGTAAGATAATGAAATAATAACTGGGCCTAATGCCATCTTGCTTTCCTGAGCCCCAGTCTCTGTATCTATAAGCAAACTTCATATCTTCTCTCTCTACCTCAGATCTAGGGCTATGAGTAAGATAATAAAATAATAACTGAGCCTAATATTTACTAACGATTATATGAATCAGGCATATCTGACTTCAAAGCTCCCTAAAGAGCCAGAAGTACAGGGAAGATAAGTGACTATCCAAATCCATAGGACCCAGTGGACTTTAGAGTATTTGTTATCGAGCCTTACAGGAAAGCCCTCTGAGCAAGCCCTCTGGTATGTCTAGGAGTTTTCTCAAGCATGGTTCCTTGTTGGGCAGATATGCCTACCTCCTGCTCTTGAGGGGTTTCTGACATGGGGTCTCATCAACAGCAGACCTTCCATATCATTAGCTCTCATCCCCCCCCCCCCGCTGAACTTCAGGGGATATTTACAGTATCTAAAATTTAGAATTTGATTCCTGTATACAGTGTTGGTTGGCAACTCCATGATATTCAAAAGCCTTTGAATGTCCAGTAGTTCCTGCTCAAATAGACACCTCCCTGTTGTCTAATAAATTCATTTAGTAAATTACTGAGCTTTTACTATGTGCTATGCTAGGCGCTGGGGAACAAAGAGCAGCTGGCTCTCTGCCTCTGATGGCATCAAATATGTCACAGGGATATCGTTTCACAGCAGAGATGAAGTCCTAAGAGCGATCATAAAACACTCCTGGGGGAACAGCTTTCTCTCTCCTTCCCCATTTGTATCCTCTCACTCAGCACTGAGGTTAAGAATAGTTCAGTAGCTTGTTTTGTTTTGTTTTTTAACATGGGCTCTGGTGGCACAAAAGCGGTGTAAGGTTGAGTCTCAGGGAGAATAGAGGCAGGTGGACTAAACTGCACCAGTGCCCACTGTATTCTGTCCTGTTATACCTTTTGTGGGGAAAGAAGAATCAGGAAGTCTTATCTGGTATTGTCTTCTATGCAACAACAAAAGCTACTGGTTGTTTCACACCTTGACTGTTGATTACTATGTTTTTAATATTCTTTATGATTAAAAAAATTCCATTGTATATTAAAATACAGTTGTCCAGTAGGGAAGTTGGCATTCCATACCTCAAGGGAACCCATTGTCCTTGGTCTGGTGCTAGAAGTTTCCTGACTATCTTAGCTGAAAAGCTAGTTTTCCAGACTTTCTAGGGTGGTTGAAATAGCTGGGGACCTTCTCAAGTTCTCTATTTATTGTCCCTTTCTGAAATAAAATGTGCTGCGGATACTCACAGTCCAGCAGAGGATGGCAAATCCAAACCAGGCAACTCCCCAGGCATGCCGGTCCATTGGTCCAGAGATCAGTTCATAGCAGCCCTAGTAAGACAGTATGAGCTCCATAAACGAGGAGAATCCAGAGCAGAGAAAAGAACTGAGTGGGAAAGCTGACTCCTGACAAATCAAGGGCCTGTAGAGTCCAGTCATTAACCATGCAATGCTGCCATCTGAGTGACTCACTATAACCTTGGGGGATCACAGGGAATGCCCAGGAAATGTAGAATTTATGCTGATTCCATGCACCAAAAGGCCCAGAGGCAAGTGTGCTAGATTTGCCAGCAAATTTCAACAACTATCCTGGGTTGACTCCACCCAGTGGTGACAGGTATGCACTCGATGCTCTTTCTGTCTCCCGTGATCCTCCCTTTTTGTAAATCGCTCTGTGCCACTCCCCACCCTACCCCCACAAAACCGTTACTCTTTTTTTCATTGCAGGATGCCCAAATGAAAACTTCTGGAATTTTCCTTAATTTCTTTATCTAATTTTCAACACTTATGCAAATCCCTTAGGGTCTATTTAAAAGCATATCACAAATACAAAAACTCATGAGTCTCCTTGTACCACTTTAGTCCCTCCAGGGCTTCATTGAAGGGTTAAGCTCATCTCCAGGAAGAGCATGCATAGACCTCCTCCTGTGGTAAGGATTCAGTTAATCAGGGGACAAAGCCTAGCACATCGGACTCCACCCACTAGGCCTAGGCCTCTTCATCCCTTCTAGACATCTTGAAATCATCATTCTGGCCTCATAAGGCTGGTCTCTGAATTTCCTCCAAAATGCTAAGGATGCTCTGGTCTTTGCACTGGCTGCTTTCTTTGCTGAGAAGTGTTCTTTAACACTTCAGTTCCTCATCTCTGCACATAATTCAGATCTGTGCAGATGTCCTCTCAACAAAGTCTCTCTGGATAGCCACGGAGAAAACCGCTTTCTTTTATCGTACCCCACTCACAAACCCTGCTTTATCTCTGCTCCTGACACTTACTACACTACCTGGCATACCTACCACATTGACTGGACCGTTGTGTGCAGCGTGTTTACTATTTGTCACTTATAATAGGATGTGACCTCCACAAGGGCAGAGAATTTTATCTTGTTAATTGTTGAATTCTAGAGCCTTGAATGGATGCCTGGCATGTAGTAGATACCTAGTGATAATTTACGAAATGATTGCTGGTGGTTCCAGCATTCAGGATGATCTAGCAAGAGGATTATAAATTCAAAGCCAGTCCTAGCTACGTAATAATGAGTTTAAGGTCATTCAGGGCTACACAAAAAGTTGAGAGCCATCCTGAGCTACAGAATGATATTCTGTCTTAAAAAAAAAACAAATGAATGAATAAATAAACAAAACAAGCAGACTTAATGAAAGATTCTAAGTAATGATTACAACTTCCACTTGAAATACTCAGAACACACCCATCCTCTTGAAAATCTTGGGAGGAAAGCATTAATCTAATATTATGTATAACAGTTTGTGCCAAGTGCTGGGTACTGAGTAGGATGCTTAGCTGGGGCAAAACAGAAAGATCTCTTGTCTTTATGGGACTCACAATCAAAATCCCCAGTTTTCATCTCATTATTGAGCTTCCAGGATGATAATCGTTTTATTGGGACTTTACTCTCTGATTATATATTAATATTCTTGAGGTGACGTCATCAGGATTTGCATGTAGCGTTTTCAAGGCTCATAGTGAAGCTTAAGTTCCCACTCCCTTCCCACCCTCTGTGTGTGTGTGTTCGACCCTATACTATACTTAGGCTGACTTTCCTGGTTTTGTTAGTTTTTACAGCTATAGCAACACTGGTGTGTTGGAGGTGTTGAAAAGCTTCAATGTGGCTATGAAAAGAGGAGTCATTCACTCCTTCATTCACTAATTTACCCACCCACCATTTACTGAGTGTCTACTTTGTGCCAGGCATTATGCTAAGTACTGAAGATCCAGAACTGAGTAATGTGGTCCTTAAGGGAGCTCATGGAACTGTTTGGACAGGGTAAGTGCAAAAGCCACAGCAAGTATATAGTAAGTATGGGGCAGCATATGACCTATATATCAGACAGTGGGGATGTGTGGGAATCTGGAGGACTCTAGGTAGGGAGAGTCAAAAAGATGGATAGGTCGGTTTATGTTACGATTGAGGAAGTGGGGGCAAATGGAGTAAGGGACAGAGGAAGAAATGACAGGGACGCAGGAACTTGGTTAAAGAGTGGGTCTAAGTGGTGATGGTTTATGCTTTCGTTCAGCTGACTGACGATGGAGACACTGAAGGCAGGAGGCCAAAGGAAGATGTCAGGATGGGTGTGGCTGTCCAAAGACAGTAAAAGGGGAAGAGGGATTTAATTTGAGTTTCCCTTTCAAACTTGCTAGCAAAACTTGAGTAGGTGGTTTTAGTTGATTTTCTCAGCTAGTGTTATGGTAGAGGGGCGACAAATTATGCCATCATTGGAAGGTGGGCATTTTTTGTCCCCTTTAGAGAGAAGACACTGTTCGTACGTGACTGTAATTTAGGAAAGAAGGGCTTGCATGAGAGTCTCCTGACATGGAAATGCTGAAAACATTTAATGAGTAGTTCAAGTGATAGTTGCATTTATACTGATTATAAGCAACCCATTTAATCTTTATTACAGAGGAACATAACTGACTGAAGCGACGTCTTAACAAGGTGGCTGTCCAGTTCAGTGAGGGTTGCTCCAGACACTGCTATGAAACCAGTCGATCACTGCCTTATCCTTTGTGAATTAAAGCATCCAATTGTAGTCCAGCTATCCTGCCAGGTGTAAAAATGGTGTCTTTTACTCTAAATGTGTGGTTTGTAGCATTTACTTCGGTAGGGAAAAACCTGATGCTTCTCAATTATTTGACAAGCCGACATACCAGGAGAGGCTTCCTCACAATGACCACACCCTAAGCAGGACAGAACATTTCAGTGTGCTGTTTCAGCAGACGCCACCTATAGGAGTTTGAGAGAGCTCACCAAGACTTTGGGGGTCTGTTTCCAAGCCTTGATTGGCGTGGCATCTCTTCTCCGAAGCTATGTGGCTTGAGGTTGAAACCTAACAGCCATTTACTAATTGTGTGAGCTTGGACAAGGCTCCAGTGAGCATCTCTCACTCCATTCCTCATGTACAGACTGCAGGGTACAGCCAGCATTGATGTTTGAGCATCATGAGCATGATTGTGTGTGGCACATGGCACATGGCACAACATCTGGCACTCAGGAGGGCCTCAGTAAATGTTTCACCACTGGGTCGCCTTCATCAGCCCAGAAGCACTTTTGCAAAACCCCACAATATGTAAATCAACAGCAGCCCAAACCACCAATCTTCATCAACTCTGGCCTCACCAGTTGCCACTCTTTGGGAAATAAATCATATTCTTTTGTATAGCATCCCTTCCAATCTACATTTTGCAAGCCTTCGTCTAATACAAATATTTCTCAGAAAAACCATTTCTAAACATTACACAGATTGTCTTCATTTACACAAAACTGGTTAGTGCTACGGAAATCTTCATGTCGCAGTAATTTTTTACTAAAAAAGAATTTGCAACAATTCTAAATGAGCACCCCCCCCCCCCAGTGTACTAACAGAGAAGGAAGACGATGACACAAGGATTAAGGGAAGCATGAAGAATTCCTTACAGAGTCTACTCACAGCTGACTATTGTTTTCTTCATAAGGAGTGACAGGGCTTTCTGCTAGGTCTTCAGAGGAGAGACAGCTCACCTGACTGTGGTAATAACCAGGCACTCCAAGTTTGCAAGCGTCCAGGTTGAGAGGCTCTTTAAGCTTGTCCATGACGCAGCACTGCCGAGGCCAGGGGTAGTCAGCATCGTTATTCTCCACCCTGAAGGCAGAGGTGTATTTCTGCCAGTCTGACGGACCGTTTACACCACAGCAGTGGTCCTGCCAGAGGATGAGAGACACAAAGTTATGGTCCACACCAAAGCCACCAATGTCACAACCAAGGCTTTGTAGAGAAAGTACTCAAAAGCACATTATATCCTACAGTACTCAAATATTTCCAGCTTGGAGTTCAAGGTTTTTCTAAGTTTCCAACAATGTTTTTATGTTTATTACTTTACCAGCCATGAATGGGCTCATTACTATAAGTCTGTTAGGCAGTGGTTCTCAACCTGTGTGTCATGACCGCCTCAGAGTCAATGACCCTTTCATAGGGTCACATATCAGATATCCTGTTTATCAGATATTTACATTTCATTATGGTTATAAAGTAGCAACAAAAATAATTTTATGGCTGGGGAGAGGTCACCACAACATGAGGAACTGTATTAAATAAAGAGTCACAGAATCAGGAAGGTTGAGAACCATGCTCTAAGCCTTATTTCTTTTGATTATAAATATGAAATGAACATCTTCTTTGTGAAGATCAAGTGTGTCAATATAGATAATGTACTTGTTACAGCTCATAGTAAACTCTTTTTTTTTTTTTTTTGAGATAGGGTTTCTCTGTATAGCCCTGGCTGTCCTGGAACTCACTCTGTAGACCAGGCTGGCCTCGAACTCAGAAATCTGCCTGCCTCTGCCTCCTGAGTGCTGGGATTAAAGGCGTGCGCCACCATGCCCAGCAGTAAACTCTTAATAGGCATTAATTATTACTAATATTTAAAGAAAGATACATCGTGAGAGAACTATAATTATTTAAAATCACAAAACAGAAAGCTTTAGTAGTAAAGAAATTATTAGCAATTATTCATGTTTTTCTATATTCATCGTATTTTCCTAGAGTAACTGTGTATTCTTTTAATAAAGGGGGAAGTAAACTGGAAAAAATGTCAGACCTGGTGGCACACACAGCTGTCTCTCTCCATAAGAAAAGGAGGTCAGCATATACACAGCGGATGCCCTGATACTCTGAACGCAACTGAAGAGAAAGGCTGTAAAATCCGTATTTATGATTTCTTATCATAAATTCTGTCAAAATGTTTCAGGGAGGAAATAAAACTTACAAGCCTTTCCCAGTTTTTATAATAAACGTAACCAAGGAATTCTGAGGGCAAAGATCATCTTGTAATGATGAACCATTTTGCCATTTAGATATAGGAAATACCAGGAAAAAGATTCATTCTGCACTGTGTGTGTGTGTGCATGTGTGTGTATGTATGTTTATTTGTATGTGTGTGTGCATATGTATATGTGTGCGTGCATGTTTGTAAATGTGTGTATGTGTGTTTGTGTGTATGTGTGTACATGTGTGTGTGTGTGTGTGCGTGCGTGCACATGCATGTGTAGGCCAGAGTTTGATGTCAAGTGTCATTCTCCATCTGTCCACATTATTTTCTGAGACAAGGTCTCTCACTGGGCCTGAAGCTCACCAATGAGTCTTAGGAAGCCCTGTCTTAGCCTCTTCTGCACCAGGATTATAGACACAGACACACCCTTATCCAGCTTTTTATATAGGTGCTAGGGATTGAATTGTGATCCTCACGGTTGTGCAGCAGGTGTTTGATGGAGTGAGTCATCTTTCCAGCCCCTATTCGGTGTCCATCTCTCTAGCCCCTCATTCTGTGTTATAATCAATACGTCCTAGGGGCAATGCGTTAATAAGGACAAATCATGACCATTGCAGTTGGCAAGATGGAATGGACCAGTAACCGTTGCATGTGGCATGGAAGTAGAGTGTTGTGGTCAGAAGCCAATTGTACTTGATCAATAGCAGCTGAAAGTGTGACAATTCAAGCATCAGGCACAGGTTTTTCTTCTGAGACTTGTCATGAGTTAGAACTGTATAATGGGTGAGTATCGGGCAGGAGTTCTAGAGGATGATCTTGCAGGCTGATGAGTTGAAGCAGAGTAAGCCAAAGAAAAGGAGAGGAACTTGGAGTGGAAGCCAGGGTCTTGGGTGTGGGGCAGTCTGTCTGTCTTGGCTGCAGATAAACGTGGGTGTATGGGCAGATTGCTGGGAGAGAGAAAAAATGTATCCCAACTGATTGCTTCTATATTCTTAAGACATGAGGTGTAGCCATGACTGAGGGTGGGGAGTAATTTTGTAGAGGTGAAAAATGGAAATCTATGCAATAGTGACAAAGCAGATTTCTTGGAAAATACACCAGGAGACAGAGTGCCCATGCGAGCTTTATAGTTAAATTAGCATGGCTGGGGGACTTTTCTCAGAAATATTTAGCCCTTAAGGGAGGAGTGGGCCAAAACTGTATTAACTTCATAGAGACTGTGCAGGAAAGAAGAAAGCAGATTCACAATGGAACAAAGGAGCCAACAGAGAGCGAAGATTATAAGAGGAAGCAGGAAAGAGTGTTGGGAAATGAAAACATGGATAATTGATTAGAGGTCCCAATGGGACAAAAGAATGATGTGAGGATGTTAGAGCCAATGTCCGAAATGTCAGAAAGTGGGTGGCACAGTTACTGGTGATGACATGCTGGCTGTTGCCATGGAGAAAGGTGGCTGAGGTGAGGGAGGAGATCTTTGGAATGCAGGAAGACAAGGAATCGACAGAACAGATGTTGTCTGAGTCCTCGTGGGGTTTGTGAAGCCTTATCTGGGACAGGATGATTGGATCATGGATGGCAGAGACACAGCTGGTGATAGTGAAACCCCTAGGAGGGAGGCAGGGGAATGACTGTGTGCAGTATGGTTGACAAATAACTATAATAAGGAGATCCCAGGCTGATGGCATGGACCTCAAGTTTTTAAACAAGGAGCCAATCAAAGGAAGAGATAGAAGAGGAGCCATGCAGAGCAGAGAGGAAACCTAGCCAATTTCTAGGTCCCATGGCACACGAAGGTGAAGGGACAGGCAGGGGACACTAGGAAGTGCCAGATGTCTAGTGAAGTAGGAGTGTAAAGAGAGCCTTGAAAGGGGTAGAGGAGACTGAAAGGTTTGCGTGCACGTGTGTGTGTGTGTGTGTGTGTGTGTGAGAGAGAGAGAGAGAGAGAGACAGAGACAGAGACAGAGAGACAGAGAGACAGAGAGAGACAGAGAGAGACAGAGAGAGACAGAGAGAGAATGCGAGTTTGTATATGTCAGTGAGTGTGTGTATGTCAGTGAATGAGAGTGTGTATCCATGTGAGTGAGAGTTGTGTGTGTGTGTGAGAGAGAGAGAGAATGTGAGTGTGTGTATGTCCTGAGTGTGTGTATCCATTTGAGTGCGTGAGTGAGAGTTTGTATGTGTGTGAGATTTTGCATGTGTGTATATGTGTGTGTGTGTGTTGGGGCCAGTGGAAAGTTGACTCACATTAGAGGTTACACACAAAAGACAACATGGACAATACTCTGGGAGACTTGGGGTTCCGATGGTATTTGAGGTAGGTGTGGATATGAGGTGTGATGTCCACTTAAAACTGAGTGATTAAATCAAATCATGTCTCCTGATGCTTAGCAGAATTCATCAAAGGAGGCATAAAAGGTGAGACATGTATCTGTCACCAGATGGGTTCTCTGTGGGGCAGGCGAGGCACCCCTTCCTATTACTGTGAGAGCTAAGTCCTAAGAGGCAGAACATGTTATTAATCCAATGTTCTTTAACGTACATCTATAGGGCAGGCTAATCAGCATTAAAGCTTTACATAAAATATGGATCTAGACACCACCACCCCCAGCCACGCATTTAACATTCTCTCATCCTCAGGATCACGAGTAAACAAGAGGCATTGTTGATCTGGCTTGGAACAAGTCTCTTCCTGAAGAAACCTGCTGGAGGTGCTGACCTCACTGCCACCCACATTCGTGTGGCTAACCACTCAGGTGTGCAGGCGATCACCCCAGGGGTAATCACCCTGGGACCACACTCCTTACCTGCAGCATGAGCCTATCCCAGGTCTTGGTGACCCCATTGTTCTTCCATTCGTCATCATTGGTTGGGGGACTGTTGTTTTGATACCTCATCAGCATCTGCTTCAGGAAGAGGTTGGTTGTGAACTGCAGGGGTGGGAATGACACGAGAGAGTCAGCACACCTGCTCCCTAGAAAGGCCAAGTAGCACCTGTTGCTCTATAAACTGAACATTCTCTTGGAGGGAAGCTATGCTCATTTGGCCGGGACTGCTTTGGGTTTCCCTATAAGAAGGAATCACTGCATGACTGAGTCTTTTAAGGATGGTGTAGATTAGGGAAAGAGTGAGAAACAGGACAAGAAAGATTCTTAATTATGTCTTCCATGAGGCAGAACATGCAGAAAGGCCATGGTGTGGACGAATGGCAGTCAGTGCCAGCCGGGATCCCAGCTTGGGCATTGGGAATCAGGCTGCTTGGACTCAGAATTCCTGCTGTGACCTGTCAGCCATTCATTCCTAGATACATTTCTTTGCATTTAGTGCATTTCTCTTTTAATTTAGAAATGACAAGCAAGGCTTCCCGATACTGCATGGGTATTAATGGTGTGCGTATTGGCACAACGAGCACACAGCGAGGGGTCGAAGCATGTCAGTTGCTGGAGTGTCATTTTTGCTCCGTGCATTGGGGACTATACTCACAAAGTCTCGTTGTGTTGCTGCTGTGATGCAAGATGCCACTTCAAAACCGTACGCTATAAACATCATGATGAAGTACTGGGAGGAAAAGAGATGAGAACGGAGGATTATAACAGACATCTCACCAAGTGGTTGCTGTGAGTCCTATTCATCTAAATGTGGTATCCAAGCAGTCAGGGAGTACAAACCCTTTTTGATCAGCTGCTACTTGGAATGGGGCTAGTGCTAGGTACTCAGACCAAAATGGGGTGTGGGTCAGCTCAGTTCTCTGCTTATCTCTGGAAGAAATGACCATTTGGTTTGGAATTCTCTCATCCTGAATTCTATTTTAATGTGGGGGGAGATAAGATAAACAATGAAGGAATGTGTGGGCTTTTCAGAGGATTTTCTTTTTGGTATATGTACATGCCCGGTGGCTGGCAAGATCGCCTCAGTGCGTCATACCTGACACTGGGCATTGTAAGTCCCTTCAAGTGGGAGTCATTTTCTTCATGAACTGCTGAAAACGTAGATCCACAGAAGTCAGGAAAGGATGGCTCACATGACCAATGCCTTGTGTCCTTCCTACCCAGTCTCATCTCTAAGGAGCAGGCAGCCTTCCGGCATAGAGGCTCACTGTTCACACGGAACACACACCCATGTTCTAGTGATACCAGCTCAGGCGAGGGAAGCAGCGCTCTCTATGCGCTGTTTTTGCTGTGCGTGCATGCGGCTGCAAGTCACTGTGCATGAACAGCTCAACACAGCCCTGTCCCCGGGGTCCGGCTGGAACGGAGTTGAATAGCAGACGCCTCTCAGTGAAGGCCCCTGACTTGCACACTTTTATCCATGCACTGTCTCTCCTCATGTCCTTTTTTTGGGAGAAGGACTGTAGAGTAGGTGGGGGGACTTGTCCTCCCTCTTTGGGATGTTTGTGGGTTCAAAGGTCAGGACCCTTTGCTGTTTTCACTGCCTGACCCTCAAACAAAACAAACCAACAATCCTCCCACGCCCCTCAAAACCCCAACTACCTCTGTGGAAAAAAAGTCTGGAAAGAGCTTTCAGAGATTCTAATAACCCTCCCCATATTGGCTACTGCCTTGCTTCCTGTCATGAGCTTTGATGGCTCCCATTACAGAACCCCAGGACCCCTTAGGATTAGGCCAGAGAGGAGCCCGGGGTGAAGTCTGTGCTTGTCATCAGGAAGATCTCTCAGTTCTCACCCTCTTCCCTGTGTTCCTTTCCCTACTCTCTCAGAGTGCGTTTGCCCAGGAACTAACTCACCCAAAGGAAACAGAGAAGGCAAACAGTCTGCATTCCTGGGCACTAGGGGAATGGTTACCTGAGAGAAGCAGACCGAAAAGCTCCCTAAGTGGCTCAGCTTCTTCTTCAGAAGAGGGACTCAGAGTAGGGGAGTTACTTCAGGGGTAGGGAGCAGTGCGGGGGTGGGTGTGTATGTGCATGTGATGACAGTGACACAAACTGCAGTCCTGGAGCACAGAGCAGAAAGCAGAGGTTGAGGCCCAGGTAAGATTCCTCTATCTTACATTTTCATTTGCAAAGGCAGAACATGGCCTAGTCAGTGCCTTGAGACCACCGACTAGTGTGAATGGGTCACTCACAATGGTGCTGTTTGGGGTCTTCCAGGGTTCCTGTACTGCAGAGCAAATGACAGTGTGGGGCACGCAGCCATGGCACAAAAGCCATTGGCCTTGAACTTGGAAGTCTTTTTTTAAAAAAAGGCTCTTGTCTTCTATGAAAAACTCATGTCTACTTTCAGTTTTGTATCTTAACACATCAACACTTAAAACTAACTTGCTATTATCAAGGGGGAAAAAAATCTAAAAGAAAATTCCCATGGCATCATTTCTCATGTACGTGTCATTCCTGGCTGTGACTGTTGGGCACGTGCAGACAGCAGCTGGAGAAGCACACATCTGCACATAGTCAACTAGACCACCCAAAGGCATTCCTTCCCATTTTCAGCTCATTTTACTAGAACCTGAACTTTCAGCCATGAAGGGCATCTTTATATCCTACATGGATGATCGTGCAAGGGGATCTTCCCGATCCCCACTTTTGTCCACTCATCTAGAATCTTTCTTCCACTTAGCCCACTGAAAACCAAAGCTCTTTGCTCAATGGAGAAGAAACAGTTCACCAAAATTGGTCCAGGAAAACAACTCAAGAGAATTTGTTAGTTGTTATTTTGAGAAAGGATCTCTTGTAGCACAGGCTAGTCTTGAACTTGCTATGTAGCCAAGGATTACCTGGAATTTAGGATCATCTTGCCCATACCTTCAGAACAGGTTTACAGATGTGTACCACCATGCCTAGATAATATGGTGGTAGGGACTGAACCCAAGATTTTATGTGTGCTAGGCAGGTACTCTGTCAAGTGAGCTACATTACAGCTTTGTAAGGTCCATGCATTGTAAGGTCTTACCGCCAAGAGGATTTTCCTGTTGGACTTCATAATTCCTACTATGGCTAGAACGGACAAGCAGAAGAGGCAGATGCCCACGAACATGCCTATCCAAGCTGCCCCAAAGATATCATCATTGTTGGTGGCTTCGAGAAGTGGGTAAAGACTGTGTTGGTCAGATACAAAGAAGATACACTCTGCTGTCAGGGCTATGCCACACATCTGGAAACAAGATGAGAATGAGTCTGTCAGGCTTGTGGCCAAGAGCACAGCACCAGGGGAAAGGGGCCGGGGGCAGGATGGGCTCAAGTGGTGAGTCCCTTACATCTTACAGAGGCTTTATGCGATGAGTCCCCCATTGCCAGGAGAGCCAACAGCTATTTCTATCTTGCTTCCTTCTTCCATATACCTTCTGCCTTTAATACTTTCTTCTACATATAACTTTTTTTTTCTAGTTGGGAAAAGGTTTACGTAGCCCCAGGCCATCCATAAAGCCCCTAGGGTATGACCCACTCAGTGCATTCGTGTATGAAAGTTGTTCTCCTATCCTATCCCATTGCAAACATCTGTCCCAGTACCTTCAATAACACAGTCACCAAGTCAAACCAAGGTGCAACTGGACAGAAGCATAAATGACTGAGAAGCAGGTGCATTTAGACACTGACCACGGTGAACATATGACTCTTCATAGTCATTACGTCTTAAAAATTGGAAAGGAAATAGTCTTCTGTCATAATAGGTGACTATATACAACTATTTTAAGATTCTAGCTAGTCTATTTACCATCACATTTCTTAAAATGGAGGCACTATAAAGGGGAACGATATTTATACTATTTTCTTAAACTTTCACTTTTAATTTATCTAAAAGCCATGCTTACAAGAACACAATTTTTTTTTTGAAAAATACTCATGACTTACACCAACAATTACGTGTCCAAAAATCAACAGGCCCTGGAAGCAACGAACAGTGGAATCGTCTTTGGCCATCTTCAGGATTTTCTAAAAGCTGAAGACACAGTTAAGAATGTAACTTTGGATGGGAGCAGGTAGTAAATACTGTTTCAGTCTCTACACTGTCAGCAAATCATGACATCTCCTGTTTCTTTTCTTGTCTTTTCTTTTCTTCTCCTTTTTTTTTTTTTTTTTTTTTTTTGGTATCCAAATGAGAGCTTTTAGTAATGGTGGAAATTTGATACCTGGGGTCAGCCACCACAGGAGTTTCTAAAGAACAAAATAAGGACTTTTAGAGTCTGATCTGTGTCCCTCAGGAGTCCCTTAGGGTATGAGAGACACCGGAATCATCCTTCTCAGAGGGGTACTGAGGTTCTCCAAGGTCACCAGGAGCACAAAGATCAAACCTGTCACTGTGATGACCAGGCTGACACACGCTGAGCCTCAGATATTGGTCCTTGGGCAAGTCCAACAACAACCATAGGGAAACTAAGAGAGTTGGAGAGCTGTCTGGGGCCATTTTGGCCCATGGGTTAATGTTAAATATTTTATTACATTAAAGAACATAGATTGTACAAAATGAAGTTCCCTCTTGCATGAGGGAAGTGCAAAGCAAAGAGGTCTGTGTAGCTCCCTTGTGCACTCTTCTAGGGACTTCATGTACATAATAGATTCTCAGAATCCAACTAGAACAAAACTCTAGGGAATCAAAGACTAACTAACTGGTAAAGTGCCTTTGAGGATACACAGACAGAAATGGCAGATTTGGGGGGATTCTCTGGAAGGGGCACAGGTTAGATGTTCGGGTCAATCATTTTTAACTTCTGTAGTTGGGACATGTTGAGAAAAGCTGCTCCTCTCCCCCACATGTTATTCTTTAATTAGCTAAGCGACTGACACTCTAAGTCAAAAGGTATTAAACGATACAATTTTCACATCGAGGTATGTAAAGATGAGTGAGGGAGATGGTTACAGTCTAGGATTCTGTGCTAGGCAAGAAGCTAAGGTCTCATTAGAGTGTGTAAGTGGATGTCTACATAAATGAGTTGGGGCCTCATTGTGAAAGAATCCAGCTTAGCAGGTTATATTGAGTCAGTATTCTGATCAGGAGAGTAGAGGTAGGGGAGGAGGGGGAATGTGGGAAGAGTGGTAGACTTTCCGAGGAGAGGGGAAGTGAGAGGGGTAGACTCAGAAGTGCAAAGTAAAGACAAAACACCAAGTTAGCCAGTTTGGCTGAACTCCTGCTTTGTGGGGAGGCACATCTTGCTTTTGTTGTTTTATTTCCCCATTCTTTTCCTTCCCTCTCCTCTCTCCTCTCCTCTCCTCTCCTCTCCTCTCCTCTCCTCTCCTCTCCTCTCCTCTCCTCTCCTCTCCTCTCCTCTCCTCTCCTCTCCTCTCCTCTCCTCTCCTCTCCTCTCCTCTCCTCTCCTTCTCTTCTCTTCCTCCCCTCCCTCCTTTTTCTTCCTTTCTTTCTTTCTTCCTTCCTTCCTTCCTTTCTTTCTTTCTTTCTTTCTTTCTTTCTTTCTTTCTTTCTTTCTTTCTTTCTTTCTTTCTTTCTTTCCTTCTTTCTCCTTTTCTTTCTAAAGCCATGTATTTTTGTGTGTCTGTGTTAATGCAGATGTACGTGTGTGAATACCTGTGTAGGACAGTGGCCTCAGATCCCCTGGAGCTGGGGTTACAGTGCGTCACCTGATTTGGGTGATGGGAAGTGAACTCAGGCCCTTTAGAAGAACAGCTTGTGCTTTTAACCGCGGAGACTCCTCCAGCCTACATCTTTTCTACGACTCAGGCCCTGACAAGTGTTAACTCTATTGTCATAACATATGCTATAAGGCGTATATTAATAACGTAAGTATTTTGATTATAATAACCCAAGTAATGTAATAACCTAAGCAATGTAAACATCTCTAAATATTTTCTCATTTCTTTTCACCCTGAAGACTGTGGGAATTTACAAAGTTAAAGTGTATGAGTGTTTTTGACTCACAATTTGGCACACATATTCCATCAATGTTTGTCAAAGGAACAGAAGAATCAGGGCCCTTGTTACACCATCTTCTGATCCCCACCCCCACTCTGTGGAATTTCTGCTTAGAAATGCCATTTATTTATCTGGGGTAATTCCCCCATATCAGATGGGTAGAACCATACAGTGCTTAGAAGGCTCTGATAGGGACAGTCTCACTGGTACAGCCGGATCAGTTACATTGTAAAACTCTTCATTGGCATGCACTGACATTAATCCTGACCAGTTAGGCTGCTCTCTAAACTAGACACACAAACAAACAGTCTTTGAAAGATAGACATTTTGATAACAAAAACACAGTCTCTAAAGGGCAAGTATCTGGAGAGGCCAAGTTCAACTTCATTACTGACCATCATTGAACCGATTCTGCACCTGTTGGGCGTGTAGCAGTTTCTTGGTAGCAGTAAGGTTAGTTAGGTTCCAAGATAAGATAAGAGATTTTTGCTTCTTTCAGGGAATCTAAAACGGGACTATAGCACCAAGGATTTGAAAGGCAAATTAACTAGGGCCAGTGCTAACAAAGGGAGAGTTGTGAGAGGTGTGGAGAAAAAAAGAAGGACCCAGGTAGATGTTCAACAGGGAGAGGGGCTCCGCTGGTCCAGAAGGAAGCTGAAGGAACCCGAGCAAGGGATGTTGGTGCAGTACGGACCGCTTTCCCAGATGTCACTGGGTTTTAGAAGTGGGCGGTTATTGTTTAGCTTATCAGTTAAGATCAGGTGAAAAAGAGAATGCTAAGAGTCAGGATTGGGATAGGAAATGCAGATCAGAGTGGAGGAGAGACGGGAGCGGGTAGGCAGGAGGCCAATTTGGGCAAGAAAAACATGGGAGAAACCTAGACGGTGGTGTGGTAGGAAACGCTGCTGGGACGGTGGTTTGGTAGCTTGAGAAAGGATTATATCGATAGGCATGGTATTTTGAACTTGCTGCCTCTTCCCAACTTTTTTCAAATACTAACTTAGGAAGTCGGACTTGTCTTGGTGCTGGAGAGATGGGTTGGCAGTGAAGAGTAACTGCTTTGCTTTTAGAGGACAGCCCACAACTGCCTGCGGCTTCAGGGGATCCAAGGCTCTCTTCTGGCCTCCAAGGGCACCTGCTCATGCGTGCAGCACTCCACTCCCACGCACATAATTAAAACTAAGATATTTTTGTTTTGTCTTAAAGAAAGCCACACTTATTTGCCAAAAGTGACCCAAAAGAATGGAATCTGCCACCTATGGGCCCCTCAGTGCTCTCTCCATTCTGTCTCAGGCACCTTTGGTCAACTTCTCAACAGACCTGATAAATGGATATTCTTTTTTCCCCAAAACGCTGGGCTTGTTTGTTATTGCTATAGTAACAGATTTCCTCAATCTTACAAAAATAGTAGCTGACGGTTTGGGGTCAGAAGTCTGAAATGAGAGTCACTGGGTTAAAAATCCATGTTGGCTTGGTTGCCTTCCTTTCAAGATTTTAAATGTTTTATATTTTTGAGAATAACGTGAGTGAGTACTGTACCTATTATAATCATTTACCCCCTCCCTCTCCCCTCTAATCCTTGGTGCCCCTCAAATTTGTGACCTCTTCTATAATTATTATAGTTTCACATACATACATACATACATACATACATACATACATACACACACACACACACACACACATACATGCATGCATACACACACACACACCTCTACTGAGCCTATTTATTCCTGTGAACATAGATTTAGGGCTGATCACTTGGGATTGGATGGCCTCACTGGGGACTGGCCTATGTAGATCCCCCCTCCCCCACGGCCGCCCCATTCTCTTTCTCAGCAGCCATTGGCTGCTCTTCATCTAGGGGCGGGGCTTCCCACCTCCATGTTGGTGTTGCTGTGTAGGTCTTGTTGGGAATCCCTATAGTTGGGAGTTTCATGGGATACACACTTCTTAAGGGTCTAGCCTGAGACTCTGTTCCTTCCATCTTGACCGTGAGGAAAGGAAGCTGGAGAGATCCATTTGCTCAAGGTCATGCTGACAGAAAGCCCAGGACCCAGAGTCAAATCAAGGTCAGCCCGACTGCTGGTTATATAGCGCCAGAGTTTAGCAATCCCGACATAACGCTAACACTTTAAGTAGAAAAAGAAATGCTGGCCTAGCTTCCTTGCCAACCTGGGAATAAAGAAAACACATACAGTTTTCTCTATACAGAAGAGCTGTTCTTTAGAAGGTCAGAAAGACCAAGGCTTCACTCCACACACTTCCCTAGTTTCTTGTCTTAGCCTTTCCCCGGGGTATTACCACACTAATATTTTCCCACTATGATCCAGGAAACCGTACAGATGTTTTCCAAACTTACAGCTCCCCCCTCTACTTTCCAGAAATGAAGGGATGTGCTGTGAAGCCAATGGGAGATGAGGGTTTGACAGCATTTCCTCAGACACCTGTGTTTTGTTTGGTAAAGATGGGGTCTTGAACAAACCGCCTGACCTCAAACTTGAGGTCTTCCCATCTCATCTTCTCAAGGGTGCCACACTGACTCCCTGTGTCTCTCGTTGAGGTTAAGTTGATGGTTGTGACACCTCTCCCTCAGCCATAAATGTCAAGAGAAGCCAGGTGCAGGCTTCCTGCTGTGCGTTTAGTGTGTAGTGCAGTAGCTGTGGTCAGATGGTGCACGCTAGACTTGGTGCCAGGCAGGATACCAGATTCAAAGTCAAGTTTCCCTATCAAGAGTTACTCTGAGCAATGACTGACCTTCTTATGATAGGTCTCGTTCCTCGTTCATCAAATGGGTGGGATACAACTTGTTTCATGGGACTAGGGACTATGATGCTCAAATACTAAGACTGTTTGCAAACAAGAGATTGTTATTGTTGACCAGGGAATATTTAGAAAGGGGAGGGTCTTGGGTTAAGGTTACATTTACTACCCTAGAGACCCATAGAACATTAGACAGAGGAACTAATGATGACTACCATCATAAGCTCCTAGGTCAAGGAGACTAAACCTTATATCCACTTCCTCTCCCCTGATAGGCAGAGGATACTGGAGGCCTCACCCCCAGAGGCACCCTTTTGTGCTTTTTCTTGTTTTCCATAATTAGCTTTAAGAAATCAAACTCTCACTGGGAAAAGGGAAAAAGCCTCCTAGCTGTGCCGGGGTGTGGCTGGTATCAGGTACCAAGTTGCACGTCTGTCCACAGGGAGGGTGTCTGTACATTCCACCAGCATTCCTGCCCGGTTAACTCTTGCCTCCAGGGCTGAGTCCTCTGATTCAGACTGTGGTGATGTAGCCATAACTTCGGAGGTTTTCTGTTGCGTGGGGACACTTGCTTTCTCTTTCTGCATTCTTTCTTCTCTTCGAGAACATAATGTTAGATTCCAGCTGCCACTCAGGCTGACAGAACTTGCAGCAGCTCTTTCACAGGGACCGGACAAGGACAGTCTGAGTCCCCAACTGACAGACTTCCAAGCGCCTCTCTCACCTGGGAAGCGAGTTTATATCAAAGGCAAGCATGGGTGGCTACACACCCTGTTCTCCACCGCCTTCTCTAACTCTTTCCAGAGAGCATGGCTTCGGCCTTATACCTCGAGAGCTCCTCCGTCCTGAATTAGGTATAAAAATAGACCACACTTCTGTCATTTGGTCCCTGTTTCCTCTTTCAGAGACCCTACCATGCTGTCTGTCTCTGGTCCTCAGGCCTGAAGATTACTTGGAATTCCTAAAATGCTGATGCCCCTGTCTACCCACGGCATTAACAACTTTTCAAATAAACCTTTCACTCCACACTCCCCCTCAGTGTTCCTCTTGAATCCTCCTCCCCACTGTGAAATTTTTTTTCTCTTGTACCTCCTGTGTAGGACTTCCTGCATGTTACAGCAAGAGAGTAGCTTAGGGAGTAGGGAGAAGCAGGGAGAATGTGAGCTTTGGCTAGATCTTGGTATGAATCTTAGTTTGATCACATAGTAGTTTTGTGACCCAATATTCTTGTTGAGCCTTATCTGTCAATGAGAACTTTAAGGCCCAGCATCAAGGGTCTGTAAAGATTAAATGAGACCATGCAAAGGACTCATGACATACTAGTTGTCTAGGCAATATCAATGTTCTTGGCTTTTGCCTCAGGTTCTTGAAGCTTCTTGAAGCAGATAGGCTAGAGCTAACAAGACAGGAAACGCCAAAGGCAATTGAAGCAGTAGTTTCATAAAAAAGCAAAATATCTAATATACGAGAACAGATCAAAACATTGTGTCTTTGGCTGGAACAAGAGTGGGAGGTCTGAGCACCCCTCACTGCCTCTCTAACTTGTTTGAAACCAGTGTTCTAGGACTGACAGAAAAGAAAGATGTAGGCAGATCCCTAAGCTCAGAAGACAGTCACCAAAGAGTTTATGAAGTGAAGCCAGAGAGTGTTGGGCCATGACAGAAGTTGACAGCACAGAGTCTCTGTGCAATAGATCAACTGATCTATTCATTGCAGGATGTCTAGACATTGTTCCTGGAAAAATGGACAAGTGAACTTACCCTCCACAACCAGAAGGATATCTGGGGAAAGATGCACTCCTGGATACACATTGTTCTCTTTGCATGTTTGATAAAGAACTATCAAATAAACTTCTTTTGAGGGTTAAACAATTTTTAAAAAATATTTATTTGTTTTATTTTGTGTGGGTGAGTGTTTTGTATGCAAGCATATATGTGCACTGCATGCCTGCCTGGTGCCCTCTGCAGAGGGCATCCGATCAATATCCTGCAGCAAGAGGGATGGTTGTAAGCTACCATGTTGCTGAGCATTGAACAGGACATGGGCCCTCTGGAAAAGAAACAAGTGTCCTTAACTGCTGAGCCATCTCTCCAGTTCCTGTGGTGGCTAATTTTATTTTGGGTCAGACACGGACCCTAGTGTCCAAATATAATATAAAAATTATAGTTCAGGCCTAAAGATATCGTTTTTTTTTAAAGGTGTGGTCTCACTGTATCATCAACTAGCCTTGTGATTCTCCTGTCTCAGCTTTCTAAAAGGTAGGGTGTGTAGTACCATATCTGCAGATTTTGAGTAAAGTAACTTAGCCTCCGTCTCATGGAGGCCCTTCTCTTGTCATGTGAAGGCTGGAAGTGCAAACACTGATGTTCTCTGAAGAAACAGCAGATCTTTCTAAGGCTACAAGCATAGAAACTGGTCTGTCTCCAATCACCCCTCTCTGGGCTTAAGACTGCTGACCTACTGCTTAGATGTCAGGCATACTGGTAACCCAAATCTCTCTCTCTCTCTCTCTCTCTCTCTCTCTCTCTCTCTCTCTCTCTCTCACACACACACACACACACACACACACACAGTGCACGCGTACATGCACCCTTGTGCATCCTAAGAGTTTTATTTCTTGGAGAACCTTGTCAAGGAAAACCTTGAGTAAGATTTCAATTTGGATAAATCTGTCTTTTCAATAGAAGCAAAGTGCGGTTTTCTAATGACTCTCAAGCCCTTTGACCTCTTTGTTCCAACTCCCTCTGACAGCTGTTAATGTCTGACTCAAATGAAGTCACTAACTTCTGTCCCTACTCTACCGGTGCTTCTGGAGTAAGCCCCCTGAAGCAGAGATTCTCAAATTATCCTTCGGAGCACAGACATTCCACTTACTGTGGAAACACGCATCAATGCCCAAGTCAAAGAATGCAGATATTTCCTAATTTGAAAAAAAAAATTAGCCACCAGAATATGTGGCTCTGGGTGTTTCCTGTTTATAACTTTTCTTAAAATTTAGGTACAATTCTGGTGTGTATCTTAGGACTTAGTTTATAGTACAAAAGTGAGCTGAGTGATCTACTTAATTGTTTCACGTCCGTCTATCAGCACTTAGTGGTCCACAATCATAGGTAGCCTTTTAGGGCTAGCCAACTATTTATCTGATGTTACGATCCATTGTCATGAATGCAGTTCTGATTTCGTTAACATTTTGGGGTTCCCTGAAGCCTCAATTCAATGGTTCTCAACCTGGGGCATTGAGACCTCTTTGGCAAACCTCTATCTCCAAAAATACTTACATTATGATCCACTTACATTATGATCCAGCCCCCAAATTACAATTGTGAAGTTGTAACAAAAGCAGTTTTATGGTTGGCAGTCACCACAACATGAGGAACTGTGTAGAAGGGTCATAGCATTAGGAAGGTTTAGAATCACTGGCTTAATCTGAAGGAGAATCCTAGGGACATCTTGTTACACACAAGCGTCTTCCTGCGTCACACTGCCCCAGCCCTCCTCTTATTTGGCAGTCTTTGTTGCCAATGGGTCTCTTCAAACCCAGATTGCCTCCTGTCCCGTTCTGCTGCACCAGAAGTTAAGAACCATTAGGTATTTTAGTTCTTGCAGACAAAGCGATGCTCTCTCTCTCTCCCTCCCTCCCTCCCTCCCTCCCTCCCTCCCTCCCTCCCTCCCTCCCTCCCTCCCTCCCTCCCTCCTCCCTCCCTCCTTCCCTCCCTCCCTCCCTCTCTCCCTCTCTCTGTAATATTAGCTAACTCTCCTCTGTCTTCTAGTCAACTGGAGAGAGACTGGAAACTTCTTAGCTCTATTCAACACAGCACCCAGGCTACCTGCTCCTGCTGGTATTTCCTGGTTTCTCTTAGTCATCCCTCTGTGAGTTGTCCTCTTATTTCTGCCCACTGAACCCTATGCCCAACTTCCCCTGTCTGGGATTATGGTTTTCTTCCTCTCTACCCCTTTCTGTTCTTGACCAACAGGAATGTTATATCCTACTTTGTGGCCGTGTATATTTAACTTTTCTTCCCTATTGACTTCTGCCAAAGCAACCTAGACTGGTTCTTTTCTTTACCCATGCTTATGTAACGTCATTCTGAACTCACAACTGGACAGATTGTGTGCAGTTTTAAAAGAAAGCCAATTTTGATGAATAATAGTATTTTTAAAAACCAAACTATAAACACTCAGGTTGTCGCAACTTGAAGTCAATGATTCTACTCTTGCTTGTTTTTATGTCACTAAGAAGATATTTAATTAGGGAAGGATAAAGGTCTTTGTTCCAGATTTTGAGCTCATTCATGGTGTGGTGGACTCTTAAGTTTGGCTGTTAACTTAGGAGCTCTGCAGTCATTTTCTCACTATAGAGACAAGGAAGCCGAGGACCAGAGAGGGGTAGTGAGTTATTCCAGGTTACCAATGCTTTAAACAGATTTCAAATCCAAGCACAAGTTTCCTGACTTACAAGCCAGCTTTATAGTTTGTCACTAATAGTATCTTTAAATTTAAAAAAATTTATTATTGCATGTATACTGCATATATGAGGTATGTGTATGTGCGTGTGTGTAAATACGGGCATGTGCATGTTATTGCCTATCTGTGGAGGTCAGAGGACAGCTTGTGGGGGTCATTTCTCTGCTTCCACCATGGCCCTAAGAACTAAGCTTAAGTCTTACTAGGCAAGTTCTTACCTGATGAGCCATCTTGCTGACCCAAATGTTCCTTCTCAAGATAAGACAGTGTTTCCGTTTGTGTTAAAATGAAGAGGCTTTGCCATTGATCTGACTTGTATCATACAGTTAAGGGAACCTCTGTATACAGAGCCACAGGAGAAAGCCATCCATCACCACCACCTCCTGCTCAGTCTTTCCTTGTCTTCCCTCTAATTCAGGAAACACCATGTATACAAAGTCATTACTTTGCTTCTGGTTAAAATACAAAAACATCCAGGGGACTCCAGATGAGTCTCATGAACAATTAATGGCAATGACTCATCTTGGGTTTTCTAGATCTCTCTTCACACTGCTCTTCAGAGGGAGAATAAAGGCACCATCTGAAGGAGACAGAGCCCAAATGAAAGTAGGGCTTAAAAGGACAAACCTCCCTAATTCAAACTTAGAGACTCAGAGGCTGGGGCATGGTGACACATGTCTGTAACTCCATCACTCTGGGGCCAAGAGAGGAGAGCTCTGAGTTTGAGGTCAGTCTGGGCTACATTTTGAGAGACCCTGTTTCAAAACATAAAATAAAATAGGAAAAGAGAGGGAGGGAGAGATGAAGGAGAGGAGGAAGAGAGAGATGAAAGGAGGAAGGGAGAGAGAGAAGGGGAGAGAGTGTGTGAGCCTTAGGTCTTTCTGCATAGGCGACTCTCAGAGCACCCAGTGTTAGGGGCTGGTTTGTGACTCTCACACACCTCTTATTCTCAGGCACCACTTTCCTCATATATGTAAAATTCTTTACCTGACAGTACTGCGAAGGGAATAGGCAGGATAAGATGCCTTACATTTAAGGGTCAAGCAGCAGAGAGCAGAAATAGCTGTGTCACTAACAGCAGCTGACTGTGTGTCTCTCGCCTTAAGTGTTTTCTTACAAAGGAGTATCCCTTGTGAGCCCCACCCTATGGAAGAACTCCCCAGGGACCCAGCCCCTCCGTGGCTGATTTCAATCACTCAACACCCTGGGAGGCTCTTTACTTTTAGAAGTGCTGATTTCAAGAGGTTAAAAGTGTATTTCTTTCTCTCTCTTCTTCTTCTCTCGTACCTTCGTTAAGCTTGTTTTCTTATGAAGTGATTCATATCCAGAGTGTTGATATCTCCTGACACACTGAATAAGTTGACAAACAATTGCTCATTAGTCAAACCAGTGTTCAAAGCAGAAGAGAGGTGAGGCTCACCTACCAGTCATGCGATTGCCTTTTCGAGTTCAGTACCTCTTTTCCTTGCTCAGATTTCTTGCATGAAAGAATATACAAACCACACCTCAAACTCACCCACCCACGCTAGAGAAATTTGGATTAAGAAAACAGAAGGGAGGGTGTAGGGGAGAGGGAATGAAAGAGAAGGACAAGCAGGGGCCTTCCTCTTCCATGTGGGCTCTGTCCTAGATAGGCCTCAGTGGCTCATCAGGCTGTGGGCAGCCTGCAGAGCCATCAGGCCCAGATCGCAGAGGAGGGTCCAGCAGATGCTGGACGGATCCACACTGGTTCGGAATGTACGCAAGAGTGAGAAAAAGAAAATTTGACATTTCGTTTACTCCTCTTGCCTAACTTCCTTTGCAATCTAAATGTTTATACAAGTCCCTTTGGGTAGTTAAAAGAAAATACAGGAAAGTTGTTTTTTTTAAGCCTAGTATAGCAGAAAGCAAAACAGCAAAACACAAAAGCAGTTTTATACTCATTGGGAAGATTTATCAAGAGGAGAACTACTTCCTCATGGAACTAGAAAAATCACAGCATCCATGTTAGCTTTATAAAGAAAATAATGCACAGGAACTATGTATATTGCCTTTTTTCCTGCTGTGCTTATCAGTTTTACTCAGCAAGAAATGGTCTATAAGCATCGCCTTGACTTTTATAAAGACCTTAAAATTAATAAAAAATCATTAATGTCCTTTAAAATGCCTAAAGCTACTGAGAAATGAAAATTTAGGCTTGTAACCATAATCATAAAAGTACAAATATCCAATAATACTGGTGTTACTGGAAACAATTTGTGTAAAAACATTAGGATAAGAATAAACATATTTATAACCTGCAGCTCCTGATGGATCAACTCATTAGTGAACAGTAAAGATCGGTCTTGTAAAAGTAGCCTTGATTAGATAAAACTAATTTGTTAACTTACTCGAGCCCACACACTAATTACACAGACCTGTTTGCAGAAAAGACCTGTGAAGAAAACTGCCCCACAGATCCTTTTAAAGGAAGGCTTGTCAGATCAAATGATTTCTGACAAAAACAGGAACCGTTGTCAGGCAAAGGGACAGATAATTAGCCAAAGAACATTTTTCAGAAGAGTTATAAGATCTCAAAATTACAAAAGAGACAGATTCTAATGTTAGTTACAGTGTATAGCTCCTGTTTGTCCCTGCTCAAAGGAGAATAGAGAGCCAGTGGGCTCCTCTGAGAAGTCTCTGTACTCACACCGGCTGCCTGGTCTCCTCTGCCTTCTCCCGGTGCTGCACAGACTCACTCTGCAGCAGGCACCAGCCTGAGATGCTTTTCTACCCCACTGTATCCTCTGACGCTCCGGTCTGGGGAAGGGTGGTCTGTGAGTGGGAGGAGGCATCTCACATGGGCCACGCCAGATGCTGCCTGAACCTGCCTGGCTGAGCAGGAAGCACTGTGGGCAGATCTCTGCTGCTTTGGAATGTACATCTCTGATGGAGGGTTCGGTTTTTCTCCTTGAATGCAAACAGAGGTGTGTGTGTGTGTGTGTGTGTGTGTGTGTGTGTGTGTTTAACTGTTGTTCCTTAGCTTGATCGGATCACTAAGACTTTGCTTATTAAAGAAACCGGCTCACGCTCCCTCCTCTACTTGCACAGGGTCAGGGCCAGGGCCAGGGCCAGTTTCTGTAACCACAGGCTATATTCGAGGGGTCAGTAATATTCATTAGGTGAATATCTCAGCAACTACTAAAGGAGAAGAAAGTTGGAAACACAGATGGAGAAATGCAAATGAAGAGACAGGATCAAGTAATGCTTTTATGTCTAACTAGGTCTTTCCTGTCTCTGTCCCTTCCTTCAGGACCACTGAGCCATGTAAACACAGCTTGAAGAATATTGCTTTTAATGGGAAAATAGCAACACATGGTTAGTTTAGTCTGGTGTTGAGGGGTAGTAAAGGCAGCAATATTAGAAAGGTCTGAGCACTTTAATCAATAGATTGGGAACTCCTCATAGATTAGTGCTATCTCCCCGAAGGCTCTTCTTACTCAAGAGACAGAGTTAGCATGCAGTGCGCTCATTAGCAAGTACCCTGAGATCCGTGACCATAGAAACGCAAGCAGGATGTAGGTGGGACAGCCTCGGCTAGGCACTGACAGCTTTGAGGATGGTCTGTCTGAGCTCTGCCCTGGCTGCCTCTGTGACCTATGTCTTTAGGTGAGGGTACCGTGAGGAACAGATGTCCATAGCTGTCCAGTTCCTGAGCAAGACTGACGATGGGACTCAGTCAGTGTTTGAAAGGGGACAGCGTGAGATGCCTATGTCCCTCTCCGTGCCTTCTTCCCCCTCAGTGTTCCAGAGTCTGCTTGGATGACCAGGGCAATTCATCCAATAGAATTCTACACAATGGTTAGAAAAGAAAGAAGCCACATAAAAACAGTTCCAGGAAAATAAGTTTGGCCATTTACCCAACAAATGTTTGTGAAAGCTTGTGTTGCCTCAGGACCAATTCTAGAAGCTAAAGAGGAAAAGCAGCAAATTACAACGTAACAAAACAGCTCCGCTTACCAAGTATTCTGTCTGAGTCGGTACAACTTTATTTTTTTTTTTCTAAAAATAGATATGAATTTCAGCTTTAGGAAGAACTTTCAGCAAATACGAAGAGGAAGCCATTTGGGTGGTAAGGTTTGGGTGACTACTATAACGTTTGCAGTCCACACGCATTCTTACAGCACCTAGCTTACGACTTTCCAAAGAGAAACATACGTCATCAAAAGGAGCTTCCTTGGCAATCTGTGAGCAAGGAAAGGGCAAGGAAGCAAAGTCTCGTTTCCATCAAGTGCCAGGCACCTAACGTTCTCCCAGGGCTGCGTGGAGGGAAGCATAAAAGATTCCAGGGCTGGAGAGATGCCTCAGGAGCCCTTGCTGTTCTGCCAGAGGACCTGACTTCAGCTCCCAGGACCCACTTCGCAGGGTCACAGGTGCCGGTAACCCCACCCCCAGGGAAGCTGA
Organism: Mus caroli; assembly: GCF_978045245.1. Taxonomy (NCBI): domain Eukaryota; kingdom Metazoa; phylum Chordata; class Mammalia; order Rodentia; family Muridae; genus Mus; species Mus caroli. Next base: position 35,908,628 of record NW_028227272.1, read on the forward strand.
TGCTCTCTTGTGGTCTCTGAGAGCACACACATAACGATATGTGTGTATGTATGCATGCATGCATATGTGTGTGTGTGTGTGTGTGTGTGTGTGTCTGTGTGTGTGTGTGTGTGTGTGAGAGAGAGAGAGAGGCATGCAGGTGTATAATTTAAAAAAAAAACCTTCACAGGTTTGACAATCTTTTCAGAATAGACAAAGGAAACAGAAAACCCAGTAGCAGGAGACCAGGAGGAGCAGGTTCGTTTTCAGATAACTGCAATTGATCAGTTGTGGAATTTGGAATCCTTAATGTGAAAGTATGACAGATTTATTTTTCTAGTAACTAATTGCTAACTGTTTTGTGAAGGTTTTCTTTCCCCTTAACCATATCTTAACTTGACCAAAAAACCTAACCTGTGAATTCTCATTGCAAAAAAACCAGAACAGAACAGAACAGAACAAACAACCAAAACCCAACTCATCAACGAAACAAGAAGCAAAAGCAAAACAAAAAAATAAATAAAAACTAAAACAAACAAACAAACAAACAAACCTAACAAACCCAAGATCCCCCTCACACACCTCCCCCCGTTACAATTTAGGTCAGAAACCCCAGTGGTTGAGGAAGAATGGGAGAAGATAGAGAGTTCCCTTATAACAATCCTAAGAGTGGAATCAGTCCTCTGTGTGACTAGATCAGCAGAGGCCTCTGAGCTTTTTTGTAGTACACCAGGCCAAAAAAATCCAGCAGGTAGGGTCTGGTAGAGTACACTCAGAGCCAAATGGCTCTCCCGGCCAGTCATAGGTGCTCTGCCCACACCTGGTGTGCAGCCAGTTTGTGCCCTGTGATTTCATCCCGACTCCATTCTGAAGCCAAATCCACCTTCTGTAGACCTTATAAGTTATAAGGTCTGCCCTCTCTGCCTGACCAAACCCCGGCATCCTTAACTTTCCACTCTGTGTTTGAAGTATGCCTGGTCACACAGTGTCTAAAAACCCCTGGAAAAATCACTTTCTTTAGTGAGTCTTGAGTTTTGGTGAAAACTTTCCTGAAATGAATAAACTTAACAGGGCTTGAGTTTCAATAGACATTGTTTTTTTCTATTTAGCAATTTGAGGCGGGAACTTAGGAGGAAGTGGGGGGCTGTGATCAGGATGTAATGTGAATAGAAAAATTAGTGGGGGGAAAAAACAACCCAAAAGTTAGTAGACATACCTATAGTCCCTTCAGCTCTGAGAGATGATGATAAATTCTGATAAATTTAGTTAACTCAGTTCACGTGCGTAGGTGATAGATAGTAATATCAACACGGCTTCTACCAGCTCCCCTAGACATTTTCCGTAAAAGAGACAGCTCCGTGCAAACAGATCTTTACTTTAGAAGGGATTAGGGGCCATTTAATCCTCATCTATGGCTCTGATATGGAACTTTATGTGGACTAACTAAGTTCTAATTAAATAATCACAGAGCCCAGTTTTCCTTCCAGTGAATGAAATCCTTCACAATGCCTCTGATGTCCAATAGTAAGGGGCGTGTTCTGAAACGTGGTTCATTGAGACGCACGACTGAAGATGCTCTATACAACCATATAGTTTGTGTCTAAGAGGTCGTATGGGAAAACATCTTATCTTTTCTGCTTCTGGGAGGAGATACCTTTTCTTCTATTTTTGGCTGTGAGCCTTTAATGGCTGAGTCACCCCTCCAGTCTTAGACTTACTCATGTTCTAAGCAACTTGCTTGCCTCGATGGACTAACTGTTACACATTTTCAGCCAAATTTGTTCTTGCCTTCATTCTCATCGCTCTGTACAGTCAAGGGACAAACGGCTTCTATCTGACCAAAGTCAGGAGTTGTCCCTTTGCCTACATTTACTGTCACACAGCAGCAGTGACACAGCGGACTGAGCCATCCACCCTTCTCACAACTCTACTCTGGTTTCCTGAATTACATTCAACTCGGTGCTTCTCCCATTTTTTTTCCTGTTGTTTTGTTGTTTCCTTGTTAGCCTGACACATCTTGAAGATCTTGAAGATTGTTAAAAGTTAACCAATAAATGGATTTCAATGTGGCGCTTACCTTGTTCTTCTCAATCCCCTGTTGTGGTACTGCCCTATTTTACCTCTTATGGATTCCCTCCTGCCCACAAGGAGTGCCCTTTCTGCTGCCATGTCATCTGAACCCATCATCCCTTCCCTTTCTTCTTCCATTAAGAGCTCTTCTTCCACTCTCATGGTCTCCATTTTCATATCACACACCCCACACACAACACACATACAGCACACACACACACACACACACACACACACACCTGAAGATAAAACATAGAAAAAAAAAGCCTGACATTGCTTTTTGTGTTTTGTTCCTTGCACACACTGCCTCACGCAAGCAAACCAGAGTGGCACTGGATGAGAAATTAATTTTCTTGTTTGGGAGGTTTAGGGTGAATGCCTTCCCTTCGGTCTTGGAAAAACATGGTTGCTGCATAAGTCATGCTTGGGAAGAAAGCAGAACGAGTGTGGCCAAAGCACCAGTTATGTGAAGTTTGCATCTCTGTTAAGTGTTGCTCTAAATTATTTTCTGCTTTTAACATTCGTAATGTTAGTCTGACAACCAAACTGATATGTGGCTATGATAAGATAATTATCGCCCCCATTTCTGCTCACCTCCTACTCAGTGGAAAACAAGACCATGTTGCAGTAGCAGAATTCCTTCAAGGTCTGGTGAGAGATGGCTCCACATCAGAGACAGTTCCAGCACGAATCAAGCACACGCAAGTTCCTTTCTTTGCACTGCCCGCCACGGGACTGGTGTCACACTTTGTCTCTGACACCAGGTATTTTCACGTAGAAATGGCCCAAATGGGGCTGGGGAGAGGGCTCAGTTGCTAAACTGCCTTTCATGCTTGCAGGAGGGCTGAAGTTTAGGATCCCCAGCACCCACATAAAAAGCCAAGTGTGGCAGCAAATGTCTGTAACTCAGATCAGTGCTCGGGGACAGAGGCAGGCAGACCCTGGAGCTCATTGGGAAGCCAGTCTGGATCCAACCAGTGAGCTCTGGTTTAAATGAGAGACCTTGTCTCAAAAATTGGACTCTGCATGCATGTGCACCTTCATGAAGACAACTTAAAAAAGAAAGCATTTAATTAGGGCTCATGGATCCAGAGGGTCAGAGTTCATGACCAGCATGGCGGGCAGCATGGCAGCTAGAACACAGACAATCCTGGCACTGGAGTAGCAGCTGAGAGCTAACGCCTGCTCTGTAAGCCTGAGGCAGAGGAAAAGAGACTGGTAATGGCTCAGGTCTTTGAAACTTCAAAGCCCACCAGCAGTGGCACACCTCCTCCAACAAGGCCACACCTCCTCCAACAAGGCCACGCCTCCTAATCCTTCCCAAACAGTTCCAGCAACTGGGGAGCAAGTGTTCAAATATATGAGCTCGTGCCCTGCAAGAGTCGTCCTCATTCCTCACCCCAGCCCAGCATGCCCTTATATCTGTCTCTGCCATGAACTTTACTGTTCTAGACATTTAATGTAAGTGAAATCATGTGATACATGCCCTTTGCTTGGGTCTATGTCTATGTTAGCCGTGTGTCTATATTCCATCCCCCTTTATTGCTGAATGACACCATTGTGTGTGCATGCAGTGCCTTTCCGTGCTGAATTTAACATGTGTAGCAATAGCTCACACTATCTGCCACACTACTTCTCAGACTACTGTCTGTAAAAGACATGCACATTCTCGTGCAACAAGTCTCTGTATTTTTCCATCTTCCAAAATAGCAAGTTTGACTCTTTGAATAGTTTTTAATTCTTCCTCTCTCCTCCAGCTCCCGATAGCCACACTGTGCTTTCTGATTCTACAAATTTGGAAATTTATATATAAGTAAAATCATACACCATTTCATTCCTGGCTGATTTTATTGAATGCTACGCTCTTTAGATCAAAACACATGGCAGGGATTCTTTATTCCTTTTCAAGGGTGAATAGTATTCCAGTGCACGTCTACAGTGTTTGGAAATCCATTCCTCAGCTGATGAACATTTAGGTTGTTTTCAGCTTTTTTGGTTATTAGGAATTTTTCTCTGAATATTTGTAAACAAGTGTTTGCATTTTCAGTTCCTTTGGTATGGATTGCTAGGCCATATGATAACACAGTATTTGACTTTCTGCACCACTGTTAAACAATTTTCCAAGGTAGCTGCACCCTTTTGCATTCCCACCAGCCAGATATGAGGGATTTGATTTCTTTACATTTTCGCCAATCCCTGTTGCTCTCCTTTCGACCATGGCCATTCTGCTAAACGTGAGGTGTTGTCTCACTGTGACTCTAACATACATTCCCTTAATCACCAGTGACATCAAGCTTCCTCTTCATGAGGCTTATGCATCACCCAGTGTGCTAAGGAATAGGAAAATCAATTCTTTAAATAACAGAGGAAAGGACTGGGGATGCAGCTCTGCTGGCACAGTGCTTGCTGGGTAGCATCAAGCCCTGGGTCTGATCTCCAGGACTGTACAGAACTGGGTGTGGTCATACACACCTGTAATTCCAGCACCTGGAAGGTACAGATCAGTAGGTCAAGATCATCCTTGGTTACAAAGCTAATTTGAGGCTAGCCCGGACTACTTGAGACTCCACCTTAAATAAAGAAGTAGAAGGGGAGGGAAGCGGGGCGAAGAACCGGAGGAGGGGAGGGAAAGCAGATGCCTGGGGGAAAAAAGGTAGATTTGGCTTCTCTAGTGTGAGGGCATCAGGGTTGCTGGAGTGAGGGGTGCCCGATGCTCAGGTCCAATCCACTGTCCTGTCGATATGAACACTTCTAAAACAATTACAACAACGCTGTATTCAGGAGGCAGAGGCAGGAAAAGCTGAAGCCCAAGGGTAGTCTCAGCTGTGCAGGAAGTTCAAGGCCAGCCTGATCTACAGAGCGAATTCCAGGATAACCAGGGCTACAAAGAGAAACCCTGGTTCAAAATAAATAAATAAATAAATAAATAAATAAATAAATAAATAAAATAAGAAAAAAACCCCACGTGTTTCTATCTCTGTACACTCTCCACTGAGACTCTCAGCTCCCATATTTACTCCACGTGGCTACTCTGTCCTCTTCACATTGTACTGCAATGAAACTGGGGAGGGTCAAGCCCGAATCTCCCAGCTCCCCTCGACAGCTAGCTACCCTGAGATTCCCACGCTGAGTGTTTACTTGTGGCCGGTGAGGGGACTGCTTTCTGTCACTTTGGAACTCTTGCTGATTGATCTTCTGGGCTAGATGCCTCTGTGTAGAGAGCCTGAGTCACAGCGTGTGAAGGGTGGTGCTCACTCTCTTCCTTCTCAGAGAAGTATGTGCAGAGGGAATCACAGCCTGCCCGTCCCCTCTGGTCTACTGCCTCACTATGGAAGGTCACAAATGACACTTATGAAAGGCATCAGAGACAGCCTAAGGGAGTGGCTGCAGCTGCCAGAGTGGTTGCATCTGAGGTGTTCTGTCTTTAGAAACTTGTTAAAGCTGTCTAAGATGGAGGCTGTCAACCTATGGGTCCTGACTCCTTTGGGGTTGAGCCACCCTTTCATGGGGGTCACCTAAGACCACCAGAAAACACAGATATTTATGGTACAATTCGTAACAGTAACAAAATTACAGTTATGAAATAGCAACGAAAATAATTTTATAGTTGGGGGTCATCATGACATGAGGTCACTAAATTAAGAAAGTTGAGAACCACTGGTCTAATGTTAGGGCCGAACATCAAAAAGCTAAATTCAATGGTTTAAAATAGATTTTATGTATGATACATGCGTTGGGGAGGTCACATTGAGACATGTGCACCATAGTAATAGCGTGGAGGTCAAAGAACAAATTTGTTCCCAAGACAGTTCCTTCATTTAACCGTGGGATTTAGGGACTGGACTCAGATTGTCTGGATTTTGCAGCATTTTTATGCACACAGCCATCTTACCAGCCCTTTTTACTTTACTTTTTCTTTTTTCTGTTTTCTTTTTCTAATAAATGTATGTATATATATATATATATATATATATATACATGTAATGTATATATATAATGTTTTATTGAATATTTTCTTTATTTACATTTCAAATGTTATTTCCTTTCCCAGTTTCTCCCCTTCCCGGAAACCCCCTATCCCATCTCCTCCCACTGCTTCTATGAGGGTGTTCCTCCACCCATACTTTTCTTTTTATACTTAAGGTTGTTTTCTTATATAACTCAGGCTGGCCTTGAACTTCAAATTGCCAGGCACTGGCTTTTAAGTGCTGAGATGGAAAGTGTGCACCACCAGCCAAGCTCAGATTTAGTGTTAACACACCATGACATTATGGCCTCCATATTTCTACCACTAATAATAGGAATGGCCTCTCAAGTTTCATGTTGTCTGGTTGGACCACCCCATTAGTGCACATGACTCTAGTTTACTCCATAGGTCATCGCTGGTGCATCAGCTTTCAGCTCATCCTTCAAGCACACAGTATCTTTATCTGAGTTGACAACACATTTATTGAGTTTGAACACAGGCATGTTTTATGAACAACTTAAAGGAAATGCTAACTAATCTTGGAATCACATAGGACTCTTTGGAATATAACTATGAGAAATAAGTGTCAGAGACAATACAGTAGAGTCTGTATTTGAAATCTTAAGCAATACAGGCACATAATCATATCACATCATTAGTTAACGATACAAAGAGTCAAGTCTGCCTCATTGTTCACATAGAAGAATTTTGAAACGTTCAGCATACAAAAGTAGAATCAAACAATCATTTCAAAAATGATTTCTGACCAGATCCTCTCGTTCCCGATAGCCCGAGCTAACGTTTTGTACTGTTAGATACCAGTCCGACTGGTTAGACCGTCCACACGATACAGATTTCTTTAGGGGATAAAGGTGATGAGGAAATGCCATTTCGGCCTCACCTGCACAGATGTTTCCCCGGGACTAAAGCCTGCCTGAGTTGTACTGTAGGCTAAGAGTCAGGAGAAGGTCAAATCTCATTCACTAATGACAGAATGGAAAGTGCAGTGATAAGAAAAGCATATGCTAATAATATTTTCTTGCCCCTAATATGGATCATAACTAATACCAATAATCATTTGTTAAAAAGGATAAAAATGCTTCTCGCGCATTTCCGACAGGAATTTTGTAAGCAGCTTAGAGCCGGGACGGATTCTCGTGCTCTTCGAGAGCTGAGATCGGTTAAGAGTGCTCCCTCATTGCAGACTTGACCTTATTCTAGTTCAGGCTTGTTGGGAGTAAGTGTTGAGATATCAACTCGTGAGGAGCCGTAATGTGTATATTTTGTGTGATTATCCAGAGGTATCTATAATTGTTATGTGAAATTTACAAAAGTACCCTATGTAATATTCTGACCTAAAAATTAAGACCACATTTAGGCTGAGTTACCACCGACGCCTACTGAAAACACATTTTTCAAGTGGGAGCAGGTTGAGTACAGTCGGGCCACGGATGACAGTAAGCAGTGCTTGGGACGTCTGTCTTCAGTTGCTCTGCCTTTCGTCTCTGTATTTGATCATGCCCTGTACCTAAGGAGAATAAAAATAAAAATAAAGTTTCCGTTTGGAATTTTGATCTACTCAGAACTACGCAGTTAAAAAATCCAGAAGCCCTTGGCCAAACAAGATCAAATAAATTACGACTTCATCAATTAAGGATGCATGGTGTAATCTCTAGAGAAACCATTATAAAATGCAGACACAAAAGCTGGCGAGCTGCCTCGGTGGTTAAAAGCACACTTGAGTTTGGCTCCCAGGACCCCTGGTGGTTCACAACAGCTCCAGGCGCCCTCTTCTGGCCTCGGTGGGAATCTACACATCTGTGAACATGCCAACAGTCTCAGACCTTGCCCACCAACACAATTACAAATATAACAGAAATCACTTTAAAAAAACACTAGCGGGGTTACTTGGGCAGGGACTTTAACACCGTGGGAGTTTTCACACACTTAGAGTGTCCATTAACAAGGTGAGATTGGCCAGGCAGTGGTGGCTCACGCCTTTAATCCCAGCACTTGGGAGGCAGAGGCAGGTGGATTTCTGAGTAAGCCAGCCTGGTCTACAGATTGAGTAGAAACCCTGTCTCGAGAAAACAAACAAACAAACAAAAAAACCAAACCAAACAAAACAAGACAAAACAAAAAAACCAAGGTGAGATTTAATTAGAAACCCAGAGACAGCCATGAACTCCAATACTTAATAACGATTAATAGGAAAAAATTCAATGTCCAAAAATCATGAGCTGAAGAAATCATAATTAAAATTAGAAACTATTTTGTAGTAAACAAAAAAAAAACCCCACAATTAAAATTTCCGTGATAAAAGCTTTAAATGAACGTATCCCCCCCCCACCAAGGTTTTGTTCTTGTGTGGGAGGGAACACTGTAATATCTAAGTATTATGGACAAAACACAGACCCTATCCTCTAAGAGACACACACACACCAGCAGCATCACCAGCAGCAACAACAACAACAACTCAAGAACAGCAAACGAAACAAGACAAACAAGCAAACAAACAAACTGAAAGAACCTACAACTACCTGCAAATCCTGGGACTAAGCAGAATTACAATGTGGAATTAATTCTTCTTTTTTTTTCAGTTTACATCATAATCAAGAGAAATCATAATCAGGAGGAACCTAGTCTTTCTGCAGCGAAGAAGCCTGGTCAAATATGACCACATGCCCAAGGAGCAGGGACCGTTCATGAGAGAAGATTCCTTCCTTGTGTTTATGAGCCCTGTGCCCATCTGACACCAGGAACATTCGCCCACAGGGCAGCTTCAAAGTACTGTGGTCAGTGCTTGAACATCTGAGCTAAGACGTCAGGATAAACTAGAACTCAGGGTTTGACTCTAATCATACTACCAGCCAGCAACCCCCTCTCCCCACATTCAACGAAGGACTAATGCTGAAGTCAGTCTTCATGCTACTTTTAGACCATTCAAGATTGTCCCCCACACCGGTTCTTTCCTACCTGGGCCCAGCAGAATGGCTCCCTGCAAAGAAGGGTAGCGAGAAGAAGGGGTCTTCTGGCATCAACGAGGTGGTGGCCTGAGACTACACCATCAGCATTCACAAGTGTATCTGTGGAGTGGACTTCAAGAAGTGTGCCTTGCGGGCACTCACAGAAATCCAGAAATTGGCTATGAAGCAGAAGAGGACTCCAGATGTGCACATTGACACCAGGCTCAACAAAGCCGTCTGGGCCAAGGGAATAAGGGATGCTTGGAATCACATCTGAGTACATTTGTCCAGAAAATGTAGTGAGGATGAGGATTCACCAAACAAGCAATACCTACTGGTAACTTATGTGTCTGGTACCACATTGAAAAACCTACGGACAGTCAAGGTGGATGAGAACTAACCTGCTGAATGTCAAATAAAGTTTCAGAACTCCTCCCCCCCCCCCAAAAAAAAAAAGATTGTCTAAAGTGCTCTTACGGGCTACTTAAAAATGCCATTCACTGCAATCAGGCAAGGTAACTAATAGATATTGACTCAAAGACAACCTTATAATTTAAATGATTAAACAAGACCTTTAAAGTCAAGATATCTTTGTCCAGGAAAGAAAAACACACCAAAAGAAAAGAAAAATGTAGGAAATGGCAGAAGTGGAGAAGACCAAATAGAACTTACTTCCTCCCTCCTATTCTCTCTCAAATTCATGGTGTTTAGTGTGTATGTGTGTGGGCGTATGTGTGTGTGTATGCGTGTGTATGTGTGTGTGTGTGTGTGTGTATATATGTGTGTATGTGTGTATATGTGTGTATGTATGTGTATGTGTGTGCATGTGTGTGTGTATGTGTGTATGTGTGTATATGTGTGTGCATATGTGTGTATGTGTGTATGTGTGTGTATATGCATGTGTGTGTATGTATGTGTGTGTGTGCATGTGTGTACATTCACCCATGAGAACATGAGCACTTTAGGTGCCTTGGAGCACACACAGAGGTCAGAGAACAGCCCGATTGTCAGTCTTCTCCTCCCACCTTGTTGGAGACAGGGTCTCTTTGTTCTTTTACAGCTGAGGAGAGCAGGTTAGTTGGCCGTGAGTGTCCACTGGGAATGCTCTACCTCCCACACCCCTGAAGGAACACTAAGATTAAAAATTCTCCTGCTTCTCGTCAGGCTTTTGTGTGGATTTTGATTTCAGTCTCTCTTGCTTGTGCATCAAGTATGTTTACCCTCTGACTCATCTCCTCAGCTCCCACCTCCCAGGAGAAATTTTATTACTAAAAATTGACTTTAAAAGATCACTGTGCAAGTAAAGAGCTTGCCATTTAGGCATGAGGACCTGAGTTTGGTCGCCAGTACCCTCATAAAAGCTGGGTACCATAGCATGCATGTAATCTCAGTGCTGGGGAGGTAGAGACAGGAGGATCCCTTAGGCCCATAGTTCTTAACCTGTGGGTCATGACCCCTTCAGGGGTCAAATGACGCTTTCACAGACCTTCTAAGATCATCAGAAAACACGAATATTTAGATTATGGTTTACAACAGTAGCAAAATTACAGTTATGAAGTAGCAATGAAATAATTTTATGGTTGGGGGGGTCACCACAACATGAGAAACAGTATTCAAGCGTTGCAGCATTAGGAAGGCTGAGAACATCTCTCTTAGTCTCACTGGACATTCAGCCAAGTCCAGTTGGCAAACTCCACATCCCATCTTGTCTAGAAGGCCTAAGATAGACAGCTCCTGAGAAGTGACATTTAAGCATGACCTCTGGCCTCCACATGCCTACACATACACTTGCACATGCACACACACACCTGTACACATGTATGCAAATTAACATGCATATGTACACTTCGCATGGGCTACAGAATATGGACTGTGGAGGAGCCTGTGGTTTTATGAATAGAGCTAAGATATTGCTTTATCGAGAAAGAGAGAGAGAGAGAGAGAGAGAGAGAGAGAGAGAGAGAGAGAGAGAGAGAATGTGAGGAATGAACAGAGCTTCAGGAATTTGTAGAATATCAGAACGTTTAACAAGGGTAATGCGATTTTCAAAGAATAAGAAAAGCATTACAAACAAACAAATAAAAAAACCAAACAACTCCTCATCAAGAGACCAGGGCTGGAAAATGGCAAAGAGGAAGACAGGACTGAAGACTTCCAAAATTTGGTAGAAGACACAGATGTATAGATTCAAGTCTCCGCTTATCTTCCTGAAGTAAATTCCAATGTGTGCCCCTGTAATTCCTCTGTGAACTAGACAATGAAGTGCTGGGGTGAAGGCAGCTTAAGACAGCCGAGCGTGTAAGGGGAACAGAACTGGGGGCACTCTGAGCTTTTCAGAACCCCTCCCCCCGAGTCAGAAGCACATTTTTAAAGAGCCGAGGAAAAGCCAAATTCTACATCCAGCAAAAAATGTCTTAACAGAATTAAAGCGAAATAATTTTTTGATGCGAGTTCAGAGGGAAACTGGGACATTTACAAATGAATAAAGACCTTTAGAAACAAAAATTACATAAACAAAAAACTCCCATGTTTTCCATAAGTGACAGCTTCATAGTTCAGTGTCATTCGTGTGTGTGTGTGTGTGTGTGTGTGTGTGTGTGTGTGTGTGTTCATTCCAGTCTACCCAGGGGCCAGATGGCTTGCATTCCTGTCACCGACTTTAGGCTGTACAGAAATGTTAGCATCAGGCACAGGCTCTGGGTCCAATCCAGCGGCTCTAAACCTTCCGAATACTGTGAGCCTTTAACACAATTCTTTATGTTGTGGTGACTCCCATCCATAAAATTATTTTCCATGCTACTTCATAACTGTTTGCTATGGTCATGGATTGTAAAACAAATATGTATGTTCTTAAGATCGGTGTTATGTTGAGAAAAGGTTGCGACCCCCAGGTTGAGAACCCTTGCTCGATCTGATTCCATCCCAGAGTTGTTCCTATCGTTTCCGGTTCCCAACAGGAGGCTTTGAATGCCTGGAACTATTTATTAAAAAGGGTGCTTTCTGCTTACATGCAGAGATACCTCCAAAGTGCCACACAAATAACAAAGAATCAGGATACTATGACACCACCAAAGAAAATCACTGCAGCTTCAATAATTGACACAATCCACCCACACACACCCCGGACACAAAGGGAGCTATGTATGAGAGGATGGTGGATTAGGAGAGAGACATCCAGTCCTCTCCTGCATATACATGAGTCTGAACAGAGCACCAGATGCCTGGCTGCAGGGAGAAATGGGCTGTATGGAAAAGCAAAGGAGGGCAGCCGTGTGCTGTGAGCTGTGCCACAGAGGAAGGGAGCCAAGGGGAAAGCAAGGGGCACAGCTGCCTGGATCTTGCAAAAGGATGCAGTTAGCAGGGGCAGAAAGGGGTGGGGGAAGCCAAGGAGCAGGGGACCAGTCAGATTCCCCGTGTCTTGGCCAATAGACTGATGGCTTTGCAGGCTCTCAATGGATGAAGATAGTTGGTGCAAAGAGGGCACTGCTTTGAACTGTCCCACATCAGCTAAGTAAGTAGCTGGTGTGAGAAGGTATCCAACCAAGGGGCGTTGGCTCAAGCTGGTGGGCGCCATGTTTGAGGGCAGCTCCGGCACTTCCCCCATTAGCAGGAAAATACACTGACGTCTCAGTCAGCAAACAGCAATTTCTGGTTTAAACTGCTAGGATTTCAGAGAGAAAACTGCAAAATTCAGGCAAGGAAGTGGTAAACCCACCCACCCTCTTCTCAGGAAGAAACACTGACTGGTGGTCTTCTCTCATTTTTAAATCATTTTGTAAGCCTGTCAGTCAGTCAGTCGGTCGGTTTGTCTGTCTGTTTTTACACAGAACTGCCTAGAACTCACTATGTCGTTAGGCTAGTTTTGAGCTCATAGCAATCCTCCTGCCTTAGCTTTCCAGGCATGGGATTCCAGTTGTGAATCAGCACACCCCATCCTCTGTCTTTATCTCTTGTGTTGTGTCTATTATTTCTGATACTTTCATCCCACATACATTACTCTTCTCTATCTTCTTTGTTTCTTTTTCCTTTCCCTGGCTCCCTTCCCTTTAACTACCTAGTTATTTATTTCTCTAGCTTCGTCACTGGTTAAACTCTTAGCTCATCCTGATGGCATTTAGTTCTCTTCTAACCTTACCAGGGTGCAGTTCCTGTTCTCCCTTTTCTGTTGGTGTTGCTACAATAAATCATACAATCTCTTTTGAGTCCTTTTAATTACTTCTGAGAAAGAATGAGGTAACTGAAGACAGGCTGAGGAAAGTTCACATTCAGACAGCCTTGAAGAAGGAAAAAAAAAAGACACAAGCAAACATGACCACAGCTTTGAAGAAATTTGGGACATGTTTAAGAATTCACCATGTAAAAGAAAGAGCTGAGACTCAAAAATAAAATAAAATAAAATAAAATAAAGGTTGCCTGGAGAAGTTGTTCAGTGGTTAAGAGAGCTTGCTGCTCCTCCAGAGCAGCTGAGTTGCTCAATAGACTCATGTCAGGTGCCTCACAGTCATCTGTAACTCCATCTTCTTCTGTCAGAGACATCTCACAGACAACACACACACACACACACACACACACACACACACTATATATATATATATGGAAATAGCCGATTCAATAAAATTGTAACAGAAATTCCCCTCAAATATAGGAAAAGAAATGGACATTCAAATGTAGGAGACATTTAAAATTATAAATGAAGGTAACCAGATGACAATTTCTCCACAGTTCATTATGGTTAAAATTCTTAGAATAAAGAGCAGAAAAGGGCAATTGGAGGTTAGCTGAGTTGAAGGTCAAAGGCACCAACTTATAAAGGCGAGTTCTTCAAAGCCACAATGGACCTCTCAGCAGAAGCTCTAAAAGCCCAGAAAGTATAGAATGATACGTTTCACTCCCTGAAAGGTAGCAATGGAGGTGAGGACTTGGGAGTTGCATAAATAGTGTTGGTAGCTAGAGACAGGAGGGTGATCTGTGACTATTATGGAAACATTTAAGTCTAGAGAGAAGATTACGCCTTAGAGAGCATGCAAGGGGCAGACACCTGCCTAGGTTACCACCTAGGGATGGAGGTTAGCGAAGGGCTCACTAGAGGCGAAGGTGAGAGATGCTTAGAGTCTCAAAGGTCTTGGGGCTGAGACGAGGGAAGAAAACACTGGAGAATTTTTTCAGTTGTCCTGTAGGAAGATGTTGTGATATCACATTTTGGGAAGATGAATAGTGATCATAGGAGATTTAGAAAAGAAATGGAAAAGAAGGAAGAGACACAGGTTTACATCAGCTTCCTGTTTGTGGCTTTACTCTGACATCTGAAGCTCAGCAGACCATGGCTTTATTCATCTTCTCACCTTCCAACCGATCTCCCGGTGACACTAACAGTTTGTCTTCCAAATGTTCACACGGAAGAACTCAGTATTCCAGAGACCTCTCTGACTGATCTTTCCAGGCACAACATTCTTAAGGCTATCTTTTCAGGCATGTCTCAGGAAAGCTGTAAGGACAACTTCAAGTGACTGAAAATACCAATAATTGGGATCCCTAGAAGAGGGGTTACAACGAAAGCACTGACTCTTGCAGGCTGTTCTCTGACCTCCACACACATTTCATGGTGCATGGAGCCTAACACTACACCACACACACACACACACACACACACACACACACCACACACACAAGCATACACACACACCACACACACACACACCACACACACCACACACACACACACCACACATACACACACACATACACACACACATACACACCACACACACACATACATACACACACACCACACACACATACATACACGCATACACACATACACACAAACACACACCACACACACACACCACACACATACACACACACCACACACACACACACATACCACACACACACACACACACATACACACACACACACACACACCACACACACACAAGCATACACACACACCACACACACACACACCACACACACCACACACACACACACCACACATACACACACACATACACACATACATACACACACACCACACACACACATACATACACGCATACACACATACACACATACATACACGTATACACACACACCACACACATACACACACACCACACACACACCACACACATACACACACACCACACACACACACATACCACACACACACACACACATACACACACACACACACCACACACACACATACCACACACACATACACACACACCACACACACACACCACACACACACACACACACACACACACACACACTCGGTTTGGATATGTAACCACTAGAGAAATAGATGTGTATGTGCCCCACGACATCAGTGTATCTGTAAGTCCACTGTACCATCATTCCTAACAACCCACACTGGTCACTGATGTCTAACTCTGAATAGCGAATCCACAGATAAAAATGAAGGACACTATGAATCCAATGAGTGAATCTCATCAGCAGACCGCTGATCAAAGAAGCAAGCTCTCAAGTAAACAATACATATTGGATTGCACTCATGTTAAAAATGTAAAGGCCATTAATCTAGAGGTCGAAACAATTGGTATTTTGTGTAGGAGAAAGGCAAAGGCACTGAGTTGAGTTCTGAGGAGATGGTAACATCTCTTGATTTTGAGGGAGGAAAGTGGGTCTGTGAGTCATAAGGTTAACTCTAGAGCCCAGAAATTGAAAAGACTGTCCCCTTGGGCATGGCCCTACTATCCCTTGGAAAGTTGGGGATCATCCCTCCCTCCAATGAACAGGAAAAATGAGATCATGTTTAGGAAGCAAAACCTAGGAGGGTGTTCCCCGAGAGACACACATGAGTCTGAAAGATAATGTCCAGAGATGACACCTTTGGGATGTCATAAGGAACTTAAGAGCTATGGCACATGAACTGAACATCATTCTTCTCATTATAACAGAGAGGATTATGGGATGGCTGGCACATGCTCAGTACGCATAAGGTTATATAACCATGGCCAGTCCAAGAAAGGCCTATGCCTCCAGGGAACCCTTCCTTTCCCTTTGTAATTTAAAGCCCCAGGACTGGAAACAAGGCAGTTCCAGAGCTGTGTGTTTGCCCAAGACTGATTCTGCTCTGTGGAGTGTGTGCTTTCACTTTCATTTGCTTTCAATAAAGCTATGCTTCTGCTATCGGTTTTCTGTGCTTTGCTCCATGCTCTGGGTCATGGAAGACTCCTTAAGACCCATCTTCCAACAGCAACCTTGTTGGTGATTTCATAGATCCAATCACAACATTAGTCAGTTAGGATATCCAATGTTCACCTGTGCAATTTTCTGCATGTATGATTGAAAAGTTCTAAAGATGGGGAAAAGTTCACCCCTTTTGCTAAAACAATCCCCCGCAAATACAATACAGTCATCTCTAAAGGTAACTAAAGAAAATTTGAATTTGATAAAATTTATTTTAAAATGCCAGAGAGTTTATGAGAGGAGAACTTATTTAACATGAGCAATGGCAGCTACAAAAATAAACATGTCACTTAAGGGTGAAGTGGTGACAAAATATTTTTAGAGAGAAAATAACATAAATCAAAATAGTTACTTCCATTCAGCACTAATTATTCTGGAGACCCTAAGCAGTGGACCGTACCGGTCATTATCCCAAGCAAAACAGCAACGACATGAACAAACAGAAAATCTGATTATACATTTCCAATGCAGTTCTGTGAAGATGATTCATACAGGGGTTACTTAAAAAGGGGTGTGTGGGGAGTGATATGAATTAGGGTATCATTGAAAGCTAGACAGAGTAGAATTAATTTTAGGTCTGAAGGGTGTGTGTGTGTGTGTGTGTGTGTGTGTGTGTGTGTATGTGTGTGTGTGTGTATGTGTGTGTGTGTGTATGTGTGTGTGTATGTGTGTATGTGTCTGTGTGTGTGTATGTGTGTGTATATGTGTGTATGTGTGTGTATATGTGTGTGTCTGTGTGTGTGTGTCTCTGTGTGTGTGTGTGTATGCTGAGATGTGAGATGTGTATGAGGAATATGATTGGAACCCTAAAGGTAATAGTCATGCAAGCTAAGATACCTTCTGACAAGACAAAGTGTATTCATAAAGAAGACCGTAGTACCAAGCCTGAGCATACTTTCTTCTTCCATCTACCCTTCCTCCAGGGTTTCTTATTGACTTAACCCAATGGAGACTCAGGATATGAGCCTGATTTAGTCCCCATAGGTCAGTCTCTCGGTAGGAGGGAAAAAAGAGAAAGAGGGACATGAAGAATTAAAGAGAAGACACACAATATATGTGTTAAGACAAGGGAGCAAAGAGTAGGGACTGAAGAGGTCAGAGAGTATTTGCAATCAATGAGCATGTGTCTGGAGAGACCCTAGTGCTTCAACAAATACATCACTAGAGTCAAGCAAGTTCAGCGAGGCTACTGACTCTATGAACAGCAAATATACTGTATTTCTACATGCCAGCTAGTTATATCCTGAACATTTTAAATTCTATATATAGTAGCACCAAGACTCAATGCCCATGAGTAAAGCCACCAAAAAACATGTATAACCTGTATGCCAATAGTAAATATACCAAGAGAATTTAAGATCTAAATGAGTAGTAAACCCTCTCATTAAAGCTGTTACTTCTCCCCTCCAAAAAAAAAAAAAACCCAACTGAGACCGAAAGCAACCACCAGAAAACTCCCGTTGATACAGTGGTTCTCAACCCTTTGAGGGTTGCATATCAGATGTCCTGCATATCAGATATTTACATTATGATCCAAAACAGTAGCAAAGTTACAGGTATGAAGTAGCAATGAGATAATTTTATGGTTGGGGCTTAGCATGACATGAGTAACTGCATTAAAAGGCCACAGCATTAGGAAGGTTGGGAAGCAGTGTACTAGTGTATACTTGTGTGTACCTAGAGGTACATCTTTGTGTAACTTTATGAATAATTCTTAAAACTAATATGGAAATAGAGGTCCAAGAATATCAAAGATGCTTAAAGAAGACTGAAGCAGGCAGGATTTCTCTACTAGGTACGGAGTTATTCCAGCCGTAAGAATTGTCTTATTTTGAAACAATTATGAATAAATACTCTGAATGATTGAAATACACATCAGCGTGCATATTATGGTAATGGTTTTTGGATGGATGAAGGAAGTAATCTTTGCCTAATCTCATATTATATACAAAATTGATTAAAGATTGTAGACATAGATGTGAAAGGTAACAAGCAAACACACACACACACACACACACACAACACACACCTGCAAAATAATGTAGGAAGTCATCATCAAATGTGGGTAAAACTTCTAACATAAAGCAGTGGAAGTATTAATCACAAAGAAAAATATTGTTACATTTGATGCTATACTTAAGAATTTCCCCTCATCAAAAGATAAGAGCTAGAAGACGAGACAGAGAGTAGAAAGTTATATGAAATGCTTGATTAGTGAACACTCAGGGTCAGAACATATAGAAGCTTGTTGCTAATGGGAAAGATGTGAAGCAGTACTGTAGAAAAATAAGTGTTTTACAAGTGCTCTTTAAACAGATGGAAAAGCATGCAAATGCGTTGTAGCTAGGAAAAAGCAGAAAGACACTCAATTTAACAAACAGCCATGGCTAAATACAGTGACAATGGTGAACACTGGTAAGGCTAGAACTGGTGGGTGGGTGGGTGGGGGGACAGGGTGCTAATTGCCTCCCTCAGGCTAGAAAAGGGAAGCAATCTATTTGGAGCTAAGCAAGCACGCGCTCTACAATCCAGTGAGCAAAGTGTAGAGCCAGGAGACATGTACCTCTGAAAGACACGGATGGGGAGGCTCAGAGCAACAAGAGTTTGTAATAACTCCAAATTGGAAATAATCTGCAGGCCCACAAAAAAAAAAAAGAATGGATTAGCCATAGTTTTCTACATGGTGAATAGCATTCTACAAGATGAAAATGGATGAACAGCTACACGCAACCGATGGATCCATCCCACAGACATCATTTTGGGCAAAAGAGATAAGACAAAAACAATACTGGCTATAGATGGTTCAATTCAACAACAGTTCAGAGAGCTCATAGGTCTAAACAAAAGTATTCCATGACTCTTGTTCAGTAAAATTTTATAAGTTTTTTCTTTTGGTTTTGGTTTTTCGAGACAGGGTTTCTCTGTATAGTCCTGGCTGTCCTGGAACTCACTTTGTAGACCAGGCTGGCCTCGAACTCAGAAATCCACCTGCCTCTGCCTCCCAAGTACTGAGATTAAAGGCGTGCGCCACCACCGCCCGGCTCAGTAAAATTTTAAAGGAAAGTGAACAGGATATTGTACAGGTCAAAATAAGGAATTCCTTTTGTGGGAAGTCATGAGGAGGGAGGGTTCTGTGAGGCTGGAGATGTAATTTTTGTTTGAGACAGAGTCTCTCTATGTAGCCCTAGCTGGCTTTGAACTCACAGAGATCTGTCCGCCTCCACCTCCAGAGCACAGACATTATAGATGTGAGCCGCCACACCTAGCTTTGTTCTATACTTTAATAAAAAAACTCTTGGTTGGAAGCTGCGAGTAGGGTTCCATCCTGATGACCTGGAGCTGTTGATGGTTTGCTTTGCTCATCCAGCTGCGCACGTGCAGTTTTCCAACAATGAGAAAAGAAGGATAGCTCATCTGCCCAGTCCATACCTGGTCTAGCATGAAATACAGTGGGTCGTCTGGCCTTTCATAGACTAGGTTTTCAGTGATCTGCTGAGAAAAAGCACATCGCACCGCAGTTTGGTTTTGAGAGACTTGCAGCCAGTTCTCACTACCCTAGGATGTCTCATAGACCTTTAAAAGACATCCACCCTGTCTCCTAACACCTTCCCTCCCTCCCTCCCTCCCTTTCTTCTTAATGATTTATTTATTTTATTTTATGGTCATTGGTGTTTTGCATGCATGTGTCAGTGTAAGGGTGTCAGATCTTGAGACACAGACAGTTGTGAGCTGCCATGTGGGTTCTGGGAATTGAACCTGAGTCCTCTGCAAGAGCCATCTCTCTAGCCCCTTACTTTCTTTATTTGGATGAAATCAGGCAAATTAAGATCAAATTTAGAGGGATCAAAATTTAATAAGTAGCAGTGCATTTTTTTAGTTGTTTCCAAGACCAAAGAGTTGGTGGGAAAAGTTTAAAGTGTTGTGAGAACTGTGGTATAGCTAGATGATCAATTAATAAATTAATCACTCAAAAATAATCAAAGAATGGCCTTTGAATAGAAATAGGGACCAAGGGAGCTTTGCACACAGTGTTCTGAGATGCTTGACTCTAAAGTGTGACAATAATACTTAGTTTCAGAATTAAATGAGAAAGGATATATCAGGTTGTGACACTAACTGCCAAACTTTTTGCTTTTATTAAATAAATCAGAATGTTATAATAAGGTAAACAAATCTCTCATTTGCAGTTAGATAAATTTCAGGAATAATATATTCAATAATATATTCAGGCTTACTTTACCTGTGTCACTTAATTCTGTCTCTAATATATACTAGAAAATCTTATTTAATTAATTAATCAATTAATTGTATAAGTGCTATAGACCTTATGCATGTGAGGCAAGCATCCTCCCTCTGTGCTACATCACCAACTCCTTCTTACATATTTTTATTAAACAATATACATATTTGATAATTTATTTTAATATCGCAATGCATTTATAAGCATTATTTTTATTTAATTTGAAAATTTATAGAATCAGCATTTTAAAAACTGTAAATTTATTATCAGTGTGTACGTGCATGCATGTGTGTGTGTGTACCTCAGCATGTGTGCAGAGGTTAGAGGATAACTTCACAGAGTCAGTTCTCACCTTCCACCTTTACGTGGGCTTTGGAGCTTGAACTCAGATCATCAAGCACTTTAGATCAAAAGGCAAGCCACTGAGCTACCAAGACAGCCCCAAACCCTGCTTTCTTGAATACATTTCCTTCTTCCTTTTTATCACCAACTAGTTCTTTGATTGAAGGCAGAAACCTAGCTGTCCCAACCAAAAGAAGCATTTTAAGAAGGAAACACCAAAGAGCAGGGCTAATAAAATTGATATTTTAAAATCCCTATTTTATATGAGGAGTCTGAGAGCCGTGGAAACTAAGTAATATCCCCCAACTCACAACGATGTGGCCAGCTTGGAGTTTGAATGGTGGAGCTGATGGGGTGTGGTATCTGTACTTTTCTTTATACCAGTGGTTCTCAACCTTCCTAATGCTGCCACCCTTTAACTAAGTTCCTCATGTTGTGGTGACCCTCCCCAAGCACACAATTATCTTAGTTTCTACTTCATAACTGTAATTTTGCTTCTGTTATGAATCGTAATGTGAATATCGGTGTTTGATGTTGGTCTTAGATGACCCCTGTGAAAGAGTCACCCCACCCCCCCCAAGGGTCAATGACAACAAGTTGAGAACCATTTGTCTATAACCTACTTCAAACCTTCCTAGTTTGCATGCCATCATTTGAGGTAAACTCCTCGAACTTTACACCTGTCTCCAACAGTTACTTCATACATACACTGTTATAGATGGATCTGTGCATTTCTTGTCAAATAATAACAATATGAAAAAAGAAATATATCCAGAACAAAGCTCACCACATTAGAGCTGCAATAATCCCTCATAGTTCCATTTTGCTGAAGAACAATCTTTAAAGGAAGCTTGACTTTAAGTCCTGGGGTCAGTGAGATTCGTGAACACAGGAACTACGTGGAACTTGTAATTCTACCACTTCCTTCTAAAGGATGTTGCTCTCAGGTGGTCCTGAGAATGGTCTCCTTTTGAAGACCCTGGTCTAGAAAGCCCCTTAATTTTCTTTTTCACTGATTGTTTTTTACAAACTTATTTAAAACTAAAAGTTTAATTATTGGTCAAATTATTTTCCAGCAACCACCCTCCATGGCCTCCAGTGCCTTCGATGATGAAACCTCATTGGTGTCATTGGTGTTTCTCAGTTACTCCTTTTTTTGGGGGGGGGAGGGGTAAAAACACCCTAGAAAACAACATCAACACAACCTACAACACTAATATCTGAAGTAGACTATGTTCTCTTGCCCTGCCCCCACCTTTTTTCAGCAAATTTCTTCTACCACACCCCATGACCAAGAAGAAGGTAAAAATGAAGAGATTTACCTGGAATATCTGCAGGATGTTGTGTTTCTCCATATAGCGAAGTGCAACATGATAGGGGTCTTCAAAAACAATCGGAGGGAACCGCCGTCTGGAATTCTGACTGGACCTTTGAGAACTCCTTCCTTGATCAAATACGGTAGCGATATTCTGAAATTGAAATATTTCCCCCCAAAAGATTTATTAACTTATTTAATAAATCTAAAAAATTCTTTGCTGTTATCAGTCAGATCCAGATTTGATAAAATTTAACATCAAGAATTAAGAGTTCGTACCAAGAATTAAGAAAGATACTGGCTATACTACTTTCATTGTGTGTGTGTGTGTGTGTGTGTGTGAGAGAGAGAGAGAGAGAGAGAGAGAGAGAGAGAGAGAGAGAGAGAGAGAGAGAAACCTTAAGGTGCCAATGGTTACGCTAGTGAAGAAACCACTGACTGCCTACAGACCCTCAGGGCCTGTTCTTTGAGAAACTCAACTCATCCTTAAGCACTATAAAGCGCCTTAAAACTTGGAGGAAGGATGCCTTCAGGTTTTCTACTTTAAATACTTTCTCTCACACGGGGGTGGGGGGTGGGTTTCCAGTTACCTTCAAATTCCCTTGCTATGGTAGAACCCCAGGGTGGGAAGTGATTTAGTGGTACAGAGTTAGTAATAGAACCGGAAACATTGGTTTCCCAAATCCTGGTTCACTGATCCTTCCTGAGTGGCCTGAGGACAATTAGGAGGCACCACAGCTCTTTTGTGTCACATCCTTCCTGAGACCTACTGGCTGCGTGTGTTGGTTATATGGGTTTATTTCTCATCTCTGCTCTAGCACGAATCTTTCTATTGGGGAATCTCATTCTCAGCCTCGCAGGTCCTATCCTGCTTTCCAACCTCCCAGCACATCCCCTTTGACCTACAGAAGTGTATTCTGTGGTTTGAACTTTTTCTGGACTGGATGAGTAGTACACTTTAGTTGTGATGGAGGGAAGTTTTTCATGGGAGGTGGAGGTAGTTAATTCAGTATCTTGTGTGTTATAGGCTTGGATAGTGGTGGCACTTTCTGTTTCCTCTGTAGTTGAAACTTTGGATGGGAGCTCTGCTTCACTATCTTCAAATGTGCAAGGCTGTAATCTTTGGCCAGTTTCTCTGTAGTCGTTGGTGTCAGTTAGTGTTCGGCTCTCGATGTGGGCAAGTGTTTTGTAGTAGGAGCGGTAGCCAGCCTGTTTTTCTGTTGTCTGTCTAACTTGGGTATAGTCCTTTTCTATATCCTCACTAAGCCTGTGTGGATCACTAGAGTCTTCAGTCCAGTAACCATGTTGGTTGTATTCTTGTTGTTGACTCCTTGCGGATAAATAGTCATCGCTGGCTGAAGGAATCAGGTCATCAAGCTCCGAAGTTTCTTGGCCAGTCTGCTCAGACGGCAAAGATTCTTGGCCATCTATCTTGCCAGAGGCTTTCCTCTCTGAGAGGCTGGGGAGTTGCTGATTAGGTGGTTGTGAAGTTCTCCTCTCAGATGGTCTGCGCTCCCCCTGCTGAGATGCTTTCCTCTCTGCATGGCCAGGCAATCTGTGCTCGGTTGGCTGCGAAGATCTTTGTTCTGCCTCTTCAGAAGTTCTTCGGCCAGTCTGTCTAGAACCTGCATTGGCTTGGCCGGATACCTTGTCACCAGTTGGCTCAGATGACCCAACCCCAGCATTTTCAGAACCTCTGTGAAGGGCCTGGCCTGCTCCTTCTATGTTGTTCTTCTCGTTATCTGGGGTTCGGGTTGTGTTTTCATGGTTCAAGGATTCATCTGGAGGCTCATCCATTTTCTGCTGCACCTCTGACTGGCCTCAGTTGCCAGGCACTTTAGGTGGGGCCTGGGCTTGGTTGTCTAGGCAGCCTTCCATGACATTGTGATTCTGTTGGGCTTTGTTGCACCTCTGCTGTGGCAGCCCAAAGTAGGTGGATGAATCTGGCTGATAACTTAGCAACACTCACTGTCACAAAGGAAGACTGCCAATGGACGAGCAAGTATGAGCAAGAGCTGGGATTCTGTGTCCGGACAAGAGGTGAATCCCATAGGTGGGCCATCTGGATTCTCCATCACAGCCTAGCAATGAGGCCTCATGGTTTTCACTGGTGCCTAGAGATGTTCTCTTCTTTGTATTGTTCTCTGTTAATTGTTTTGTTTTGTTCTCCAGGCAGGTTCAGGCAGTGTGGGGGCCAAGCTCTCTCAGGAACCATTCTTTTAACTCCCTCACCAATAACATGAGTCTCCCACACCTGAGAGGGTAGGCTACTATTGTCATTAAATTAAATTCTCACTGTTTTAGGGTTGGACTTTGCCTTGTTACTGTCATGCTGTGTGGCATGTGAGGCCTTTCTTGCTGAGTTAGATGGATGATCTATGGCTGAAGTAACAACAGAAAGATCCAGTGAGAACAGGTTCTACAACCACCACCTGTCTAGTGGTCTCACAGCAGAACAGTGTTATGGAGAGAAGGCCAAACCAAGTTCCACTGTGTGGGCACATAACAGAAGAGAGCCTGACAAATAAAGAAGGTGCACTTGTTAGTGATGGTCAGTGGCCAGCAGGTTTTAAGGTTTTCACCCCTCCTCTGAAGTAAACCTTAAATAATGCACGTGGGAGGTCAGGCAATCTTATACATAAGTTTAATTGTATTTAACAATTAAAGAAGAGTTTTAAAGTTTAAAGGTCAGTAGTTGGGGTCAATCTGTGGAGGGAGTGGGCCAGCTCCATATATTCAGGCTCAGAGAGGGAACTTCAGGGACACTGAGATGAAGCCATGTATCAACAACTGCCTAAAACAGAGAAGTGGCCCCCAAAGTGTTCATTGAATGAAAATTTATAAATGATCTGCCATATTTATTTAAGACCCATATGAAAGAAATGGATGCCATGTTTAGCATACATAGGTGATAAACTGTCTTATAACTTGCATCTTCTAAAAGGTAGTCTGTATCTCTGCTGTTCCATTTAAATATAACCATCCTAGCAAAAGGACCATAAATAAAACATTTCAATATTAAAGATATACCTTTCGTTAATACATGTCTACCTATGTCATTATATCTATAGGTGTGTATGCATAATGTAATATGATTGTTAATTTGAGATCTTTCTTTTGTAGTGCAGGTATTTGTAGCCAGCGATATTTCTTTGCTGCTGTTCTTAACACATCTGATAGCTTTCTTGTGTGTTGTGTTGTGTTTTTACCCATCTCAAAGCTCTTCCTCATGTCCCCTTAGGAATTCTGCATTGCCAAAGTGTCTAGAAACATTCATGAGTTTTCAAGTTTTCTTGATCAATCCTTGGCTTCACCCTTAGGTGTTCTGAGAGAAGTCTTTGCATGACACGATCTTTTCTCATGTGCAGAGGCTTGCTTCATGTCCTAACATACTGTGGTCTAGTGGGCCACGAGTAGAGTGTGTGTCTGCTCTTGTTGGGTAGAATGGTTTTCCTAGGTTAGGTGTTTCTTTCCTTATGTTGTTTGTGACCTGCAGTTTCTTGTTGACTAGTCTAAATAGTCTATCCGTTATTGAAAGTAAGATATTGACATCCCTAACTGCTTTTGTAAAATTGCCTTATTCTCCTTCACATCTGTTAGATTGTTTCACGTTTTGAAACCAACAAAACTCCATAAAACAAATAATGTGTGATCTACTATTCCTCTATCATTGTATTTAGCTTACAGTCTTATCAGTGTGTAAAATACTTGTCTATTATAACAGTTGCTGACCTAAGCTTTATTTTACTTTGTCTGATATTAACATAGCAAGCAAGCTCTCTTTGCTCACAGTTTGTATTCTGTGTCTTTTCAGACACCTTCACTTTTAAAAAAAGATTTATCTATTTATTATATGCAAGTACACTGTAGCTGTCTTCAGACACCCCAGAAGAGATTCAGTTATCATTACAGATGGTTGTGAGCCACCATGTGGTTGCTGGGATTTGAACTCAGGGCCTTTGGAAGAGCAGTCGGTGCTCTTAACCACTGAGCCATCTCTCCAGCCCCGAGCACCTTCACTTTTAACACTTTGCAGTATTAGAACTAAGAAGAGTCTCTGGTAGACAGAATACAATTGGATCAGTTTTTCTAAAGTGTATTCTGTGGAACTTTCTTTCACTGGAAGAGTTTGGTCCATTTTATGTTTAAATTGGTCATGGGTGAGGAGTATGGACTGTCATATCCTTAACTGCTCTGTTACTGCACTTAGGTTGATTCTTTTGGTGTGTTACCATATTAATACCCTATTTTGTTCCTTTTGTGACTCTAATTTTTCTTATTGGTGGTTATCAGGGATTACAATTAAATCTTAAACTCATATCACCCATCCACTGCTGTACAGTTATTAATATGCACGTGTTGAATCAATCCTCATCCCTGGAATGAAATCAAGTAGGTTATAATCCACCATCACTTTCCTGTGGCCTTGAGATGTACAAGGATACTTTAGAGAATATTTTGTTGAAATTCATCAGGGAAATTGGCTTAATGGTTGTTTTTCATTTCATTGTCTCCTTACCTGATTTGGGTACTAGGACAGTACTGGCTTTGTAAATGTAGTGTGGAAATTTTCATTCCCTTTTTAACAGAACAGTTTGAGAAGAATTTGTGTTAACACTTTCTTGTTTATCAATACATTTTAATTGAAAACGATTTTATACAATATATTCTGATTACAGTTTCTCCTCCTCCAATTCCCCATAGATCTTCCCCACTAACCCAACTCCACGCTTTAGAAAACAAATAAATAAACCCCCAAATAAAACAGAATTTAAAAAAACAATGAAGAAAAAGACACAAGAAACATATCATAAAAACACAAAAATGGAAACTGTCCTATACAAGCAAAAGACCAATAAGCCAGAGTATGTCCAAACAAAACAATATGATATATATGTGAGACTACAACAATATCATTGAGTTTGTTTTGTGTGAGCCATCTACTGCTAGACAGGAGGGCTGCTCTTAAGTGTGGTTAATATACCTATTGATACTCCATTGGAGAAACTTGATTTTTCCTTTATAAGCAGATGTCAATTGGAGATCGTTTCTTGCTTAGAGACAGGAGCTTATGCTCACTTCCTCATCTCAGTGGTGGGACAGCATCTGGCTTGAACCTGTGCAGGCCCTAGCATTCTGCCATAGTCTCTCTGAGTTCATATACATTAGCACGTTCTTGAAGATTTTGTATGATTTTGTATTGGATTCATCTGGTTTCTTTTAGATGGGAAACTATCAGCCATGTTACTTGTTATGGATCTATTTAACTTGCTTATATACTCACTTTTTAATTAGATTCATTCCATTTTTTTAAAAAATGTGTGTTTTGCCAGCACACATGTTTGTGCACTACTTGCATGCCTGGTGCCCATGAAGGTTAGAAGAGGACATTGACTCCCCTAGAACTAGAATTACAGACAGTCGTGGACCACCATGTGGGTGCTGGAGTCAAAATCAGGTCCTCCTGCAGAGCAAGGAAAATGCTTAACCACCCAGAAGCCTCTCCAGCTCCAGCCCTATGCATATATATATATATATATATATATATATATATATATAATATGTATGGTGTGATGGATGGTTTGTATATCCTTGGACCAGGGAGTGGCACCATCTGGAAGTGTGGCCTTGTTGGAATAGGTGTGACTTGGTTGGAATGGATGTGTCACTGTGGGCATAAGATCCTCACCCTAGTTGCCTGGAAGTCAGTCTTCCACTAGCAGCCTTTGGATGAAGATGTAGAACTCTCAGGTCTGCCTGTGCCATGCCTGCCTGAATGCTGCCATGCTTCCACCTTGATGATAATGGACTGAGCCTCTGAACCTGTAAGCCAGCCCCAAGTAAATGGTTCTTTCTTTCTTTCTTTCTTTCTTTCTTTCTTTCTTTCTTTCTTTCTTTCTTTCTTTCTTTCTTTCTTTCTTTCAGACTTGCCTTGGTCATGGTGTCTGTTCACAGCAGTAAAACCCTAACTAAGACATACGGATTCTTTGTGTAAGACCCAATGAGACTTAGGTCTGGGATGTCCCACTCACAGAAACACAGCGATGGAGATTGATGCAATAAGCATGAGGTTTATCGATCTCCTGCAATGGGGCAGAGGCAACTTCGAATCTCCTAGGCACACACTTTTTATACAGCTTAAGGGTATGGTTTAAGGCCATTGTTGGCCCAAGCTGACCTTTTCATTCCCCCCTTTAGAAATGGTAACTAACCTCTCCCTAAGCAACATTGCTGGCCCTGGGTGAGGTGAGGTCTTAGTCACCAGAAGAGGGAACTGAAACATTCTTGGTCATTATCTGCACCTGCCTTGTGATCGATCGATCCGGACTTTCTTGTAAAGCTTGTTTTGCAGGGTCACTCCTGGAAGGTCCCCAGCATGCTATTCTAGCAAGGTCTTTCAGCGGTCATCTTATGTTCTCTAAGGTTACACATTCTCACATTTGCCTACATGTATGTGTGTAGCATGTGCATGCAGTGCCCTCAGGGGCCAGAAGAGTCAGTGCAGCCCCCTGGAACTGGAATTACAGATGACTATGAGCCACCATGGGAGTGCTGAGAGTTCAACGCAACTCTTCTCCAAGAACAGCAAGTGCTCTTAACCACTTAGCCTCCTCTCCAGTTCTATGGTGCAGCCTAATTCTAACCTGTGTTCATTGATTTTGAGTTTGGGTATATATACCTTTATATGAGGGGAAGTCCTCCACTGATATTGTCTCAGGAGCTATCTGGCTTTTTATTCCCATTAGTATTTGTTTAGCTAAACCAAGAGCTCCAATATTTACTGAATATCTATTTGCTGAAGTCTCAACTTCTAGCTTCTTTAAAAAGTTAGTTACATCAAATGATGTTTTGTTGGAGCAGGCACAGGTGAACAGATATTTTGATATAGCAAACATGTGAAAGGACCTGGGATGAAGGAGTATAAATATGACCCCACAGACAGTGGGAGATGAGCATGGAGCATTGGTTTGGTTTGTTCCGACTCACTATTCTTTGGTAACAACATGCATGTATTAGTTCACATTACATAGAGTTGTACATAGGGTTCAACTTGTGGTGATGTCACCTGTGCCTTTCCTCCAGACTTGAGCTGGCTAAACAGGTCTCCAAAGGCTGGAGCCCAGAACCTGACTTTGCTACATTACATCTTCCTGGCCTGGGACTTGAGCAGACTGCCCGCTGAGCTGCTGAGAGCTTGGTTTTGCAACAGAATCCACCTGAGACAAAGCAACAGAATTCAGCTGGCACAAAGGATGGACCTTTGGGATTTCCCCCATATATTCAGAGTTAAAAAATTAAACATTGAGCCTTGATTGGAGAACTTGTTCTTGGCTGGTTATTTCTCTCATCTGCCCATCCTATTCCATCCCCTGCTCTCCTTCCAGGTGTACCCGGTTCTCCATGGCTGCTGGACGGCTACAGGCAGCACCTAAATGAGGGGCTTGGACATAGGGAGACCAACTGAAGGTTGCTGTCCTCAGTGAAACTCCACAGAAAATGGTAGAAGTTATGTATCCCACACGGTGGTAAGCAACATTACATACAGCATTAATGTTAGCACTATAAATTTCATCTTTTGAAGGCTGTTGATTGCAAGGGTGCAAAAAGGATATGGGCCAGACTGAGTCAGCATTGGCCCAACGCTGATATCAGCTAGGGATGACAGTGCGTTGGGATGGGGAATTTTATATAGGCAATTGCCTGCAGCCTTCAGGAGCTGCTTCAGCGAGAGGAGTGGGGTGTAAAATAAAATAAAAAGAGTAAAAAAAAACAACAAAAAAATCTAGATGCTAGATAAACAAATGATGAGAGAGAGAGAGAGAGAGAGAGAGAGAGAGAGAGAGAGAGAGAGAGAGAGAGAGAGAGAGAGAGAGAAGGAAAATGGGTTCGTATTTGTGGTTATTGTTGAGAGACGCTTAGGAGCTCCTGAGTCTTTACTGGTGGTTTTTATGGTTGGTTGGCTTGTTTGTTCTCTTCTTTCTCTTCTATGGGTATTGGGGTCTGCTGGTTCACTGTGTTAGGCACAATAGATTCCTTCCTTTCTCCCCTTGTGGATCTATTCCTTATGAAATGTATTCTTTCCTAGTGCTCTCAGGATGGAAACTGTCTTTCTTCCTCCACATAAAGTATTTCTTTAAGAGTTTTCAGAAGTCCTGACTTGGTTGCCAGGACTTAGTTTGTGTCCATCTTGAAATGTCCTCATTTCAACATCAATTTTAATAGGTAGCTTTGCTAGATGTAGCAACAACAATCAGAAGGCATCTGTTCCGAGGCTTGAAGTACACAGTTCCCTTCTTTCCTCATTTTGGACAGCTGGTGAGAAAGCCGAGGTTGCTCTGTTGTGTTTGCCTTTGCAGGTGAGTTGGGACCTTGCCCCTTTGACATTGTTTCTTGGTTTGTACTTGACATCATGATTCTAATATGTCATGGAGGGGTTCTTCTTAGTCATGTATATATTTATGGTTATAGATGCATTTAATGTTTGTATTACCATCTCTTTAGATTTGGGAAATTTTGCTATAACTTAACTGAATAGATTCTTGATGCCTTTAATTTTTTTTTTGATTTTTATTACATATTTTCCTCAATTACATTTCCAATGCTATCCCAAAAGTCCCCCATAGCGCCCCCCACTTCCCTACCCACCCATTCCCATTCTTTTGGCCCTGGCATTCCCCTATATTGGGGCATATAAAGTTTGCAAGTCCAATGGGCCTCTCTTTCCATTGATGGCCGACTAGGCCATCTTTCGATACATATGCAGCTAGAGACAAGAGCTCCGGGGTTCTGGTTAGTACATCATGTTGTTCCAACAATAGGGTTGCAGATCCCTTTAGCTCCTTGGGTACTTTCTCTAGCTTCTCCATTGGGAGCCCTGTGATACATCCAATAGCTGACTGTGAACATCCACTCCTGTGTTTGCTAGGCCCCGGATGCCTTTAATTTTTTATCTCAGCAGCTTCTCCTAGTCTATGAATTCTTTGGTTTGTTTTCTTGATAGTATCCCAGGATGCTTAGACAGTGTGCCTTTGCTTATTTGTGTTTTTTAAATTATTGGTACTTAGATAATACTTTTACCTTGTTCTCCATTTCTGTTCTTCTGTTTGTTTTATTCTCAGTAGAATGTATTTGTGATACTTTTCCCTGTTTTCCAAACATTTCTCTTTTTTCCCCAATTTTCTAATTTCATTGCTGATGTTCTCCATGTTGCTGACATTTTCATCCGTGTTGCTGATTTTCTTGTGTATTTTTCTAACTTTTTCCCATTTCTTACTTTTCCAGGTCCTGAATTAATCTACCTGTAAACCTTTTAAGGTCTTTGCCATGTTTAACTTCTAAAATCTTCACCTGTCATATTTTCCTATTTTAGTTTAAGCTCAGTCATTGAAGAGTTATGATCTTGGAAAGAGTCATGTCTCTCACATTTTTCAAAATCCTCTTGTGTTTCTGTGATGTGATTTGTGCATATGTTGGTTCCATATTTCTTCTTTTCTTCGGGGCTATCTTAGTGAGAAGCTCACTTTATTTTATTTATATGAGTACACTGTCACTGTCTTCAGACATACGATAAGAGAGCATTAGATCCCATTTCAGATGTTCGTGAGACACCATGTGGCTACTGGGAGTTGAACTCAGAACCTTTGGTAAAGCAGTCAGTGCTCATAACTGCTGAGCCATGTCTCCAACTCTTGATGGCTCAACTGAAGAGATACATCCTTATAACACCAACAATATCAAAACAAAGAAGACAGAGAAATACACATCACTAACTAGCAAGCAGAAGGCAGAACAGGGGAGAACTAAGATAGAATATGCTATAAATTTTAATTAATTAGGAGAAAGTAGAAATGCTATGGGACAAGGACGAAAGGACACAGTGGAAAGGGGAAGATAAACTCAAAGTGAGCTTAAAGAAATGAAATGAAGAATAGCAGAGGTGGGTGGGGTGGGGGAGGAGAAGCAAATGATGGCATAAAGAGAAAAGGATAAAAATTGGGAAAGAAAAAAAAAAAAAAAAAAGAAGGAGCCGGGCGTGGTGGCGCAAGCCTTTAATCCCAGCACTTGGGAGGCAGAGGCAGGCGGATTTCTGAGTTCGAGGCCAGCCTGGTCTACAAAATGAGTTCCAGGACAGCCAGGGCTATACAGAGAAACCCTGTCTTTAAAAAAAAAAAAGAAAAGGAAAAGAAAAAAAAATGGAAAAATTTAGATTCCAATAATGAATTTCAAAACAAAATTAGAAAGCTGCAAGAAGGTAAAGGGAAAATTAAAATGAGAGTTAAAACATGAACTGAAACAAACTCAACCCCACCCCAAGGAGAAAAGAACAAGTCAACACAACCCAAAATCAAGTCAAAATTCTACTGAAATGGAGAAGAGGAGAAGAGAGGGAGGGGAAGAAACATAGTGGACTCAAAAGAAAACAGAGAGAGTGAGTGGGAGGGGGAGAGGGAGGGAGAGAGAGGGAAAGAGATTGCCCAGTAGCGAAAAAAAATGTACAAACAAAATAATATGAAAACAATAAAATGATTGAAAATAATACAGTGAAAATATACTAAAAGTCTAAGGAAAAGAGGCTCGGGATACAGTTCATTGCCTGCCCAGCACGCATAAAGCTTTGTGTACTGTATAAATGACATGGTGGATCATGCAATTCCAAGCATTTGGGAAGCAGAGGATCAGAAATTTCAGATTACCCTCAGCAAGTGCGTGTCAACTTCCAGACCACCGTTCTGTGAGACTGTCTCAAACCAAAAAAACATGAGGGATTGGGGGCGGGGTGGGGTGGGGTGGGGTGGGGTGTAGAAGTGAAAAAAAATCTGAAAATGTTGAAAACGCTTTTTGGGGTCCTTGAGTGTTGGGCTAGCGAGTGTTGAACTCTTGACTCTTGTTTATTCTATTTCTTACATTTGCTTATGCTGGTGTTCAACCTGTTTTAGACAGATGCTTGGTGCCTGTCAGAGCATTCTTCACTTTAGCAGATTCCTTTTTTGTTTACCAGTGGTCTTTGCAGTAGCCTGGATTATCTCACTCTCCAGAGACTCCTCCCACTCGCTGTGCCTCTTGGGAAGGCTACTGGTCTAGCTGAGTGTCTTCCTATTGTGTTGGGAGTGTGGGCAGCAGCTGCAGCACGGTGCAGGTGATACATCTGTCTTCATACTTGTTTTTTTAATTACAAAGCTACTTTTAATACTTTGTGTGCCCCACAGGAATAAAGAACACTGGGAAGGGGTAATTCACTCGTCTCCAGGAGTGGTCCAGGAGGAGAAGGAAACACAAAAGGTACCCACTGCAGACTGGGAGAAAGGGGATGCCATCGGTGCATGGTGGTACTGGCTCCAGGCCCATAAGCAAAGGGCAAGAGAGTTAGACGCGAAGCCACAGAGCTACTTGGGTTCATCCTCAATTGCCCCTTTCGGCTTCTGCTGCATGATCTCCAAGTCCCTCTGCTTGCAAGCAGCTGCGGAAAGCCCGTTATCTCGGCCGTTTCCCTTAACCGAGTCCCTCTGCTTCTTCACATTCTTGGAGAAGGGAGGTTCAGTAGGGGGAAGGTTGGTTACCACTGGTTACTGATGGCAGTGACTCCAACTTGCCTCTGATGAGCTCCCTCTTTTGGGCTTGTGTTCATACTTTTAAGGCCCTCTTTGATCTCCCTGTTGCTGAGATGCCGCTGTGGATGTTGATGTTGACCACTAACTAGAACGTCAGAGTTTTCAGGTTCTGCAGTGAAGACTGGTAGGCTCGCTTGCTAGGTCTGCTAACTCCGAGACTCGGAGTTATTATCTAACATGTTCCTTATTTGATGAACTATGCTCCTAGACACTGGGTGTGGGGTTAGGTCACTTCTGCATATCACAGCCTGCACCCAGCCAGTTTCTTGACATTTTTGAGCTTGTTCCCTTCACACCTTACTGCTTGTGGTGGGCTAAACTTATTCTTTCTATGATCATCGCTACCCCCCTCCCCCACCTCCCCTGCGCACCTACTTTTCAGTTTCAAGCTACAGGGTCTCTGGCTCCTGCTCTCCTAGTTGTACAGAGAAATAAAATGAGGTTTCTGGCCAGTGCTAACCCAAGCATTTGTCTCATCAAAATTCACAATGAACGTGCGGTTAGTGTGGGCTGTGGGCTTCTCCTGCATCTCTTCCCTAGAACTGTGGTAGCTTATCTTTCTTCTGATTGTCCTCACCCCCGTGCCAGCACTGGGGGCCGTACTGCTTGAGCCATTTCACCTTGCTACTTGCCTACCTGTCACCCCTGTTTTACTCTGTGATTTAGATGTCCTGTCCCCATCTTGACCCTCTTGAAGCTCATCCTCTCTTGGGATGAAGTTTCTATTCCGCCATCTTCCCTGGAGGACATCTATGTAGACTTTGAAGCTGGACCACTGGTGAGATAATCTGACAGCTGCCATCACAGAGCTAGGGCAGAGAAGAGTGCCCGAGTCTCGTTCACTTGAGCCTTGGCAGAAGAGAACATTACACGTCACCCAGGGTGCTTGTCACCAGACACAGTAGCAAAAGGGTTGGGTGGGCTACAGCTTTTGTAATCACCAAAAGTGAGTTAGCCCCCTGCCATCAACTCTCTCCCACTTCCAGTTCCTAGGAGATATCAATGGCTTGTCAAGGAAGTGAACCTGTTAGGATGGCCAGGAACCACCAGGACCTGAGCTTTCCTCGTGTGCTTGTGGGACATATCTGGTAGGCACAGGAATTCATGGGTCTTTGCTGGCACCAAGACAACTCTTGAACATTGAGGTCCGCCCCAGACCCTGTTCTTATGGGTATTGTTTGCTCGAGTGTGGATACGGGTCTGGTCCTTTGAGACATTGCTTATTACTTCTGACTTCTTAGAATTTTTAAATTTATCTTCACAGTACATGAAGATAGAGATAGTTTTCACTATTTCCTTCCCACCTCTCTTTAAAAACTGTTTTCCACCGTGTATATTCATTGTGGTACTGTTGCATATGGACATTTTCATACAAATATTGTATGTTGAGTGTTTTCCCAGCAAACACCCCTATTATCTCCTCTCTTACTCTCCTTTGTCCATTATACAGTTTCATGTACATATTCATGTCATATATGCCTACACATTATATATATATATATATATAATATGTAAGGGCCACAAATAGGAGAAAACAGACACTATTTGTCTTTATGAGACTGGCTTAGTTCTCTGGTTGCATCCATTTTCTCGCAAACAATACCACTTTGTTCTTTATGGCTGGAAAAAGTCTGTCCATTGTACATGTACATCACATTTTCCTTATCTATTCCTCTATCGAAGGACACCTAGGCTATAGTCTATTGGGTGACTCATGGGTAGCCAACTGTTGTGACTCACGTTGTAGCCAACACTGATGCATAAGAGTCTCTGTGAGATGTTGACTTGGAGGCCTGTGAATGGAGATCTAGAAGTCAAGGTAGTATGGAATATCTATGTGGTTTTTGGGCAGCATTAATATTGATTGCCATAGTAACTGGATGGCCTACAGTCCCATAAACAGTGTGTCTCTCCTTATATCTATATCACTGAAAACATCTGTTATGTGTCAATGGGATAAATCCCCATGCCCCAGAGCTCCCAGGGACTGGACCACCAACCAAAGACTACACATGGAGGGAACCATGGCTCCATCTGTGTATGTGGCAGAGGATGGCCTTGTTGGATATCAATGGGAGGAGTGGCCCTTGGTCCTGTGGGGGTTCAATGCCCCAGTGTAAGGGAATGACAGGGTGGGAAGGCAGGAGTGGGTGGTGGGTGGAGAAGCACCCTCATAGAGACAAGGGAGGGGAGATGGGATAGGGGGTTTCTGGAGGGGAGACCAGGAAAGGGGATAACATTTTAAATGTAAATAAAGAAAATATCCAATAATAATAAAAAAAGAAAACATCTGTTATTTTCTTAATGACTGACATTCTAATTAGGATGGAATCTCAGGGTAGTCTTTTCATTTTTTTAATTAAAAATTTTATTATTTTTTAAATTATAATATAATTAAATCATTTCCCTGTTCCCTTCACTCCCTCAAACCCCTTCCATGTATCCTGACTCACTCCTTCTCAAGTGTATGGCCTCTTTTTCTTGAATTGCTATTGTAACATATGTGTGTAAATGCATACCTATTTAAATGTGGCCTTCAGAGTCCATTTGCCTGTGTGGATTTGACTTCCCAGCAGGTCATTTGGAATTTGACAACCAGTTAGAGGGCTTGTTCCTGGGAACAACCAACTTTCCCCCTCTTAGCAATCCATAGTTGTTGCCTGGAGTTCTCTATGTAGGGGTGGGGTCCTATGAGATTTCTCCCTTTTACAATGGCATGTCTACTAATCATTGTTCAGGTCATTTTAGGCAGTCATGTACCCTCCCCCAGCCTTGAGCTGGTGATTTAGACCTTGTTTCTGCCACAGCTGGCTAGCCCACCTAGGGTGGAGTCTTCCAACCTAAGTAAAGTCTATTGTATGCCACATCTTCAGCTTCCTCCAAGACCCCACTACCTGCTGAGAGGCTGAACCTGTTTTCCTGACAAATCAAACAAGTTCTGTGGTAGTGGGGGATGGTCTTCCCCCCTTTTTAAGTTCCGACTCAAAAAGTAAACATTGGGCCTTGATCAGAAACTTTGTCTTGGTCTCATTCTTCTCTCATTGTCTCTCCCATACAACCCCAGCTTTTCTTCCAGGAACCCAGTTCATGTAGCCACTGGTGGCTACACAGCCATATTGTTGAGGTATTATGGGCATAGCTTCCCCTTCACTTCTACGAGACACAGTGTCACAGTAGGTTTCCTGATCCTCTGGCTCTTCCGATCTCTACCTCTTTTCCCTGATCTTGCCTGAACCTCAGGTGCAAGAATTATGTTTTAGATATATGCGCTGGGTCTTGGCAGTCCATGAGCCATTGGTGTTTGCACTTTGATCAGCTGTGGTTTTCTGTAATGGTCTCCATCTGATGCAAAGAGAAGTTTCTTTGATGAGGGGTGAGCGCTATATTTATCTGTAGGAATAAGGGGATATAGAATGCAGGGAGGGATTGTGCTGGTTTAGTAAAATGGTGATATTATGTTCTCCTGCAAGATTCATGCCATCATTAGCCCTGGGAATTGGGTAGGCTTCTAGTACCAGGCCCATTCAGTTGGACAGCTGCTGGCTACTACCAAGATATGAATATCACTATTGCACCCTTAGGGAGATCTTGCTGAGTTCACTGTGTAGCTCAAAGACATCACTGCTGGGCAGGACTATTAGAGCCTTCTCTCTCTTGGCATCATGTAATTACCTTTTGGTACCGTGAAAGCTAGTCTTCAAGGAGGAGGCTTTCAGATCAAATCTAGCTTGAGTACTATGTATGAAGACCTTTCAGCAATAGGGCTTTACCTTCAACCAAGGGCAATGACAATAGCTTAAAATTGTTTGGCGATCTCTTGGACTCCTCTGACCAACAATTTGAAAGGAGAGTTCTCATTCCTAGAACTGGGGTTGGATGGCTGCCGTTATTTTCCGAGTGGCTTACGCTGATGTTTTTAAGTGTTTTCAGCTCCTTTTCCTCAAAGGGTTTAAGAGCTTCAGATCTTTGATCTATTTGATGTTGATTTTGTTTTGCACAGGGTGAGAGAAAAGGATTTAGTTTCCTGTGGAAATCTAGTTTCCCTGCTGTTTATTTGAGAAGGCTGTCTATTCTCTAGTGTATTGTTTTGACATCTTTGTCAAAAATTGGGTCATTGCAGCTTGTATGGGTTTATATCTACTCTGTTCTGTTGACTTTATGTCTGTTTGTGTGCCAGATCCTGTGGCTTTGGCCTTGTAATCTAACTCGGAAGCAGGCATGACATTAAAATCTGGCATTGGCTTTTTTTTTTTCCTTCTTAAAATCAAGTTGGCATTAGTCTTGATCCCTCTTTTCTTTTTCTCCTTTCTCATCTTTTTGTGACTCTGGCCACAGTCTTAACCTTCCTTATTCATTCTTTCTCTCTTTCTCTCTTCTTTTCCCCTCCCAATTTTAGCCACTTGAATATCATCTTTTTTGTGTAATTAATCTAATGAAAATTTGTCAAAATTTTCTCTCACAAGAATCAATTTAATATTTTCTCTTCTCTATTTTTATCATTTTTCTAATCCTTAGTACTTATTCTTTATTCCTTGTGTGTGTAGTTTTTCTCTTTATATATTCTTACAGAAGAATTTAGGTTATCAGTTAGCACTTGGGTTGGCAAGATATATTTTTTCTTCTATATATTACTCTTATATATTGTTTGCAGTTAGAATCATCTCAAAGTATTTCCCAAATCCATCCTCACCTTTTTCCTGCTTTTTTTTCTTGTTATTAACCCCTAATTTAATTTTACTGCAGCTTATGAATATACTTTGGTATTTTACTTAAATTCCAAACTATCAACATTGCAACAAAGAATCAGTATGCTAAAATAAATGTTAAGATATTCTATACTTATATTAAGTGCTCACAATCTGTTGGGTGATTTCTTTTTTTTATAGATGTATGTATTTTTTGTATATGAGTACACCATTGCTCTCTTCAGACACACAAGAGGGCATCAGACCCCATTACAGATGGTTATGAGCCACCAGGTGGTTGCTGGGAATTGAACTCCAGACCTCAGGAAGATCAGTCGGTGCTCTTAACCACTGAGCCATCTCTTCAGCCCACGAGTGATTTATAGGACATTTCTAGAGTTCACAACCAAATATGGCCAGTGCCTCCTTTGTGGGACACACTCCTTTAAAACCTGTTGATGCTTGTTTTATTGTCAAGCATATGATGTATCTCGGGGATGTTCATGTGCATTTAAAAAGCATATTTTGTTATAATTCTGAACCATGTATGCAAGGAGGATTTCCTACAAGCACAAGGGCGTGTTTGTTTTTCCCTGTAATTGGTGTCTTCACTGTAGCAAGACAGATGGAACCCTGCTGGTCAAGAGAGAACTAACTGTAAAGCCAATCTCCAAGGGTAGAAGAGTGCAATGCCATCACGTGGAGTTATTTAGCTAACACTCCTATTTCTGATAACGTCTCTCAGTACTTCAAACACAGTGATATATGGAGGGAGATGGAGGGGGGGTGCTTAGGCCACCAAAGGTGATGTTTCAATTAATTATCTCTGTTCTTGGGAGATGAGTTCTAACACAGTTCAGTTAAAATTAATTTAAATCTAAAATCTGTGCTAGAACACGTGCTGTGTGTCAGACAATATCCACAGTATAGGAAATAGTTCTTAAACTTTATAGCTTGTATATTCTAAAAAAAGGACTTTAATATGAAAGGTAAAGAATTCTATTCTGAAGTGTGAAAAGGTATGATGGGATGGTTGTGGGTGGAGCTTGATAGTAGAGTGCTTGCATGCATTACACTCTGTTTCTGTCCCTAGCGTGGGGGAGGGAGGAGGGAAAAAGGAGGGGATGTGACAGAAGCAATGTAAACAGTTACCAGGCAACATTTAAATCACTCAGAGATCTTAAGATTTTAAGTGTAGGATGAGAAATAGGTCCAATACTGAGTGACACATACTTCGTTATCCTGCCTTCTGGGTTTGGAATGTGAGTGCACACCCCAAAAATCCAGAAAAGAATGATGGCTTGCCAGAACTGGACCGGACACAGGGAGGGTCGGGTAAGGAGTCACAGTTCCTTTGCATAGCACTGTGACTACAATGAACAGTCATGTTCTGCACATTTGGAAGTGTCCAGAAGAGAGGATTTTTGAACATTGCATCTCGGAGACAAGGTAAATGTTTGAGACAGTGGGCATGCAGTGATCCTGCTTTGATCACTGAAAAATGCATCCATGCATGGAAACCACATTACATATATTTGCCCAATTGGTGTCAAATAGAAAATAAACAAAAATGAAATAAAACAAGTCTTACAAACTTACAGTCAAAGGTAACTTTTAGATTTTTGTTTTGTTTTGTTTTTGAGACAGGGTTTCTCTATGTAGCCTTGGCTGTCCTGGAACTCACTTTGTAGACCAGGCTGGCCTCGAACTCCGAAATCCGCCTGCCTCTGCCTCCCATGTGCTGGGATTAAAGGCGTGCACCACCACTCCCGGCTTAGATTTTTTATTACACATTTAAATATGGTGAACCGTGAAGTTATACATTTTTGATCTCCCTTCTGTTTCGTTACCTTGTTGATAAGTGTAAAGTTTCTAAGTAGTAGCAGACAGTAGAATAACTGTCCTTTAAGCACATGTGCTGAATAGTTTAATGCCGAGACTTTTCCAACCCTGTGATCTATGTTTTCTTGGCTCCCACATGCTCTTAGATGCTTAGACTCAAAACCTCAGAGACCTGTTCATTCACTCACACTCCTTGAGACTTACTCACTTTGGCATCAGTCAGCTGCTGAGAGACTTGGTTTTTCCTCCTGAGACAACCTCTCTCTTTCCGGATTGCCATTATAGCTACAGTTCTGATTCTCATGTCTGGGCCGTGTCATGGCCCCTCTAACCGACCCCTTTAGCTTTCAACTTAACCTTATAGATTATAATTTTTCTCTAAAATCATTGTGATTCCTTATAAACTTTCCACAACTTTCAAAGCTGACGAAGTCTGGGTTAGATATGGGTTTTAGTGGTCGTCCTCCTGGTTCTAACTAGGGTATACTTAGATTGCTTTTCTGAACACGCCTGCTGCTGTAGCCGTTCCTGGTTAGACCTTTCCCGGAAGTTGGTGCTGTACTTTTGTAATCCAGAGTTCCACTTCTGTCTTCTCCAAAGACACCTTTACTTATTTATTGAACTCATTACCTACCCTTCCAGAGCCCACTCACTTCCCGCCGACTCTAGCAAGCATTTGCACTGTAAACCTTCCTTCTCTGCTGTCTCCACAGTTGTATTGATATAGCGGTATTCTGACAGATCACTGCCTGTTGTCTTATACAGCACCACACATGGCCCTCGGCTTTCTTATTTAATGTAAAGACTGTCTTTTTGTGTTGTTTTATTCCAACCAACCTTCCCTTCTCCGAGTTTTGAAGCTCCTGAGGACTCAGAAATATGTTTGGATTGAATTAAAGGTTCTTTGGGACCCCACTGTGGGCATCTGAGTGACATAAAATTGGGATATAATCTGACGTTAGAGCGCAGGATTAACTATGCACGTCTTTGTGAGAATGGAACCCGAGGACCCTCGACACTTGTTGGATTTCTAAACGACATTCTCCACCTGCAGCTGCTTTCTGAATTTCACGTGGCTTATTTAAAAATTGGAAGCCGGGCGTGGGGCGTGGTGGCGCACGCCTTTAATCCAAGCACTCAGGAGGCAGGGGAAGGCAGATTCTGAGTTCGAGGCCAGCCTGGTTTACAAAGTGAGTTCCAGGACAGCCAGGGCTACACAGAGAGAAACAAGAAACCCTGTCTTGAAAAAACCAAAAAAAAAAAAAAAAAAAAAAAAAAAAAAAAAGAAAAGGATATCATTGATGCAAAATGTGCAATGTTAAACATTGTTCCAGAGTATCCATCAGAACTAGATTCTACACTTGATCTTAGCCAAAAGGCCGAGAAGCGATCAGAACTAGATTCTGAATGCAAATAAATTGTTGTCTGACACATTAATGTAAATGTTGAAAAAAAAAAAACCTGAAAAAGGTATGAGAGCAACTGTTTGGGATACACTTATGAGGGAACGCTGTTTTGATTTTCAGAAATAACTTTTACCATTCTTATTTATTCTTTGGTAATTGTATGTATGCCACAAAGTATTTAGATCACACCCACCTCTGGTTATCAGCCTGCTGAGGCCAGCACTGTTCACTGCTTTGTATTTTTCTTCCACTAGAGGGCAGCAAAGATTCACGATTGGATAACACTTTTTTTTTTTTTTTTTTGAATATAGTTTCGCAAGCACACTTGGACGAAATACATTTGCCAATAATTATAAAACACACTTTCTAGCTTTCTGATAAACTGTGAAGTAAGCTAAAGCGATATGTTTTCTCTTAGTAAAGTACTCTGCGCTTCACTGAAGAGCAGGGCTCCTGCCTTGGTCTTTCAAACTCACCTCCTGTTTCATCCATCCACACAGCAAACATGTGTTACGCTCTGTTCCATGCTGGGAGCTGTGCAGTCCTTATTATCAGACACAGTTTTTGCTCCAAAGAACTCTGTCTTATGGCAAGTCATGTCCACACTAAAAGCAGGGCAATATACTCGTAGAAGACACAATACATTGTACAGCGTGGCTATTTCCTGTTGTATTATTATTTCACTACTCACAATAGCTATAAGAGGTAAGAATTCATATTCCCATATTCTTGGATGGAAAATAGATCACAGAGACTTTTAAGCATTGGGGGCTTGGGCTTTGATCTGTTAAAGAAACTTGCTTGCTGGTCCAGGGTTCCAGCATGAACAGGCTTCATCCTCAAACCTTGTGTAGCACTTCCTCCTTGTAAAGGGCAGTCCCTGTCCCTGGAGGAGGAGAGGAGCGAGCAAGCTTATTTGTAACTCGCCCCTGGGAAGGAGGGGGACTGAAAGATAAGCACACCCAGTTTATTCTCCCAAAGCTACCTGTCAGATACGCCACTGTCTCCGCTGAGCTGAGAGAAGTCAGAAAAGTTGCTTCATAGGGAGGAAAAAAATCTTCAAGTGATAGCATTACATCTATCAGAAGGTGCCTGGTGACTGTGCTTCTGTCTTTCGCAAACATGTCTGTACCAGAAAAGATTTGAGGCTGCTAGTGGGTCATCTCTATTATTTGGGTTTTGTGGTTTGCAGGAATATGCTATGATTTAACTTTTACACAAATGTCATGTGTTTTTGCTTTTGACTTTGCTATCTAGTTGTTTGGGTTTTGCTGGTTTTGTTTTAATTTTCATTTTTCTGATTCAGTAGAGATTCTAAAACCTGGGAGAACTCTGTTTGCACAGCCCATCTTTCTGGCATCTAACTCTTTCATCATCTGTAACTTCTCATTAGCTTGGCTGGCACACCCCCTACCACACTCTGTATCCAATGAGAAAAATTTCCAGGATGCTCCAGCTTTATACAAACACCCCTTAAAGCCTCGTAAGATCCTTTTCTGATTGTATTTAGACAGTCTTCTGGTCTTAATTTTATTTCTCTCTCAGAAGGTGATCGTGTTGATTAGCTGATGAATAAATGCCCTTGGATATTCTATCTCTCGCTATGAATTATTTATTTATCCACTTCACGTTAACCCTTCTTTGGGTCCTGCTGTTTATGTCAGAGACTATGAGTCAGGGCACTGAATGAGTTGTAGATTCTGAACCAGCGGACCTCCCAGTCATTCAGAACCACCCTTCTCTCATAAGATGCCGGACCCCAGAAAACGATCACCGCTAAAGAGAAGAAACCTGGGTTTTAACTATCAAGGCCACGGACATGTTGAGTCAGCTTCTTGGGGGTAAAAGGAATAAAGTGCTTCTGAGTTCCAAGTTTGGGGAAAAAGAGATGAAAGCAGAGTGCTTAGAGATGACTAAAAATAAGTGAAAGAACCTGAGACAAAATGGAGCCAAGAAGAGAACAGAGAGTGGAAGAGAGGCAATGGAGAATGACCTGAGAGATGCAGAACATCTCAGCCTAGGGCTTCATCAAGGGCTTCAGACAGCAGGTGGCACAATGCACCCAGTGACTGTCGTTAGAATCTTTGTGCAGTCAACCACTTTACCTTCTCAGCAGCCAAGCGGCACAAACAACATTGCCATAAAAATTAGTACAAAAAAAAAAACCCCACAAATCCTAAACTTCCTAGGTAATACTTTTAGCAGGAAAAAAAAAATCAATAATGTATTGATAGACTTTGGTCTGCAGGGAAACAAACAGTTAAAGTGGGATTAAAAAGCAAGTGCCACCCTAGGTATGGTCTGACGTCCCTTAAAGATGCAAATTAAGCGGAGACTCTGAA
The DNA here is from genome assembly GCF_978045245.1 of Mus caroli. NCBI lineage: Eukaryota > Metazoa > Chordata > Mammalia > Rodentia > Muridae > Mus > Mus caroli. The sequence continues at coordinate 35,952,609 of NW_028227272.1, forward strand.
ATGCTACTTAGGAAAGTTACAATTAGCCGCAGTAATAATTGTGCTCTTTGGTTCTTGCTTTGTTTTACAGTGACTCTAATTAAAGGCCTAGTGATGTCGGAAAGTCACATTAATTATTCATCTGCAAACATTTACATAGACTTCCCTGCTCCCCTTCAATAAATTATCAACTTCACATCTCCATAATTTAATCAAAATGACTAAAAATACACCATCTCAAGCAATGGCTCCTCCTCGCTGGTCTTTGTCTCTTCAGTGTTATTTGTGAGGAGAGAAGACCTCCAACTGTTAACAAGAAAGGAGAGAAGAGAATTCTGTCTCTGGAAAATTGTGGAGACAGTACTTGCTTTTTTTTCCCACACTGTCATATTGATTGGTAGAAGGCTGTAGTTTGCAAGTGTCTAATTTTTTTTTTTCTTGAGCAAGATGAGAGGTGCCATGGAATTGTGTTATTATTAAAACCCGAATGCTGCTGTGAGTATTAATAGAAACAGAATAGTTAAGAATACAGGGACACATCTCCCCATGATGATTCCTTATGTGGGGAACGGACACTTCAACAGCTTTGCATTGAGAACCCGCAAAAATGGAAAGAAGTTCCCAGGGTTTGCATGTGAGGTCAAGAGAGTCTTAGCAAAGCTAGGAATTCAATTTAAGGGGGAAGAATCTTATTACAAGTTGGAGCATCTTCTGGGTATATGCCCAGGAGTGGTATAGCTGGGTCCTCAGATAGTACTATGTCCAATTTTCTGAGGAGCCACCAAACTGATTTCCAGAGTGGTTGTACCAGCTTGCAATCCCACCAGCAATGGAGGAGTGTTCCTGGAGTAAATATGGAGCTGAAGTGTAGAGCAGAAACTGAAGGAAAGGCCATCCAGAAACTGTCCCACTTGGGGATTCATCCCATAAACAGTTACCAAACCCAGACACAATTGTAGATGCCAAGAAGTGCATGCTGAAAGGATCCTGATATGGCTATCTCCTAAGAGGCCCTAACAGAGCCTTACAAATATGGAGGCAGATGCTCACAGCCAACCATTGGACTGAGCTCTGGGTCCCTAATAGAGGAGTTAGAGAAGGGACTGAAGGGATTTGCAAGCCCATAGGAAGAACAACAATATCAACCAACTAGACCTTCTAGAGCTCCCAGGGACTAAGCCATCAAACAAGGAGTACACATGGCTCCAGCTGCATATATAGCAGAGGATAGCCTTGTCATGCATCAATGGGAGGAGAGGTCCTTGGTCTTATGAAGGCTTGATAGATGCCCCAGAGTAGGGAAATCAAGGGTGGGGAAGTGGAAGTCGGTGGATGGAGGAACATCCTCATAGAAGCAGGGGGAGGGAAGATGAGATAGGGGGTTTCTGGGAGGAGGGGAAACCAGGAAAGGGGATAACATTTGAAATGTGAATAAAGAAAATATCCAATAAAAAGAAAAAAAAAGAAAAGTAAAAAAAAAGAGAAAGAATCTAAGGAAACAAGTGTTCAATTCAATGGATTAAGTAGTTACTTAGTTGGTCTATAACTCTTAAACATGAGCTGGCATCCAGGCAGTCAAACCCAAGGACTCCTGACCCGAAGGGTGGTGATGGGGAAAATGCACACTTTGGAGTCAGCTGTACTCAAGCTCAAATCTCAATTTTGATTTTCAATAGTTTCTGACCTTTTAAAAAGTCTTATTAAACTTGATAATGTCCTTGGTTGAGGATCACTGACTGCAAGGTACAATGGCCTCTTCAGAATAAATACAGTGAGCTTGCTGTAAGGAACACAAAAGCCAGGCATTGTGGAGAAGGACAGACTGCAGACAGCTTTCCATTTTTGCAAGTGTTCTAGAGCATCTTAATTCTGGTTTCTGTAAAAAAAAAAATTGTATTTTCTGAAGGGTTGCAAAACTAGCTAACTAGCTAGCTAACTAACTAACTAACTAACTAACTAACTAAGTAAGTAACAAAAAAAATCTGTGTTTATAATTCAAAAGACTTAAAACTCTTTAAATGGTAATACTCCCCAGTTGACTTAGAATCCCAGCCCACTCTCTCAAAAGTCTGTTTTGGGGACAGAAATCAACAAGTGGGTCCTAGAATTCATACAAATATCCCAGAGACCCAGGATAACCAATGAAACCCTGAAAAAGAGAATGTCCTTATGGATTTCACAGTTTCCTATAAAGTTATAAGGACCAAGCAGGAGTGGATCTGGCATGGAGACAGACTTTTAAAATGTGCACATACTTGTGGTCTAATTGTTTATCAAGCTTATCCTTGATTGGGTCCTAGAATTCATACAAATATCCCAGAGACCCAGGATAACCAATGAAACCCTGAAAAAGAGAATGTCCTTATGGATTTCACAGTTTCCTATAAAGTTATAAGGACCAAGCAGGAGTGGATCTGGCATGGAGACAGACTTTTAAAATGTGCACATACTTGTGGTCTAATTGTTTATCAAGCTTATCAACAATAGTCTTTAAAGAGAGCCTCTCACAGCTGGGATAGCACCATGCACAGCAATGGAACTAGACTCCTATGCCACAACACATGCAAAGATTAACCTTGGATAAGGGTCCTATCCACAGAAAGTAAAAGTTCCAAAACTCAGGTAAAGAGGTCCATGTTCTCATGAACTCAGATTAGAGGGTGCTTCTTCTCCCCAGCTTTTCTCTTTTCTCCTCCTCCCCCTTGTTTCTTTGAGTTATTGAATAGCCAAGGATGGCCTTGAACTTTTAACTGCAACACCAAAAGTGCAGGCATCAAAAGAAATAATAGATAAGTTGTCTACACCAGGGCTAAAAGTATTTGTGGGTTGTTTTGTGTTCCTATAGACTGAATTCTAGTCTCCATGCTCACTGAGCATACATACTATCTGAGTCACACTCCCTTTCAACTACATCAACAGATAGTATGGAGCAAATGAAAAGATAACCCACAATACATGGGGAGATTATTTGCAAATCATTTATCTTGATAAGGCCCAATATCCAGAATATATCAAGAGTTGCTGTGACTACATATGATAAAAGGACCTGGAAAGACAACCCAATTAAAAATTTGGCAAAGGACAGGAATAAGATAATAATAATAATAATAATGATAATATTTCTCCAAAGATGTGGAAACTCCCAGTAAGTATTTAAAAAGATGCCCAGTGTCATAGGAATCAGGATAAGGGAAAGTCAAAGCCATAGAGAAACATCACCTAGGCCAGGAAAGCTACAACCAGGGTGGTCCTAAGTGGCTGTGGAAGATGGAGAGATGAGAACTCTTATACATGACTAGTGGAATTTGAGATAGGACCGCTGTTTTAGCTTAGTCTGGCACAGAGTGTGTTCTCTTAGTGTGAAGTGTCCTATGAAGCCAACTCTATAAATAAAATAGGTTAGTTGTGGGGAGCCATTCCAGACTTCCTGGCCAGCCGGATGGATGGAAATCTACTCCAGGTAGTAAACAAGCCCATGTTTGGTGGATGACCCGCCCTTAATCCCTGATTGGCTGAGCAAGCCTGCCTGGTGAGGTGATGTGACCTGTGGTAATTGGTGGGGGCGTGGTTGTGGCTGGAGTGGAGAAAAACACTTGTAATCGGGGAGGCTGGGGGATTTTAAGAAAGAAGCTGCCTGAATAAAACTGCTTTAAGAAGAACCGGTGGTTGCTTCTTTCTTGCTGGTCGAGTTGGACGCAACAGTTAGTGGTTATCTGGGGATAAGAGGTAGTGTGAGAAAGGCAAGTGACTGCCGATGAATGTGAGGTTAATTTGGGGACGAGGAAAATGTTCTGATTCATTGTGGTGACAGTCGTACAACTCTACAAATATGGTCAAGCCCTTTTGTCATACATTTTAATTGTATCATGATGGTTGAAGAGTATCTTAATACAATTTTTTAAAAAAAAATTTATATCTTCTGACTTATGACTGCATAGGGTAGGGCTTTTCATGCTGTGAATGGTTAGTGCTAATTATCGACTTGACTGGCTCTGGGATTACCTGGGAGATCAGTCTGTGGCGGATTATTTTGATTAATTGATGTAGAAAGATAGGACCACCAACTACCGAAAGTACCTACCCGGATTCTCTTTTATTGTGTGGTTTTACTTCTTATAAGATAGAAAGAGCCATGCTTGTACATAGCACCTGTTGCAGTTCCTCAAAGCACAGTCATCCAGGAGAGCAGCGTGACAGAGCTTGTGCTACTTAAATGAGGATTGGTCTTGACATGTCTGTATGTTTTGGGATCATAAGAATTCTCCCAGGCTTATGGACTTGACAACATGTTAAACTCATTTTTCTCTCAACATCTTCCAGGCCATGGAAAGTTTCCTCCCCCCAAAGAATTGTGAAATGACAGTGATGAACTGGAAGCCATGGAGTGACTCACTTTGACTGTGAGCCTCTTGGGTGGGCTTGATGTCCATGGAAGCTGAAGCCCGTAGGGTGGGGTTTCTGCCCACGATAACCTCGTGTTGGAACACAAAATGCCTCTCTTAAAACAGTGAAATATCTATGTGCACAAAAGCCTAGCAAATGACAAGGCAGTCTATGGGAAATGCTGTGTAAATTCTGTAGCCTCAGTTTTGAAGTTCTGATAGAAAGTGCAACTATTTAATTCATGTCATTGAATTTGACTTTGATAGTAAGTTTAAAGTTAACCAGATAGTGTGCAGTTTTGCTCAGCTTCATTGATGACAGAAAACAGATTATGGCACCAATTGCTCTGGCAGAACCATATATGGAGAAATCTGTATCCCTCATAAGTTTTTTTTAAATTTATTTACATTTCAAGTGTTACCCCCTGACCCAGTTTTCCCCCTCCCAGAAATTCCCCTATCCCATCCCCCTACCCCCTGCTTCCACCCACCCACTCACTCTTGCTTCCCCGCCCTTAATTCCCCTACACTGGGGCATCTATTGAGCCTTTATAGGACCAAGGACCTCTCCTTCCATTGATGCCTGACAAGGCCCTCTTCTGCATAAGCAGCTGGGGCCATGTGTAGTCCTTGGTTACATTCTGTATAACTTATCACAGTATTAAATCTACTTAGTAGCTTTAAGTATCATATGTCAAATTATACCAAACATTTACAGTAGCCAAATAATTAAGGGGCTACTATGGAGGCTTTTATATTCTTGGCTTCTTTTTAAGATTGTATTTAATTATTTTTACTTAGGTGCATGTGCATGTGCATGTGCGTGTCCACAGAGGAAGGTGTCAGATCTTGAGCTGAAGTAACAGGTGCTTGTGAGCTGCTAGACTTGGGTGCTGGGAACTGAACTGTGGTTCTTCATGAGGATAGCCAGCATCCTTAACTGCTGAGCCTCATCATGGCTCATTCCTAATGGCTACTTTAAGACCCCAAACCACTTAATACAATAGACATGAGAAAGTGGAAAGAGGACTGGATTTGAGTGGATTTGTATCAATCTTCCCATTATTAGCACAATAATGTCCTGTGCCCTTTGTATATATCACTACCCTTTAAACAGCTAACAGACTAGTTCCATGAACTTCTACATCATTAAACAGCATCATAAAGAATATATTATATTATATTATTATGTTATATTATTATAGTAGATATATACACACTCATAATGGCTGACACAAACAGTAGCAATGTGTGTCTGAACTCACCTTTGGGATACAGATGTTTGCTTATTCTTAGAGCCCAAGTCATATCACTGTGTCCACACCAACTTTTCTAGCTCTCTTTGTGACTTTGACAATGTAATGGTGATGGGGCTTTGAGTTTCCTTTATCTCTTCAGACCTTAATGGCAGCAATCATCTCATAGTTCAAGTGCATTACCAGGAGACTGTAAGTAGGGGACAATTTCATTGTGACATACATAAGATCCATCATTCAATGTAAGGATTTTCTGTGGTTAGAAGCTAGTGAGAAATCATTGTCACCCATGTGTCCTCCATCCTGGGGTAGGGGGAAAGTATGTGGGTTCACTGTTGGGCATGGCCGTTGGGTGCTGGGCTTTAAGGAAGTGGCAAGACACCAATCAGAGATTCACAAAATGCAGTGTGAGATGTAGGAAGCCCAAGCCAGTATCACCCGACTCCTGGGAATCTAGTTGCCACTAGAAAGCCACACAGAGAAGTCAGAAACTAAGTACTGGGGGTCCACAGGGCTTCGGGCTGCAATGAGGCCAGGGCCATTGGAGGCCCTCAGGCTGAGGACGACGTCTAGCCCTGGGCTGGGGCTGGGAGCTCCAGTTTAGCTCATCTGTGAAGGTAGCAGCAGTTGTATGGAAGTACAGAGAGGCCTTCTATGAGAGACTTAGGCAATGTGGCTCTGTGTGCAAAGACCTTCTCCATGCTCCCCAACAGCAGTTTAGAGGAAAAGACAGTCCTTGGTTCCAAACTGCTTATTGATTGTTCATTGTGGAAAATGAATGCATACCAACTTCTCAGAGTGGACCAGAGATTAAATACCCTTTGCAGGGAGAAAAGTCTAGGAAGGGAAACTTATTGCTAAACCCTCAGGGCCTCTAGGGACCTCATTATCATGGAGAACTCTGTTCTGGGCTACATTACTGATGTGGGGAGTGTGACACACATGTGTTCCAGGCCAGGAATCTGGTAGGGATCAGGGAGGCACCTACCATCTTAGTTGTGTGTATCCAAGTTTCCAGGGTCTCAGACCTGCTCTACCTTATCAAGTTTCCTGGTAAGCTCTTCTGCAGTCAGAGCCCTGCAAGAAAACTAGGCACTTTGACCCTGATTTGGGCCTTTCTGTAGTTAGCTGGTTCTGCTTTCAGTATTTCACTATCTAAGAATTGAAGTGGAAGTTTCTGGATTGAAGTGTTTGAGAACACTTATTAAAAGTAGGTTTAAAAAAAAACCTAAGCCTACAGGTGGTGCCCAATGTGGCTTAGGCATAACGGGTAATTCTTCTCTGAATGTGGTAGAAGAAAGGTCAGGTTATGAGGGGTTAGCAAAGTTCTTTACGGAGGATGGCAAAATATGGCCCTGGGTGGTCTTCTACCTTGTTCCTGGAAGGTTTTCTTTTCTTTTTTTCTTCTTTTTTCTTTTTTTTTTCTTTTGGTTTTGTTTCATGGTTTTCATATATACGCACTTGAAAAAGATTAGGGGGAAAGTTGAAAATTGTCTTATGTTAGAGAAGATTGCAGAGTTGGCTAAGCATGTAGAGAGTTTGTGAATAGAGGGAGAAGCACTCTGGAAGCAAAAGGAGCCAGTGGAAAGAGAGAAACAGGGTTCAGGCTTGGTGTCTAAGAATGGGAATGTACCACACAATTAAATAGGGGAGCAACATAGTCTAGAAGTTAAACTGCTGGCTAGCCCTGCTCCATGCACTTTCACTTCTGGGTGACCAGAGCACCTCCATGAAACTAGGTGCCTGGAAGAACAGGAAATTGTACAGGTAGGTGCAACTGGATAGTGATCAGTCAAGTGCACTACCAGAGGATTTGTTTGGGTCTACACAGGTACTTTCACCCTTCTCAGTCTTTGTACAGCATATGCCTGATAATGAAAGTCCTGACTATAATGAGTTGACCCAGCATTCAAACGGAATGCTAGATCTAAAGCATCTTAAAGAGGCTATAATATTGTATGGATAGCACTCTCCATTTGTTAAAGAAATGTTAAATACTTGGGATACGAAAAATAGGGTTATTCCCCAAGATTGGAAGGGACTACTTTAGAAGCTGGACAACCATTACAATGGTTATCATGGTGGAGGCATGAAACCACAAAAATAGAACAACAGAATATAGTGGGCAGGGTGGGGGGATGTTACTAAAGACCAACTGCTTGGTGAAGGGCATTATGCTGCTTTACAAGAACAAATCTGATCTGATGATGGCAAAATTGAACAATGTTATGCTGGGGCTTTAAGAACCTGGGATATGATTGAGGAGTCTGGAGAAAAATCTACCTCATTTATGAAGGTAATACAGGGACCTGGAGAAGCACTCAACGACTTCTTACAGAGATTGGGTTCAGGTATAAATTGATCTGAGCTACGGTTCTCGCCGGCAAGAACACACTCAGACAACCGGATTCTTCTGCAGCAAAAAGCTTTATTGCTTCTTCAGGAGGGAAGACCCTGACCCCAGAAAATGGCGTTGCTTATATAGCCCTCAGCCATGGTGTTTCAGCACCTGATGTGGCGTGTCAGCTCCTGATTCGTTGCTCGCCCATCACCCCATTACTACGCCCCAAGATAGGCAGTGACTAGGCATGAGTTCACTCTCGCACCTGCGTACAAGGCTTGTTGTTTATTAGTTAGGCACAGCGGAGGCCATCGCCATCTTATAATGGCAATTGCTCGCAGCACGGCTCTCCACAATAAATAGAGCCATATCAGACCCCAGAATCAGATAGTCATTGCTAGAAACTGGCCTCTGAAAACTTGAATATTGAATGCTAGAGAGCAATCAGACCATTGAAAACACAAGAAGCACCAATAGACAAATGGATAAGGGAAATTAATTAGAAATAGAATCACATCATCAGAATTTTGAAAGAAGATAGTTACCATTAAAAAAAAAATCTTGAAGCCCAAGAAGAAGGAAGACCAAAGTGTGGATGCTTCAGTGCTTCTTAGAAGGGGGAATAAAATATTCACAGGAGGAAATATGGAGACAAAATGTGGTGCAGAGACTGAAGGAAAAGTTGTCCAGAGACTGCCACATCTGGGGATCCATCCCATATACAGCCAGCAAACCCAGACGTTATTGTGGATGCTGGGAAGTGCTTGTTGACAGGAGCCTAATATGGCTGTGTCCTAAGAGGCTCTGCCAGAGGCTGACAAATAAGGAGGCAGATGCTTGCAGCCAACCATTGGACTGAGCGCGGGGGGGGGGGGGGGTCCCCGATGGAGGAGTTGGAGAAGGGACTGAAGTAGCTGAGGGGGTTTGTAGCCCCATGGAGGGAGCAACAATGTCAACTGGCCAGCCCCCACCCTGGCCCTGGAGTTCCCTGGAACTGGACCACCAACCAAAGAATATACATGGAGGGACCCATGGCGCTGGCTGCATATGTGGCAGAGGATGGCCTTGTTGGACGTCAGTGGGTGAGAGGCCCTTGGGCTGGAGAGTGTTCGATGTCCCAATGTAGGGGAATGCCAGGGTGGGAAGACGGGAGTGTGTGGGTGGGTGGGGGAGTACCCTCATAGAGGCAGGGGGAGGGGGGATGGAATGGGGGCTTCTGAAGGGGAGACCTGGAAAGGGGGAGATGTTTGAAATGTAAATAAAGAAAATATCCAATTAAAAAAAAAGGACGATACAAACAAAAACAAACAAACAAAAAATACCCCCAAAAATCTAGCCTGGTCTGAAGAGATGGCTCAGTGGTTCAGAGCACTGACCGTACTTCCAGAGGTCCTGAGTTAAATTCCCAGCAACCATGTGGTGGCTCCCAACCATCTGTAATGGGATCTGATGCCCTCCTCTGGTGTGTCTGAAGACAGCTACAGCGTATTCCTGTATATAAAATAAATAAATAATTCTATAACAACAATAACAGCAACAACAACAACAAAAAGCAACCAACCAAACAACCAACCAAACAAACAAAACCCCTCAAATCACAGTCACTTAAAAAAAAATCTAAGCCTACAAAGAGTTTTCATTCTTTTTCTCAAACTGCATCAGGATTTGCTTAGGATTGCCTTGCCCCAAAGATTTGACTTCACTTCAAGACTAGGTTAGAACAGTCCTCAGCCTCTTTGTCAATTTCTTCTTTTCTGGAACCTATAAAGTGTTTCCTTCCTCTGTTTCTTCTCTGTGGCTCAGGCTATAGCCTAGTACCCATGGTGATGTGCCTGCCTGAGCCACCGGAGTAATGGCATTACAAGTATGAGTCACCACACCTGGCCCCTTCCTTTACTTCTTGCTTTCCATCTCTAAGGAAAATAGATTGCTTGATTTTTAAGTAGTTACCAAAGTGGACAATCAGCCTGTTAAACATGGCTCTCTTCATGTTTGCCGGCACACAGTGGTTAAGATATGGAATCAAGCGAGGTGAACATTAACAGATGATGAGATTTACGCAGGATGGGTATATATAATCAAAGGCATATTGCTTGACTACAGGGAAGAAGTACCACGGAAGACATCATGTTTAACAAAATAAGGCAGATGCAGTAAGAAGCACTTTGTGTTCTCAAATGTATGTGAAAGCTAAAAACAGCCAAGCAAAACCAACCCAAAAACAAAACACCAAAACAGTTGAACTCAGTTCAGATCAGAATAGCGATGATTAGAACCTCGAGGGATCTGGGGGAGGAGGAAGACTGGAGCGGTTGCTCTACAGTGTGAAGTCCCAGTTAGACTAAAGATCTGGTGCTTTTAATACAGTGAAGTGACTACAGCAAATAAAATGTTTATTCCAAACACCCAGAATAATTATAAACTGTAAAGAAATGAGAAATACCTATCTTGACTTAATCACTACATATCGTGTGTGTCTGTGTGTGTGTGTGTTGAATTATTACATTGAGCAGCAGAAATCCGTACAATTAAAGAGCAAAGGAAAAAGTAAAAAAAAAAAAAAAAAAAAAAAAAAAAAGCTTTCCTTTTCTGTCTTCACTTCTTCACAGCCCACCACCATCCAGCTGGGATGTCTTGGGAAAGGGCTACGAGTCAACGGAATTCTTCCTCTCATTCTTTCTTTAACCTTTACATAGATCTGATCCTTGGCAACTCATATGACTTCAGATGTGCTCAGCTCATTCAGGGCGGTATGGCTGTAGAATATCTTTTGATAATTCATACATCTCCATCTATGGCTTCTATGACATTTGCCTTGGTTTTCTTTCTCTAGTCTATGTTCCTCTAGTCTATATTTGGATAATATTCCCTTGAGGGCTGTTTTTCATTTAATCATTCTTTGATTTCTTTGTTGATTGATTCTATAAAGATTAGAGTGCCTACTTACTGTGCACGAGATACTGTTAGGTACAGAGGTATAAAAACACAACGAAGCCTTTGTCTTCATAGACCTTAATTGTTTTTATGTTTTTGGTCATTGAACTTGGATCTCACACTTGCTCACATGCTAGGCAGGGGCTTCACCGCTTTCTCTCTCCAGCCCTTTAAAGCTTTTATTGAAGACAGGGTAGGGCTTGAACTTGTGATGCCCCTGCTTCAGTTTCCTGAATAGTTAGCTGGGTTCACAGCCCAGTGCCACCATGTTTGGCTTAGGGATTTTAATTTTTACCTGAGGTGTGGCAACCCTTTCCTCCAGAAAGCCACCTCCTAATTTTGGAATCTATGAATACATTAAGCTATACCACAAAGAGGGGTTAATGCTGCAGATGGAATAAAAGGTGCTAATCAGCACTCAGGAATATTTAACATCAGCCCAAGTGAAATGCAGAGCAAAAATATTGTTCGCCACCATGTGGTGTCAAATACTAGCACTGCACACAAGTATAGTACACACTGAGGGAAAGCATCAAAGTATGGCGAGATTGGAGAACTATGGTGAATCTATTGTATAAACTTCTACCTGGAAAGGTCCAGGGGATATATCCTTCACTCCTGTGAAAACGGAATTTGTGACAAGGCCTTGAATGCTTAATCAGAGCTACTTGGTGTACGACTGGAGTATCAGAGCATTTCCATCATGGCGGTGCACCATGTTATTCTTACTAGAATACACACTTACTCTGTATGGATTTTCCTTTTCCTGCCCACAGTGCTTCTGCCAAGACTAGGATTTGTAGAAGGCTGTAGCTGCTGTCAGGGTGTTTCACATAAGCATCATTTCTGACTAAGGAAGCCATCAGGGGGCCAGCTGATGGAATTCATCTGTCTTGTCATAGGCCTGACCATGCCAAAGAATCCATCTTAATAATGGTAGAACGACTTTGAATAGGGAGTTTATGGTGCCAGGAAGGGAGCTTTGCTTTGCAGAGCTGAGAGAATAATCTCTGGATGCTGAATATATTCCAAGTCCAATATGTGGTACTGTATCTACTGCAGTCAAGGTTCCTGGGTCCAGTCACCAAGGGCTGAAATTGGCACTTCCTTCTCTTACAGTGTTCTCTGGTGATCTACAAACAAAGCTTTACTTCCTACCCCCAGAATGAAGCTCTCTACTGGTCTAGAAGTCTTGATTCCAAAGGGAAGGGTGATCTCTCTGGGAGGATAGCCCATGGATCACAATGTTGAGTTGGTTGCTGGGAGGCTCTTCATGCCTCTGTATTCACACACAAGGAATGAGTTAACTGTCCTGTATGTTGTTACTATTATGACCGATCCTACATGTTCTAAAACTGTAGATTAGGAGAGATATCAGAGATAACAATTATGATTATCAGAGATAACACCAGAGAACTGAAATGCCCCCCTTAACTTTAACAGTAAATTATGTAAATCAGACTTACTGCTTGTAGATTGATAGTTGTGTCAAATGGTTGGATTTGTAGTTCCCATCATATGTCATATTGTCAGGAAGATAGGTGCATGGAGTGTATGCCATGCTCTCTGCTGGTTAGTTTCTGTCAACGTCACTCAAGCTAGAGTCACCTGAGAAGAGGGAATCTCAAATGAAGATGAAAGATTGCCTCCATCAGACTGGCCTGTGGGCATGTCTTCAGAGTATTTTTCTTGATTAATGATTGGTGTGGGAAGGTTCAACCTCCTGTGGGTAGGGCCATCCATGAGCCAGTGGTCCTGGGTTGTAGAAGAAAGCAGGCTAACCAAGCAAGTGGTAAGCAACACTCCATCCATGGCCTCTGATTCAGTTCCTTACTGATTTCTGCCTGGGCTTCCCTGTAACCTATAAGCCAAATAAACCCTTTCCTCTCCAAGTTGCTTTTGGTCAGAATGTTGTACTCTGCATTCAGGTGCTCTGCGACCCTCAGCAGCCTTCTCCTTTGCAGACTGAACATGAAGTTTGCGAGGTATATTAATGCTGAGGGTAAGTGGGATTATGCAAAGTGCCTCACACCTAGAGGAGCCCCCACAGATGTTCCTTCCTCCTACACAGTGCCTTTCCTCACAGAATTGTCTCATACTCTGGTGAGTCACTGCTATATGGGATTTTAAAGCCAGGAAGAAATAGGTCTCAATTTTCATTGCCATGACGACAGACTCAGCAAAGTGAAAAATTTCCTCCTGAAACAGTGAGCGACTGTTAACAAAGTGGCACCTTTTTAATTGGTGGCAAGTATGTGATTTCTTTCCTACTCCCCACCCCCCTCTGCTGTTTTCCCTAATCCTGTTTGTTTATTCTGCGAGGGCAGAAGGAGGAATGTTGATTTATCCTTGCTGTGAAGATGGTAACTTGACCTTTTATACATCTACCTTACTGCCATCAGAAGATTGTCCAAAGGAGCTGGAATTTTGTTATTACCTGATGTTGGGCGGTGCCATCATCATTATCTCTGTTCTTCAGATATCTTAAAGCCATAGCCATATTTTACTCACTGAAAACAACCTCAGTGAGCTACAGTGGCCATCAGGCCTTTCCTAGTCTAAATAGGACCATTTCCAAAGGAGGTTCATAAATGAAAATTCACAAATGTGTGTGGAAAATATTATTTTGAAATGCCAGAAGTTGATTCAACTAACATCCAGGGAAATATATAACACGCCTTCATAGTTTTGTGGTCTTGATTACCAATGTGACTTCCTAAAACTGAAACCTGTGGCTCTTAGAACAGACAGCAAAAACAGTTATTCACTGTCACTAAGAAATGCTGTCGTTGCATGCTTTACTGAAGAGGAACTCTAAATCTTGATTTTTTTTTTTAAGATCAAGAAATCATCCTTGTATCACATCACTGTGTAGTAAGTCGTTGTAAAATAACATTTTTACTTAAAAATTATTTTCAAAAGTTACTTTGAAAGCCTGAATTCTCAAAAGTGGTTTGGTAGCATCAGTGAAGAAATTACATATTGATTCTTTCTTATTAGAAGGAACAAAAGGTACAGAAACATGTTGCCACTGATATTAAAAGTTCCTTCTTCATTTCAGACAGGAAGTCGGGCTGCTTGTGTGCATTGGGAGTATGAAATATGAAATGATAGAATTCTTTTTTTTTTTTTTTTTGCTTTTGATAAGGTACTTAGAGCAGAATGTAATTTTATTTTGCTTGGACTATTATTCAAAGGAATTTATTTTATTATATTTTTGAGCTTTTAAAATTAAATTTACATGTCCATGGGAATGTTCACAAGGAGGAGGTATTTTGTTCTGTTGAAGGTGACCACCAGATTTTAAGATGATTATGAATGTGGATTAAGCATGGATTAATTAGATAGCATATTCCTGAGGCTGGCAGAGAAAAACTGGTAAAGGAGAGCAGAATAGAGGAGAAAACCTCACGTGTTCAACCATTCTAATTATAGCAAAAATTGTAGTTGTTAAGAAGCCATCTGAATAAAAGTTGTTGGATAAACCTGTTGTCCCTAAATTATGCCTTTTACAAAAATTCAACCTATATGGACTGAAGATGAACCTTTAAAAAAAATGGGAGATGGTGCTCAGTGGTTAAGAGCGCTGTCTGCTCTTCCAGAGGTCCTGAGTTCAACTCCTAGCAACCACATGATGGATCTTAATCATCTATAATGTTATCTGATGCCCTCTTCTGGCATGCAGGTGTACATGCAGATAGAGCACGGATATACATAAAATAAATAAATAAGGAAAAGAAAAATAGACGGTGATTTTAAAAAAATATAGGTGACTGTATTTATGATTTTGTAGTCCTTGACCTGTGGCTTCTTCATTCTCATATTCAGGGTTTATGGTGGTTTGAACAAAAATGGCTCCTATAGGCTCATAGGAAGTGTCACTATTAGGAGGTGTGGCCTTGTTGGATTGAATGTGGCCTTGTTGGAGAAAGTATGTCACTGTGAAGGCTTTGAGGTTTCAGATGCTCGAGCTATGACTAGTGCAGCATTCACTTCTGCTGCCTGCAGATAAAGATGTAGAGCTCTCAGTTCCTTCCCCAGTATCATGTCTGCCTGCATGCCACCATGTTTCCTACCATTATGATAATGGACTAAACCTGTGAACTGTAAGGCATCCCCAGTTAACTATCTTCCTTTGTAAGGTATGCCATGGTCATAGTATCTCTCCACAACAGTGAAAACCTTGACTAAGCCAGGGTTCCTTGGCTCAGCAGTCTTCTCAGTCCCCCCTCCCCCCGCCCAGTCAGACTTGACAGCTCTAACCATATGTGGTATGTGCAGCATTTCGAGACTGGATGTAGGCTTCACCATTTAGACATTCACCAGCCTTTACTTTTCCAACATCCATTTCTAAGATACAACAGTTTCAACTTGAATTCTCCAGGGGGCAAGTGGAGGACCTCAGGTTTCCCTTCTTGCCTTCTTCCTAGTTACCTCCCTGTTCTACTTTTGGAAAGTGTTCCCTTCTCCCCACTAGAGTTAGAACCCCTGTTAGTACTACCCTCTGACTCTTGTGAGGATGACTTCAAATGTATTTCGTTTGTGTGACTCTACCCAGCAACTTGACATTTGGAAAGAACTCATCGGAACTTAACAGTACTACAAACAACAACAAAAGAACAACTTTCTCTCTTTTAAATAGCAAGAGGAGAAAAATGTGTGGTCGCCTATTTGTACAAGAATCGTGATTACAGGAAACTCTTTCTAGACTTTCTCTTTGATTATGCCAAATTACTGTGTCACAGGCCTGCTTGAGACCAGACCCACCTTCTTCACAATACTTGTCTTTGTTTGTAGGATTTATTTGATAATGCTCTACCTTTTTGACTCAACTGAAAAATCTTAGAGGACAAAGATAATTGCTTTTGATGTTTAATGTATCACTGTGGTAGTTTGAATGAAAAAAATGTCCCTTGTCAGGAACACCTGAACCCTGAAAAATGCAGATTCAGGTGTTCGAGCACTTGATCCCCTGTGGGTGGAGCTATTTGGAGGAAGTTATGGAATCTTCCTGAGGTAAAGCCTTGGTGGAGGAAGTGAGTCATAGAGAGTAGACCTGGAGAGCTTATAGACTCAGTCCACTTCCTAGTTCTGTCTTTCTGTTTCCTTTGTGCCCAGGAGACATGATGGCTCAATAGGTGCCTTGGCTGCATATGTAGTGACAACTTTGGAGTTTTGGTTTCTTTAAAAAAAACAAAGAAATGTTTTCATTGTAATCTAAGGTATGGGATGTGGGGCTGCTTCAGATTGTCCACAGCGGCTGACTATGATTTGCCTCATGCTCTAGCACTTGATTTTGCCAGCTGCAGAGAATCTTGGAGACTTTGATGACATTTGGAATTTGGAGACTTTTTCGGAGGTCTGAAGAGGTATGGGTGATTGTTGGTTGTTGTTAGTTGATGTTGGTTGGTTGTTGGTTGCTGTTGGTTGTTGTTGATCGCTGTTTGTTAAGTAGTCATGTGCAAAGAAGAAACAACAACAAGAATGAATTAAGATATCCTGATGGTGAAGATCAGGTTTGCCCCAAAGAACTTGATACACCTAATCGGCAGGAAGTAATCTAACAATAATGTCATCCCATTTCTGACCCCTGACTTTATTAAGGGATATCTTTTCTTTCTTCTCTATCCTCTTTTCTTTCTCATGTAGTATTAGGGGGTCGAGAAATGTGGAAGAAAAAAGAACCTACAAAGTAGCAAAAGACAAACGACATTCTATAAGTCGCTTATGATTGTGGTGTTCCATCACAGCAACAGAACAGATACTGAGTTGATAATGTCTCAATAAACATTGCTATATTACACATTATCAGTGAAAATTGGTATATAATGATGTACACAATATCTCATGCCATTTCTTCTCTTATCAAATAGCATGCAGAAATTTTACTTTCTAATAGAGGATGTGGCAAAAGGAAGAAGTTGTAATTTTAAATGTCAAGTAGAGCTTCTTGGGAAGTGAGAATAGATCCATGTATCTCTTGGACACAGTGGTATCTGCACAGTTCATGTTCTCTTCCTGGTATCACCAAAGTTTCACTGGTAAAACCAAGCAATACAGGACCAAGAATCCTTCCCATCAATGTGTCAAGCCATAGTTCGAAATGGTGTCAAGTGGTGTTATATTGCAGCTAGCCTGGGAATAGATAGGATCATGCAAGAAGACTCCAGGAATTCTTGGCCATCTTCCTTCTCCTCTTCTTCTCAATAATTTATTGATTTATTCACTGTACATCCTGATTGCAGTCTCCCTCCCCCTCCCAGTTGCACCCTTACAAATCCTTCCCCCGCTTATCTCCTTCCCTTCTCCTCAGAGAAGGGGAAGTCCCCCTTGGATACCACCCTTCCCTAAAACATCTAGTCCCAACACAACTGAGCAGAGTCTCTCTCACTAAGCCTCAACCAGGCAGTACAATTAGGGGAAAGGGATCCAGCAGCAGGCAACAGAGACAGAGAAAGTTCCCATTCTAATTGTTAGACGACCCACATGAAAACCAAGCTGCACATCTGCTACAAATGTGTAGGGAGTCTAGGTCCAGCCACTGCATGCTCTTTGGTTGGTGGTTCAATCTCTGTAAGGTTAGTTTTCTCTGCAGGTTTTTTTATGGTGTCCTTGATTCCTCCAGCTGGCTCACTTCTATCCCCCACTCTTCCAAAAGACTCTCCGAACTCCGACTGATGTTTGGCTGTGGGTCTCTGCATCTTGTTTTCATCTGTTGCTTGATGAGCCCTTCAGGAGACAGGTATGTTAGGTTCCTGTCTGCAGACAGCAGAGTTTCATTAATAGTGTCAGGGGATGGATCTTTCCTATGGAATGGGTCTCAAGTTGGGCCAGTCATTGGCTGATCATTCCTTTAATCTCCATGCCATATTTATGCCCATGCATCTTGTAGGCAGAACAAATTTTGAGTGAAGGTTTTGTGGCTTGGTTGATGTCCCTCTCCCTCCACCTGAAGTCCTGCCTGGCTATGGGAGGTGGCCACTTCAGTCGCCATATCTCCTGCTGTGTGACATGTGTGACAAGAACTTCAAGTCTTGGTGGTGACTGTTCAGTAAGTCAATAAGTCAACTTCCAACCTCACAGTATAACTGTGCATTTTGCATGGTGATATTTTTGCTTCCACTTACACCACCAAAGGAATTTTCTGTATTTGTTCAGTTGACAAAAGACTGCCCAAGATCTGTGAAAATTCAGGGATGAGTCAGCACAGGTAAGGACTGACGGCGAGGAAGAGGTAATTTTAAGAGTGGTAGGGTCTTGAAGCCTACTGAAGATATATGTGGAGGTTTTTCTCAGTGTGTTCTATGGATATACTTGATCCTCAGTACTCAACAAATTGAGGCAGTTACATCTTCAAAATAAGATCCAGTGAGAAGTTTGAGGCGGAAATAGCAAGTCTACAAAATGGATACTTGATGCTCACGGTGGCTGATAATGATAATAATATCAGCTATCAGGACTTGCTTTCCAGGATGATTACCTGCCTGGCTCTATAATGGACATTTTCACACACATTAGTACACTGAATCCTAATAACAGTCTGAGAGGTAGGAATTGTATTCCATTTTTGTAAATGTGGTAGTTGAGGCATAGAGAGGCAAATTGACTTCCCCAAAGGTATTATACTGTATAGCCGAGTTGACATTGAGCAAACCAGTTATAACTCAGAAGTGCAGACACCAAAGCTCTGTCTTGTATACACTTTATGTGATTCTAATATTAAGAAAGATACATTATTGAAACGTTCCAAGATCTCTAGGGCAAAAAAGAGAACTATTCTTAGAATTCTGATATGTGATTTAAAATAGCCAATACTACAAAAAAAATGATAAAAGCTTTTAGCTGAGTCACTTTCAGAACCACATACGCAAATGAATAAAATCTAGGAAAATATAAGTTTCTTTGCCTAGATTCTTCTGAAGATATAGCCTGAGCCAAAGCTTAGGTATAATAACTTTGAGAAGAATTCCTAGGAGAATGGGAGTAACTGATGGGAAAGTTAACAGAGGAAAAGCCAATTAAACATACATTTTTACTGGTTGATTATTGATTGTGCCAGAACCTTCTGAGGAACCTGGTGAAGTATGACCAAGAACTGCTGTTTGGGGGATGTGCGAGGAAAGGATTCTATTTTGACGTTCATTCCATTCAGGAGTAGCTTCATGCATATGGACATCTGTGAGCTATACATGTGAGTGCCACTAGTTTCCTGTCAGCGTCCCAGGAGCTGTGAACGTGCTCCTGAGGCTCCAGGACAATGCTGTGCAGCCCAGCCCCAGATGCTGAGAAGCTGAGGTGGAGAACAAGTTGAGCTCAAGAATGGAAGGTTTACAGGAACAGCACCAGGCAACCATGTCCACAGTACCTCTTCATGAGAGAGGTTTATTGATGAACGGTGGTGGTTTTTCAGCTTCTTAATGAGTTTACCTGTCATGCAATTTTAGACTTCTTTTCACATGGTTCCGTGTGTAATATGTATTGTTCATTCTGCTATAAGCTTCAATAACTGTCTTAGTCACTTTTCTATTGTGCCAAAATACCAGTGACCAAGGCAACTTACTCAAGTAAACATTTAATTGGGGCTTAGAGTTTCAAAGGATTAGAGTCCATGCTGGTGGAACAAAGACATTGTGGAAAGAAGGAGTAGCTGAGAGCTCACATCATGATACACAAGTAGTTGGCAGAGAAAAGCACACTGGGGATAGCAGGAATCTTTTGAAACTTCAAATTGTACCCCTAGTGACACATCTCCACCAATAAGGACACACCTCCTCCTCCTACTCCTCCTTTAGAAAATTTTTTTCTGTGAATTCAAATTTTATTTTTTAATTGAATTTCTTTCCAATGGCATATTTCAATGTGTTAATAGATGTCTCACATAGCCCAGGGCTCTCTCTTCCATTTACTAGTCACAAATCAGGGCGCTACTCGTGTACACTCTACAAACAGCTTTGTGGTCCTTTCCCTGACATTCATTGAGATCGCGCATTGACTTATAAGTACAGCTTGTCTCAGAAGTCTCTTAAGTAGGCCATACCTTCTAATCCTCCCCAAAGAGTTCCACCAACTAGGGACTGGGTATCTAACAGGTGAGCCTATGGGAGCTGTTCTCATGTGAGCTACCACAGTAGACAAATAAATGCCTTCAACTTCTGAGCAAAGAAGCTACATCTGTGCAGAAAGAGCCTCTTCACTGGGCCAAGGCAAGCAAGATGTGTCCAGGTTACAGCTGTAGGAAGCTGGACTAAACTAGCAGAAAGCAGTAGCCAGGTCAGCAGTGTGCACAGGAGAATTCTTGTACCCTAGCACACTCCTTCAGGAGCACGTGATGCTAATGTGTGGACTTCAATGACAATAATTATTACATACATGTGATTTTTTTTCTAAAAATTATATTAAGGCCTTGGACCTATGTATTATAATTATAATATCTCTTAGTCCATCTAATCTTTTCCTCATTGTGTTACCATAGAAACAGAGCATAGCTCAGTGTTTTTAATTTAGGTTCCCATTGTTACAGGTTATTTTTAATTTTACTATTAAGATCATAGAAAACCAAATATTATTTTAGTCTTCATTCTCACTAAATATAAAATTCAGGCTAAAAGCACCAAGAGGTTGGTGCTTTTTTTTCACTATGTCAAGGAAGAGAGGGTCATTAGCTGATATAGAGAAGATAGGTTAAAATTTGAAGAAACTTTTAGTATTAAAAGTAGAAATTATCAGCTGCAAGCCATCACATTAATAATTCGGAGGTATTGGACAGAAGAAAGTATTGGCTGCCCTAGACCTGGAGTTATGATGTGGGTGCTGGGAATTGAACCCGAATCCTCTGGAAGATCAGCCAGTTCTCTTATCCACGCAGTCACCTCCCCAGTCCTGAATCTGTTTCCTTTATCCAGAGCAACAGGTTGCATCGGTCACTTTTCTCATTACTATAACCAAGTATCCATACAAGAATGTTATGGGACAGGACTTAAGGGTATGTGGTCCATCGTGGCAGCGAAAACATGGCCACATGAACGTGAAACAGCTGGTCACACTATCCGCAGTCAGAGAGCAAGAGAGAGGCAAATGCTGATGCTCTTCTGGCTTCTCCCCCTTTTATCCAGGCTGGGACCCCAGCTCATGGATGGGTGCCACTTATATATAGACAAGTATTTCCTCTTCCGTTAAGATGGCAACAACCCTACAGACACGCCCAGATGTGTGTTTCCTAGATAATTACAAATATAGTCAAGTTGACAGTGACTATCAAATGTCACAAGGGTGGCATAACCTATCACATAGCATTGCACTGAGGATTTGAGTAAGGCTATATAGGTTAAGAGCAAGTCACATAGTTTCATTGCAAAGAACATAGTAAATAATGCCATAAGTATAAACTGAATTTAAATATGAACTGTGCATTATGTTCTGGCTCTGGGCCCCATAATTATAGACACCATCAGACTACAAGACAGTCCGTTAAAATCTTCTATTTCTTTCTCCAGTGTGTTGAGTTCTGGGCCAGATACTATTCCTTTACAAAGAATTCCTATACTGAATTTAATAAAGTATAACTCTCTTTATGTTTCCATTTTTGAAATGTAAGTTAATTAATATCTCTAAAATGAAAGAAAAGAGAAGCCAAAATATTTTAATCGTAAAGAGCTTAAAGCCCTTGATTGCCAGAACAGAAATTTATGACTAATAATGACAGAGAACTGATGGAATGATGATGGCTACTGCCAAAGGGGGTCTTCCTTACTCATTAAACCTTTCTGGAAATGTTCTCCCCCCCCCAATAATGGTTTTATTTATCCTTTGGGAATTTCATATCATATAACCCTGATCACACTTACCTCCCAGTCCTTTCGTGTCTGCACCCCCAGCCCTTGTGACCTTTCCTCTCCATCAAAACAAAACAGAACAAAATAAAAGGTCAAATTTATGTTTTCCATACACTTACTGGAGTGTGGTCAAACTCCCAGTGGCCCACCCACCAAAGACAACTGAGCCCTTCTACACCTGCATCTCTGCCAGAAGCCATCAACTGTGGAGAGCTACACTTCAGCATCTTTACCACATCTCCTTGATTGCTTCCTTTTTAGGCTGTTAATGGGGGGTGGGGTGGATAACTAGGGTGGGGCTGTCATAGAAACCTTCCATGTCCCTCTTTCTCAGTTTGTGTCTGCAGTCATTCACATCACTGCCAAAGTAGCTCTCCTGCTCTTTACTGTCAGCTGGAGTTCAGATCATGGGCTTCCTCATCATTTCTGGTGACAGCAGACCATGAACACAGCCCCCAGCTACAGTAGAACCACGGGCACAGATAAGGCCCTCGGAGGCATCCCAGACCACCAATACCATCTTGGCCTCAGGTGGCAGGGCAGGCCATTCAGATCAGTATAGCTCCTGGAACACAGTCTACATACATCAATATGGCTTTAGGCCACAGCACAGACTATGAACATATACATAGCCTTTGGTGGTAGCAAGGGCCGCAGGCATTAAAACAGACCCCTGCCATAGCAGAACCACAGACGCAGACATGGCTCTCAGCCACAGCAAGGACTGGCCTGGACACTACCATGGCCTTAGATGGCAGCACAGGCCACTCAAATCATTATGTCTCTCAGCACTAGCGTGGCTCACAGACTGAAGCAACATGGCTTCAGGCTGTAACACAGAGCATGGACATCCATCTGATTGGCCTTCAGTGGTTCACATGGGTCAGACATTATTAACACATACCTTGGCTGCTGTAGGACCAGGGACCCAGACATGACCTTTAGTGGCAGCAAGGGCCCAGACACCACCATGGTCTCAGGCAGCAGCGCAGATCATTTTATTCTACCCTGGTGCTCATGGAATGGTGTTGCTATCTTCAAAGTGGGTCTTCCTTACTTAAACTTTTCTGGAAATGTTCTCACAGACAGACCCACCCAGGGGTGTGTTTCCATCGTGATTGTAAATCCATCAAACTGACAGAGAAGCTAGGTAATCAAAATGATGCTACAGGAAGTCTTCCACCAAGGACTGCTGGGCATCTCCCAGAACCCCCCAAACTACTGGCTTCAGGTAATGGGGACCACGTCTCTTCTGATCAGTGTATGGAGGAAGGCTTTTTCCCTTAGTTTTACATTTCTCTGTTTCCATTTTCCCAGGCCTTCCCTAATCCGGATGTTTGATTTTTATATGTATGAGTGTTTTGCCTACATGAATGAATGAATGCATACCATGCGCATGCCTGGTGCCCCCGAGGTCAGAACATGATTTTGGAACCTCTGAATGGGAGCTATAGAAAGTTGTCAGCTGCTATGTGGGGCTGGGGAGCCCAGATAGGGCCCTCCACAAGAGCAGTATGTGCTTAAAACCTCAGAGCCACCTCACCATCCCCTCAAGTTAAGTCTCCCACTCAAGGCTTACATTTCTAGAAGTGTGCCTGTCCAATTGGCTAACGTCAGTTTCCCTGGCCACACTTGGTTTCCCATATATGCACAGGTGTTTTCTGGCTCTGCTTTTTACTGCAAGTAAAACTTTCTGTCCCTTGGGAGAAGGTCTTGATTGTGGGAAGCCACATGTGCCGTTACAGAGTGGCACAGGCTTCTGCTGGCCACCACGCATACATAGGCAGGAAAGTTTTTTGCCAAGATGAGGTTTTGAGAATTAACCAAAATTGACCAATCAGATGAGAGAGAAATTGACCAATCAGATGAGAGAGAAGTTAACCAATCAGATGAGAGAGAAAGTAACCAATCAGATGTAGGCATGCAAATGAGGTGGTAAGCATCAACCAAGCACAACCAATCCGGGTATGAGACACGCCTCTCCTAGGCCTATATAAAGCAGCACCAGTGCTGGGCTCAGGGTCTATTCGCCTCTACAATCAAGCTCTCCCAATAAACGTGTGCAGAAGGATCCTGTTGCAGCGTCGTTCTTGCTGGTCGAGTCGGACGCGCACAAGACTTGATGTCAAAAATTAAACTAGAAGTAAAAAAAAAAAATAACTAAAGTGTATCCAAATTAAATACTTAACATCCACTGATAGCCTTTCCTTGCATTTACACCTAAAAACACATAGAATTTATATTCTACTTAAGGCTGAAAAACCACTCAGTGTTCCCACATTAGACATTGTGGATTGGCTGTGAAATAGTTCTCTGATGTTCCTGTGCTGAAGACGATCCTCCCAGTTCTAGCGTTCAGGATTGGGACTCTTAGAATGTGATTGTATCACGTGGGTTCTGACCAATGAGCTCATGCACTCATTGATGGACTCATAATAGACTAGACTGCTGGAAGCCGACGGAACTCCAGAAGGGAGGAGTGGGGCGCTGAGAGCTTGAAGCCTATCGTCACCTCTCATCTTCATCTCTCTGCTTCCTGGCTGCTACCAAGTAGGCAGTGTCATACGGTCCTGACCTGGTGAGGTTCTGTCTTGCTTCAGGCCCAAAGCAACAGGAGCACTCAGTCGACCTTGACCGGAAGTTTCTGAAATGGTGATCCAGAATCTTTCCTCGGTTAGCTTGGTTATGCACAGGAGACAACTCAAAAAGTTTTGTTAGTTATCCTTTCCAGACTTTAGTATGATAGAGAATTCTGTTTTCATATTCTTTAGTTTGTGGACTGTAACCCACGCCTGTCAGTACAGCCTATATAAGATAAGAGAGGAGAGGGAAAATATCAGAGAAGGCAGTTAGCACCTCTGCATCGGTGGTGATACGACAAGGGATGGGAGAGCAACAGGAGCTACAGACCTTCTTTCTGAGACGGATTATGAGGCCGTGGCTATTTCCATCTTGCATCTTTAAGGGACACCATCCTCTAAAGTGCGCTCTGAGAAAGGATGTGGATTCAGACCTGGCCACTGGCCCGGAGTCTAGGGAGTCAAGTGTGCTATCTTCTTTCCTTAAGCAAGGTGGTGCCAGTGAACTTGATCGATCATCCACTCGATAGTTCATTCTCTCTCAGCCGGGGTTCTCGGTGAACCATTCACCAGACGGTCATGTCCGGTTTCTCTTTTATTCTCAATGTGACGAATTATATTAACTCACTTCAATATTCAACCTGTGCTGTTCTGCTAAGAGAAGTCCAACTGGTGTGATGTATTAGCCTTCCACACCAGCACAGCTAGATGTAGCTGGCTAATACTAATTTGCATTTCTGTCTGTTATTTCTCTTTCTCCTATTACCTTTATTAATATTTGATATACAATCTAATATTAACATTAGAAAATGAAAAGTGATTTTTCTCCTTTTTTTCTATTTTTTAAATAGTTTTTAAAATATATTTTTGTTTCTAAAAAATTTGGTAAAAATTGTTAATAGTCTAGATTTCCACTTTCACTTCTAGAAAAAATTAAGTGTTTACTTCAGTTAATCTAGTTATGGGTGAGTAACCAGATTTTCTATTTATTTTTAAACAAGTATTGTTAAGTTATATTTTTAGGGGATTTTGTCTATTTCTTCCAAGTTTTCAAATTTGTCAAAAATGTTCATTATCTAATTTTTAAATGCAAGTGGCATTTGTAATATTTCTTCTTAATACTATTTGACATGTCTCATTTTTAGTATTGATTAAATTTGGTTAATAGAATTTGGTTAATTTAACCTTTTTAAAGTACCAGCTTTTTGGCTGTGTCCATCTGTTTAATAGTTAAATCATTTTCCTCTTTCTTATACTCCTGTCTACCTTTTAAAATCATGTTTATTTATTTTTACTAATGTAAGCATTTAGCATTTTAAGTTTTTCCCAAAGAATACACTTTAGCTATAATTCATGGGATTTTTCTATGAAGTATTTGAATTTATCTCTATTTTAGTTTTATCTATATTTTAGTTTTCTTTGATTTCACAGTTTTTAATGCTTTGTCATCCCTAACATCCAAGTGTGTATATTTATTGATACCTCCCTTGATGTTATTGTGGGCAGAGAATGTAACCTGAAAGATTTCACTCCTGTGACATCTCTTAGGGCTTGCTTCCTTCATTCATCCACCTATTAAAAATATTTATCCAGGGGCTTAGCGACCTGGCTCAGTGGCTAAGAGCACGTGCTCCTTTCACAGGGAACCTGGGGTCAGTTCCCAGTATCCACATGACAGCTCAGAACCCTAACTCTAGTTCCAGGGAATCCAGTGCTGCCCTCTGCTCTCTGTGGGCATCAGACATGCATCTGGTGCACACGTATACTCACACGCAAAACCAAACCAAACCAACCAAACAAACAAAAAAACACACAAAAAGCAAACTGAATCAAAACTCCACGCATACATATAAAATAAAAGACTTTAAAAATGTTTTCAGTATCTACTGGTATGTCACACATTATTAAAGGCATTGAGAATTGAGCAGTGAGTAAAACCAATAAGATTTCCTGTTCTTGTGTGTTAAGTTGAATGAAGCTGATACTAAATAAGACTGTTTTATTTATTTTTTTTTAAATTAAAGAATATGTTAGTGGTGGGGTACTAAAACCACAACAGGGAAAGAGATTTTAAAATGTCTTTTAAACTTTTAATCTTCAATATGACAGTTAAGGCTGACTACTGACTATATACCAACAAAACCCTTGAGATGCATCAATAATGGCTTCCCAAAGATACCGATCCTATTTCTCAAGACTGGTGAGCATTGCTTCCTTTGATGGCAAAGGGGGGTTGAGGTTTGCAGGCAGGTGATAGTCAGTGGACCTGGAAATGGCTTACTGTAGTGTGTAGTTTCTACTACGTGGCTTTAAGCTCCAGGCGGACCCTGGATCGGCAGATGAAACACACACATGCACACTCACACGCGCACACACACTCATTAGCTTATATTTAATATGCTTTAGCTCAATGGCCGGCTCTTTTAAGCCTTTCTTGGCTAAGGCACCCTTCTTTTCACTCTCAGCTCAATAGCTCTAAATCTTCCCTCAACCTTATTTGCTCACTTACTTCTAGTCCGACCTCAGCACCCTAAGTCTGCCCTCAGCTTAGTTTGCGTTTCTAATCTCCTGCCAGCTACCCCAGGCCCATTCAGGGAAGAGGCCAATGGCCACTCTGCCCAAGATCTCACATGGCTGGTGGCTCTCTCTCCCTTCGGAAGCGTGGTCAATCCTTTACCCACTCCTGCGTCTGCTAGCCTGACTTCAGAACGGAAGTCCCGCTTCTTCCATCCAGCCATTGGTCACTAACATCTTTATTGCTCGATCAAGAACCAATTGGGGAACAGGATCTTCAGCGTTCATTTATGATTAGAGCATTGAAATCACCCACTACAGCTTATACTGGATTCTCTAAGAAGGCCCACTGTACTTACAATGATCCTTACATGAGGAAGAAGGAAGTCCAAGGGCTTTACTCTGGCAGTGCCACAAGGCGTGGCGAAATGATGCTGGCTTTAAAGATGGAGAAAGATGACCTCGAGCTAAGTGGGATCTAAAGGTCAGGAATGGAAAGGCATGGGTTCTGCCCTACAGCCTCCAGAAAGGAGTGCAGCCACGGCAGTGATTTGATTTTTATCTCACTGGCAGCTAGCTTATTTTATTTTTTTATTTTTCTTTTACTCTAAACCCTATAAAATAATACATCTGTGTTAGTTTATGCCACAGGCTTAAGGGGGTGGTTACAGCAGCAATAGAAAATGAACACAGGCCCTGTCTAGTAATAAGAATTTCCCCTTCTTCTTGACACAGAAACCCTGGGAAGTCTCAGGAAGGGGAGTGGCCTGATGGGGACGAGAAGATCATTCATTCTACACATGTTGAGCATAGACTGTAGACAATTCTCATTCCCTTCTAGCCTTTGTCTTCTGTCTATTTTGTTGAGGGCTCATCAGTTTACTTAAGGCTTTTATAGCTTCATGTTTTCTTGTAAGTCGAGATTTCTAGTCTTTGTTGCTAGATACAATAGTCGAAATTATGCTTTCAATTGTGAAAAAAATCCACCAGAATTTGAAAAGAGAAATTTGATTTCCAAAATAGCCCAATATATAAAAGTAAGTAATGAGTTTGAAGCCCATCAGCTTGGTGAAAAGTGGTTGGAGACGTTGCAGAATATTAATAAAAAAATTCTCATAGCAGAGAGACTATGGTAAACTTTTATGTGACATGTAAGATGCTACTGAAGGTGTTTTTCTTGTTAAGACTCCAAAAGTCACCGAGGCCATTTAAAAATTGCTGTTGGGAAGAATTCAGAAGCATGCTGAGTTGAGTACAAAAAGTGACTTTATTTAAATACTGATGTGTTCATGATGGAAAGATTTTAAAGCAAATGGCTGGGGTTTTCCAATGGATACAGATGCTGTAGGTATTTCTATTTTCAGCATCACAATGATGATAGGGAGCAGACAATCAGAAGGAGATAGAGATTTCTACTCCTTTTTGTGTAAATCCTGTCGGTAAGAGTTGCAGGGTGTGTGTGTGTGTGTGTGTGTGTGTGTGTGTGTGTGTGTGTCTGTGTGTAGAAGCAGATGTAAGAGATTTAAGCTATTGGTATAGCTAGTATAGGTAGGTTACAAATACTCTCAATTCTGAGGACAACCTTGGAAATGCTAAATGCTCTATGTCAGCATACAAGGGAGGGACACTTGTTGGCTTTCTTGCTGTTATGCTTGGATGGTTCCATCATTTTCTTTTCTATAATTTCTTTCTTATTTTAGAGATTTTTCCTGACTTCATGAGGTGAGGAGGATTCCTCTTATTTTATCTTTAAAAGGATCAACCCTGACTGTAGACAACATCTGGCACTAAGCAGCTGGTCAAAATAATTACAGAATAAGTGGCCCAAACAGCTCCTTACTAGCCTTAAAATAACATCAGTACAGAACACTCCACAAATACAAACCCTCCAAATTTAAATGCAATTAATATTTAATGTATGCACATCAATGGATCTGTGATGTTGATACTTTAAAATATCTAATTCAAAATAGTTTATATATAGCTTTAGAAAGCTTTATAATTCTTTTTTTCATTCTTAATTATATTTCTCCTATGCCAATAAATAAAATTAATTTCCTATTCTTGAATACGAACGAACTGATCCTGGAAAGAGATGGCCGTGCATTTTGATGTATTGAAAAGTTTGTCTAGTGTTAAATTTAAACTTGGATAAGTAGAGATTGAATCCATTCTCATGCCATCTATGTTTTGCGTCATAAAGGCTGTTATAACCACAGTAGAGTCTTTGGTTGGGGTGCCTTTCCTCAGCCTATCTCATCTCCATCTCTTTCTTAGGCAGGCTACAATTGCCTTAGCACAGACCCATCCAGTTGGTACTGCTTGCTACTAAAGTGTGGGTGTTCTGTAACAGTCTCCTCCAGGATCAAAACATTCTCTCAGGCAGGGGAACTCCCTAAGTAGGGAAGTAAACAACCAGAGGGGAAAAAAAACAGCCTCAAGAACTCTGTGAAACTGACCAGATGCACTAGGCCCCTCACTCCAGAGTAAACAGAACCCAGCTGCCAAGAAGAGCTGCCTGGAAGAGAGGTAGGCAAACTGAGGCATGTGGAAAGGACACTCCCAACCTGTTGAGCTGTGCGGTGTGCCCCAAGATTCCCAGCTTTGTGATTTGTAGTCACCGTTGATGGGGTGGAGTTTGGTGATACAGCTGTCTCACCTATATTCCTGTAAGTAACCCAGTAAAACTCATTAGTTCACAAAATTGGACTTTGGTGGTATCCGTACTTTGCTCTGTTGTGTGCTCCCTATCTGCAGTGAATAGAAGAAGAATGTGTTTTATCTCCCCAAGAAAAGTTTTGTCAGACAACAGGAGGTGGGCGGGAATGGGGGTGGGGGTATTGTGGAGAGGGATTCAATACTGGGGAGATAACTTCTTTAGACTAGCGTTAAGAAGGCTTGATGTCTTTAAATGACTTCCTAATGTAGTTGGGAAAGCTATAGGGAACATGTTAGAAGTCTTGGTTCTCATTCTACCTGGTGTACTGGCTGGTTTTGTGTGTCAGCTTGACACAGGCTAGAGTTTATCACAGAGAAAGGAGCTTCAGTTGGAGAAGTGCCTCCATGACATTCAGCTGTGGGGCATTTTCTCTGTTGGTGATCAAGCGGGCCCATGGTAGGTGGTGCAAACCCTGGGCTGGTAGTCTTGGGTTCCATAAGAGAGCAAGCTGAGCAAGCCAGAGGAAGCCAGCCGGTAAGAAACATGGCCTCTGCATCAGCTCCTGCTTCCTGACCTGCTTGAGTTCCAGTCCTGACTTCCTTTTAGTGATGAACAACAATGTGGAAGTGTAAGCCGAATAAACCCTTTCCTCCCCAACTTGCTTCTTGGTCATGATGTTTGTGTAGGAATAGAAACCCTGACTAAGACACCTGGTATTTGCAGTCCCCAAAGCATCTTTCATTCCCTTGAGACCCGGTATCGTCCTGTATGAACGAGGGGTTGTAATAAGCACCTTCCTTACCCCCTGGCGTTGCTGTGATGATCACACCAGATAGCATATGCAGAATCACTTTGAAACATAAAGCACTGTACAAATGTCTGATGTGTCTGTTGCTTTCTCACTAGGAATACTTAAGGGATTTAAAGAAATCCTACCGTGGTTATAGGCAGATTAGGATAAAAGAGCATGGTGAGATTTATCCTCAGTAAAAATGTATCCAGAGCCCATGACGGTGCTGGTGTTTCTGTGAATTAAAGATCACACCTTGCCTGTTCCTGGAGGAGTGAACAGCTGAGAGCCTTTAAGTCCAGCTTGTGACCTCCTAGTTCTCCTGCCTGTTCCTTGAGTCCACTATCCCCAGCTGACCTCGGTGCTTCTGTGTCTCCCAGACACTTGACTGTCCCTCCTTCTGAAGCCACACAGCCTTTTCTTTTACAAAGGCTCCTCCACCAAACTGCTAGCATTGTGTCCTAGTGACTCACTGGCTCCTGTCTGGGGGACAGTAACTTGCTGTGGTGACAAAGAGGCTATTCATTGATGAGTCGTGATAGCACAGATATAGTCCAGGTACAAGTGGCATTTGTCTGGGGTCAGGAATTACTCCACATGGTTTTTGTTTAACCTTCAACCCAGTGCCCTGACACGGCATTTCTGCTTAGTTAATATTTGCTGTATTTGTGTAATGAGTGTAGCCAGTGACTTGCTTTATCAGGACTTTTAAGCACAGGCAACTAGACTATCTAATTAACTGAAAAATATTTTTATTTGTCATTTAAATTCCAGGTTATGACAAGGCAAAGTGGATGATCCTGAGTTGTGCTGATCACTCCATAGCTTCTTTTCTTTTCTACCTATAGGTAGAAAATATATTGTTTCTGTGCCTTGTTGAGGACAGGGTCAGATTATAAGAGAAAGGGAGAGGGGGAGGGGGAGAGGAGGGGGAGAGGGAGAAAGAGAGACCAGACAGAGAAAATAAAGTCTTGAATTTGCTCTGGAGGGTAAATGGATGAGAATAAGCTAGGGATAACACTAACATTGAAAATTGAAATTCTTATTAATATGAAAGAGAAATAAGAAGTGTGACCATAGCCTAGGCATTCTCAACTCATGAGAATAGATTTTCTTTTCATAAGACCCCTATTAAAATGATTGGCATTATTTGAAATACACACACACACACACACACACTCACACACAGAGAGAGACACACACAGTCAATGAGTGTTTTGTCTTATGCTTGTACGCCAAGAACCAGCCTCGGCTTGGATATGGGTTCTGAAGAAAGGGTGTCTAGAAGCAGTGAAAACAATCCACTTGAAGTCAAATCGGGGGGTCCAGCAGCCTGTGTTCTGCTGGCGACAGCTTTCCAGCCTGTTTTCTTCTGTTCTGCATTCTTTCTCTCTGATCTGCTTTCTCTCAAGATCTCTAGACAGCTTTCTCTCTATGTTCTGCTTGAGACAGCTCTGCAAGCAGTTCTCTCTTAGTATTCTAAAACCTTTTTCTGGATAGATCATCTCCTGCAGATCATAAGCCTAGTCTTTTATCTTACATACCAATCCAGTCATTGACCCCAGGTTCCCTTTTGATCATCCTGTGACTCAGGGTCCTGTGACTCCAGCCCCTTCATTCTTAGCAAACACGCATTTTCTTTTAACATTGCGAAAGAAATCAGAGATCTGCCTGCCTCTGTTCAGCACATACTGAAAAGCTAGCTGGGTGAGATGCTGTCTTGAAGTTACCCATTCCTAGCACACTTGGACCTAAATTTGTTCTGTCTCAGGCTTACCCTGGACTCAGGAATCTGCCTACATTTGTATCTGCCTGTCTTAGTATCTTTCTGACAAGCTGGCTCATGCTGTAGCTGCCTCTGTCCCTTTAGATCTGCAGAGCCCCTTATACAATTCATATTGCATTGTTATATTTTTGCATAGTTGAGAAATTACATATTTTCTAATCCATGTTTTTAAGAGTCTTTCCCCACAGCCTGAAGGGTCCAGTTTTTACCATTTTGCTAAGACATTAGACATACCTTTGCCTCCTGGACTCTCGATGTCTCTGGTTATCATGGAGTCATTAATGTCAACAGGAAGGACATTCCTTAAAGGAGGAACATAAAATCTGTACATGATTATACATCCAAGCCCCAGGCCCACAGCAGCCACCGACACTGGCACCTGCTGGCCCTGTCCTAGGGACAGGAACCTTGTCATTCTGTCCCCGCCAAGGCCATGCTGGACCGGCAGTTGTATACATACCACATGTGAGCCTGGTTCCTTCAGAGGTCAGAAGAGGACACTGGATCACAGATGGTTGTGAGCCACCACGTGGGTACTGGGAACAGAACTCAGGTCTTCTGCAAAAAACAAGTGTTCCTCTCTCAGGGCTCTAGTGATTGGCATTTTAAAACTTCTCCTTTTTTCTTCTTCTTCAAAATATAACATTTCAATATTTAAATTAGTTTTATAATTCTACTTTCTTGATATTTTTGTTTTTCCTACACAGCCTTAAATCACTGTGCAAATATACTTCTTTTTAAAACATTGTTTTCTACATTTGCCAGGCTTCTGAGTATACTATTGTTTCTGAGTTGTCCTGGCAAAATTGGTTCTGTGAGGTGTGGGGGTTCAGAATTCTGAAGGGCTACAGGAGTTCTAATCTAGGCTGTTCAGAATCTGATCTCATGTCTGGGAGGTTCTTGGGCAGGTAGGTCCTCAAAACTCCAAGACTCAGTGTGGGTGTGGAAGCAGAAAATGACTTTGGGCTGTAGGAGGAAACAGAAACCAAATTGGGAAAGGAAGGGTGGATAATGCAGTTCAAATAAGTAAAAGAATTTCAAATGTTATGAAGGCCTCCTCAGTGTCACCACAGCAAACAAGTAAAAGGTAAAAAAAAAAAAAAATCCATCCAAGACACAGGTGCTACAGTCAAGGCAAGACAGTACTCGGTGTTAAAAAGCAGTCTAAGGAAACGTGAGCTTGGTGAGGAATCGCTTAAGACATTGGAAGATGACAAGCATAGCTGCAGGCCTGTAATCCCAGGGCTTGGGAGGCTTAGATGGAAAGGTCAGGCATTTTAGATCATCCTGGTTTTAATTGAAACAGCATTACATCACTTTTGTCTTTCCTTTGGTCTCTTCCCTCCATCTCTTCCCAGCCATGCCCTCTCTTAAAACCCTTCCCGTGTTTTCCCCATTCTCAAGTTAACCTCTTTTTTAGTTACATATGCCTGTGTATGCATATCTGTCTGCCCATCCATCCAGCCATCTATGGAGATGCAATCCAGTTTTTTGTTGTTTGTATATGGTTTCAGAGCTGACGACTCTGCAACTGGACCACAATAAGGGAACCCATCCCTTGGAGAGGCTAACTTTCCTAAAAGTCTTCGTGTCTCCTAAAAGACTCCTAAAGTTCTTTCAGATAGGTTAAATGGTTTTCAGGAGAGGCTAAAATGGTCAGAGTAGGGACTGTTTGAAAACTTCAACCAAGAAAGACGAGTTGGATCTGAGGGAAGCCACTTTGGGGTTTTAGGACCAACCTGTCCTTGCAGGTTTCATGGGGACCCAGAGCAGGTGGGCTGGCCGCGCCAGCCTTGAGTTCTGTGCGTTCTGCGGCTGGCCACTAGGCGTCGCGCTGGAGCCGCGGTTGCCCTGGAGACCGCTCGGCGAGTGGGCAGGCGGTGCCGAGCCCCCGGCTGGGGAAGAGCTGGCGGGAGCTGGGGGGAGTGGCTGCGGCGGCTGGTGGTGGCCGCGGCGGCCGGCGAGCCCGGGACGCCCGAGCCTGCCCCGAGCCTCGGCGGAGCGGAGTGGCCTCGGCGCTCCCGTGTCCCGCTTGGTCCCCGCTGCACCCCGCCGCCCAGGAGCCCGGCGGACGGCGGCTCCCCCGGCGGCCCCGGCATGACTCGGCGGCGCTCCGCTCCGGCGTCCTGGCTGCTCGTGTCGCTGCTCGGTGAGTAAATCAGCTTGTCCTGCGGCGCCGGGGGACCGAGCCCGCTGGTGCCCGCAGGGGCTGGGAACCGGCTGCCCCGGGGCGGCGGCGGAGGCCCGCGTCTGCCAGGTGTCCCCAAGCGCTGTAACCCCAGCGCCGCTCCCCGCCGCCACTTCCCGGAACGAACTCCCGCTGCCAGTCCACTTAGAAATAGTGTTTAAGAGTCGCCTGCCCTTACTAGAGGGCTCCAGGAAAACTTTGTAGCTTTACCACAGCCTTGAAGGAGTTTGCGATTTTAAAAGAATTAAATTGATTAAAAGTATTTTTTTTTTCAGATTTAAAATTGTAACTTCATTATAACCTTTAAAGCATGTGCAGGGGTAAAAATTTCACTTTATTAAAAACAAACATCAAAAACAACAAAAATCCCGAACGCTCGATTACATCCGAAAGCAAAGTTTATTTACACTTAGTTTTGTAACCAGAGGGTCTAAGTTGCCTTATAAAAATACATAGAATGTAGCAATATGAGCAAGCGCTTGAAAGCAGTTGTTTATTCAAATTTGATTTCTTAAGTTTTTCTTAACGTTTTGTTTCCCCCCAGTAATCATCATACCAGGCTCCGAATTTCCTTTTCTACAATCCTGCCTTTGTGTGTGCATTGTTCTGTGGAATCAAGTTTTCTGTCTCAGTAATTGGTTGCTGAGGTTTGCTGAAATTTGTTCAGAAGGCTTCTCTTTAAGAAACTAGTGCAGTGATGGAGTGTGCTGTGGTTAATTCTATTTCTCTCTAGACATCTTTGTAGGTTTCCAGTCATTTTTATGGCCTTACTTGAATAAATGATGTTTTAATCTTGAAGTAACCCAGTTTTAGGTCGTTCACCTAGTATAGGAGAAAGCATAGCAAACTGGCCTGTTATCGTCCATGAAGATACCAGGGACCATGTTCTGACGTCTTGAAGTTCAGTAGGCATATTTTTAGTGACACTATGCACATAGTGAAGTCACATACCAATGTGCATTTCTGCACTTGAGCTTCCAAACTGAATTTGTCATTCACTGCTTTCAGTAGGCCTGTGTCTTCCTGTCCTTCTGTCAAAGGTGAAATAAGCGAATTCATAGATGTTTCTCATAATCCTTGAACACAGCTGAAACGCTGTAAACGTTGCTGTAACAACAGCTCAAATGGTTTTGATAGAAAAATCTGTCGTTAAACTAAGTTGGAAAATCTGTCATGAAACTTAGTTGGCCGATAGAGTTTGTGTTTTGAATTTATTAGGCAGTACTTTTAAAAAGGTGATTTTGTTTCTAGTATCACTCAGAGGCAGACACCTGATTTATGCCTTTGCTTTGGGTGGAAGGATTTCTACTCAATACTAGACTGATTCTGAGGACTTCCAAGGTTGTTCCAGTCATTGAGATGGTCTGTTCTGTAGAGCCACTTTTAACTCTCAAAAAACGTGTTCCTCTGTTCAACAGATATTTCCTTTGCTACCACTGGGTGCATTTGGGCATCAGGTTGGTGGGTGGGGCAGGGAGATTAGTGGGAGGATATGTCTGTAGCCCTAATGGGATTTTCTTAAGATCTTAAAATATCAGCATGCCCAAACACTTGATGGACAACAAATAAATGTTGAGTCACATTTGCCAGTGGCATCAAGGAATATTTATTTCACGGCAAAGTGAACTTTCGATCTGGACTTGGCCTAGAATTTAGATTATCTAAATCGAGGATGGTTGGGCCTTCATAGCTCAAGAAACATTGGAGTATATATGAACGGAGAGTGTGTGGGTGGATTCTAATGAGAGGGCAGATCTCTAACTGGAGGAGCAGAGAAAAGGCTGAGGGGTGGGGGGAGGGAGGGCAAGCTGAGTTAGGGCTTTGTCTTGAAAAGGCCACAGGGCTGTTTCCTCACAGGCCCAGGGAGGGCTGTGCTGAGAGAGTGGGGTGGTTCTATTTTCCAGTGCCCAGGAGAAAGTTGTGTCCTCGTTGAATTCTTGAACCAGACAGTGGCAGCGTTGGTTTGACTGAGTTTTAGAACTTCTGTGACGTTGATTCTGTTCCAAAGTGGGAAAAGTTGGATTCTGTTTGAGTGACCAACAACCAGAAATATAAACATCTCTTCAGTAAAAGAAAGAAAAGCATATTGCTGTTATTTTTTGTTCAGTTTCTGTGAAATAAGTTTGCAGGGAATTTGCATAGAAAAGTTTACTACTGTGCAATTCCACCAATGGCTTAGATGAGTTTTAATGAGCCAGGTAAGGCCGTATTTGCCTTTAATCCCAGCACCCAGGAGGCAGAGGCAGGTGAATCTCAGTGAGTTGAAGGCTAACCTCAGCTACAGAGTGAGTTCCAGGCCCGCCAGTGATACATAATAAGACTCTCTCAACAAATAAACAGAAGAGTATCTGACATATTTCTTTTACTTGCCATTCTTTGAAAGAGCAGGTAATTTTACAGAATTTGAGGAAGTGTGTTTAAAAAAAAAAAAAGGCCGTATCCAAAAGAAAAAGTCACGAAATATTTTATCGTTGTCATTTTGAGAAGCTGATTATACATTTCAATTTCCCAGCTTTCAAATTTGATATGCATCTGTTTTTGGAAGGCCTCACTTTTTAAAGTCAAAATCTGTAGCTTGACCATCTTGAGAGAGACAACAACGTGTGAAGAGTTCAGAGAGGATTAGCTTACTCAGCATGCAGTACTCAGGAAGCAGTTTAAACACCCAGTCATCCGGAGTTTTTACAATGTTCTGCTAAGAACTGTTGTCAGACCTCATGTGCAAGGCTGGAGACTCGTGTTTGGGCTTCTCCCCCTGCTAACAGTAAGTGGTATATCTTCAGACGCGTCTTCACACTTCGGAAGTGGAAACACCTATAACAAACATCCTCATTTGAATCTTCATACTCAAGCCATGTGACTCAGTGGCAAGGGAGGTGATGAGCTTGGGCCACAAGAGTCTAGTCACAGTCTAGTCACTGCGGTGGCGGTGGCAGGAGGTGAGGGAGGTGGACTGGCTGTATTTTCTGAGTTGGTATAGAGTTGAGGGGTTGTTGCTTTCTCATCCACACTATCTCTAAGCCTGCTGTGGGGGTGTGCTCTGTAATTTGGTGCGTCTGGGAGCTGAGACTGGAAGATTACAAGTTTGAGGCTCTGTTGGACTACATGAAGAGTTCTATGGTGGAACCCAGGCTGTATAATGAAGCACCCGTTCACTTTATTCTACACACTCCTCTAGGACCAGTTTATTTAAAATAAGGGCTCTAGATCTATTGTTACAGATAACTATTTGCTTCAACTTCCTCAGCTTTTATGTATGCTTGGCGTTTTGAAGTAGGGTCGTTGGATCCCTAACTTTGGGTCCTGCTGTAAGCACAGTGCCTGCGACTTTTCCCCCTTGGATGAGGACTGACCGGCACCAACAGGTCTCTGCCTGCACTCCAAGAACAGCACCCCTCCCCACCATCTGGAGGACGTCAAGTCCACTACTGAACACGCCTGTGATCTGCTTAGGACAGGCTGTCAGCTCCTGGGTGGGCCTCGGAAACCCCACTGATTCGAAGTGTTTCGCAAGAGTGGGAAGCTAATTAATTTATGTAATGGCTAAGCATCTTAAAACTATGCTGTTTTTCTCCCTGTGTAAGTCTGGGTGATTGACATCCCCTGTGCACGATTCCTGCGTGTGAGACCGACTGCAGCCGTGGTTTGCTTTTGTTGGAGAAAGGTGAAGTCAGAGGGAGAAACAGGTTTTCTAATTTGCAGATGCGTCTTCTCCAGCTCACGGGCCGTCATCATGGACTGTGTAGATGCTAAGTTCTGTGGCTCCACACAACTCATTATAGGAAGAAGCAGATGTAATAAACATCACTCAATTTGTAAGATTAGGTTAGGATCAAACCGATAAAATCTGCAAGTGTGAGGGAAGACAGCTTAATGAGTGCACTGGTTCAACCTTTTGGGTCATTTTTTCCCTCCATTATCTATTTATTCACTGTACATCCCGATGGCAGCCCCTTCTCTTTCTCCGCTCTTCCCAGCCCCACTCTCACAAAACCATCCTCCCACTACCCCTCAGAGATGGGGAAGCCCTCCCTGGGTACCACCCCGCCCTGAGACATCAAGTTGCAGCAAGACTAGGCACATCCTCTCCAACTGAGGCCCAACAAGGCAGTCCAGCTAGGGGAAGGGGATCCAATGGCAGGCTACAGGGTCATGGTAAGCCCTCATTCCAATTGTTTGGGGACCACATGAAGACCAAGCTGCACATCTATCTGCTACATATGTGCAGGGGGCCTAGGTTCAGCCCATGTATACTCTTCGGTTGGTGGTTCAGTCTCTGTGAGCCCCCTGTGCACCCAGGACTCTGTGGGTGGGTCTTCTTGTGGTGAATCCTATCAGGAAGATAAACTGGAACTATTAAACGTGGACTTTCTTGAGAAATGTAAGGATGTTTAAACTCTGGAAGCTCAGGAAATATGTGTGTGTGTGTGTGTGTGTGTGTATGTATATATATATATATATATATATATATATATGTAAATTTTCAGAGAATTGGGTTAATGTTGTCTTTGACTGACAGTAGGTCAGTATTTAGGGTTTGTAGAATAGGAACATGGCTGCCATGTTTTCACTGAGGGACCTAGGTACACAGGGTGAGAATGTGACACAGCTCGGCTAGTCCTCAGACTCATTAGTTTAATACTTTAAAAATCTGAAAACATAACAGTCTGTTAGAAATCCCAATCTGGAAACAAAAATGAGGTCCTCCCTCAGCCCCTGCCCAAAGTCTCATGGCTCCTAGACTAGCGTTGCCTATGTAAAATTTATCTACCGCCTTCTCCCTACTGCCCGTTCCGTTCCTCTCTCTCTGCCGTCCCCTCACCTGTCTTGGGAGAATGTCACAGTTTTCTGCTGGTAGCACCAAGTTTCTTCCAAGGTAACCAGTATAGTCATTCCTGGCTGCTTCCAGTTATTCATCTTGCTTAGTTAAATTACTGATAAAAAACCAAACAGGGACACTGACCAGACAGAAGCAGAATCATCTCGGCAGCTGGGCATCCGTGGGCATGTGAGGGAATCCTGACGTTTTCCGTGGGATATTTCCTCCTTGTTCTGTGAAGGCCACTTGGTGCGTGTTCTTGGATGTGTGAGAAGATTGGTTTTCCTTTTTAAAAGAAATGTAGGCTGCTTGTTTTCATTTCCTTTAGGAATTGGGGTGCCTCACGTCAGTCTACTATATAACTACATATGTCATATATATTACATATAATTTATACATTATACCAAGATTTGGCATATTTTGTAGAAGAGGTGATGGAGATTTATTTTCATGGATTCAAAAATATTCTGTGAATTGTTTGGAAATTTAAAAAAATGTACTTACAGCTTTTAAAAGCCGATTCTTAGCTCATCTGTGATTTTGTTGATTTTTTTTTGAAATATGTTTTTCCTTGTGTAATTCTGAAGATTATTTTCTTGATAGTAAAATAATCTCAGGTATCAGCTTACTTCTATGCCTGGTACATTGTCAAAGCCTTAGGTCTGCATGTTAGAACTTGTTTTCCAAGAACAGAGCCATCCACTTGTAACAACCTTCACAGCTTACTCTGTCCCTCCCCACATCATGTTACCCGAAACTCTGGAGATTGCATATTAGAAACATGTGTATTAATCATAAGTCAGAGGAGAGGGCTTTATGTCCTTCACCCCTGGGAACTGGCAGTATTTATTGTTCCCTCCTGTTTCTTTCCCTTCATTCATAATTTATGCCAGCTGTGACTCTAGCATCTTCTCCATCAGTTGTGACTCTTAACATCTTCTCCATCAGTTAGGTAGGCGGCTCCATCAGCCCCCTGGGTCAAGCTCATCTGTCAGAACACAAATACACAGTAGAAACAGAAGCTAAAGATCATTCCTGTGGTGACAGCAGCATCCTCACACAGGGCTAGTGTGTGACGATGGCTTCTGTTGGTTAAACAATTTGTAGTGTAGAGCTGCCTTACAGTGTCACCCCCGGGTAAACACAGGTTGCTGTACCAGCTCTTGCTGGCCAAGACTTAAGACAGCGTGTAGACCATGTGAGAAACGTGTTACCCAATTGCAAAGACACTTCAGGCCTTAACGATTGTCAAGGGTCACAGGGTGCTTTGTTTACGTAGAATGTGTCTGTGTTTATTGTGCTAGGGATTAAAAAGAAATGATTCAGAGACTCACCAAGAAATCTCTGAGCTATTAAAAGAAACAACATATTTTCCTGACAAGTAATTATTACCACCCAAACCAAATCACATGAGTGTTTCTGTTTGACATTTTTGGAAATCTTCTAAAGGTCTGGCTCATTAGTGCACACCTGCTTCTGCATCCTGTGCGTTAGAATCCAGTGTCTTGGTTTTGTCAGAATGCACGGAGCTTGTTCAGCCTGGCCCAGGCAGCATTCTAATGGCATTTTTGTAGAATTTTGGCTACTCTTAATATTATTTATCCCAGAATGTGATATAATTCTGGTACTCTGAACATTCTTCCAAAATGTGATATGGTTGTTAAAGGTTGGTTGCACTGTGGAATTGGACAGCAATGCAATTAAATATTTCACACATAGTACATTAAAAAAAAAAAAGCTATGTGTTTGTCTTGTACTTTGAGTAGATCATTCACACATGCATATATTTTTGTAATATTACACCTGGACTATTGGAAAATATTGATTCATTGGCTTAACTGCTGACATATGTTGTAGAATATGTGTGTGTGTGTGTGTATGTATACATACACTGGTTGTCAACTACTGTTACTGATTGCATCAGAATGGTCTCCCAGAGTGGTGTGAAG
Source organism: Mus caroli (assembly GCF_978045245.1). Taxonomy (NCBI): domain Eukaryota; kingdom Metazoa; phylum Chordata; class Mammalia; order Rodentia; family Muridae; genus Mus; species Mus caroli. The sequence goes on from NW_028227272.1 coordinate 35,993,617, forward strand.
CTGTTCATAGCACAGTGTCAGATACGAGTTTTATAACATTTTAATCCTCGATCCAGTTTGATGTCAGCAGCTGCAGACAACCTGAAAGGATTGTTTCACTTCGTCCAGTTCTGAGAAAATACCTGTCAGGTCTCGACTCTCAATCACCCCTTGTCTGTATGTTGTTCTTCACGTCAGCACACTGAACTAATGACATGCTGTGTTCTCCGAGTTCTGCGCACACGTGGTTGTGATGTGTCTTCCCCTGGGTCGGCTGCTTGCCTTTCATGTACGTGATTAATGTTTTACAGTACAAATGCTGTGTCACAGAGTACTGCAAAAGGTCAGGAGCCGTTACAATTGTAGTTCCGCTTTCATCAAGGATGCTGATGAAACTAGATTGTTTCTCTCTCACACTGTGAGCGCACGATGGGGAGGAGGCCAGGGCCTGCCAGTACAGCGTAGTTCCAAGGCCTTGGCCCAAGTGATAAGGCCCAAGAAATTTCACTCACCACAGCCTCGGTGCTTCCAGTGCAGACATCAGCACAGGGCGGGAAGGAAATAGAACGTTACTGATCCTAAGAATGTCTGTCTTCATCCCGTGAACTTTCTGAACGTTATATGCATGCTATACAATGTTTAATCGCAGGGGCAACACTGTCAGTGCAAAAAGACTCATTTAATGTAGATAATATACAAGCAATGACTCAGACCTGACTTCCACCCACTGGATAATCTAGTTTTCTGTGCACAGGTTTAGGCTTTTTTTTTTTTTTTTTTTTTGTAAACATAAAACAAAGCCACAGGCAGACAAGTTTCCTCTTAAAATTAGTCCATGAGAAAATGTTCTGTTACTGACTTTGATAGCTCAGCAAGTAAGTGTGGGAACTCTCCCCACTGGTCCCGCACATTCACCTCGTCCTCTCTGGTGGCATTAGTACTTCTTCACAGCACGTAGACACCATGGTTTATTTCCTCATGGCTGGACCTTTATGTTGCCTCTAAGGTTTGGCTATCAGTAATGACGTAGTGCACCTATTTGTAGTAGGTAACAGCCTGTACGTCTATGTAGACATCTCTGTAGTCCAGCTTACCCAAAGTAGAAATACTTGGGTATACACGTGTCTAACATTTTGTGGGGGAAGAGCACTGTGCAAAAGCCCATGGTCCTTTCTAGTCAGACAAACAGTTTAAACTTCATGTCCTGTTATTTACTTTCCCCGTGACCTTGCAAATGTTATGTAATGCCCAAAGTTTGCGTTTACTTGTGAAGGAGAGGGATTTCCCCCCCGCCCCCCCTTATGCTGAGGAAAACTAAATTAAACAACAGCCAACATAAAAGGGGTCACACATAATGCCCGGCATATAGCAAAGACACAGGACAGCTGTAAGGATCAGTCGGCCTTATTTAGATCAGGAAGGTGAGTTGTCTATGCAGAGTGCCTAGTGTGGCGGTCTGGGCATGCCGCTCTCCTGGCTTGCATTCACCTGCAGGACAAAGGAGTTCCATTATGGAATCTCTTCTTTTAGTTTCCAGTGGTAAGGTCATTGGGAGCAAGATAAGCTGGAGCTGTTATCTGGCCGGTTTTAACAAGAAACTTCCTTGAGAGCAGTTATTTGACTTTTTCTCCCCATCCTCCATGGATTGTGAGATGGCCTGGTGAGGTCTAGGAAGTCAGAGCATCTGCACCTGTTGTAAAGATTACAAGTGGGTAAGATGGAATCCTGCAAGTTTTGACTTTCAGATCTATGCCTGCTCATCTCGAAGGATGTGCCTGTTGCCCCCATCTCCCTCTCTTAGATCCGTTATAGCTCACTCAAAGCGGGGTATGACTAGGTGAGCATGATTTTGTCACAGTTGTTGCATCTGATCCTTTGGCTCCACTCCGATGGTGTTTATGTTTAAGACAAGCAGATGTCTGAGTTCCCCTGTAGACTGCATGATGGACAAACTGTTCACTGTCGCATCTACTGACTAGAAAGGAGGAGCCCATGACCTTTAAGAAGACTTCAAGTTATAGAATCTTAAACTGAAAGCTGTGGGGGGGGGGCTCTGGGTAGCCCACAGCCTAATGCCAGTTGTGTTACTGATGGCATTGTGCCGTCGGCAGTGTTTCTAGGCTGTTCTTTTGCGTTTTCATGAAAGATGATGTTTGTATACAAAGCCGGATGGTCTCTAAGATGGGCAGAATCAGTCAGACTGATAGGATCAAAATAACTTTTTGATTCATAAACCCGTTACCTAATATGTTACCATGTTAGTAGAACCTTTCTTGCAGGTGGATAAATTATTCCTCAATCTAATTCATACCAATAAGAAATGGTTCTTGAGTTTTTCATGCCAAGATTGCTACAGAAATTTACACCAGGGTCATTTTCCTGAAAATACTTCGTGGGATTGTGACTTTGAATTGTTCTTAATTTGCAATTTTGGTGGCCCCAGAGCATGGTATGTTGAGTTCCCATTCGTCAGTTTATATTGCTAGGTGCATTCCTAAGACGTACACGTTTCTTTGAACCAATTACTTGTGTTCTTACCCCCCCCCCCATGGTTGTTTCGAGTCAGAAGGTCAAATTGTCTTTGTCATTTAGGAGAGAATATACGGTGAGGAGTAGACCAGTAGGGTCTCTTTTGAGCCCTTTAATTCCATCATGTCCTTGATCTGATGGAGTGGCTTGGTAAATCTCTTCACAATTTCCATGACCAAGCCATCTGCCTGCATTAAAATAAATCAAATCTGCTTACTCCTCAGTGTCTAACAAATATTCTATAAACTGATGGGGATGAAGAGCGTGAACACAAAAATAATTTGCACTTTTCAGCACTTCCTCCCGACTTCTCCGCCCAGATCCTCTTCTGCAGTGGAAGCTGGCAGACCGGCGTTCTCTCATTTAGAATGGAGGGTAATGGTAGCTTTTCCCAGCCCTTTCTTCTATTTCCCAACTGTGGCACATGAACTAATTCAGATTTCACATGGCTGAGTCTTGCAAACCCTTTACTTCTTATCCTACTTCAAACATATTACGAGAGAAAGTCACATTTTACATACAGCATTTCACATATATGCTGTGTGTGTATGTATTTAAATACCAGGTGTACTGACTCTGTGCTTGGCCCAGTTTTCCATATGATCTACTTGTAAGGACTGTTGCCTATGGCTGCATTATACTCTCTGTGTACTGGCCCTTGTGAGATCACATGGCCTGCTCCTAGACAGAGATCATTTATTTCTTCTCATGACATGTAGCTAAAAACCAGTGAATCTCTGAAATCTTTATTCCCTGTGATCTTCTTGCTGTTTCTCAGACACCCCTTTCTCAAGCTATATCTACGTCATTTTATGTTTTTGTCATTTCAGTTTTCTGGGTGAAAACTGTCCCTTCACTTTGATCCATCCTTTGCTTTGCCAGGTTGGTTTCCTGACAGATGTTGCTTTCTTTACCTTCCCCTCTTATCAGTAATAGTGGCAGTCTCCAGAAGCCTTAAAGGATGATATGGGAGGCACCGACCGAGATAGGTCCTGGTGCTCACAGATAAGCACAGGGGTCCTGGAATGTCAAACACACAGGCTTGTTCCTTCAGAGAAGGAATGCATCGACCTGTTATCCATCCTGAAGATTGGCAGCAGATGTGGTTAATAGCCCTGTGACCTTTGCGCTATTTGTGTGGCTGAGAGCACACTGAAGATGGCTTCCCCCACCCCCATTGTGAGCTTGTCAATCTATAGAACCTGCCTTTATGGAATGTGTTGTGTATAGTCAGTCTGTAGAGCTTGCCTTTATGGAAAACGTCTTTACAAACAGTTGCCGGGTAGTCACGTCTTTAGATTTATTGTGCACACGGGATTTAATTAATTATCACTGGGAAATTTTTCACCAAATTGTACTGCGCTTAAATATGCCTAAAATAAACTACTTGGGGTCAGATCCCGAAGATGAAACCAACACTGGCTACTGAGTCGTTGAACCCAGCTATCTTCTTGCCTCTCACAGATTGATCCTCTGCTGGCCATAGTGGTTCACAGAGACCCACAGGATAGGTTTTTGGGGGTGCTAGGGAGATATAGCTGAGCTGGCAGAGTGCTTGCCTTCCACAAGGACCTGGTCCAGTCCCCAGAACCCATGTGATAAAAGCCATGCTTGCTGGCAAAACAAGCCTGCATCAGGGACACATGCTTGTACTCTCCATTCTGGGGCAGCAGAAGCAGGCAAGTCTCTGGGCTTGATGATTGGTCAGTCTAGCTTACTTGGTGAATTTCAGGCCAGTGAGAGACCATCTCTAAGAGAAACAAAAGTGTAGATGATGCCAAAGAAAGAAACAACATCCAAGGTTGTCTTCTGGCCGCCATATGTACACACAATGAGCGCATGCACCACACACACACACACACACACACACACAGTGTGTTCCAATGCTTGAGTGTCATTTGATGTCCCTTATATAGCTCTGCACACTTTCCTATTAACACTCGAGTCGTCTCTCTCTTTAGCTTTGTCTCTGGAGTACACATCTGTTTGTAATTCGCCACTTAACAGATGAAACGTTTAAAAATCTTAATCTTAATAGATTCACAAAAACTGACAAAAATTTAAGGATCCTCCAAACACTTCCAGTAAACTGAGAATAAGGAGGCACCTGCAAAAACACTGCAGTTGACATTGAGGGCATGGAGCTGAGGAGGGGGACTCAGGTGTGGGGCTCACTGCTTCTGTTTGGCAGTATTTCACAGTCTGGCAAATCGAAGGCTTCATTCCTGGTGCAGACCTGGCTTTCCAACGTATTGTTTTCTGCTCAGAGGCTGCCCACAGACATCTCGGGTACTGATCTCTCTCTCTCTAGTGATGCATATCTTCTCTTTGTATCCGAGAACCACTGTAGTGTACTTCCTTTTGGATTTGTGCTTCGAAGTAGAGGCTCACTGAGTAGCCCAGGCACCATTACCCATTACACCATCTCACTGCACAGGTTGGCATCTGCCCACCCATATTTATGGCTCCTTTCAAGTTTTCCTTTGAAGCATAGAACTGACCCAACCGGTGCTCCTTGAAGCCATTCATCTGAGATGGTATAGTTTTCATCGGATGTAGTTTGATTGTTTTTCTATCTTCTGTGCATTTACCTTTCTGATGAATATTGGGAATCTAGTTAATATAAATATTTTAAGGTTTCTCTACCAATTTCATTATGTGCACCTATTGCATAATAAATATATTTGGGTTTAGTCCCAGGTTCCACATTGGAAAAGTCTACAGCTTTTGGGATTTTCTGCACAGTAGGACTGATCCTTTTATTCAGCATGCCTTTGGATCATGCCTGAATTACTGCGGAAACCTGATTGTCACCAGAAAGACAACCTTGCTGAGGGGATCCCTTTCCTCTCAGGTCTAACAGCAGTCAGGACAACGGGATGCACGCAGGCGCATTCACCTCCGTGTATGTACTGATCTGAGGAGGCTTCTGCGGGTGAGCAGCTGCAGCTCTACAAGTTAACTCTGGTCCTTAGCGAAGTCTCCAACTCAAGTCCACCCTTGTACGGATGTCTCTCCCTTCTGACCTCGCCGCTCTGTGCATCACCAGTCCACACGCCGGCACTCTTCATTTCACTCCTGTGCATCACCAGTCCACACGTCGGCACTCTTCATTTCACTCCTGTGCATCACCAGTCCACACGCCGGCACTCTTCATTTCACTCCTGTGCATCACCAGTCCACACGCCGGCACTCTTCATTTCACTCCTGTGCATCACCAGTCCACACGTCGGCACTCTTCATTTCACTCCTGTGCATCACCAGTCCACACGTCGGCACTCTTCATTTCACTCCTGTGCATCACCAGTCCACACGCCGGCACTCTTCATTTCACTCCTGTGCATCACCAGTCCACACGCCGGCACTCTTCATTTCACTCCTGTGTATCACCAGTCCACACGCCGGCACTCTTCATTTCACTCCTGTGTATCACCAGTCCACACGCCGGCACTCTTCATCTCACTCCTGGCCATCCATGTGCTTAATTTTCATCTTCCAGATACATTTTGTGGCAGTGTTAAAATTTTAAAAATGAACACGTTACCAACTAGAGTGTGTTCTTCTGACTAGCCCCTGGGCTTTAGGTTGATAGACTGCACCCGTTTCTGCAGCACGCCAGCCGTTTTCCCATGTCTTCTTCAGAAAGGTTATTCTCAGAAAGGTTCTTCACTTATCGAGTGGTTAGACTTTTTCACCCTGACACTTTAATTTTCTATTAGTTTTGTACATTAGAGATCTCAAAATGCAAAGTGTACTGAGTCCTAAATCACAGTCTTCTAAAGTCTAATTTCTCTGCTCTCAAAATTCCTCACATTTCACCCGTTCAATTCTCCTTCCTGCCCTAAACCTCTCCACCCCTGTCTGCTGTGGGCATCTTCGCTTAAAAACACTTTTAAGATTATTCCGTGTTTGTTTAACTTGTAGCTCATTCCCATTGACTTTTATTTTCTACAGCAAGATTTTACCAAAACATGGAATTACTTTGTGTGTGTGTGTGTGCATGTATGTGTGTGTGTGCATGCATGTGTGTGTGCATACATGTGTGTGCCACAGTGCATGTGTGGAGGTCAGAGGACAACTTGCAGTAGTAACTGGCTTAATTTTTGTTTGTGTTGAAGCAGACTGTCATGCAGTCAGGGTGACAAGGTTGACTCAGTGTAGACAAGGCTGGCCTTGAGCTACTGACCCACATGCTTCTAATTTCAAGCGCTGGCTTTGCGGTGACACGTCACTACACTTGGCCTTGCTGGTTAATCATCAACCAACCAGTCTCAGTTTCTCCCCTTCCATCCTTTCCTCTGTGTCCCTGACTGTCTCAGCGTGTGAAGAGTGATCTGTCTGTCTGTCTGTCTGTGGTCAGACATCGATGTTGGGTGTTTTTCCCAATCATTCTGTACCTTGTTTTGAGAGAGGCTCTCTCACTGATTCTGGAGCTTGTCAGTGCTGCTTGGCTGATGGGCTAGCAAGCCACAGGCATCCCTTTTTCTCTTCTCCACCAAGGATGACAGGTGTGCATCTTTAGGCCAGAAACCACGCCCCCTTTTAAGTTAAAGCTTATTTTATATGTACGGGTGTTTTGTTTTGCATGTATGTTTGTGTGCCATCTGTTTGCCTCCTGCCCATGAAGGCCAGAAGAAGGCATCGTATTTTCTGGAACCGGAGTTATAAACAGTTCTGAGCTGCCGTGTTGGTGCTGGAAATCAAAGCTTGGTCCTCTGGAAAAGCAGCTCATGCTCTAAACAGCTGAGCCACCTCGCCAGCCTCAGGCCTGGCCTTGGTTCCGGGGCTCTGAACTCAAGGCTTCGAGCTTGCATCTCAAGCAGTTTATGGAGTGAATCATGTTCCCAAGGCTTGATGGTTAATCTTTATCAACATCTTTGGATTGAGAAATACTTAGGAGATCAGCAGAGCTGACTTCAGGATATGTCTGAGGCCATTTCCGGGGAGAACGAACTAAAGGAGGAGAACCCAACATGACTGGGACAGCACCATCCAGTAGGCCATAGGGCATTTAGAATAGTTGAGTGTGGTAGGGGAGGAAGCCTGGGAGCACAAGGGTCCTCCCTCTGTCCCTGTCCCACTTGCTTTACTTCCTGGCCACCACAAGGTGAGTGGCTGTGTCAAGCGGTGTTCAGCCTCAGCCTAGGCACAGTGCATTGGAACCAGCTGCGACCAGATGGAAATCCCTGGAACCCTGCGCTCAAATCTTTCTTTCCTGTAAGTGTTTTTCTAAGATGGGTGCCACAGTGACAAAAGTGAGTGACCCAGTGAGCATCATTTCTTCAGTACAGCATGGTGCCAAACCACAGCCACGTTTTAGTGGCTTGTAACGAAGAACCACCAAGTTGTCACCTTTCAGAATCTCGACCCAAGGGAAAGCTTAGGTTCATTTCTTTCCCGCCACAATGCTGAAATCAGCGAGATTGAGGTGCAGTTTCTTTATGCCCTTTCTAGAGATAAAATTAACTTGCCGTTTGGCAGCAAGGCAGCCACAGCCCCTTATTAGTATTTGTGCTGGATATTAGCGTGCAGCACACAGCCTGTGATCTGGGCACTGGATCTCTCCACAGAACAGCCCCGTGGCTCTCTCTGGCTGAAGTTCTCGTTTTCAGCAAGTGGCCAAGAGCCTCTGGCGGCTTGTTTGGGGTTGTCGTGGTTATGTGGTCCTGAATGCTGGCCCCACTCAGCTTTTCCCAGGTCTGATCCCCTTACCTTTCCACGTACCTTCCACTCCCTGGGCTTTACCTGCCCCACTACAAACACTCCGGCAGGCAGGCATTGCTTAGCAGGTTATTTTCTGCAGAGACAGATCATGTTCCATTTTAGTAGGTACTGCTGGTGTCCCAAAGTGGTTGCACCAATGTTTGCTTTCTACTACAGGAGAGCTCTAGACTCTCTCCACCCAGCCTGTGAATGCTAGGTGCTGTTGGTCTAGGGCATTTCAACTTCCCCTGTTCTGATGGGCTATAATCCATTCATTGTGTCTGTGTGCATATGTAGAGTTACTGTTTAGTTTTTTGATGAGAAGTGGTATTTACCTCCCCATCTCCATTTAAAAATAATATTTAATCTTAAAAATTATGTGTGTGGGGTATGTGCACATGCGTATTGGGTGCTCCATGGTGACAGATTAATAAATTCTTATTAATAATAATGGTCTCAACACCCAACAAAGCACAGATAGAGGCTGAACTAGAATAACAGCAGGACTTTGCTCTTAAGTAGGAATCATTTATTCTCTTTCCTTTTCATTGTTTTGTTCATCTTCCTGTCTGTTTCTGCCACCATATTTTTAAATTAAATTTATTCCTTGACAGTTTCATACATGTATTAACATAAAATATAGTCTGGTCATCCTTCCCCCTCCACCCCAGTCAGCCCACACCTTTCCTGGGGATCTCCTACGTTTATGTGTCTCTGTTTTATTTTGTGGCTCACTTGGTTTTAACCACAGCTGTCTGTGTGATCATGGGTTTAGAGCTATCCCCTGGAGTCTTGTGGGCTAGCCTGTTCTATCAGTGTTCTTATCGTGGCCATCTTCCCCATGCATATCTTCCTTGTTTGGGGCTGAGGTTTCCTAGTTGCTGATCTTATTTTCTCACTGCATAGCATTTTCTCTTCAGATGATCAGTTTAGTTGTAAATAGCATCTTACACATCAGGCCCTTCGCATTTTAATGCCTCTGGTGTTTGTTTTTATATAGGGAATTTTAATTTGTGAGTCAAAGATAGCTTTCAGAGAGTGCATAGAAAATTTACAGCCAAGTTAGTGTTAGATTGCTTTTACAGTCTTCTTTTTCAGAGAGGATTGTCTCTCTCACCGGCTTCTAAAGTTTGTTTGTTCTTCAGTTTTCCAACACAGTTGAGAACCCACTCTACATATGCTGCTGTGGTTTCGACAGCATGAGTTAATGTGGGTTTTAGATACTTAACATATGTGCCACTATAGTTAGAACTGTAGCTGAAGTTATAATTCGCAGACTTACATGACTCAGAAAAGAAGTACTTGTAGAATACCTGCTGTTAGGATCAGGTAAGAAAAGAGAAGTGCAGAGCCATCAGAGTGAAAAAGTCAGGTATAAGAAGATAAAGCCGGATAGTCAGCCGTGTGTGCTACCTGTGTGGTCGTTATCATAGTGAGTCACTGCCTTCGCTTCTTATGTCATCAGCAGATTTTGGAATTAACAACAACCTCCCCTGTCCATAGCGTTTATTATGTTCTAGGCATCTGGGGGGGGGGGCGCAGAAAGATAAAAAAGTGTAGGTATGGGGTTTAGTCTTCAAGTGGAAGTGGTCCAGCTCTCTTTGATGGAACTCATGGTATTAGTGGTTTGAATGGAGTGAGTTCAGTACCCATCCTTCTTCTGATCACATTCCATCCACGGGGTGGGGAGTTGGTCGGCTCTTGGGTTCTACAAGCTAAGCTGTCCACGTCCAGCATGCATAATGGCAAGAAGGGAGTGGCCAGAAACAAGAGGGGACTGACCAGAAACAGACAGGGCATGAGGCAGCACTGCAGTCCTCAGGGCCCGCCTAAGCACACAAGAAATTTAGTGAGGGACTGACACGGGTGTGGACTTAAAAGAGGAAGGTTTATATACCCTAAGATTTTGGGAACAGTGTGCTACCATAGACATGGCAGGCTTCTAGACAGCAGCAATCTGTTTCTCACAGAGGCTGAGGAGTCTGAGATCTTTGTGTTGGAAGAATCCATGTTTTCTGCTGCTCATCTCAGAGACAAGTATCTTTCTGTGTCCCGAGGTGATGGGAGAGACTTGTCTTGTCATGATGGGTTCAGTAATGATCTAATCATGTCTGAAGAGCCTACTTCTGTATGCCACCACCCTTGGAATTAGGTTTCAACATTTGGCTTTTGAGGAGTGTGGACATCTAGTCTGTAACCGTCATAGATGAAGGCCCAGGTCCATAGAACAGGGCTTGGAACCTGCCTGTGCCCTTCACACTTTCGATCAGGCAACAGCAACTGCAGCAATGGCAGACAGAGCCCCGCATAGGACAGATGGTACTCACTATCTCTCTGTGAAGGAGCTACTAGTCAGGATCCTGTAGCAGAGGCAAATGGTGAGCCAGAGAACTTCACATGGACAGGAGAGCTGAGCCTTCTTCCCCTGGCCAGGAGTAGCTTCTCATTAAAAAAATATATATTTTCTTTCTTGAGTAAAGCAGGGCAGGAGGAAGAAATCCTAAAGACCGAGTATTTATCTGATCTGTCCAAGAGCAAGGTGGACACGTTTGCTCAGAGGCCGTTCATGTTGGGTCAGCCTGAGAAGATCAGATTGGGTGGACCTTAGTTAACCTCCAGACTCCCTCTGCTCATCCAGGATGGAAGTAGACTGTTATGGGGTGGGTGATAGCTTGGTTGTCAACTTAATTACAGCTGGAACGAACTAACACCCCTATCTAAGCCTATACATGAGCATGGAAGAAGGAAGCTTTTGCTCTTGGCCTGCTTGCTCTTGCCTTGCTAGCAGTCCATTCCTTCACTGGCATCAGAGCCCAATTCTTTGTGATTCTGGTATTTACTGAAGACCAACTCAGCCTCATGGACCGAACAGCTACTAAATTCTTGGACCTTTAATTCATAGGCAGCCATTATTGTGCTAGCTGAACCACAGCCTGTAAGTCATTCTAATAAATCCAATATGTGTATATATATGTATGTGTATATGTATTTCTGTATCATCTATATCTTTATATCTATATCATATAACTATGATATAAGTATTCTACAAGTTCTGTCGTCGTATTCTAGAGATCCCTGACTAATACAGGGGCCAGCATGAGAAATAGCAAGGAAGATGAGACCTGTCTGAGAGAAAAAAGAGTCTCTGCTTTCCATTATGTGTATCTATTAACAAAGGAATGAAACATTGGTGTATTACTCTCCTCTTGATCCAGTTTAGTTAGATACACAGCCAGTCCTGTGGAATCTAGCATCTTCACCTAGCCAGATGCACCAAATCTTGACCTCTGTCCTAGTTTCTAGCTTAAGCCGACATTCTAAGATGGCAACCAGTGTGTAGCAACTGCAGGGCAGACTGCACTACACAGCTTCACCAGATCTCAGTAGATGATTTTTTTTTTCTCTCTCAAGAAAAGCCTCTTTATTTTCTTGATCACTTGGAGTGTTGTCTTTTAATACTTGGATTTGGCAGGCTTTCTCTGATACCAAGGTGCCCACCGTGAACTGAATGTGGGTAAACAGCTTGGAACACAGAAGCTGAATGGCCTCTGGTCACGTGTGCCTAAGAATGGCCAGCCACATTATCCCCCATCCAGTGCCAGCTCAGAGAGGTCCCACTTCTGCTGTCATTGCCACTTCTCTGGGTCACACACATCCTCTGTTTGCAGTCTTGAAGTTTCTAGTCTGATGCCAAATCCACGTACACCACACACTTTTATACGTGTTTATTCATTAGTTCTGAAGATCAGCCCGTGAGATATCCTATCTCTCAGTGGAGAAGGGGATGGTGGGCTTACAGAGCAGGGTGAATTTCAGTACCTGGAATTAAGTGCCCGAGAGAGTCCATAAGATAACATGGGAAGAGCCAGGCTCAGGTGTCAGTAAGTGGATTAGATTTTGCCTTTTTAGCTCTGCCCTTTGTGGCAGTTTTGTCTCTATTCTAGGACCTGGCTGTTGAAAAATGTGGGAAGTATTTCTAAGAGTTGTGACTGGTCCTATGTTGTAGTTCAAACCTGGTTCTTCCTCCCAGCCTCATGCTCCTGGAAATAAGACTCAAGACTCAAAATATATTTACAAATACTTTGGCCATGTAGGTAGACTTTATTCTAACTAGATTGTAATTCAAATGATTCAATTGCTTTAACCTACATTATTCTGCCGCAAGGCTAGTTACCTGTGCTCAGGTACCATGTGTCCATCTTATCACCTCTCTTTGGTGACTCACCCTTCTTCTCTCTCCCAGAATTCTTTCTCCTCCCAGATGCCCTACCTCTGTTTCCTGCCTAAATCACAGGCCATAGGCTTTTTAATTTGACAGGTGATTCATCCATACAATACACAAGCTCTCCTCTCTACAGTCCTACATGCTTCTGCACTTTTCCCTCAAGAGACTACATTCTCCCTCATCCTTGTCTCCATATTACAGATCCTTGTGAAGTGGTTTGGATTTGCTGAGTGTGAAATTCAGCACCAGCAACAAGAGAGTTCCTTTTTAGAAACTGTTATCAAATAGGAATGCTAGAAGACCCTTGTTGTCAAATTCAAAGAGGCATTGTTAAAATTTACTATATATGTTTTGGGATCAATAACAGGAAAGAAACATAGAGCTTACTTCTCTATCTTCACTAGGTTTATAACTTTCTAGAAGAGGGGAGTGATTTGAGAGTGTATAATAGATTCTAGGCCTTCCATATGCATTATTTAATTAGATTTCAGAATATCCCCCTTCTTTCTCCTCTCCTTTTTCCTCTTCCTTCTCCTCCCCTCCCCCTCTTCCTTTCTCCCACCTCCTCACTCTTCCCCCTTCCCTTCCCCTCTTCCTCCTTCTCCCACCTCCTCCTCTTCCCTCTCCTCTTCCTTTTCTTCCTCCTCTTCCTTTTCCTCCTCCTCTTTGAAGGCAATGCGGCCCGTTTCAGTGCCCCAGTGGGATGTCACATCATTCCTAAAGCAATCTCCCAGAACTTACTGTCTACATATTTTGTCAGTACCTTAGCCCTTGCCAGTTTACTGTTACTTGCACGCTTAATTGTTTGTGTACCCCCTCCTTTCTTAGCCAACCCTTAGTAAATGCTCATTTCATACATAATAAGTGATAGTTGTAGAGTGTATAATTGTATAGATAACTTAGGTAATTGTATGGATAATTTAGATGTGCTTAGATCCTGAGCATGTGGGAGCTAGTAGAGCCTTTCAGGGTCGGAGTGAGACTGATGTCAGTTCAGAGGAACCTGAGTTCACCGGAGTAGGCAGAAGAGAGTGGGAGCTTGTGTCAGACATGGTCATGTGGGAAGCAGCAATGCTTGTTCCTACTGGGAAGAAATTTTAGTTACATTTGGATGGCATGTTTGTTATTCAGCTCTTTCAAAACTACCCCTAATGCTGTCTCTTTTCTTTTGTTTCCTCAAAATTAATTATCTTTTGGTAGCTATGGTAACTCAGTTGAAGCTCCTTTAGGCATGTGGTTAGCATACATTGAACTATTTGCTGTCATCATTCTAAACATTTTTTCTACTTATTCAATAATTCTCCTTTACAGTGTTCCCTTCCTTCTGTTGAAAATTGGCTTTCCCCTTTAGACTTGTAAGGACAATTTTAAAAAGAATCCAGAATGACAGACTGGCAGATAAATGATGGGAGATGCCCACCATCTTTGTCAGTAGTTTTGGTGCCATGTTTTGCTTGTGTGGACATCTTTCTAGTCAGTTCTCACTTTGAGGACCTCTCAACCCTTGGCACTCACAGGCTTGGATGCTGAGCTTCCCAGGTCCAGGGCCCTAATGCTCTCACTCCAAGGTGTGCACGCTTCCCTTCCTTCTTTGGATTTGGCGCCTCTTGTCTGGACCTGGTCTACCCAGTCCCACCTCTGTGTGTGCAGCTCTTCTTTCCCTGGGTTGCTTTTTATTTTGCTGGCAGCCTGCCAGTTCAGCTCCCTGTCTTGTTTGGCCTCTTGATTGGTTTTTGCCCCTCTCCCCTCTTTTGGAGAAGTTTTGAGCCTGTACCTCAGCTCTCTGAGGTAGACCAGATGGTTGTACATTGTCTCGTCTTCTGTAGTCAGGGCGTTGTTTAACTCTTGGGTTTTTCTGTTATGGAAAGTGGGACAGATAAGCCCTGTCAGTCAAGTGACTGGGTTAGATGAAGAAATGGACTCCTGGTACACATTGAGTTTCCCACTGTCTCCACAGTGCCAGTATTGGAAAAGACTCCTTTTCTTTTTAAAGAACCATCTCAAAAGTTTAATTCTTTGTATTGCTGTGTGTCTGTTTGGGCATGTGCATATGGAGACAGGTGCTTGTGGAAGGCAGCTGAGGTAGTAAAATCTCAGGAGCTGACGTTAGTGGTTGTGAGCCACCCTAACTGGGTGCTAGGATCTGAACATAGATCCTCTGTATGGAGTAGCATGTACTCTGTACCACTGAACTGTCTCTCCAGTCCCTGCTCTTGCTTCATAATACTCCTTACATACTCACTAAATATTACCTTAGTGCCTGTTTTATGTGGGACTTTTTCTAGGTATTAGAGACACACACTGGAGGCAAATAGACAACACAAAAAGAAGAAGAAGAAAAAGAACATCTAAGGCACTAAAAGAGCAAGATAACACTAAAACATCCATTGCAAATCACTTCTTAAAAATACGCAGTCACTACAAATATAAATATATTAAAAATAGTATGGCAGAAAGAGTTATGATGTAAACGCCTTTAAAATAACCATGTTTTTAAACCACTTTTACCTCTGTGGTGTGCTTGCTCATGTCTTGCTCATGTGCTTGCTAGGTCCATTGTGGATTCCTTGGCAGAGTGGCATGGTCATCGTGGCCCCAGGGTCCATGTCAGACACCCTTACTAGTGATGTTAAATAAGCTGGATTTTATCCAGGTGGTGGTTGTTGCTCCTAGTTAAATGCCTCCCGGATAGCTCAGAGCACTAACAGGCACCTTCCGGTGAAGGTTTTGCTGTTGCTCAGTGTCACTTGCTCCACAGTGTCTGGCACAGGGAGACTGTGCAGGAAACGTCTGTGGGCCCAGAAGATGCATGCTTCTTAGTAGCGCTTTTACACACAGCCCTGTCTGGGGATGGCTTTGGATAAAGTGGGATCTCTATCAGGTTGTGGTCGCTTTAGAAACAGTTTCAATTTCCAGTATTTACTAAATACACCTAGACCTACAGGATACATGACTGACACTTTCCCAAGAGACTTTTAAAAAGGTATGTGAATAGATATTTATAGATTTGCTTCTGATTTTAACGTGGATGGTTTCCCAGCAAATGGGGAAGAGTCTAGGTGTGGTAGCTGATCTGTGGGAATTGGCACAGGTCTCTAGAGCACCAGGGTTGTAAATGCCAAAGAGCACATTGTTCAGCATCTGTGTTTCTCTTTTCTGGCCAACCCTTGTCTCTTCCTCTGCCTTTTGTTCTTTCATGTCATGTAATAAAAAATCCGAGGAAGTTAAGTGGCCTTTTCCAAAATGACCCAGCATGTAAGAGGAAAGTTTGGACCAGAATTTGGGTAAACGCTTTCTCCAAGGGGAAAAAATGCAGCTGAGCAATGTTTCTAGTCCCTTTATTATTTTAACCTCTGAAAGAGTCAAGCATCATATTTCCCTGGGTCTTTCTGTGTCTATAGTTGTACCCCACAACAACTTTACAGGAAAGTGTGGACATGCACAAATGCACTTCAGCATTCGCAGCAGGTTTATTTAAGCACATTTGGGGTGCCACATCGCGCACCAAATATAATCCATAGTGGAGCCCCTACCCCACAGCTGCTTTTCGGCTTCTGTCATGTCCTCGCGGTCCAGACTGGCTAAGATGACACAGAGCAGAGACTCCAGTTTCACTTCAGGATCTGCAGCAGCTGGAGAGAGCGTCAGGCAGATGGGCTTTTCCACCCTGATTATCCCGACTTCCTAAATTTAGAAATACATGCTTTTAAAAAAAATGTAAATTACCCGAGGGGGTGGCGTAGCACATGCCAGGCTGTGCTAACGAGCGCAAATGGATGTCATCTGCTGACTCCCAGGTGCTGCGTCCACGGCTCAGCTCCGATCTGTCTCCTTTAAGTTTGTTTCATTTTTTTCATTGCTCTTCTCCACAAAGCTGTGCCATCGAGTCTCTGTTCACGTGTTCATTGTTAAAGATGTTCAGATGTGTATGTATAGTGTTTTTTAAAGTAATTAAATTAATTAATTAATTAATTTTGAGACAGGGTTGTAGACCAGATTGGTCACTAACTGTCACTGTAGGAAAGATAGCCTTAAACTCTTGGTCTTCTTCTCCCTCCCAAGTGCTAGGATGATAGGTGTGTGCTGCCTCAACTGGCCTATATTAGCATCTTAAACTAGAATTATTTATTGTTGGACCGATGAAGCTTTCTTTCATTTTTTCTTTTTTTTTTTCTTTTTGGTTTTTTGAGACAGGGTTTCTCTGTATAGCCCTGGCTGTCCTGGAACTCACTTTGTAGACCAGGCTGGCCTCAAACTCAGAATCCACCTGTCTCTGCCTCCCGAATGCTGGGATTCAAGGCGTGCGCCACCATGCCCACCTGCCAGATGAAGCTTTCAAGCTACTGGACTAGGCCAGGGAGGAAGGCATTAGATAAGAACCTTCTTTGGTCTTTTGCCACAGATTACCTGGGTAGATTTGGACAGGACAATTTGTTTCTCTGTTGTATGGGGGGGGGGGGATTAGGTAGGTAGTCTTCAATGAACCTTTTCACTATGAATGTTCACTCTTTCTTTTAAAAAAATCTATTTGCAAGTTATTTTTGAATATTATCATGTTCCTAGAATATAGCACAGTGCCCAGTGTGGAGAAGATGTTTAAATATTGTCAAAAGTACACAATATAACTTATGTTTCTCCTTAGGAAAACTCATTGAGAAAACAGTTCAGAAGCAAAATGTTTAATGACCACTTTGTTTCTATTAGAATATACTAAACTAGGTCTTTTCTGTTTCCTCTAATTGTTGAAGGGGCCAAACTATGGTCCAGAGACTTGGAAAGCATGAATAAACAAATGAGATTCAGAAGTCCATATCATCCTCCACTAGGATGTAAACTATATGGGAGAACCACTTCATCCATTCACCCATCCATCCATCCATCCATCCATCCATCCATCCGAGACAGGGTTTTGCCAAGTGGCCAAGGCTGACCTGATACCATGTAGTCCAGGCTGAACTTTAGCTTTTGATCCTCCTGCTTCAGCTCTGATTGATGGGGTTACAGACATGTGCCACCATTTTATATGAAATGCGTGCTTACAGGACCACTCTTATTCTAAAGTTCCAACAGAAACAGTCTGCAAGTCAATTGTCAAAGGAGATGAACCGAGGAGAGGTGAATCTAGAAGATTTATCCTGGAGGGAGAATGAAAAGAAAGGGCATTCAGGAAGCAAGAGGGTCATGGGGAGGAAGGGAGGGAACGTGGCTGTGCCAGCCAATCCCAGTACAATTGGCAGCAGTCACGGAAGCAGAGGCTAACCTCTGTGTGTGTGTGTGTGTGTGTGTGTGTGTGTGTGTGTGTGTGAGAGAGAGAGAGAGAGAGAGAGAGCCTTTTCCACGTGAAGGGAGGTGGGAATGAGGGGAGTTGAGGCTAGAGATGATACCGTAGGTCAGCAGAGGAGTAGATGCTTTGATTTCACTGGGTACACAGGCAGAAGACTTCTAGAACCTTATACACAGTTAGTTGATCAAAATTGCTTTAGCCATTTGATTTTAGCAGCAGTGTGGAGGATCGATTGGCAGCTTGCTAGGAGACAGTGAAGAATCTGCTGGGATACTTCAGAACCGAGTGAGATTCCTAACGGACGTAAGAAATCGAGTCTGAGAGATTCTCAAGGAGTTATTACTGTTTCAAAGCCAAAGTAAAAGTGCACACGAAAGAATTGTAAAGAGAGCGCGTGCTTTGGCAGCACGTCGACTAAAATGAGGATACAGAGGAGATTCGTGTGGACCTGTGCAAGGATAACAGGCACATCTATCAACCATTCCATAGTTTTTAACCAGAGGAAATTCCATGTCTTTAAATCGCTTTTTAATCAGTGAGAAGGAGCAAGATAGCAAAGTTATTGAGGATGTTAAATCAGAAAAGGAGAATGCAGTGGACAAAGAGGTCACTGATAGATGTGAAGAAAGAGAACGTAGTACCAGGAAGAAGAAAGTGGAGCAGGAAATTTCTGAAGGAAAACATTACCACAGCTGCAACAGCTGCGTGAGCCCAGCGGCTACCAAAGGCAAGCACCTGGATGCTCTGAAAGAGAGGATGAGATCCCGGTAGCTCTCCTGGTTGAAACACAGATGAAGGAACTAAAGACCCAAACTTGGATATGCTGAAGAGCATTACACACACAGAGAAAGAGGCTCTAGAACAACGGAGGCAGCAGTTGCTCACTGACTGCCAGAACTTTCACATGGAACAACTGAAATAGGCCGACAACAATCGGAAGAGCGGCAGCATGGCCCGCACCCTCAGCAAGCCCACCGGCACTCAAGAGCACCTGGGCTGGCCCCACTTGGAGCAGCAGGGCAACCTGGCATGATGCCTCGTTAGCAGCCCCCTCTGAACCCTCTGTGCACCATCAGATGCTGCCATCCCATGTCTTCCAGCCAGGTCAGATACCAGGTCCCAGTTCCATGATGCCTCATGCCCACCTTACTGGGACTGGCCCCCGTCCCTCCCAGTATGCCTTCAATTCCCAGAAACATCTTAGATCCCCAGGTTCCTCTTACAGCACCAAACAACATGCATTCCTCCTCTTCAGCCACAGCAGCAGCTGCTGCTTCCACTTGGAGATGGGGGTCCCTCCACCCACTGCTCCTGGCCCACAAGCCCCGGCCACTACTTAGCCTGGAAGATGAAATGGGCGTGGCAAGACTCCTTTCTCTGCTTCGTTGGTTTTCATTCAGGATTTTTCTTTTCACAGACCCAAGCACAAGTCCCATGTCCACTCCCTGATACTTGTGGTGTCAGGTGTCCTTAGCTGATAAATATTGGGAAGAAGCCTGTGGAGACTAGTGTGCCCTGGTCATCTGGAAAATAACCCATGTCTCTCTCCCCTGTCCCCCTGTGGCAGGTATCGGCAGTTGGTCTGCCGATCCTGTTGACATTAGTATTTTATCTCCATCTTTCATTGTCTTATATCTCAGTGGACAATCCTATGTAATTATTGTCCTTTCTTGCCCTGCTTTGGTTGTTTTTAAGGAGAACATCCTCAATTAATAGAAACTAAGAAAAATCATGACAGGCAGAAGGAGATAAGCCACAGAGGCACCCACCTTAGGCAGTGGTTCTCAACCTTCCTATGTTTCGACCCCCCTAACACAGCTCCCCCTGTTGTGGTGATCCTCCCCCACCATAAAATTGTTTCATTGCTACTTCCTGTCTGTAATTTTTGCTCCTGTTATGAATCGTGATGGAAACATTTGCTATGTGGCCCCTGTTGAGAAGCACCAAGGCACGATAATAACTTTATTTCTGTTCTCCTGAGTTAGGAGTGATGCTCCTGCTCCTGGTAGAGTTCCTGAGCCTTTCTGCCACATGCAAATGCAGCCAGATGAGAAGATCTGGGGATGGTACCCTGCTGACTTTATTCCCTAGTGAGGACAGTGAAGGGCTCCATTGTGCCTAGAAGAACATGCCACTGTCCCTAGCGTATGGTAGGGGAGGGCACACACATTAGGACAGGCCCACTCCTTCCCTCCCCACCCTTCCGGTTTTCTGTGTAGTCGATCCACTGGGTTGGAACTGGTGGTTTGTTTTCCTAAGGGCAGTGTGAGCTTTAAAGGTTGGAAGTTGGAATTTGGGGAGGCTTTCCATAGGTTCTCAAACTAGTCAGGGAAGTTCAATGAGCCTAAGGCCCTGTCTAGACCCCTTTAGGAGTCCCACCTGATTCTCCCCGCACCCTCTGCCACTCCAAATCTAGCCTCATATGTGTTTTGAAAAAACTTCCTCCTATAAGAAAGAAAGAACTAAAGCCTTTAAAATAGGCAACCAGTCTATGCTAAATATTTCATCCCACAAAACCCGGTTGTGGTGGATAGGGCCGCAAGTCTCTCAACTTCCTCTTGCAGTGACCAGGTGAGTGGAGTTTCTTGAAACGGTATTGAGGTTCAGAATGGAAGTGGAAATGTGGGCACGGGCCAGCAGCCTCCCTTACCACCTTCTCTGGGTGGTTGAGAATGTGCTGAGAGCACACAGACCTCACTTGGCCTTGGAGCGTTATGCATCAGGGTTTGGGGTGCTCACACTGATGGGGGTAGCCTCCAGAGGAAGGGTCACAAAAACGCCTTGATTTGAGCTGGTATCTATCCCCACTGATAAGTGAGTTGATGGCTCTTGGTTTTGTCAGCTTAGCCTTCCTTCCTTCTGTCCTTCCATGAATAGCAAGTGGGTATCTTTGGTTTGTTAAATGGTCAGTTTCATTACTGAGAATGCAAGGTAGAACACCTTTTGGATATCTTTTTTCTTTGTGTGTTTTAAATCTTTACATGTGAGAGGGCATAGGGAGGTGTCTGACACCTTGGAACTCTCCCCCTTCATGTCAGAATGCAAAAACCCACAGTTGAGATTTGCTCTCTTTTGCCTCTAACCAGGTGACCCTGCTCACCATCAGAGACCTGAGTTACTGAAGCTAAGGGAACCTTGTTCCTTTTGTGTGTGTGTGCTCTAGACTCTTGGGCTAGACGTGGCAATGGAAGTGAGCATGCACCTTGGGGGTGGTCTTGGCAATGCTATTGAGCATGCGTCTCGCAGAGGTTACAGATCCCAATGCCTCTTGACAGTGCCCGGGTTTCCCCCACATTCCTCCATTCTCTTCTAAAGGAAACTCACCCCTTCAGAATGCTCACCGATCCTGCTGGAGTCCTAGACTCTGGCATTCTGGTTTATACTGTGGTCCTTTGTCACCTCTAATGTGATTGCTTTCCATTTTGAAAGACGCAGGTGTAGGTATTGGTAAAAGACCGGCCAGTGTGTCATTGGGTTTCATTCCTGTAATAACACCAGTTCGGTTCTGTGAGGGGCAGGGTACTGTGTGGGCTTTGTACAGATGTGTTTCTCAGTGTGGGTTCCCTTTACTTTTGTTGTTTTGTTTAGTTTTTAAGTAAGGAGAGTTCTGAGATCTTGGGAGAAAATGAATGAAAGTGGCTTAACTTCCCTCTTTTCAATTGAATAAATGAAATAAGCGTGTACTGGGGGAGCCCGAGAAGGAGAGAGGTGCAGAATTGGAAGGAGTTTCAATTAGTAGGGAAGGAATGTAAAAACCCAGGTATGTTGTTCCTGGGGAGTCAAATCCGACCTTTAATGGACATTGTCTAGTGAATGAGCAACCAGACCTCAGAAACCTAGGCTGCTGGAAGTAACAGGTCAGGTGTTCACTGTAATCTCACTGGACAGCGCCCACCTGAGCAGAAACTGAATGATGCTATCTTTTCATGGGGACAAGAAGATGTGAATTAGGGGTTTGCAACCCCATAGGAAGAGCAACCATACCAACCTAGACCCTCCAGAGCTCCCAGGGACTAAACCACCAACCAAAGAGGACACAAGGAGGGACCCATGGCTCCAGCTGCATATGTAGGAAGAGGACGGCCTTATCTGGCATCAGTGGAAGGGGGGACCCGTGGTCCTGTGGAGGTTTGAAGCTGCAGTATAGGGAGGTGGTTGAAGCAGGGAGTGAGTGAGTGAGTGGGTGGGCAGAGGAATACCCTCATAGAGTTAAAAGGGTTGGGGCATGGTATGGGGGGGTTGTGGAAGGGAAACTGGGAAGGGAGACAACATTTGAAATGTAAATAAGTAAAATAACCAATTAAAAATAAATACATTGAATGAAATCTGTAAAACTCACAGTTTAGAATCTCATGAAAGGCTTGGGAAATACAGTGCATAATTTTGAGATGAGCAAACCCCAGCAGTCTTTCTCTTCCTGGGTTTGTCTGGATGGGTCTGCCAAATTTTCTATTTGTTGGACTCCCTGGCCAGCTCTTCTCCTCAGGGCTTTCTCCCCTGCCCTAGGTTGGCATGTGTGCCATTTGTTTGTCTTATACTTCTGGGAGTGGACAGACCCCTGTCCCACTGGCCTGGGAAGAGGGGAGGGACTTTGCTCAGGTCCCCTCTTCTCCCTTTCCTTTCCTCTCCCTCCCTAATAGTCACATGTGAAGCAAAGTTAGCATTGCTTACTAACTACTGAGTCTTCTCACTAAATAGAAATATTTTAAGTACTAACCCATAAGTAATAGTTGTTGTCTCCACCATGACAGTTTTATGTAACATGGTGATTATAAATGATTCTACATTTGATGCCTTAGTGAGAAGTTTAACCAAGCTAATTTATGCTGGGCCTAAGTCCCTAGTAGGCAAAATATGCTGTGTGTTTCTGTGCCTCCCCTGTTCTCCACTGGTGTCCCTGATTGCCAAGCAGACACCAGAGGATGCATCCCTCTGCCAACCCCAGTTTCCTAAGTACCGCGGACTTGGTTTAGAAGTTTGACAAATGCACGTCCCTGAATCACCAGGCACGCTGGTGCTTGCTGCTGCTATCTACAGAACACTGGTCGGTTCTGTCAGGCAGAACTTTTTTTTTTTTTTTTTTTTTTGTCAACTACAATGGAAGACAGGCAATTACCTTAATTAATTTTAGAAGTAAGAGAGGAACTCAGTGGTGTGACTAAGCCGCTCCTTGGTTGTCAGGGCTGTGGGAACCCAGGTAGGTCTGCTTGTGAAGTCACTAACCATGCCTCAGAGAAAGGGTCCACAAGTGGTCACTGACAAGGAATTTCTTTTTTCCCAATTAACTTCATTGAGGTTCAGTTGAGCTGAAACATTTTCAGCTATGTAAATAGCTGAATATGCCCAACAAGTCACTATTTCAGTAAAGATACAGAGCATTTTTATTGATGCTTAAGAATATGCTGTCTGTTGAAAGTGTGTATTTGGTTTGATAGAATCCTATAATACATATATTTTTAACCTGGTATCTTGCACTTGCCATAATGATTTTTTTTGAAAAATATAGTTGCTATTAACTTTTTTTTTTAACGTGTAGGAACGTTTCACCTCCATGTATGTATGTGTACCGTATGTATGCCTGGTACTCACAAGGTCAGAAGAAGGCACTGACTCCCCTGGAACTGGAACTGTGGATGGCTGTGAGTCACTCTGTGGTGCCGGGAACCGAACCTGGGCCCTCTGTAAGGGCAACGTGAACTGCTGAGCGTCTTGTACTGGTTTTGAAACTCATCCGAATGCACCAGTACGTTGATTTTTGGCGGGGGGGGGGGGGGACTTGTTGTGGCTGTGCTTCGTCTCCCCATCCTTCCTCTGGGGAGCATTTGAGTGGCTTCTGGCTTGGGGAGCACCATTAAGAGACACTATGGACACATTTCATTCTTTGATTTTGGAGGCGGGTGACTATATATTTATTAGTGAAATGGTTGGCTTTTTACATTTCTTGGAAACACTCAAACTGTTTTTCAAAGTAATTGCTCCATTTTCTTTGGTGAACTGTTCATCCAAATATCTTGCTTGGCTTTTTATTTATTTTTTATTTTTTTTAGGTGTCTTTGTTTTCTTACTATTGAGTAAATGTTCTTAACTTTGAACAGCTCCCATTTCTATTATTCTATCTTGAAATTGATTTTTCGTCTTTTATTTTCCATTCTGC
The DNA here is from genome assembly GCF_978045245.1 of Mus caroli. Lineage (NCBI taxonomy): Eukaryota > Metazoa > Chordata > Mammalia > Rodentia > Muridae > Mus > Mus caroli. The sequence goes on from NW_028227272.1 coordinate 36,017,491, forward strand.
ATTTAAGCTTATCCAATGAATTTTAAATTGCAGACATTTAAATTTTCCAGCCTCTCATTTTCTTTCTTATTATAGCTTCTGTTTTTTTTTAAACTAAGACTTCCTGTCTTTTCATTTATTATAAATGCTCATTTTCTTTGTTGAGTATAATTGCAACAGATAATTTAAAATCCATGTCTGATAATTCCAGTATCTGACTCATCTTGAGATTGGCATCTGTGAAGGTTAATTTAATGTGTCTTGCTGCTGGGCCTTGGGATGCCTAAGAAGCTAGCTAAATATGGTTCCGGTTGTGCCTATGAGGTGTTTCTCAATGAGACTGGTATTTAAACTGGTCCCCTGACCTGTGTGGGGGACACCAGAATGCTGAGGGTCTGAAGGGAACAGCGAGTGAAAGGTTGGATTCTGGATGTGCCAGACTGAAGGATCTTGGGGCAGGGAGGATCTTCTGGTTGCCTCTGATTTTCAGGTCTTCAGATCTGGACAGGAATCACATTCTTTCCAGCCATCAGAGGTCTCCCATCTCCAGCTCCTAGTTGTGTGATAATGTGGCTTCCATGCCCCCGAGAGCATATATGGTACAGTACTGTGTTATTAATCTGTCTATAGACGTGTTTGCAGGTGTGGGCAGAGGAGAGAGAGAGAGAGAGAGAGAGAGAGAGAGAGAGAGAGAGAGAGAGAGAGAGGAGAAGATGGAGAAAGGATGAACAGAGAGTGTAAGAGAAAGCTAGAGTCAGAGGCTCTCTATTACACCATCTGTCAATTGTCTTTTTCTTTTAAAACCAAAATTTTCTTAGCCTTTTTAAAAATGAGGTGAAATTTGAAATCAGTGTCATCATCATACAGAGTCTGGTGTGTTTAATGGAGTCTGGTTTCTGTTACCTGGGCCTGTGACATACTGGCTATTATTACCTGCTCAGCAAGTAGCCACTTCACTGGGCCAGACAGCCTGAAGATTGTGTCATGCCCGAGGCGGGTGGCACCTCAGACCTCATGTCTCTTCTCTGTGACCCTCTCTCTGTGGGTTTGAATATCAACCCTTGTCTTCTCTTCCTTCATTTGCTTACTATTACCGCTCTTCTTGGTTGGCTTAATATGACCAAATACACACCATGTACACACCAATGCACAACAAAGTGTTATGTTCCATGTCACGACTTGACTCTTCATGCTTACTTGGTAATCTGGATTATCACCTAACTGAGGGTAGAAAGCCAGTCCCTTGAGGCACTGTAAGTTTCTCTGGCTGGTAATCACAAATAGCATGGTAACCCGGAGATGGGTGAAGCAAATGCCTCCTTCTGGGAAGGCTTGGAGAAAGCAAAGGAATCTTGCATTCTATTAAGACTCGCCTCTTCAGTTTTTTAGTAATAAGGGTTTTGCAAAGGACTTTGGCACTGTGGGAGAAGAGAAGGCTTGATAGTAGGCTTTTGGATATTTTGCTTTGAGATTATTGGTTGGCCTCTGGAATTCATGGTCCTGAAGGCTGCACACTGAAGCAAGTGGATCAAATAGCTTATGGTTTGTATCCTCAGATGGCATATCGGGGTTCCGTAAAGGAGCCAGTCTATGCATGGATGTGCTCAAGTATTCAGAGAAGTTATTAGGGATCAGCCCCTGTGATTGAGTGGTGGCAGACCCCACAGAGCTGACATCCCAGGTTAGATCCAGGAGGAAACCACTCTGGAACCAGAAAGAGCTGATACCCAACTTAGAGCACCTGGCAGGGTTTGCTCTTGCTCAGCCACCTGATTGTAAGAGGCCTGCCCTCCCCCCCCCCCCCGTGTGAAAGGCAGTCCCCTCCCCACCACGGAGCTAATTTAAATGTTGATCTCATTCCAAAACACCTTTATAGAAACCTCCAGAATAGTGCTTGACTATACCTGTGAGCCTTCCTTATAGCCTACTGAGGTGGCATTTAAGACCAACCCTCACAAGTAAACATGCTTTTAAGCCTTAACTTGGGAATTCTTTATTAAAGACATACACGAGGTGCTCAAAAAATGTCACTGATGTCTTCACGGAAGAAGATGATGTGTGTCCTAGACTTGCTCTCCTTCCTGTGCCCCATCCCTCCGCACCCCAGGCGTCTCCTTTAACCACAGCTTTCCCTGAAAGATCTAGTCTTTGTACTGTAGTCCATGGCAGAGCGAGGAGGAGGAGGAGAAGAAGAAGAAAATAAAAAGAAAATATTTTCCAGGAAAGCCTTCATGGTTGAACTTTTATCAGAGGTTTCAGCCTTTGAGCGCACAAGGCCACATTCCAAAGCCAGGTGCAGTAGGGCTTGGGCAAGCTGTTGTCATATTTCTACTGACCTCCATTGCAGAATACTAACTAGCATGGTGGCTTTTCCTCTTCTTTGTGGGATACCTGAGATTTTGAAATAATCTAGAAGTTTATTTACCTATTTTTTTTAAACTAAGATGTGCCTATCTTCATAGAAGGATGGTCACTGGGATCTCAGCCTACCCTGATTCAGTGTTTGTAGGGGTCAAGTTCATTTCTCTGATTCTCAGGCTCTTGTTCATAATGTAGGTAGGATGGGAAAGTTGAAAGGTCCCTCTTCATCCAACACTTAGGAAGGATGGAGTAACCTCGACAATGATGTTTTATTTAGAGGGTTTAAAGATCGAGTGTGCATTTGCTGATGAAAGGAGGCACTGATAGTGGGTGTGAATTTTAAAGTTTTGCAGCCTTGGTAGAGAAAGCATAATAATAGAGTAGATGGCATTATTTCTTGCCAATCAAAGACCAGTTTACTGTTATGTATTTTTCTTCTCCTCCCTTGGATTTTGAAGTATTAGAGATATTCTGTCTCAAGGTATAAGGAATTTGACCAGATAATGTGATTCACTGAGATGGGTTAAAGGTCTCCAATTGAAGTTGCAAAATGTATCACTTATATTCTTTCATTTTTTCCATTTTTTTTATTCTTTGAAAATTTCATATGTGTACGCAATGTATCTTGGTTATACTGGGCATCTAATCCTGCCCTCCATCTCCCACCCCCACTCCCTTCCAGTGCACCCCCTTTCCAACTTCTCTCTCCTCACATAGCCCACAGAGTCTAGTCCATGCTCCCACATGGTGGTGAATCCACTAGGGAATGGGCAGTCTACAGTATCTGTCCATCAAAGAAAATCTATTCCCCTTCTCCCAGGAGCCATCAGTTGCCAACGTACACTCAGAAGTGTGATTTCGGGGTCTCCTCCCCCTCCCCCTGTAATTTTAAGTGGCTTGATCTGATACAGGTCTTATCTAAGTAACCATAGCTGCGGTGAGCGTTTGTGTGCAACAGCCATGCCATGTCCAAAGGACATCATTTACAGCATGCCTCTTCATCCTCTGGCTCATACATCCTGCAGCCCCTGCTAGGACAGTCTTAGAACCTTGGCAGCAAGGGTGGATGTAGATGGCCTCTCTGTGTCTCGGCACTCACAGTTAGGAGTCTCTACATTAATCACTTCCCATTGCACAGATCTATGAATATAAACATTTAGAAGGAGACTTGGCAGTAGGACCCTTCAGCAGAACCAAATCAGTAAGTTCTTCCCTTGGACCTGTGACTTCCCCAGCCTAGGGTTTTGAGTGTGTTTTCAGCTGTTCTGTCTTGTTTTATGTCAACTTGATGCAAGCATAAGTTACAGAGAGGAGGGAGACTCAGTTGGGAAAAGGCTCCATAAGAACAGGCTGTAGACAAGGCTGTGGGACATTTTCTTAATTCATGATTGATGTTGGAGCCCATTGCGGGTAGTACACCCCAGAGCTGATGGTCCTGGATTCTGTGAGAAAGCAGACTGAGCAAGACATGGGGAACCAGCCAGTAGTCAGCACTCCTCCATGGCCTCTACATCAGCTCCTGCCTCCAAATATGCCCACCTGGTTTGAGTACCTGCCTTGGCTTTCCTCATTAGACTGTGACTCGGTATGTAAGTCAAATAAACCCTTCCACGCATGTCACACTTGAGCCTGATGTTTCACTGGAGCAATAGTAACCCTATCTAAGATACAGCACCTGACATGAATTCCTTCTTGTAGATCATGTTTCAGATCTAATTCAGAGAGTAGTTGGTTACTCCAGTAAACATTTTGCCACTAATGTAGCAGTGAGTACACACACACACACACACACACACACACACACACACACAAGGGGGGTAGGGGAGAGAGAGGGGGGAGGGGGAGAGAGAGATTGATTCATGGTAGTGTAGTATTAAAGTATGCAGGGTGCAGGGTGTAATTCTGGGTAAATTGATGTCTTTTGTCTCTAGACACATCTGTAGCATCTTAGAGCTAGATTATGAAAGCTAGACAGCCAATAGGTAGAGAATTTTTTAGTGAGTTCAAGATCAATTTTTTTTTTTATGTACCGCAACAAAAATATGTGCCATCTTCAGCAATAGGGTATTATCATTAGTTATGGTGGCACCCAAAAGCAGTGGGCAAATCCTGTGCTTTTTAAGAGGATTCTAGGGCCATGCTGATCAGTATGGCTTGACTTGTAAGAGGTAACCTGTGCCTGGCTCTAAGATGGTCATTTAATAACCAATGCCTTCTGGAAACAGTGTAATTGCTTATATTATTTACTGACTTACAGGTCAACAATGCATGTTGGGTTTAATCAATGCTCCTTTCTAGTTATATTATAAATGATAAATCATGTTAACATGTTGGGATCACCAAACTTACCAATCAGACTGTTGTTTCTGATTACTAAAACAGTAAATAATCCAGGTGCCTAGGCTGTGAGCCGACTCCTCTTATGTTCAGATGCTACCATGCATTCTCCTCACTGTGGGTAGAGGTTCTTAGCTCTGCTTTAAAAGAAAATATTTATATGATTGCCTTATACACCGAATTAAAAATCAAGGCAGATATAGATGCCATCACCAGTTTATGGAAATTGAAGATACTGAGAAACGTTAAGGAGGAAAAAAGATGTGGTGTTGAATATTATAATCTATGTCTCATATCTGCCTTTGGAAAAGCAACATTTGCTTATTGGAAATACCCAGAGATCACTGGACTTCTGTCATAAAACTTTATAGTAAATATTTTACACAGTACTGTCAGGGGGCCACAGTAAATTACAATTTTATCCTTGCTTGAAAATCCTTATGGTATCCATGCCCTAAGACAACTTACGGGGAAGAGTCAACAGGGGAGGAGAGGAAAGGTTGGTTTTTTCCCATGAATTTTACCAATACTGAGAAATTCTCCGCTGTATTTGTGAGAATACAGACTTGCAGGTGCACCTGATGAGAATCAGGTAAGGCTTGCAAGTAATTAGGATCTCATAGGTGAGGGAATCAGGAGTCAGCCAGGCAGAAGTACTGAGAAATAGTTGGAAGAAAATGGCCAAACGGCAGGCTTTGCCACCAAGTTATTCCTGGTGAAGACCCCACATAGGGGCAGCACTTGATTTGAAGCTTCTGTTGCCCTTTAAATACTGACCTAAGCCTGCACCAGAGCTTCAGGCTTGCAGATTAAAGCAACACTGTAATCCTTTTCAAGATGTTGAGCTTGCTTCTAGCACTTTAACTTAGTTCATGATTACCAGAAATAAACTTATCCCATTGTCCTTGTGTAACACCGCTCACAGCAGCCCTGATGCTGTAAAGCCAGCCATTAGTGTGGTCCAGGTCAGTACTGCTAGTCATCCATAGGCATCTCACTCCAGGTCTTAAAACAAAGTTTGTCCTCTTGCTCACTTGATTCTTTCTTGCCCATTCTTGTAAGAACATCTGTTGTCTCCAGAGTATCTGTCACTGGGTACCCAAAGTGCACCATACAGGGTATCTTTTCGGTGTTTAGACTTTAAATCAGGGCTTCCATTGGAAGGCTTGACAGTTTTAAGAGCATTCTCTGTGCAGAGTGAGTTAGAATGAGTCAAGGCTAATGGTAGAGAGAATGATGGAGGGACTGTTGCAGAAATGACAGTGTCAAGAACTAGCCTGGTTACAGCAGCAGTAGAGAGAAGATGTTTTGACACCATAATGGGGTAGGGTATTTCGTAATGGACACGAGTAGGAGATGCAGGTATTAAAGATGGTTCATGGGCATCTTGCTCAAGCACCAGCAGGAGTCCAGTGCAGTGAGCCAAGGTGACGTTTCAGTGCACAGTAGAAGCATGTTTGGAGGAGAGGTGGATGTTTAATTTTGTGGGTTCCTCAGTTTTAAGATACTCCAGGAAATCCCTACCACATTTTACTTATACCAACAGCCATCCTCCTGCATCTAACCCAGAAATCACCCTTGTCTTTTTCTTTTTTTTTTCTTTTCTCACTTCCTACACGTGGTAATTGATGAAACCATGTGAATTTGGTACCTCTTTAGAACTTTCTGGATTCTTTCTCCCCTTTCTCCATCTTTTATGCTTGCTTCAGGACACTGGCCACTTTCCTGCTGGCTCATCGCATCAGCTTCTTATTAAAATGACTCTTCATTCCAGGTTTTCCCCAGCATCTTCTGCAGTGGTTGTGGAGGCAGTAGCTTTGCCTAGAAGGGGCTCTTAACACTTCCACATAAGCTTCAAGCACAAGAGTCCCCCTCCACCCCCCACTTTGGCAGGATTGCAAAAATATTTACATAGTTGAGGTAAAGGCTGGAGAATCTTTGACCCTAGTGGTTCTTCACCTTATAAACAATTGCTGTGATTTTCCTAAAAGAAACTTGATGTGCCAAGGTGGGTTGGTAGGCAAGGCAGGGCCTCCCCACTTATCAGAGGAGAATGGGAAGGGGTGGGGGAGTGGCTATGTGATGGGGGCAGGGCTGGGAGGAGAGGGCGGGAGGTTAACTAAATAAATTAATTAACTAATGAAGGGGGATAAGATCCATTTATTCACGTTTTGAATACCCTTCAATGACCCATTCTTTACTTCAGGATGAGGTTTAAAATTTGCACCTTACCTACAATCTGTGGTTAATTGCCTAAACCCATTGTTGTGGTTTTGGATAAGGGTCCCTTAAGTGTTCATGTGTTAAAAGTGGTATTGGGAGGTGATGGAACCTTGAAGGGATGGTGTTTAGTGTTAGGTCCCTGGGTCCCTTGGAGTTGTACCCTTGAAGGGAGTTGTGGGACTTGATCGCTTCCTCTCCCTCTTTTAATTTCTGTTCATGAGGTAAGCAGTTTTTTTCCTGCATCCCCTGCCATTTCCATCCAGTGTGTTCACCATGCCCGAAGCAGCAGACCTATCCATCCTTGGAATAGGACCACCCAAGCTGAGCCAAAATAAATAATACTTACTACAAGCCCCTTACCAGATTTGGGCATCAAGCATCTTCTCTTGCGTTTTCTTGGTTGTCTTTTTTCTTTTGTGGTGGTGGGTATATGAAGCATACCTTTTTCTTTTTCTTTATTAAAGATGGGTGAAATTTATCATTTTTTTTTGTGCCTGTTGTCCTTGGCATCACATCTGAGAAATCATTGCCCAACTCCAGCAAAACCTTTTCATGTGGGTCTTCTTTCCTTTTCAATTCCAACTAGCCATGACGTCATTGTAACTACACGTGTGCAGGGCTAGGGTGGTGCATCGGTTAAATGCACCATTGGTAGATGTGTGCTTGGAAGTGTGTGTGTGTGTGTGTGTGTGTGTGTAGTGGTCATGCCTCTATGTCCTGCCAGTCGTGGGGAGGTGTTTGCAAGAATCTGTTAATAAAGACGTAGCCTCTGTCTGCTGAATGAAGACTTTTTGTAGACTTTGTACATTTTTGCTAGTGTTCAAGGAACACCATGCAACTTAACAAGTGCTTGGAGCCTTAGACTGGTTTAATCTTGCATGTTTTCGAGATCTACAAAAGATGTGGATGAAACTTTAGGGTGCATAGCTCAGTAGTTGAGGGGTCTCTAACATTCCGCCTATGCGGAGGTCAAAGTTTCAAGAGGCAATCAGTAATCTTTATTTCACATTTTGGAATATTAGATGTTTGGAGCACATTTCTGCTGTCCCTCTTAGTGCCAGTGTAAGGAGTTGCTAATTGTCCATTCTTGCTGGAAAAGTACTGATTTCCATTTGAATATAACAGTCTTTTTACCAAAACTTTCCTATGGCTGATTCGAGCAAAGACAGAAGCCTTCTGTTTGTGAACTGAATGTTCAGCCAGCCGTGACGCGGCCACTATTATCAATGAAGCTTATTCATCACCTTCTGCACGGTGCATTGGATGGGCCTTGCAGAGGATCTGGGAGACTTAGAATGCAGCGCTCCCCTTCCCCCGCCCTCCTCTACACACTCCCGGTATTAAGTGATTGTGTTCTATATCTTTTCTAGACCTTATGGGTAATTAGATCTTTTGTTTTCTCTTGATTCCCAATAGTGTTTTGCAGATACTGGGCACTGATTGAGAATTTGTTCATTTTCTAAATTAAGAAGAAAAAAAAAAGAGGGCAATTCATGCCGTTGGGAGATAATTTTGTTGTGCTCTTTTACATTTATATCACAGTGCCATTTTTATAAAGATGTAGGCAATGTTACGTCTTTATCAAATAAAATGAAGTGGCCACTGATGATCCTAGATTAAGAGCTTATAAGCTTTTAAGCAAATTACTTTCAATATTTAATTTTGCACATTACGTTAACACACAGTAAATTGCTGAATTTTACTTTCATAGATATAGCTGTAGAGATACAAAAGAAGCATATTCTGGTTCTTGACTAGAAGTTACCAAAGTAGGCCTTTGTAAACGTCATGTGCTCTGAAATATGGCAGCCACTTTCTTTGAGTACTTTATGACAGCCAGTCTGCCACAGGGTAGCTACTGTGCCCAGCCACACGACAGTACCATTCCCTGTGTCTGCTGTGGGTGAGGGGACACTTGTGTCAGGGATGGTACAGTATTGAGAGAACAATAGATTCTTTTCCTTCTAACCATCTGTCTCATTTAAGAAATTATTCTATGAAAAATGGGAATCTGCTCGCCCTACATTCACTTTCCCCACTTCTTCCCAAGCACCTGTTCCAGGGACCTTCTAAGCCAGTGTCCTCTATTCCCAGAAGACACTGCTATCTGCATCTCTGCTGAATTTGTAGTAGGTTTGGGGTAGGGAGGTGTCTTAGTCAGGGTTTCTATTCCTGCACAATCATCATGACCAAGAAGCAAGTTGGGGAGGAGAGGGTTTATTCAGCTTACACTTCCACATTGCTGTTCTTCACCAAAGGAAGTCAGGACAGGAACTCCCACAGGGCAGGAACTTGGAGGCAGGAGCTGATGCAGAGGTCATGGAGGGGTGCTGCTTACTGGCTTGCTTCCCCTGGCTTGCTCAGCTTGCTTTCTTATAGAACCCAGGATACCCAGCCCACCACCCACAATGGGCCCTCCCACCCTTGATCACTAATTGAGAAAATGCCTTATAGCTGGATCTCATGGAGGCATTTCCTCAAGGGAGGCTCCTTTCTCTGTGATAACTCCAGCTTGTGTCAGGTTGACACACAAAACCAGCCAGTACAGGTGTTCCAGAGTTGTTGGTTTTGTTTGTTGTGTTGGCTGTGGGGCATTTCAGGAAACACTCATCCCACCCCCATCATAGGAACCCTTCCTCCCACCCCTACCCCCACCTGTAGAGATTATCAGAGCACATAGAATTCTTCTGGGTTGACAATGAGTCTTGATTTGTTACAACCTCCAGCTATCACCAAGTCTGGTTAGGTCCACAGCTGACTTCAAGGGGATGGAAGAGAGTGTCAGTAAATCAGTCTGGCGGTTCCTCAGAAAATTGGACATAGTACTACCGGAGGATCCAGCAATACCTCTCCTGGGCATATATCCAGAAGATGTCCCAACCGGTAAGAAGGACACATGCTCCACTATGTTCATAGCAGCCCTATTTATAATAGCCAGAAGCTGGAAAGAACCCAGATGTCCCTCAACAGAGGAATGGATACAGAAATTATGGTACATTTACACAATGGAGTACTACTCAGCTATTAAAAAGAATGAATTTATGAAATTCCTAGCCAAATGGATGGACCTGGAGGGCATCATCTTGAGTGAGGTAACACAATCACAAAGGAACTCACACAATATGTATTCACTGATAAGTGGATATTAGCCCAAAACTTAGGATACCCAAGATATAAGATACAATCTGCTAAACGCATGAAACTCAAGAAGAATGAAGACCAAAGTGTGGACACTGTGCCCCTTCTTAGAATTGGGAACAAAACACCCATGGAAGGAGTTACAGAGACAAAGTTCGTAGCTGTGATGAAAGGATGGACCATTTAGAGACTGCCGTATCCAGGGATCCATCCCATAATCAGCTTCTAAACGCTGACACCATTGCATACACTAGCAAGATTTTGCTGAAAGGACCCAAATATAGCTGTCTCTTGTGAGACGATGCCGGGGCCTAGCAAACACAGGAGTGGATGTTCACAGTCAGCTATTGGATGTATCACAGGGCTCCCAATGGAGAAGCTAGAGAAAGTACCCAAGGAGCTAAAGGGATCTGCAACCCTATTGTTGGAACAACATGATGTACTAACCAGAACCCCGGAGCTCTTGTCTCTAGCTGCATATGTATCGAAAGATGGCCTAGTTGGCCATCACTGGAAAGAGAGGCCCACTGGACCTGCAAACTTTATATGCCCCAATATAGGGGAATGCCAGGGCCAAAAGAATGGGAATGGGTGGGTAGGGAAGTGGGGGGCACTATGGGGGACTTTTGGAATAGCATTGGAAATGTAATTGAGGAAAATATGTAATAAAAATATTAAAAATTAAAAAAAAAAAAGACTCTTAGTGCCTAAACCTTGCCTTGTGGTTCAGGGGGTGTTCCCTGCCGAGGATCTGCAAATGAACGCGTTAGCTGTGAACTGTTAGCAGGGTGCCTCCATGGGCCCATGCTGAGAAATCCCCCCCCCCCCCCAGGGACCAGCCACACAACGGTATAGTATAGAATAGAGTTTATTCAGGGCATGGGGAGAGGAGTCAAGAGGGTAGTAGAGGTAGAGAAAGGCAGAGAGAGAGAGAGAGAGGAGAGAGAGAGGAGAGAAGTAGAGGCTTGAGGGAGTGGGTAAGGGGTAAGGGGACAGAGCAGAAACAAGAAGGGAAGAGCAAGAGAGGAGGAACAAGAGAGGGAGGAGGGGGCAAGGCAAGCAGCCCCTTTTATAGTGAGTTAGGCCTACCTGACTGTTGCCAGGTAACTGTGGGGTGGAGCTTAGACAGAAGGCTAACAATCAGGCTACAGGCAGAATCATTCAGGCCACATGCTGAATTTAGTGAGCAGCTATTCATTCGCAGATCCTGTTCCTATCCCATAAGAAGGTGGGAGACTCCTAACACATGAGACATTTCCTCGGACCATCCTCTCTGGTCTGTTTCCCCTAGCACAACACAGGATTCTTCATACCTTGACTGTTCCAGTACAGCTTTGACTGACCTGTGCCTCTTGTGTTCCTTCTCCCTTGAGACCTGCCACACTGCAGCCACAGCTACTTCAATAAAACACAAACACATCCCCCTTCTGCTTGGAAAAACATCCAGTGGTTTCCTGTTGTGTTCTGCCCAAACCCAGAGCCTTCCCTGGCTCTGAATTCACAGCAGTGTCTGTGGGATGTAGCTTTGTGCCCTTTGGCTGCTTATCTCTGAGCCTGCAAGGATGATCTGTAAATTTATCCTCCACTTATCTGACCCCAGATGTCAGATTTTTCACCTTCTGTCATCTGAGCTGCCCTGGAAAGCATCCCCGACCCCTTCCTCTGCCCCTAGAAGTTCACATCTTCCTCGGAACCTCTCTTAGTCCCTCAGGCAGTTTCTTTCCTTGCCTGCTGGTGCTGTGGAGAGAGCTCAGCAAACACACCTCTGTTACATCATTTATTGGTGTTCAATCCCTGTGGGCTGATGGTTTTGTAAAATGCAATAAAACTTAGATGATAGCAAAGTGAAATGTGAACCAGACCCAGTAGAAACCGGCTTACTGATAAGATAGATTGCCATAAAAGCTTCTGCATGCTTAATGTCAATCTTTCTCCTTCGCCATTTGCTTGTAGGCCAGGAACAATTCACAGGCCAGGCCTGGCCCAGCGCTGCTGGTTAATGCTGAGCAAGCAGTTTCCCTCTAATTTGCTGTTATTCACTGATCAGGGACTACATCTTGATCTGTGTTATCTGGCTTCCCACCTTTTGTTGATTCTGCACTAAAAGTTGGGTCTTCAGGTAAGTGCCCTGCACAGTGAGTCAGGAATTGGTGCTTGTTTGAGTCTCAGTTGGCTCACATATTAGTTGTAGGGTGTCTTGGTTGGAACTTTAGTTTCTATGACTATCACTTCAAACTTCCTGTTGCTAAGGAAAGGACTTACTAAGCCTGCAGTCCAGGCAATTTTGTTTGAAGATGCTTTAGCTTCAGTATCCTCTAGCAGTTGGGATGGTAGGCAGGTGATGACCTTAGATTCTTGGTGCAGTGAGGGAAGCTTGTTTGCTGTAGGAGAGGCAATTAGAACCAGAGCCCTTTTGAAACTGCCTTGGAGCAGATAGTTGCTTAAGAAAAAAGTCTCCTGACTGTCACACATGAAATGCTTTATAGTTTTCAGGTTTCACCAACAAACCAAAAGCAGTTTTTTTTTACCCTGGGGACAGCCAGATCGCCACTGGTTCAAATGTTGTTAGGATCTACATTAAAACTTTCTCACTTATTTCTATTTATGTGCTTGTGTGTATGTACACCTCACATGTGAGTGTGCTGTGTCTATGCTGAGGCCAGAAAAAGGGCATCAGATGCCCTGGGACTGGAGTTAGAGCAGTTGTGGGCCTTGGGATGTGAAGGCTGGCACGCCTATCCTGGATCCTGTGCAAGAGCAGCAAACAGTCAAACCGCATGTCTAGTTCTCCAGCCTTAGGATCTGCATCTTTTGAAAGCTGAATTCCTAGGTTCCTGCTGTTTGTGCTCCCTCCTGGGACTTGGGAACAGTGTTTTGCTGTGGTGGGAGGCATTGGGAAACCGAGTTTAGCCCAGGGTTTGCTGTTGACTGACCAGCTCTCGCACACCCTTATTTGAAATCCAGACTAAATCGATTCTGTTGTTGTTTTAAATGTCTCCTTTGTTCCAGGGAGCCATGGGGTCTCTTGTCTTGCTTTTCTTTAGTCCTGTAACTGTGATCTTTGTATACTCCCATTTACATCGTGTGCTGCCCTTTAGTGTATAGTGTGAACCTTATCTTTGGCTTTTGCCCCCGTCTCTCAGTACTTTGTAGCGACCTCACTTCCATCTCTTCTGTTTTTCACACTGTCTCTCAATTCCCACTCCACTAATGTTGGCCAATTTGTTCAACTGAACTGTCCTAGGCTTTTGCTTCAAAGTTTGGCTAAGCGGTCTGCCTCTACCAGGTAAGAAACTGCCATGGGTCACACACGTGATTCCCGGTTAATGCGTTACTGAGCTGTGTAAGTTTGTAAAAGTTCTCAAGCCCAGTTCGGGTGATGTAAATAGTCATATGCCCATGCAACACAGAAGGGCATTGTGCTGCCCATTCATTGTTAGAAAGGTCTCATTAATTATTAGCCTGATGGAGGATAGTTGGTATTTCTCTGTCTGTGCCTTCTTGGCCTTTGGCAGCAGAGAAAAGATGTGAATTCTGCCCACAGACTATCCACCCTGCAAGGCTGCCTGCCAGGAGTCACATGCCTGCTGAGTTGTTGCTGCACCCTCTTTCTTCCTTTGTATTCCTCAAGGCTCCTGTTGTTGTTGGCCTTTCTGCCTGGTGTCCCTGAGTTATAGCCCTTTTAGTTCTTTGAGTGATAAGGACTAAGCATTGTTTAACAACCTAAGCAATCTTTCTGGGGTTTGAATTACCTCCACTAAGGAAGCCAGGCAAGCTCTTGATGGCTCTGGGGTACCAGGCAGATCTTCTCTAGGTTATAGCCTTGTTTCTGGACTTGTGGCTTTTAACTCATGGTCCTCAATACTCATATTTGCTCCATGGTGTTCCAAACCAAGTGGGAGGCGGGGAGAGAAAGTGGGAGGGAGGGAGGAAGGGAAGGAAGGAGGATATCAGAGTCGGGAGTAGGGGAGGGAGGGGAGAGGAAGGGAGAAGGACTGAGTAGTGTTCACGAGCTGCAGTCCTCCCGCTAGTCACTGAGGAAGGTGTCCCCTCCCTCTGGAACGAGTACATGAAATAGTCCTCCCACTAAGCTGGCTGAGCTTTTTCCCGGGCCCACGTTCCATCTTATATCTGATTTGTGCTGTCTTGCCCTGTCCCTCTTTGGACGATCTCATGCACCCAGATGCCCGAGCACCGGTAGGAAAGCTCTGTTGCTTGGGAGGATGGTGGAAGGGATCCAGAATGGGCTGCTTCACATTTGCCGGCTCGGCTCGTGGTGGCTGTGAGATGCTTCGTCAGAGTCTAGTGGGTGGCTGTCTGAAGGGCTGAAACTAATTAATGCTTAACTTCTTTCCCTACTAACCCTAACTCACCTCCAGACTGTGTTCTAGCAGCAGCTGTGGTCTCAGGTGGCCCCATTACCCAGAGTTAGCTATTTTGCTGACAGATGGGGAGAAGAGAAAACCAAGGGTAGGGAAAAAAAAAAACTCAAAACAATTCTCTTATTCTTCACACTGCCTTCTTCCTTTCTGTGTGTTCTGAATATCCCTCTCTTTCGTAAGGGGGAGTTGCATGAACTTATGTAAGACTTATGTTTCAACGTGGATCTGTCCATTTTCCAGCTCTATCACCCCAAAACAGTTCACTGCCCCCACAGGCTGTAGTGCTCTAGGATGCAGTCGTGACTTGACTTAATGGTTCCTTTAGCTACTCAGTAGAATGTGGAAGTGAGAGTGTGTCCCAGTGCTCTGCTGGGTTGGAGAGACTTAGGTAAAGCCGGTTTCCCATCAACTATTCAAAATATTATTCTATAAATCTCTCGGCTGTACCTTTATAGAAAAACAAGAGTTCATGTTCCAGATCACATCAAGTGGAATCTGAGCAGTGAACGGACACAGCTCAGTCCAGTGCACATTCATTGCACAACAGGCACTGTGGACCGAGAAGGGAACATCACTGCTGCCCAGGTAGCCATGTGAGGAATGATGCAGATTAGCCAGTCGGTGTCTATGTCGGGAAGACTGAGTGCTGAGGAGACATGGCTGCTTTTGACCATGGGAGAACACTTGCTGTCGTGAAGAGCTAGAAGAGCCGAGTGAGTGGATGTGAGGGTCAGGGAAGAGTCCTGGAAGGGGCTGGCTGAAGAGGAAGCACCTCCCAGGGAGCACATCTTAGCACAGGAAGCACATGAGGGAAGGCACTGTCCACAAATACTGCTGTGAGTTCACTGGCTTTTAAGTAGGGAGTGAGGTGGCAAGAGGTGGAGGGTGAAGCTATTAATGACAGCCTTGCACTAGGGCACAAAAGGCCTCTTTGTCATGCTAAGAAACTTGGTTTATATCTTCTGGAGAATGGAGGCTATTCACTGGAAGGCCCAGTACTGCACTGTGACAGGATCTCATTTGCATTTTATAAGAATTACTCTGGTGTGGGGCACAGGGTGTCTTGGAGGGAGGCACTCTGGGGGAAAGGCATGTTAACCTTGTGCAGAGGTGATAAGGGCCTGGCAGGAGATACTAAATGGCTGGAGGGATGAAGAGGAGACAAACTGGGTGCCATTTAGGCAATCTTCATGACAGTGTCCTTGTCAGGGATCAGAGCCTCAAGATCTTAGGGTCTTACTTTGGCTGTTGCTAATAGGAATGGTAAAAGAGGGATGGGTTGGGGGAAGATGCTGAACTTACTTGGATATGATGCAAGTGGAGTGTGAACATCTGGAACCGCCTGAGAGATGAGCCTCTGGCTATGCCTATGGGGCATTATATTCGTTCCATCCATTGAGATGAGAAGACTGCCCACTGTGGGTGGTACCATTCCCTGTGCGGGTTCCTGGGTGAATAGAGAAAAGTAACTGAGCCACAGAAGACCTTGCTTGCTTTTTCAGGCTCCCACTGCCTTGACTTCACTGGGATGTGATACTGTACCTTGAACTTTGGGCTGGAATGAACCCTTCATTCCTCAAGTTTCCCTTGCTCTGGGCATTTTATCAGTGCAACAGGGGAAAGAAGAAAACCAAGATGGGGATGAACAGCCGCAGGCGAGTTTGGTACTTTGGCTGGAGGCTCAAAGGAGGTCAGGGCCAGAAATTCAGCCTTTGCTTTAATCTTAATTGATAATAATGTTAGAAACAAGTGAGAGAAACTTTTGTCTCTATGCTGTGACAGAGTGATAAATGTATAATGTCTCACAAGTGACGCTTTGTTGGAAATTGTCCAATCGAGCTCTCCTCCCTCCCAGCCAAGTTCTTTCTTTAGTGGCAATGGAACATCGCTGTCTCTCATTTCTCTGTAAATTACCATTGTGCTTTTCTGCTTGACATACAGTTTTGAATCAAAGTGAGCCGGAGTTTTGAAGGGTGTTTCATTTTAATAGGATCCCTTACATAACTTGAAGCTGCATTTTAATGTGGCTCAGCATCTTCCAATGACTCTGGGAGTCCTTCCAAGCAATTATTATTATTGTTATTTCTATCATTACTTCCTAGACAAAAGTTTGTGGAAAATGATTAGCTAAGGGAGGAGGTCTTTTCCAGGTGGGGGTAACTGTAAGCACCCCGATCTTGTATCCTTGGCTTCTCCCTAATACTGTGTCCTGGAGGTTCTTAGTGATAGCCTTCAGTCACTCAGCATCCATGTCGCCCTATAGCGGTTAGATTTTATCTTCCACATCTTAATTTCCTGCATCATTTCTATTTCCCCCCTTTTCAGAGGACCTTAGCAAATCACATTCTTGATGCTCATAGTCGAATGCTTAATAGTCTAAACATGAACTAAAAGAAATATGTTCTTATCTGTAGTTGAACCAATTTATACTTATTCCTGTCTAGCTTATGAATTAACGAAACTCAGACTATGGTTATTTTATTTGGCTTTGACAATTACTGGGGGGCGTCACCCCTAAGCTACTTATCTATCTGCTGGCTTGGCTGCCTCCCCAGTGGTGTACTCCAAATGCTGGCTGTTTCTCCTGGCCATGTGTTCATGGTCCATCTCCTCTCATGGTGGCTTCCTCCTCTCTCCATATTCTTTCTTCTCCCTCTCTTTCTGCATCCCCCAACCAGGTAACTCAAAACCCACCTACCTCTAATCCCTCTAATAATTGGCAATAGCCATTTTTATTTAAACAACAGTTTTAAATTAAATAGCAAGGTTTGCACCACAAAAACTGGTAAATGTAAGAACTCACTCGTAGGCAACTAGACCTTCGGGTACAGAACTTAGCCCTCCAGTACATGGCAACAGACCAAACCTCAACACCTGCCAGCATCAAGGTTTATAGCAGCGGTTCCCTTCCTAACATTTTCTGTTTGTGTATAGATGGAGAAACCAGCCCACCTGGTCTGGCTCCATTGAAGCCATGGCTTCACTTGCCATTCCTTCATTCTTCCCATCCCCCTCTCACTCTCTGCCTCCTCCTTTGCTTTCTTCTTCCCCTTGTCCTCCCCTTCTTTTAGTTGTTTTTAAAATATGTGTGTGTGTGTGTTGGGGGGGGGTGCATCTGTGTGTGCGGGTGCATGTATGTGTTTTTCTGTGTGTGTCTCTGTGTGTCTCTGTGTGTGCATGTGTGTGTGTGTGTGTGTGTGTATGTGTGTGTGTGTGTGTGTGTGTGTGTGTGCCCGAGCATGCAGCATGCGCCATGGTGGGCATATAGAAGTCAGAGGACAATATATGAGAATTGGTTCTCTCCTTCAATCATGTTGATGCAGGGGTCAGAGTTAGGTTGTCAAGCGTGGTGGCAAATGCCATCACCTACTGAGTCCTCTTATATTTCTTGTGTCTGCTAAGTTACAAAAGTATTTTAGGTCTAATTACTATTCTCCTCTCAACCCAGTCACTTCTGGTATGTCTGTGTATTTTTCTTGCCTTGCAATCAACCATCCTCTCTCACAGTTATATCTTAATTTCCCACAGCTTTGATTGTTAAAAGAGCAGATAGTTTCTAGATCTCAGCTAAATATGGAAACTTTACAACCCAAATTAAGCCTAGTCACAAAACAAATGAATGAGGATAATGAAGTTATCCTTGAGTAGGTGACTTAGGGACTTAGGTTTGTGTCTATTCTATTTAGCTGGAGCAATAGTAAGCTACAGTTGATAGTTGCCGGAGAGTCTGAGGCTAGATAGACTTGGGTTTAAATCCCAGCTGTGTGGAGTTATTTCTTCCTTGTGAGTCGGCTTTCTGATTTATATATCTAGAGTAGTAATATCTACCAGAGCTGAGCGTGCTAAAAATACTTTCTTTTACTTAGATTTTTCTGTTTCATTTCTTATTTTTGTGGTCTCAAGACTCAAGATTTACCTGAATCTTTCTTTGATATGAAAACCCTCTCGGTATTTGAAATGCCAGTTTTCTTAACAGTGCGAGCCCTTGTACCTTCTGTTCTAGGGGAAGCAGCATGTTATCGTCTGTTTTGAAGCATGCTGCTTGAATTGACTCTCAGCAAGGCCACTTAATTACTTAGGAGAGTTGCTTAGCTCCTTGGGCCTTCATTTCCTTATTTGTAAAACGAAGGCAGCAATAACACTTACTGTACAGAGTGGTTGCAGTGAAGATGTTAGTGCTTACAAGGCTTGCTGTGCGCATGAGGTATAAAGCACCCGGGTGGGTCAGAGAGAATGCCATATGTTCTTAAAGTCTTGTTTTCATCTCATGGCCACACAGCAGCCATGTTTTCCTGGTTTCCTTGGAGTTAATACCAGGGCCATGTACCTGTTCTACCTAGGACTGTAAGTAGAGGCCAGGAGAGGAGGGTGTTATTTAGGGACACAGTCCTGATGCATTTGTTGTGGAGAACACACACTGAGATGTACATTCACAGGGTGATGACTGACTGCAGTCCTAAGGAACTGTGTGAACGCTGAGGTCATGGGCCATGTCAAGTGGCTGTCTCTGGCAGTACCAGGAGAAAGGTGTGTAAGACAGACATCTGGATTAGTGATGGGGCGGCCAGGAGGAGACAGAGATCTGGACTTGCTTTTGGCATGGGAATTTTGACATATCTAAGATAGGTGCTGAGAGGATATATGATTCTAAGACTTCAGTACAGCAGAGGAGGAGGAAGGCAGGTCCCGGCTCTTCCATGAACACAGTTAGATGATCCTTGAGGACTGTCCCTTGCAAGTGACAAAATGCTGTCACTGTCCTAGAGCCCCGCCTCACCTTGCCGGCCCCATGCAAATCAATAAGTGCTTTCTATTCTTGGGATACCAATTCTCAAGTATTTGCTAAGCACGTGACAGGAAAATCTGACTTCTGAATATGTTCTTAGTATTATTTTTCTCTTTTTAATTTTTAATTATGCACGCATTTCTCAGGTTGACACACCATGATCCTGAAGAAGGAAATACCCGGCTGAAGAGTAAGCTCAGTGGTTGAGAGCCCTGGCTGCTTTTCCAGAGGACCCGGGCTTATGTCCCAGCATCCATGTGGCAACTCACAACTGTTTGTAACTCTAGTTCCAGGGGACCCAACAACTTCACACAGACATACACACAGGCAAAAACACCACTACATATAAAATAAGAATAAATAATTTTAAAAATTAAAAAAAAAAAGCCGCCGGGCATAGTTGCACACGCCTTTAATCCCAGCACTTGGAAAGCAGAGGCAGGTGGATTTCTGAGTTTGAGGCCAGCCTGGTCTACAAAGTGAGTTCCAGGACAGCCAGGGCTATACAGAGAAACCCTGTCTCGAGAAAACAAAAAACAAAAAACAAAAACAAACAAAAAATAAGCCTAAGAAAATTACAAGCCAAGTAATAAGGCAACTGACTTGGAGATGTAAGCCAGGCCAGCTTCATGTATAAATTCAGGCAAATATGTCAAAAAAGAACATAACTGAACCCGCAGAGTAATGTCAGGTGACCACATTTCTTGCATGTCACCTTTCCATGGTCCTATAATGGCTGTTTTAAAGAAAATGCTACTAGGGAACCATTACTCAAGTTTTCCTGGAATGATGAACCCTGCAATATCTGCGTCAGAGAAGCAGATAAAACTCAGTGTTTGTTTATTCCTCCAGAGAAGGGACACAGGAAGCCTGCCTCTTAGAGAACTCCTAATTTTTGAGCTGACTATGACAGGTATTCTCTGATACTGAACTTGGAGTGTTGCCTTGGGCAGGAGTCGGGAGGAAGAACAGAGCCTGCAGGGAATGTTCATTTTCCTGCCTGCTGAAGAGTACAGAGGCACATTGACAACCTAGTTGGAGATTACATTAGCAATGAAGCAAGAACATAGCTGTGGGGTAGAAGGGTTATCTATAATCACCTGTAATCGGGCCTCACAGTAGCCTCTGACTTCACACTAATATGAAAAGTTACATTCTGTCTGTGGTCTCCTTGGTGGCAGGAGTCAGGCTGTTCTATGTCACCTTCACTTTCTCCAGTGACACGTGACATAGGTCATCCATTCAAACTGCAGGCCAGGGCAGCCTGGCGCTTGCCTCTTTTATGGTATTAGGAGACAGGTGAAGGGGGGTCCTAGGCATGTGATGGTAACAGCTTTGTTAATTGATCTGAAAGAAGAGACACAATGATATTAAAACGGTTAGAAAAGATAGTTTCAAGATTTAAGCCAGTTGCCATTAACTCAAAAAGAAGAAGTTAGGAAAGAAACTTATCTTTTTGAGTCTGGATTTCTCTACAAAGCCAGTGCTGGCTGGCCTTGAACTCCTGACCCTCCTGCTTCAGCCTTCCAAGTGTTAAAATTTTGGGTGTGCATTATCATGCCCAACTAACAAACTATTTTGTTTTTAAGATTTATTTATTTTATGTATATGAGTGTTCTATCTGTATGCGCACCTGTGTGCCAGAAGAGGGCATCAGATCCCATTACAGATGGTTGTGAGCCACCATGTGGTGGTTGCTGGGAATTGAACTCAGGACCTCTAGTAGAGCAGCCAGCATTCTTAACCTCTGAGCAATCTCTCCAGCCCCACAAAATCATTCTTAAAAGACTTATTTTTTCTTTTTACTTTATGTTTTTATTTTATTTTTATGTACTTTATTTTATTTTATGGGTGTTTTACACTCAATCTTAGTCAAAAGGCCAAGAATCGATTTTATGCGTGTTTTGCCTGCATGTTTGCCTTTGTGCTGTGTATACCAAGTACCAGTGGAGGCCAGAACTGCAGTTAGGGATAGTTGTGAGCCACCATGGGTGCTGGGAACTGAACCCAGTCCCCCTTGAAGAGCAACAAGTACTTTTTCTTAATGGCCGAGCCATCTCTCCAGCCCCTAACAAGCTCATTTGTAAGGAAAAAAAAATACTGAATTCCTTTGGGAGATTGAAGCCATGGTTACTGGAATGGTGAATTGAGATCTGACACTCTAGTTTTGTGAGTGTATAAGGCAGGGATTAGCAGTGTTTGAGATATTTTTTGTTGTTAGACTCAAGTTCCTTCCAGAATTCCATATTTCATAGGTAGGACCCATTTCTGAAACACTAGGACAGGCTTGTGGAAATCTATGCATTATAGTATAAACTGAAAACTTGCTGCGAACATTTAGCTTCTGTTTTCTATTGTTAAACAGAGCTGTTTTCATTTGTAACGTAACCTACATAGACAAGTGAATTCACTTTTAAGAAGAGATACTATTGAAGGAAGTAGAAAGGCAGTACAGTAATATTTAGAGTTATATTTGGTGTTGTGAACAAATGATTTACTTTTGATCTTCCAAGGCAGGGTTTCTTCAATAAGAGGCGATGGGGGAGAATTTCTTTTCTGTGGAACTTAATCTGTAGCCATCTGCTGCTGGATCTCATTATGTTCTTCACGTAATTAGAGTAATTAGGATGAGGCTTGTGCCATACATTAGTCTTGGGAAGGGGGGCTGAACTATTTCAAGGCTTGCTTTGAGACACCGGAGATTAATGGCCTAATCTTTGAGGTAAACTGATAGAAACGGAGAAAAGTGTGTAAGCCCAGAAAGGAAAGGTAATTGTGTTCGTTATATAATGCTAATCTTTTTCTTTTTTTTTTTTTATCATGATGGTAACTCTATGTTTTGAAAGCTTAACTCCAAAGGACTTATGAGAAAAACAGCTGGTGAGGGAAAGAAAGAAGATGGCAATAGTGGTGTACCTACTGTTCCTGGTGCCAACCTGGTTTCAGATTAGACCTCTCCCAGATTAGGAAAACAAAAAACAGCAAAAAGAGAAATCAAAGGAAATGGCAAAATTATAGGCGTGCAGAGCTTTCTGGGGAAGGCAGCTGTGTGGTTTTCACAGTGAAGAGGGGCAAGATCAGGTCCTGAAAACACTTTGTGTGTAAGCACTGTGGGGTCCTCAGGCTAGATTACAAAACTGCTCCAAGGTCTTCTGAGATACAAGGACAGGTCCACATCCTGGGAGGGGCTTACCATGAGGACTGACAGTTCTTCCTTCCCCGGTACTCGCTTTTCTTCATCATGATCACCAGTATAGAAGTGGTCATCCTCATTGAACCGCCGTGCGGTTTGGCTCCAGGTCAGTCTTCCTTGGCCATCAAATGCACTTGTGAAGAATGCCACTCTCCTATATCTGCCATTCACATGCTCTCATCGAAGGATTGTTTTGTCCCCAGTGCCAAGCTTTTACTTGACATTAAGATGACCTGGAAGGAGACCAACACACTTTATCTCCTACGGGATGAGACCTCTTTCCAGATAAGCTAGTGACCCCTGTCTTTCAAATGTACCCTAGCTGGTCTTGTTTCTCGACATATGCCATTGATCCCGCCTCCCCCACCTTGCCCTTGATTCTCAGCGTTCCATATCTTTTGTGGTCCAGCTTAGCATCACAGTTGCAATTGTATCAATCTCTTATCGTCCCACATGACTTTATTTAACAGTCTTTCAGGGCGCAGCAGAATTGCTGGCAGTAGATTCAGTACTAGGGATTGAAGCACAGGTCTATAGAGACAGGAGCCCTGGAGGCCAAGATGGCCTGCCTCTCTTTGAATGTCAAGTTGCTGTGGCACCAGGGTTTTGGGAACCGAGACAAGTCAGTTAAAGAAATGAGTGGGGTCTTTATTTCACCTCCTCTGTTTCATCTTCTGTCAAAGCCGTGGTGTCATCAATTCCAAGGCACCAAATTCCTGACTCAGGCTCTTGACAGAGAAAGCCAGTTTTTTTGTTTTCTGGGGGGCTTTTTTTTTTGCTCATTTTTCGGGAAATTATCCTGAATGTGTTGAATGCCTTTCTCTGCTGGGTGGGTGCCCAGGCCTTATACACAGAACGGTTAATTCTGGGCTGGCCATGCCCAACTCTATTCAGATCAGGACTCATTTATGTGTGCCAGGCCACTGCTGGGGTTGGCATATGTTGGTGGGCAGGAGAGGCCTGGCCCCTCTCTCTCTCTCTCTCTCTCTCTCTCTCTCTCTCTCTGTCTCTGCATATGACAAGCTCTGCTCCCTGCCGGGAGGGGCAAGTAGTTGTGGGTAGAGAGATAGATGGCTCAGTGTGAGAGGAGCAGAGAGAACATGGGCTGAGAGATAGGGGACGAGCAACCACAACAGAAATAAAAAGATGCGCTAAAAATAGAGGAGACTGAAATCCGTATCACCAGTGGAAAGGGCCGGGTGGAGTGCCTTTCTAATGTCTTTTCCCCTTCCTTCCTCTCTCCTTCTTCCTTTTATTTACAAGTTACAGTGCTTATATACTCCGCTCTTTAGACATAACACTTTTAAAAGAAATTAGTGTGTGTGTGCACACACATCCATGCGCACACTTGTGTAGGTCAGGGGGCAGCTTTATGGTGTTGTCTCTTTCCTTGTACCTTTACACGATTTCTAGGAATCAAACAGAAGTCCCATGGCTTGTGCAGAGCCTTAGTTTAGTTATGATTTCTATTGCTGTGATAAGACACCATGAACTAAAGCAACTTGGGGAAGAAAGGTTTTGTTTCATCTCTGTCATCCAGGGAAATCAAGTCAGGAACTGAAGCAGAGGCCAGTCACAGCCTCCTTTTTTTTTTTTTTAATATTTTTTATTACATATTTTCTTTTTTTTTTTTTTTTTTTTGGTTTTTCGAGATAGGGTTTCTCTGTGTAGCCCTGGCTGTCCTGGCACTCACTTTGTAGACCAGGCTGGCCTCGAACTCAGAAATCCGCCTGCCTCTGCCTCCCGAGTGCTGGGATTAAAGGCGTGCGCCACCACACCCGGCTACATATTTTCCTCAATTACATTTCCAATGTTATCCCAAAAGTCCCTCATACCCTCCCCCCAACTTCCCTATCCACCCATTCCCATTTTTTTTTAACAACACTCAGGACCACTAGTCCAGGGGTGGCACCTCCCACGGTGAGCTAGGTCCTCTCATCAATCATCAGTCAAGAAAATGTGCCAGCAGTGTCCATAGGCCAGTCCAATAGGACCTTTTTTTTTTGTCTATTAAGGTCCTTCTTTCAGAATGACTCTTGTTTCCAATTGACATAAAACTAGCCAGGACACAGAGCAAGAGCCACATTACTGGCTTTGGATGTGCATCCTTTTGTTTTGTTTTTAAAAGATGTATTTATTTTATGTGTATGGGTAAACCTGTGTGTATATCTGTGCATCCTGTGTGCTCAGTACCCATGGGCAGGCCAGAAGAGGGCATCCTTTGGATCTGGAGGTAAAGTTGGTTGTCAGATGCCATACGTGTGCTGGGAACCAAACCCTGCTTCTCAGAAAGAGCAACGAGTGTCCTTAAATTGCTGAGCCATCTCTTCCAGCCTGCCGAAATATTTGTTACTATTGTACACCCTCAAATTTATGAGGTTCCCTGAAGGTCATGGCTTCCAACTCTCGATCAGCGATGGCGTGAACTGCATTGTATGATCCTGCTTTGACAGGTGCCAATTCTTTATCAAAAGTGCCTTTATTTATTCCTTCCACGGGGGTCATTGAGCACTTAACATTTTTTTTTTTTTTTTATGCCAGTGAGGCTCTGAGCTACCTATCTGAAAGTGTTTTCATTTATACTTGTTTCTCAAGCATAAGGCTGGTGTTGCTATGATGGCAGCCATAACTAAGTATACTGCTCAACAACTAGCTATTGAGCAGTGTTCTCTTATATACACAACAGTGATTCAGTTCTTTCTCTTGTAAAACACACGTAAGGCTGGAAGCGACTGAACTTCAGTATCTGCAGTGCCCTAATAAGCATGTGAGCAGGGGAGAGGCAGCCTGAGAGACAGGGCGTCCAAAAGGCTAAGTGGAGAGGAAATGTAGTTGAATATTTTCAGTGGATAAATTTAAACTTTGTATTCTGACAGAGAAAAAATGTCATGAGGCCGTGTCCTCCCATGTGTTTTCAGACCATGGGAACATGAAGACCTCGTATTTAGATCCTGGTATTTAGGTGCCACCAAAATCATTGGCTGTTTATTTCTGGCCATGTGAGTTGCACAGAAATAAACTCCAAATAGCAAGACTCACCCCAGCTTCACCGAGAACAAAGCAGAACACCAGAGTTCTTCTTTTTCGGTTCCATGGTCTTGGGAGTCTCCTGGTATTTATCTCTGTGTGCATTATGAGGCTAGGTGAATTTAATTGAACACCTCGGATAGATCTAAATGATATTGGAAATACATTAGCCCTAACATAACCATCCTCTGACAATCTTGCTAACTTCAAGGGACCTATTTAATGTCCTTCCCCATCGCCAGGTTTTCCTTTGCAGACTGTAAATTTACCTGTTCAACCTTCACTCCTAGACACCCTCTGCTTCTGCTTCTGTTTCCAGCTGCTTGGCTTAATGTGGGAACATCTGGGCGATCTTAACAGTACTCTGTCCTGCCACGAGCAATATTTATTCATGTTTGCAATTTTAACTTTCTTTTTCTTTTTCTTTTTCAGGAAACTGTAAATACAGTGTGAGTCATATCCTAAGAGTTGCTGTCATGACTCTAAAATTTTATGTGTCATTCCAGGTGTGAAAGGAATGGGTCCCCAGGGTCTAGATCAGTTTCTGTTTTCCTGAGAAAAGTATAAGCTGGAGTGCTAACATAAAGATAGGTGTTCTAGCTGCCATGGCTTGACAGTGGTACAGGCAGCTGTGTAGCTGGAGAGCCCAGGCCCGGCTTTAGAGTCCTCTGACGGGGCAACCTGGGAGACACTCAGGAAGATGTCTATATGGTTAGAAGGACATGGACATGTTTGTATCCCTGAGACTCACAGAAGGCTCGCTGCAGGGAGGTGCAGGCTGACAGCAGGCTCTGTGTGGACTTGGTAAAAGAATTGATTTTTTTTTCCAGAATAAAGGCCAAGGGTGCTGACACTCTCCTGCACTATCCCCAGATGTAGAGTTTGAGAGCAAACATTGAGCAAGGATAAAGCGCTGAAATGACCCTGATTAGTTTGATTGACATCATTGCAACGGGAGCCTCAAAA
Organism: Mus caroli; assembly: GCF_978045245.1. Taxonomy (NCBI): domain Eukaryota; kingdom Metazoa; phylum Chordata; class Mammalia; order Rodentia; family Muridae; genus Mus; species Mus caroli. The sequence continues at coordinate 36,043,883 of NW_028227272.1, forward strand.
CAGATGCTAAGTTCAGTATCACTGGAACAGGTGTCTCTCAGAGCCTGCGTGTGTTTCCCTGCAGGCCTGCAGAGGCACTCCTTGGCTGGCGCTACCATTCTCCATCTGCATCTTTCCCCCGTAAGCTTTATGCAGGACACTCCTGGATGTAGATTCTTCAGTCTGGTTCTGTCTACCTGTACCCACTCTTCCCCTATTAGAAGCTCTGCTTCATGGCTGGGTCATGTCTTTATTAGTCTCATGTCACCAGATGGCTGCTGCTGTTGCTCAAGTCTGGAATGTCCCCCAAAGGCCCGTGTGTCTAAGACTTTGTCTCTCATGTGGCACTCAGGAGGGAGGGGAACCATTAAGAGAACGATACTTTATACGAGGTCTTCCTGTCATTTGTTGTGAAGGAAAGAGTAGGACACTTGCCTCCCTCCCTCCCTCCCCGTCCCTCTCTCCCTCCATCCCTCTTATCCTTCTCCCTTCCTTCCTGTGATAAGGCAAGCAGTTTTGCACACATTTCCTCCATGGTCCCAAAGCAGCGGGTCTATCAACCAATCACAAACTCAGATCTCTGAAAGGTTACCTCAAATCTTCTTCTGTTTCAAACTTGATTACCTTGGGCATTTGTTCACAGCGACGACGGGATGAATTTTTTCTTTGTTTCATCCTTTATGTAACTGCATCTCCATGACTCCTGCAGTGCAGGAAGCAGGCAGTGGGCGGATGCTCTGTACATGTCTCTAAACAAATAAAACAAAGCTGATTTGCCCTATTTTTAGGAAGCTTGATGGTGTTAATTTTTCAAGTGTCACTTAAAAATAGGTAGCTGGGTAAGTACCCTGTTTAATGCTGTGGTCTATGCTGGTGAAGATAGATGTTTGGTATCTGAGCATCACAGGTTTGACATCCGCAGTCAGCACTGCCTCCGTGATGGACGGGATGAAGGCTGCCTCTGTGATGGAAGGGATGGAGGAGTTATTTCTGTGTGTCATGTGATTTTTTTTCCTTTTGATTGTGAGAATCTTTTAATATTAGGGCAGCTTCTTGACATACCTTAAAGATTTGAATTCTGTGCTTCATCTATGTGCTTAAAGGAGAAAGGACTTCCTGCCTGATTGTGCACTTAATGTTGACTCGGTGCTAGGGCTGTTTCCTTCTCCATAGACTGGGGAGAGGCTGGGTCTTCTGTTCCTGTGTTATTTCTCTGACTGGTCTAATCCCCTAGGGAACCTGGAGCAGGCAGCAGAGGAGGGGAAGGAAGGAAGGACTAGAAACTTGAGAGGTTTCAAGCACACAGGAATCTTATTCTCTTTCTTTACCCTCTCTCCCACTCATTCATTGGGTTTCCCCTGAGAACAACACAAAACCCATTCTGAAGAAGTAGGTTGTGAGGTCCTCTTCAGAAATAGCCTAGGAAATGTATATCTGTATTTGCATATGAAAGTATATGATACGTCATATATATTAAAGATCTAAAATGCCCTTGACAAATAATTCACATCTTGAACCATTCAGTGTGCCAGTGAACCTTATTTGTGGTACCTTTGCACGTCCTGGTTAAGAAGTTTCCCTAAAACAGAATTCGATTCCACACGCCCCCATGACCCTGAACCAGCTTGGACTTAGCCCCCTATAACAGAAAGGGTATTATAGTGTGTCCTTGTGAGACTGAAAGCATATTCAGGGGTTTCTCTCTTGATCTTCTGCATTGCTTGCCAGTGCACAAAAGAAAGGAAACAGAAACATTCTTACAAAGAGAAAAGAGACAACTTTGATTCTTCTCCTGGTTTCTCCTTCCCCTGTCGAATTTGGACTGTATCAGAGTGGCAGACTCAGCCTGCTGCGAGGAAGAGTGGCTGGCCGGAAAGGGTTTCTGGGAGAAGGGGTCTTTTAAAGTCACCATTTACTGAGACCTAAGAATCAAATAAAGACCTTCAAGTTGTTAAGCGGGTGATTACTTGCCGCTGGACGCTGGTGCAGAGACTGCACACATCAGAGGGTGGTCAGTGGCGGAGCTTGGGGGCAGCTTTGCTGTGCTTTGTTTTAATTTGCGAAATGTGATTTTGGGATTCATGCTTGGCAAATCAGCCTGGAAAGTGAGCTGGCTTGTTCTGGAGAATCAACAAACCTGCAAGAGGTTGTGGGAGTCTTACGAAGTATTGAAACGGTCACAGAGAATATGTAGAAAGACTAGAGAGAAGGCTTAGCTTAACACAGATGTTGCTGGTAACTGTGGCATTTATGAACTCTTTTCTCTCTCTCTCTCTCTCTCTCTCTCTCTCTCTCTCTCTTTCTCTCTCTCAGGTAATGAGGGAAATATTTGGGTACTTACATGAAAGACTGTGTATATCCATTTGCCCTTTAGTTGAATGTTTTTGGAATTAGCCCATGATGTTTGGCTTCTGGAACAATTCTGTACGTTTAGGAACCTTTTTGGGTGGCTCTCACTGTGAATCTAAGGTAGTTAAGCTCTGGCATCCCTCCCCGACATCCGAGGTCAAGTGTGGGAAGTAGCTCACCCTGTTGCTTATCCTTGCCTTTATTAGCCTGTCTCCAAGGTAGGATTACAGCACCCCGTGGGCGTAGTTGTCTCTTCTAAATGTGGCACTGTTGTTACCTGCTCCTGTGCAGGCAGAGCTCTGTGTGTTCCAGAGACATCCTGTGAGCACAGATTACACAAAGGGCAGGCAACTTGACTGACTTGATTAGCTGTACGTCATTCTATGTATGAAAGGGTGAAGTGGGCATGGGGAACTGGGAGTGATGGCAAGGTCTGCACTCGACTGGTATTGACTTATTTTGAGACAGAGTGTCTTACTTTGTGGCCCTGGATGGCCTTGGAGCTTTGTATGGAGAGCTCTCTGGCCTTGAACTCATAGAGATCCACCTGTCTTTCTCTCTCCAGTGCTGAGATTAAAGGCCTGTGCTGACCCTTTAGCATATGACCTGCCTGGTTATTTTTCTCTCTCTTGTCTTTATTCAAATATATAGTTCTTAACTTTAAAAAGGGGATGTGTGTGTGTGTGTGTGTGTGTATGGTATGTATGTTTTCATGTGCCTGTAAGATGTCTCTATGGTGTGTGTGGTCTGTATGTGTACATGCATGTATGTTTGTGTGTGTATATGTATGTGGTATGTATGTATGTTTGTGTGTGTGTGTATGTATGTATGTATGTTTGTGTGTGTGTGTATGTATGTATGGTATGTATGTTTGTGTGTGCCTGTAAGATGTCTGTATGGTGTGTGTGGTCTGTGTGTGTATGTGTGTGTGTATGATGTGTTTTGGGGTGTGGGGTGTGTGCCCACATATGTGGGTGTCTGCAGAGGCCAGAAAATGGTGTCAGATTCCCCACGAATTGGAGTCATAGGCAGTTGTGAGCAGCGTGGGCGCTGGGAACTGAACTCAGGTCCTCTGCAAGAGCAGTGCATGCTCTTAGCCACTGAGCCATCTCTCCAACCCCAAAGGACAGACTTGTCGTCTGTCTGTCGACTCCTCATCTGGTAACCCAACTCTGGTCTCACAAATGGCAGGGGGGCACTTGCCATGATTATCAGTCATCAGTCAGTGTGCTTGCATCAATCAGGCTGCCTCTGTGCCAACGTGGGCTTGTAAATCCCTGTATCTGCCACTGTGCAGAGATGTGATATGGAGGTGAAGTTGCTGCTGCCTAGGAAACCCCTTGTCAAATGCCTGGTAACAGAAATCAGAGAGGTTAGATGCTTTTTTTGAAAACCTTACATCATCCTGAATTTTTAGCCTGTGTATAGTTATAATTAGCCGGGTAGTTCAGGCTTGCAAGAAAGGTGTGCTGCAGGGAGAGTCAGGCCTTCTAACACCTCTCCTCTGCCACAAATGGCCACGTGACTTTATGTTTAAAAAAAAAAAAGAAGCCTTTCTATGCTGTTTTGTCATATGTGAAACAGACATCGTTAGCGATATTTATATAGGTGATTTGTGAAGGTCACGGTACGTGTGAGCGCTCAGTATAGGCACACATCACCCTTGATTTAAATGGAGCACCCACGATATGCAAGGTTAGATAGATGAAAAGATCTCCAGCCTCGCCTTTAAATGTTTTACAGTTTAGCAGCTGAGGCTTAAATCTTTAACAGTTACTTGACGTTCTGTCTGATAAACATTATTAATGCCATTTGGGCCTCATGTTTCAATTCAGAGACCAGCATGGCAGTTACAGGATCCTGGGGCAAGGAGCCCATGTGACAGGAAAGCAAACTGTACCCGCCTATAGCCGGAGCACACATAGTCAGGTGACTGTTGCCTTGGCTTGTTGAATACAGTAGGGGTCAGGCTCAGAAACAGGACGGAGGGCAAAAGCCTCCATAATTATGAAAAGAAAAACCGGGATCCGAGCAAAGCTAACAGACACAGATGGCTTCAGGCAAACTGTGATGGGCTGGTGGGCGTGTGGTGAGGATAGATTTACCAAGCAGGCACACAACCCGAGTGTGGGTTTTCTTTTACTCTTTGCATCTGTGGAGGAAGGGAGGTCACATTCCCATGGCTGTGGTTAGGGCTGATTCTTCAGTTGTCGCTGTGTTCCTGTGATAGGCGGCACTGTCTGTGCAGAGTTTCTTAACTGTTTTGTTTTGTTCTTTCTGTGGGCTCCTCCTGAGCTTTCCTTAATCTTTCTGTCTGTTCTTTTATGAATACCACAAGTATCTCTACTCCCCAGACCTCCTCTTCTGTATTTCTAAAACGACACGTGTTGCTATTGAGTAAATGCATGTTAACAGACGAATCCCTGCCTTTGTGGTGCAGGTGTGTTTGCGTGCTTGTGTGTATTTGCTTGTGTGTTTATGTGTTCTTGCATGTGTGTATGGCTACTCATGTGTGCAGGCATGCTGTTTAGCTGTCATTGAGGATCCCCATCTCTACCTGATGCTCCCTGAAGCTGGAATTAGAGGAAGGCTACCACACCCGAGTTTCTGAGGACTTAAACTCTCGTCTGCTCTAACCATTGGACCATCTTCCCAGCTCCAGCAGATGCATTTTTAATTTCAAAAATTTTCTGTAGGGATTTTAGAAAATAGAAAAGTCCAAAGAAGAATATTGAGACTGCCCTGAATGTTTAGCCCTTGAAGGACCCATCTCTCTCCTCTAAGAAACAATGTAGAGAGAGTGGGTGAGTTTTTCACTTGTTAGTTATACGTAGAAGACAGTTATTTGTGCTACATAGTTATTTGTGATCTCTGAAAAGTTGGAACCATTTTTTCTTCAAAAATTATAATCACTTCTGTAGTACAGCATTTTGAAAAACTTGCCCTTTGTAAGATGATATTGGTCACTGATCTTGAATCACTTATTTGCCTGAAGAATCGTGAAGTAGAGACAGGAGAAATGAGAGCTCTTTGTTATATGGTCAAGAGAGTTTTCTTCCTGTATGGTTTCTTCTTTACATTTCTTTTTGCTCTTTACCTTAGCTAACAGATGGAGCCCAACCAAATCTCTGTGGGGTCCTTTAGTGTAGTAACTCCTGTTAGGAGTTGACTATAGTCCTTTAATTATTTAACTTGTAGGTTCCTAATCTGGGGTGAGGCAGGACAGCGGTATCTCCTACAATTATATTTTAGGATCTACTTATGTGCTCACTTTTCTGAGAAGATATTTGTTCTGTGAGTCTCATCAGATTTTCAAATTGTCCTGTGTGCAGGAAAAAGATTTAAGGGACTGTGTGTAAGATATGGTTCTGGCTTAGCCCTGATACTGTCGTCAACTCTGGCAGTGCATTGGATACCAGAACCTTGTAAAAAGTGATAAATTGTGACAAATTTAGTTTATTGATTAGAAAAAAATCAAGGGAATTTTGCTACCACTGTGAATCCTATCAGCTCTCTATTGGTACTGTATTGATAGATTTGGTAGGCTACTGTCAATTCTATGACTATTAGTACTTTATTGATAGATTTGGTAGGCTACTGTGAATCCTATGACTATGTATTGCTACTGTATTAATAGATTTGGTACTCAAGCTCAAAACACTAGAGTGATGCTGTCCAAACTCACAAAACCAGACAAGGTGTTCTTCAAGTGAAATTGTTTTAAGAAGTGATCTGTGCAGATCACTGTGACACCCATTATGTTTAGGGTCTACCCAACATTCCAAATGTAAACTGCCTTGCCTTTCCTCTGGTGTGTGCCTTGTCTTTCCTCTGCCTGCTCTTCTTCAAGAAGTGTGTGTGTGTGTGTGTTGTCAAGTGCATATTTATCTTAAGCTGGGGATCTCATTCTTTCCTCAACTGTTGACATACTCGTGACAAGGCTTTCCTGGCCCTTCCCTCCCTCCTTAGCTCTACCATTCTTCAGCTCCTTCCCAGCCTTGCAGTCACTATTGCTGTGTGTGCTAACCGTAAGACTTCATGCTTTGTCCACACATGCAGATAGGACGTGTTTAGTTTAGTTAGGTTTGTCCTTCTGTCTAAGACTCTATATGCCTGTATGCAAACCTGGAGTGTGGTGATGCTCCACAACCCTCACTCTCAAACTGCAGATGAGACATGGAGGACATGGGGGAAGCAGGTGTTCCATGAGCAGGTCCTGTAGACGGTGGAAGGTGAGGCAGTTTTTGTGTTTTCTGAACATCCCACAGAAGGTTGAAATAGCTGAGGTCCCTTTTGGCTTCAGTATTTCAAGAGTTAAAAAGCATTATCTCCACAGAGGCCAGTATGGATGGAAGGCTTCTCTACATGGTTGACTTCATAGGGTGATTACCCATAGAGCTTGGCAGACTCCATCATATGACTGTTGTCAGTGAAGTAAAATCAATATCAGTTAGGGGATACTAATTAAAACTGTAGCCTCCTCCAGGAAAAACACATTGATTGTTTCTCTCCATATAAAGCATCAACACTTGACTATATATAGGCAAATGCAGACATAAAGTTTACTCCAGACAAAAGGAAGACAGAAGCAGGGTTTCCTTAGGACGCGTCTGCTCATCATCACTTGGTGCTTCCGGGTCAGGAGACCTCTTTTCAGCAGCACACACCCATTACAGTGCTTTCTCTTTCACTCTCATTTGAGGAAACAGCGCGGGACAACAGTGTACCCGGCTCATTGCACCGTGCCCATGAACCTCGTGTTTCCCTGTGAGTGTAGTATTCCCAGAGCTGCAGCCCCTCAGCCCTCAGCAGAAAGAAGGCGCTACATGATCAAAAGGAACCAATGGGAATCACAGTCATCTCTGCCTGACCTTTGGAGCAGATGGAGTGATCTCTACATGCTGGGGAGACTGAGGGAATCACGCTGGCTGTCCTATTTTCAGAGTGACAGTTCATGGAAGAACAGAAAGACAGATGTTGAGGACTGTGTAGTCCTTCAGTTGTTAGGTTTCAGTGTGTGTGGAAGCAAAACCTGGGACTGATCCTTGAGTTTTACCTTATCAGATTCTAGCGTCAGTGTGTGGTGGAGTCCTTGGAAACAGGTGCCCCTCTCGAGGCCCGTGGATGCGGTTCAGGGACCACATTCTTACAGTCACCAAGGCCAGGGATTCCCACAAGGGGTGACCTGGCAGAGGCGCTGGACCATCCTTGCTGCAGCCCTAACTTCAAAGGCTGCTTGAGAAATGCTTTAAGCTTTCAGGGTTCCTGGAAAATTGCTTAAACACAGCAGTCATTTTGATGACCTTGTGATTTGTTTGTGATTCTCCCTCTTCTGTATTTCTCCCTTCTCCAGATACTTGCTTTATCTCTCTGGCCGTCTCTCCCTTTCTCTCTGTCCAGTTCCCCTTTTCTCTGGCCAGTGTGGGTTTTATCATCCTGGTTTACAGGCATTTCTAAAAGAGCTCCATGACCCCAGTGGCCTGTGTGCTTATGACTTCTAGACCTTGTTTACTTGAATTTCTGCTTGCTTCCTGGCATTTTTTAATGCATTCGTCTGTAGACCCTCTAGTTCAGTGTCTAACATTAAACCCAAAGTCATGGCAGGATGGCTCATCATATAAAGGCAGTTGCCCCCACGGCTGATGACCTGAGTTGGATATGGTTGAAGGAGGAGAACCAGCTCCTTTAAATTATCCTCTGATTGCCACCATGTGCATGGTGGCACACGTACCTACACTGTCACACACATCTGTGTGCATGTGTGCACACATAACACACACAATAAGTAAAGGCGGTTTGTGTCACCCTTGATTAGAAAAGATTGTCCTTTGCTGCTCTTGTGGTCCCTGTGACACTTAACCCAGCGCTGTGGACAAGATGTGCCCTCAATAACTGCTCTCTGTTCATCTGCGCCTGTTTCATTTTATTATTGTAATAGTGCCTTTGGTGATAATTAAACGTTGGAGAACATCTATTAGGAAGTACACAGATTAATCCTTCACATTACAGGCTGACCTTGTCGTTACCTCAGCCTTTCACTCACTGCAGTTAAATCCAGCATACTTCAGTTTTGAATTCGTTCCAGCATCCGAAACAGTTGTCCTTAACTATCAGCTGTTTAGGTGTTTGAACTTACTACAGTGAACACGCATGCGCCATTTTGCCACTCTTGTGTATTCCACCCATTGGAGGAAGTTGGGGGATAAAGTCCATGAGGAGATTTCCTGGCCGCAGTCTGCATGTAAGTCATCTGAGGGCAGTGGGAGACAGTGAGGAAAGGGCAAAGTTAACCTTCAAGGACCTTTATAAAAAACAAAACAAAACAAAACAAAACACCCCTGCAATTCCCCTCCCTCCCAAGCCCAAGTGCCACGGAGCATCAGGCGGGAGCAGCAATGGCTGTAACCACGCTGTCTGTTTCATTCTCACATTTGCCAGCTCTCATTTTGTTTCCTATTCTTCACAAACGAACGGTAATGATGCTCATTAGTAGCGAGGTTCATGGTGAACTTTAACCTTTCCCTCAGTGCTGTTGTGAACATTCCCTGTCTCCTATGAAATGTCACGGAGAACACTGAAGCAGTATTGATGCTTTGGAGACATAAGAAAAGAGATGGCCTGTGAGTGGTTGCAGAATAAGCATCATGAGTGCTCTGTCTTCTGAGATTCCTGGTTTGGCACTCAGCAGCGTAGGAGGAAGGCCCCTAGTGGTTTTTTAGCCAGTTGGTTGCTAATGCTTCCTGCTATAGTTTGGATTTGAAATGACCCTTAATAGGCCTGGGTGTTTGAGCACTGGTTCCTCAGCTGCTTGGGAAACAGACTGCTGGACTGGAGGAGGGCTTTGAAGATTACAGGTGGGTCTAGAATCCGGCTAGCTCTCTGCTTCCCAACTGCTGTTGCAGTATAAGGAGTGACCTCAAGGCCCTGTTATCACAGCCTGATCCTGCCCCCACTGCCATATCTGTCCGTCATATCTGCCATGTCTGCTGTGCCTGCCGTGTCCTCCATGTTCTCCCAGCCGCTGTGGACTGCGCCCTCTCAGCCCCCTTAGAACAGATCCTTTCTCCTTTAAGTGACCCCTTTCAAGGCTTTTATCACAGTGACCATAATGATAATAGATGTATCTCCAATCAGGTTGAAAACATGCGACAGGCTGAGGAGCCCAGACAAAGTAGGGAAGATGGAAGTTTGGGGACCAATGCCCTTTCATGGAGGGAAGGAAGGGAGAGAGGGAGGAAGGGAGGGAGGAAAGAAGGAAGGAAGGAAGGAAGGAAGGAAGGAAGGAAGGAAGGGAGGAAGGGAATTCTGTTTGTTCTACTGTTCAAGTTGGTATATCCCTTGGTTTAGCCTGTAGACAAAGCACTGAGGCTTGTGCCGACAGGAAGATGCTGTTTCCCAGTGGAAAGCTTCCCTTCTTAGAACACGGGTGAGCTGGGGACCAAGAACTGCATTGGGAAAACCGTGCTTGACATGTGTTGCTTGTGAGATAGATGACCAGGGAGACGGAGCAGGCCAGGGAAACTGGAGAGCAGGCGTCATGAGGAAAGACCTGATACTAAAAAAAATTAATAACTTAATATGAAACATGAATTTCTTTAAAAAAAACTTAGTCTGCCAAACTTATACAAGAACAAATAGACAATATGAACAAGCTATTTCTGTCAGTCAGACTGACAGTTGATATCAGTAACTATGATGGTTGATGCTATATATGAAGTTGAACGAGCTTCGAGCACTCTTATTCTTATTTCGTTTTATTTGTTTTGTGTGTGTTAGTGTTTCGCCTGCTTGTATGTATGTGTGCCATGTGTATGCCCGATGTTCATGGGGGGGTCAAAAAAGAGGGTATTGGCTTCTCTGAAACTGGACTTACAGGTGGTTGCTGTCTTAGGCGGGGTTTTACTGCTATGAACAGACACCATGACCAAGGCAACTCTAAGGACAGCATTTAATTGGGTCTGATTTATAGGTTCAGAGGTTCAGTCCATTATCATCAAGGCAGGCACATGGCAGTATCCAGGCAGGCATGGTGCAGGAAGAGCTGAGAGTTCTACATCTTCATCTGAAGGCTGCTATGAGGAGACTTACTTCCAGGTAGCTAGGATGAGGCTCTTAAAGCCCATGCCCACAGTGACACACCCACCTACTCCAACAAGGCCACACCTCCTAATCATGACACTCCCTGGGCCAAACATATACGAACCATCACAGTGGCCAACCAATATGTAGGGCCTCGGAAAGAGCAACAAGACTCTTAACCAGTGATAGCCTTTCCAGCCCCCATATTGTTTTTTTTTTCCCCTATATGTATCTATGGGGCTATTTCTAGGTAAGATTGCCATTTGAATGCATACTTGTAGTAGATGGCCTTCTCCAGTACAAACTGGCATCCTCCAGCAGTCGAGGTCCTAAGTGAAGGGGGAAGGAACGATTTGCCCTCTCATTGCCTTTCCTCACAGCTAGAGGCCAGACAGCTTGCCTTCTTCCCTCAAACTTGGCTTTACATAGTTATTCCCTCTGTCTCCGGCCTTTAGACAGGAACTTCAGCTTTCTGAAGTCTCTGGCCCGCACCTGAACAATCATAATCGAAGCTTCCCTGTGATCAGCTGAATGGGTGCCTCATCCCTCCACCACCCCTGCCTGTACGCAAAGAGGCGTGTGCTGCAAATGCTCAACTTACAAAGTAACCTTTCAAAACAAAGCGCCAGGCCCCAGTGGATTCACTAGTACATTTCACAGAACACATAAGGCATTTACAGCAATTATGTACAATCTCTTTCTGAAGATAAAAGGAGAGAGTTGTCATAATTTTGTGAAGCCATTGTTACCCAGTACTAAAACTAGACAAGATACAGAGGAAAACAAAGCTAGCTACTAATATATCTCATGAACATACATGTAAAAATATAGTATTAGTGAAAAATCCAATAGCGTATAAAAAGGGTTCTGTGCTGTGACATAGTGAGGGTCCTCTCTGCTGTGCACAGTGACTCAGAATTTAAAAGTCAGCTCATATCACCTATCATAAGAGTAGACCAAAATAAGAAAAATCAAATGATTGTATTCATAGATGCTAAAAGAAACCCTAGTGTGGTTAGATTCATCTGGCACCCTAGTACTTTGGAGGCTGAGGCAGGAGAATTGCATGTTGGAAGTCAGCTTGAACTACATTATGAGTTCAGCTCAGTTTGGACGATATCATGAGACTGTCGCAAAGCCAAAGCAACCAAACACAAGCAGCGGTGCTGCAAAGCGTTTTGACAGTGGTGATTACGTCATCTGGGCAGTTATGTCTCTGTCTCCTCAGGCAGTATGCATCTAATGTCCTACTCTCATTTCCCCGAGGGTTCCCCCACTCCTGTAGTGTTGAGAGGAGTGTTTAAGGAGACAAAGACTCACTCATTGTAGCCTTAGAACATATGGTTTTTGATAGAAAAATCTAAAAGAATCCATACATGTATAGGAAAGTTCCCGAATACATAAAAGTCAATTGTTTCCTTTCGCATCAGCAAGAAATAGTACAGAGTTACATGGAGAGCACAGTAGAGTAGCATTAGTTACCTCTAAAGGAAGACCTAAGCAGGGTTAAAGAAGGAAACTACAGAGTCATAAGGAAAGGAGTCAAAGAAAAACTAAGTTCATTGGGACTAGTCCTCACCCCTGGGTAGGTATTTGGGTATGCGTTATCACACAGTGTTGGTTTTTACCCGATTCAACCTAGACATTTAGTGCCATCCCAATCTGATGGCTACCAGGCTATTTCATGGTTGTTGAAAAATTAATTCTGACATTTACACTGGGAGGCAAAGGACTCAGAATGGCCAATGTAGTATAGAAGACACAAAGCAGAGCTGAGGGATTAACGCTACCTGACACTGAGATGCACTGTGAAGCCACAGACATCAAGATGGTGCTTTTGAAAGAGTAGGACTCATTAGTGGAGCAGAGTAGAGAACCCAGAGATAAACCCATCTGGATACAGCTGGCTGCTTCCTGACAGAGGAGCGAAGGCAGCTGTTTAGTAGATGATACTGGGAGCTGGACTTCCCCAGGCACAAAGCTGGGTAGACACCGGCCTAACACCACTTAATAACATTAACACAGAATGGGTCAGAGATACAAATCTAAAAAGCAAAGCCATAGAACCCCTAGAGAATGACACAGGAACATTAGATGACCTTGAGTCTAACAGAGACTGTGACACAGTCTGTGAATGATGGAACTGCTAAGATTGGCATCATTAAAAGTAAAATGTTTAGGGGTATGGGTCTGCCTTGGTAGGAAAACATCTGCTTGGTTCAGGGGCTCAGGATTGTAATCCTTAACATTGAGAAACAAAAATGTCTTCTCTGAAGCTGTCAAGAGTTTAAGGAGAAAGGCCCTAAGTTGGAGAAAATATTTTTAAAAGCATTACTAGTAAGCAACCGTGATCCAAAATATACAAAAAATCCCTCAAACTAAATAGCCTGGTGGAAAAAATGGACCAAAGACATTAGACAGATAATTTGTGAAAGAACACACAGAAAGCCTGGCAGTGGTGGTGCACACCTTTAATCCCAGCACTTGGGAGGCAGAGGCAGGAGGATCTCTGTGAGTTCGAGGCCAGCCTGGTCTATATATGTATATATATAGAGAGTTCCAGGACAGTCAGGGATTCACGGAAAAACTCTTGTCTTGAAAAACCAAAGCAAACCAAACCAATCTAAGCCAAAACTCACAGAAGTCAAAAATAAATGTATGAAAACGTGCTTGTGTTATATGAGGAATGCAAATAAAAGTGATCTGTGAAATTGCATTGTACACCCGTGTCAAGACGCTGGTCATTCCAGGTGGAGCACCTGATGCTGGCCTGATGGGGCAACAGCAGCTGCAGATAGGAATGCAGAGCAGTCCAGCCATGTTGAAAGATGGCTGGCAGTTGCCTCCAAGGTGACATGCATCTTACTGCAGAATCAGAAATCTTACCTTTTGGTGGTTTGTCAGAGGGGCTGAAAATGTGCCCACATGTTTGTAGGATCTTGGTTCATAATTGCTAAAGCTTGAAAGAAACCTTATGTCCCTCAGAAGACGAATGGGTACATAGCTGAGGTACTGCAAACAATCTTCAGGACTAGAGAGGTGGTCCACCTAGCTGTGTAACTAGAATGGGAGCAATTAGCCCATGCTGATATTTAAATTAAAATAAATAAAATTTCCATTTTCTTAGTCATACTAACTACAGTTCAGGTTCAAAATATGTGTCAAGTAGATACTATCTGGGTGGTATGAATATTAGGGTATTGTCGTTTTCACAGAAAATTCCATTGGCTTGAGCAAATCTAATTGGCATATACATCTGTTCTTTTGTGTCTGCTGTTTTATGGTGTGTGTGTGTGTGTGTGTGTGTGTGTGTGTATGAATGGGCAGAGGTTAGTTAAGCCAGGGCTAGTAGCCAAGTGTCACACAGCAATGGAAGTGTCTTACGGGCCATTCACTTGCAGCAGTTTATAAGTCTTTTAACAAATTCTTTGTCTGATGACTTACAGGTTTTCGCTATTAGGTGACTCACCAGTTTGAAGAGAAAATTCATTATAGGCAGAGTGAATGTTCCCCAGGAACACCAGAAGAGTCTTTATTTGTGCCTTTTCATGCATGAAGGGAAAACGGGCTGGGATATCTGTAGATGAGTTTGCTTATGTGTGTGTTTTTCTCATCAACTAAGAAAAATAATAGAGAAACTCAAAGCTTTATCCATTGTGGAATATAACAAATGCCTTAGGCTGCTTTTGTAACGTCTTAATAATGCTGTGCCTCATAGGGTCAGTCAGTGCTTGCAATTCCTAGAATGGCGTTTCATGGTTAGAAGGCACACACTTAAGGCATTTTGTAACAAGTTGAGGTTCTATTGTGTTAAAATTCAGGTGGAACAGTGGTTCTCAACCTTCCCAAAGTGGCAGGTCCTTCAATACAGTTCCTGATGTTGTGGTGACCCCACCCCAACCAGAAAATTATTTTGTTGCTACTTCATAACTGTAATTTTGCTACTGTTATGAATTATAATGAAAATACCTGATTTGCAGGATATCTGATATATAGCCCCTGAAGGGGTCTTACCCCACAGGTTGAGAGCCATTGAGCTAGAGGAAGCACGAGCCAGGGGTGAGATGCTCTGGTAGGTCAGGCTCCTTAGGTTAATGGCTGGATAAGATTGCATCTCTGAGGCCATTCATTCCCCATTACAGACAACACAGAGCCCAGGGATGGCATGTCAGACATAGCTTTTGAAAGAACCAGCAGCCACATTAGTGTTATACATGTCTTGGGGAGTGACCTCTTCTACCTGAACAAATGGTTTCTATTCCTGACTCAATGAATATATAGCTAATCTTTGAATTTCCTTTCTTTGTTGAGCTAGGTTTTGAATTAGCAGTTATCTTTCTTACCAGCTGACTCTAATTTAGTTTAGACTTTGGGCTGAAGGATGGACTGTTTCATTGGTGAATTCCCTTTAGACATTACTCCCACATCAGACGGAAAGCAGCCCTTCTCCCAGGGGTAAGGTATACATAGGTTTTTTTGGTTTTGGTTTTGGTTTTGAACCTGCCTTGGACTGATCTCTGCTTAAGCCTCCCTCTTGGGGTTGTGTGTTACAGTGGATAAGGAATGAATAGCATGCAGCTTGGATTATAGTCTTGGCCCTGACAAATTTCCTGAATTACTTTATGTAAGGTATTTAATCACTGTGTCTTATGTTCTGAGTGTACAATATGAAAAAACTAATGCTAGTGTCCATTTAACTCATAAGAGTATTGAAGATGGTATATGAAAAACTGCTTGAGCCTTCAAGGAAAAGGTTAAACACATCTCACTGAACCCAAGGTTCAATGTCAACATGTTTGTTCACCAAAGGAAGTCAGGACAGGAACAGAAACAGGGCAGGAACCTGGAGGCAGGAGCTGATGCAGAGGCCATGGAAGGGCACTGCTGACTGGCTTGTTTGCCATGGCTTGCCCAGCCTGCTTTCTTATAGAACCCAGGACTACCAGCCCCGGGGTGCCATCACCACCAACAAGCTGGACCCTTCCCATCAATCACTAATTAAGAAAATGCCCTACAGCTGGACTAAAAACAAAAACAAAAACTTTCTATTCTTTGTGAATTTCACATTGTTCACCCCAATCCCCCTTATTTCTCTGTCCCTCTATAGCCACCCTCTGCCCTTGCAACCCCCTACCCATGTGCTGCAAAAAATTAAAAAACAAAAAAGTCCCCCAAAAGGAAGAGGAGGAGGAGGAGGAGGGGGAAGAGGAAGAGGAAGAGGAAGAGGAAGAGGAAGAAGAAGATGAAGAAGGAGGAGGAGGAGGAGGAGGAGGAGGAGAAGGAGAAGGAGAAGGAGAAGGAGAAGGAGAAGGAGAAGGAGAAGGAGAAGGAGGAGAAGGAGAAGAAGAAGAAGAAGAAGAAGAAGAAGAAGAAGAAGAAGAAGAAGAAGAAGAAGAAGAAACAACAACAACAACAAATCTTGCAGTGGAAGCTGCAGTCTGTCATGGTGTGCCACACATCCTTTTGACCAAACAGATTTACTTGTAAATGCTCCTTACAATGGGTCATTAATTTGGTTCAAGATCTCTGGCTTCTACTACACCATCAATACTGGATCCTCACTGGGACTCGTCTTGGATATCCTGGCCTTTGTCCTGTATCATGGAGATCTTGCAGCTTTGGTTTTGTAGGGCCAGCCCCGTCATATGTTCCAGCAACTCATAGATTGTGTAGATATTAGTATAGGTCAACTCAAAACCATCATGGCTCTAGGCCTGGGTGGTAGCTGAATTGGCCAGCCTGCCAGCTCTTCTGCACCCAGACCACCAAGTACAGGTCTCCAGCACTGCCCTGATAAGGGACAAGGCCATCTCTCCTGTTTTCCAGCCTTTGGGGCCCACTTACATGAGCTTATTCCCCCAGGTCCAGATCTACAGTGCTGCTCAGGTGACCTATGAGACTGCTCTCCTGAGTGCTGCAGCTGACAAGGGGTGAGTCCAGCTCCCCCAAATACTGTAGCTGGGGAGGGACAGTGTCTCTCTCTCCTGCCATTAGGGTTGGCTCTCTGAGTTGCTCAGGCGAGGCATCTTATGGAGGCATTTTCTCAGTCGAGGCTCCCTCCTTTCTGATGACTCTAGCTTGTATCAAGCTGACATATAACTTGCCAGTATAATAACATTCCATATATTTTACCACTAGCACCTCTGGTTTTTGTGTACACACACACACACACACACACAGAGAGAGAGAGAGAGAGAGAGAGAGAGAGAGAGAGAGACCCCTCAAGGAAGGACTTGCTGCCTAATAATATTTGGATCTTTTCTTCAAACCATCTACACATTTTAGAGAAAAGGGTTACTTTGCCTGTGAATTTGCTCAGAAGCCTAAAAGCCCATTGGGTAGTGCGACAGTTCATACCACCCACAAAAAATGCAATACAAACATACGCAAACACACAGATCATGAAACTTTTTTTTTGAAGTAGTTGTTGCTATTTATAACCTGCGTAGCTGTCAACAACGTAGCTGGGTACGTTGGGTATGTTCCTTAGCAAACCAATACACAGCAAGAGAAATAAAGTGAATTTCAGCATATTCAATACTGGCAGAAGTCTTGCCAACAGAAACTTGAACAGATGCAGCCAGTATAATCCAAACTATACACTATGATTCTGTTTAGTTCAAGTTCAAAAAAGTATGGTCTTGGGAGAGGGTAGTGAACTAGAAGGGCTTTCAGCAGCCTTATAGGATCATGGCAACTTCGTTTTCTAGTTCATGCTATGTGTTAGTTGCCCGAGTGTGCTCATAATAAAATATTTTGAGACATCTATGTGAAATGTGTGTATATGTTATACTTTAAAAGGTTTACATTAAGAATGGAATTGTAGTTAGCTTGTAATAGACTTATTTATGTTGGTAGTCTTTCTTGCTAATGAATCACTTTAAGAAACATTTATCCTTTAATTGTGTATCCTGATTATAATGGTCATTAAAATTATATTTGCTTTCTTGTATAATTTTCTAATAGAAGTATTTAGAGCTACACCGTTCCCTTTAACTATTACTTTAGCTACATCTCATATACTTTAGTGATTTGGGAAATACACCAATTTCTCAATTGGAAATTCAAATTTGCTAAGAGAGTTTGTATAGCAAAATGATAAAAGGCTCTTATTAACTGTTGTGCACCTATAACAGAGACCCTGCATTAACTTCCCTTCGTGTTGGAGTGTATCATCATAGCTTAATTGATGCTTAAGCCCTAATTACAGATCCACATACAAATTTAAAAGGTAACCCAATGCATAGAAACCCAACCAAATTTTAATAAGGAACAAACAAAATTTAAAGGAAATTAACCTATTATAAAACAGAGCTCAAATAAACATGTCTCCCTAAACCACTGGAATTACTCATTTGCTTAAATCTCCCAAGCAGTTGTAGTATCCATCACTCTGGAATAGCCCACAGCTCACAGTCAGCACAGGAGCTCTGACCCAGAGAGCACTAAATTAACATCAGATTAGACACTTGGCATCTACAGTTGACCCACATGCCCTCTTGATTACACAAGCTAATGATGCCTTGTATAGAGTCATCAGGAATTGACACCCCACCTAAGACCTATTTAGAGAGGAGATGATATCCCTATTTAACACAGGCTGGCTTTAAGCTTGTAGTTCATATGTAGCTGAGG
Source organism: Mus caroli (assembly GCF_978045245.1). Lineage (NCBI taxonomy): Eukaryota > Metazoa > Chordata > Mammalia > Rodentia > Muridae > Mus > Mus caroli. Next base: position 36,061,925 of record NW_028227272.1, read on the forward strand.
ATGGCCTAGTTTGATTATCATGATTACAGTGTATTGATTCAACTGTTAGGGCCCATATTTTCATTACTAACAAAATTCTTGGCTTCATTTGATCAACAGCTAGATGGCATTTGCTAACAGAGATTGAGCCAGTTTCAGCAGGCTACTGGCTGCAGTCTTTTATCTTTAAAGAAACACTATATACATGCTATATACATCTACCTCTCCAAAGAGGGCTTCATCATTCTTACTTGTCAACCATACACAATCTCTGTGGCATGATCTTCACTATACCTGACTTCCTGTGGTGTATGGCACCACCCTGACAATGTCAGCTTCATTTCATCTACTTATCCAGGATATCCTAATACTTTAAAAAAGTCCAGGGGTTGCCACCCTAAACTTGCTACTTTAGCTAAATCACTGAGAATTATTTGGGAAGCAGAAAGCCTCTGTATCTGGATACTGTCAAGAAGCAGTTAGTAGCCCTTTCAGCAACAGAAGTGCATGTTATATAATGCTTAACTCCAGACCTTTTGAACCTGGATTTTTGATTTTGGAGGAAAAAAAAATATATATATATATATGTGTGTGTGTGTGTGTGTATGTATATGTATATATAATCTCATACATATACACATATGGAGAGAGAGCTCAAGTAATAAATTTTTACTCATGCCAATGTCCCCCCATCTCCTCTTCCCTTTCCTGCTCTTGTCCTCCTCCCTCCCTCTCCTCCCTCCTCTTCCCTTCCCCCGCCTCCTGCCCCCTCCATTGTGCACCGGTCTGAGTGGGTTCTATCTTCAAGTTCATTGACTTTTTCTTCCTCAAGTGTCAAATCTTTCCACAGGCCTATGCAGGAAAATGTATTTACTGGATTCATACTTCTTATTTCTAGCTTTCCTAGTTTATTCCTTTTGTATGGGAGCAACTGTCTGTAAGTCATTTCACTTACTAAGTCCAGTCCCCCTTCCCCCTGTTACATCTTTATGTGTATTTAAAATAGCTGCTGTGTGTTCCTGTCTGCCAGCTCTAACACATTTGCCACCTATGCACTGGCATGTATTGATTTCCTACCACCCTCAGTTTAGGTCGTATTTGCTTGTCCTTGCATGCCTGATAGTTTTTATTAAATGCAGACACTGTTGATACTGGTTCCGGGAGTCCAGATTTAAATGTCAGAGTGCTACATTTTATGCAAGCATAAAGATAATTAGCTGGAATATAAACTTGATTGATTTGAAACTTGGTCGTTTGAGGTTGCGGCGTTTAGGTTGTTATGGCGAGGCTTGGGGTTGCCTTTACTCTAGGGCTATACACACTATTACTCATAGTGTTTGGGGCTTAATTAAACTTCTAGAATTTTCAGGGAGCCCCTCCCCTCCCCCCTCCCACTCGCTATGCTGGCTCTGTCTCTTCCTGCACTACCAACCCACAGACCTAATCGGCTCACAGCTTCCTACTAGTTTCTCTACATTGAGCCACATGAAGTCTCGCCCTCTGCCCATGCACCGGAGTCTCCAATCAGACCTGAGGGGAGCTTCATGTAGATTTCTGAAGCTCATTTTAGTCCTTCCTGCTCTTTCAAAACACACTTCACAAAGTCTGTGCATCTCAGTAGCCCATGACTGACTCCTGTCTCTCTCTGCTCAGACAGACTGTTGTGCTGTGCCCTGCTCTGATTTCCTCCTCCTACTTCAGGATTGGAGCATGCCTTAGGGCAGAAGGCTGGGGCAGGTCTTCTGTTCACTTTGTGATACTCTGCATCCTTTTCTGCCTTCTGTCACTTTGGGTATTTCACTCAGTTTTAGAACCATTTGCGCTGGCAGGGGTAGAATGAAGTTATCTAGTCTTTTATGGCTGGTAGCATGCTGAGTCATGGGTGTGGGGGAAAGAGGGGAGTGGGAGAGAATCTGCTCTGGGCGGGAGGACACGCTTTCCACGCAGCCCCAGGTGGGTGTCTGGCAATGTGAAGCCACTGACCCCATTCGGTGGTGGACAAGGGGTAGCTCTAGGTACCAGGTTCCATCTTCTGGCATCTCATGCAGGACACCTCGGAGGAACTGAGAACAGAATGGGGCCCAGGGGCTAATGCCTTGGGGGAGAAGGGAGGAGAGGGCAGGGGGTGAATGGGGCACTGGGTGGCTGGAGCACAGGAAGACCTTCTGGTGGGAGGTTAGTTGAGGCTCATTAGGAGAAAGCCAATCCCATAGTTCAAGCACAGGGGACCTTGATGATCAGAGACAGTCAACGGTTTTAGAGCTTTATTGTAGAAAGGAAGGGAGAAAGGAGAGAAGGTAGAAAGAGAGAGAGAGAGGCCAGCCATGGTCACGTGGAGAGAGGGGCGAAGGGAGAGAGAGAGAAAGAAAGGTGAGGGCTTAAAGAGAGCGAGGAGGGGCCAAGGAGTCCCTCTTATAGTGGGCTGAGCTGTTTTGCTGTTGCCAGGTAACTGTGGGGGTGGAGCCAGAATGCCAGAAGCTTAGGACAATGTCTGTGTGACTGATAGTCACAGAATTATGGAGTTGGGGGCTCTGTGGTTTCAGGCACCTGATTCTGGGAATGTGGCTTGCCTTTCTGTCCCTTGTAGAGTTTTCTACTGGGTCACCGGAACAAGCCCCATTCAACCAAAATAGGCTGCCTATCACTGTCCCACAGTAGCATAAGTTAAGTTATACTTTCTACTAATATTTAGTGACAAAATCTAACGTCAGTCTTATTCAATTATGGGCTTTAATAGTTCTGTAGGCATAGCTTCATTTATATAACCTAGAATAATACTTTGCCATGATCATATTTTAATGTCTATTTCTTAAATATTTATAAAATCACTGTATGACTTAGTGCTACTAGCTCTAATTGTCTGTGAGTGTAGAACAACATTTGGATATGTCATGGTTTTTTACTTATTTAATTCAACATTTCACTAATTAAAAACTATATATGAGGCCCTTGTATAATATAAGTAGATTACCAGACACTGGCTACTCTGGCAATAACTGAAGGCAGATACTCTTAGATATTTACATGGAGCAGGTACTATTTGACGCTCTTGAATTTGGTTTGAGTTCATGCAGAAACACTGATGCTGATAAGTGGTCTCCTGGGTGAGGGGTATTTGCTGAGTTTTCATGGGGGCTTTGGCCTAGAATATTAGAAAGTGGAGAGAGCACGAGATAGGAAGACATGGATAGGTAAAGATCCCCAGTTGCAGTTTCTCCCATATGGTTTCATCCCATTTCAGTCTCGGGCTTTTGAACAACTACACTTCCTACAAGTCTTAGACTGGTTTCTGAGTCAGTTTTTTCACTTGTGTGATCTACCATTTGGTGAACAGCTGGATGGGTAGTGGCACAACTTGCAGCAGAGACTTCAGTGTGCCTGAGTGCTCCTGTGTGCCTGAGTTTCTGTCCTTTGTGCAGTAAATCTGATAGACGGGAAATACGACCAGAGGGAAATGAGGGCACAGGGCTGGCACTTCAGACAAATGATTCTTCCTTTGTGGCTTCAAGTTTTTTTAATTTTAAAACGACTTTTAAAAGTAAGGGTATTTGGATGTGTAGACACTCATAGAGTTGAAAATGCAATATATATTTATACTAAAGCAATATCTAACACACAGGGCTTACTGTAAATCTTTTTCCATGAAAATTGAAAGAATACATTATCAGTTCTGTAAGGACACTGAAGGGTGATGTATAAAACCACCCTAAACAAACACTTTCAGAGAGACTTTTTAAAATGTTTAGGTTGATGGAAGTGAGGCAGCAGAGCAACAAATGAACTGCTGGTCTCGGACTGCCTTTCTGAGGAGTTTGGATAACTGATCCTCTTGTGAATAGCTGCTCCCCAGAGGTGGAAATGCTAATCCCAGGGTACCCTGAACCTGACTTTTCTTGGCAATGAAAACTCTGATTAAGGTATGATTGGTACAGTCTATAGACTCTGTGCCCTTTATAAACATTTCAGTCCATAAAGTTGAGAAGGGGGATGGTTACAGGATGTTCTTTAAACTTACTTAATTTTAAAATGGACTCACTGAAAACACCCCTACATGGGTGATTAAAGACCACCTTTTACTTCTGTTAAAGCTTGTGGATGGTGCTCCAGTTGGTCGTTTCTTCTGTTTACTTCCTAGCCCCTGTCTTAGGGTTCCAGTTTCATTGCTGTGAAGAGAACCCATGACTTTGACAACTCTTATAAAGGGAAGCATTTAACTGGTTTAGTCCATCATCAGCATGACAGAGTGCAGGCAGGCATGGTACTGGAGGAGCCAAGAGAGTTACATCTTGATCTGCAGGCAGCAGCAGGAGACTGTGTACCACACTGGTGTACCTTGAGCATCAGAGACCTCAAAGTCCATTCCTGCAGTGACACACTTCCTCCAACAAGGCCACACCTCCTAATAGTGCCACTCCCTATGGGCCAAGCATATTCAAACACCTGAGTCTGCCCAGGGAAGTGGAGGGGGTGCATACCTATCCAAGCCACCACAACCCCCTCAAGCACATTCAACCCCTTCATTACAGATCCAGCCCAGGTACAGTTTGTTTAATGGCAGTTATCACTAGATACTGACTTGTGGCCATCTAAAGAAGGCTATTTTTATCAATTCCTAATTAAAGACCTGGAAGTGCTTATTTTTAATGAAACAGCTACTGAATTTTAAACTGAGTGACTTATCAGACCCAGCTCATGTCCTTCAGGTGTTTTTAATCATTAGTATTACATACATATTATGGTATTCATATATAACAAAATATAGAGAGCATGCATATTATGCATTCATGTACATGCACGTTTTATTTCACATATATAGTTCACAGTGTAGACTATTTATAAGTACTGTAATGTGGAGCATTGGGCTAGACACAGACAGTCTGGTCTCCAGTCGAGCTGAGGTTGTGAACCCTGGAGAAACCCAGTAGTGATAATTCGCCTACATGGCACGGTAGGCGTTCCCTCATGTCTCCTGGACTCAAGGCTCCTGTCAAAGTTACTGCCCTCCACAGCCCCCACAGGAGAAGCATGTGGCTAGTAGTCATGTAGACAATGTCCCAAGCTTCTCACCTACAGGTTAAACTCCTCTTAGTTACCTAGCAACAGTAAGATAACAGCCCACCATAAGAGGGGCTACTTGGCTGCACCCCACTCTCTCCTCTCTCTTCATCCTCTCCTCTCACTCTCCTCATGCTCTCCTCTCATTCTGTTACTCTCCTTTCTCCCTCTTACTCTCTTTTTTACTCTAGCCTTTTCTCTCTCTCTCTCTCTCTCTCTCTCTCTCTCTCTCTCTCTCTCTCTCTCTCTCTCTGTCTGTCTCTCTCTCTCTCCTTTTCCCCCTTCTCTCCTCTTGGCCATGGCCTGTCTCTCTCTCTTTCTACCTTCTCTCTTTCCCTTGCCTTTCTACAATAAAGCTCTAAAACCATAGACTCTCTCTGTTCATCAAGGCCCGCTGTGCTTGGATGATGGGATAGGCTTTCTCCTAATGAGCCATTTCTTTCTTTTATGTATTTGTTTGTTTGTTTGTTTGTTTTTATTAGATATTTTCTTTGTATACATTTCAAATGCCATCCCGAAAGTTCCCTATAACCCCCCCCCCCCGCCCTGCTCCCCTACCCACCCATTCCCGCCTCTTGGGAATGGGGCCTCTCTGCCCAGTGATGGCTGACTAGGGCATCTTCTGCTACATATGCAGCTAGAGACACGAGCTCTGGGGGTACTGGTTAGTTCATATTGTTGTTCCACCTATAGGGTTGCAGACCCCTTCTGCTCTTGGGTGCTTTCTCTAGCTTCTCCATTGGGGGCCTTGTGTTCCATCTTATAGATGACTGTGAGCATCCACTTCTATATTTGTCAGGCACTGGCATAGCCTTATATGAGACAGCTATAACAGGGTCCCTTCAGCAAAATCTTGCTGGCATATGCAATAGTGTCTGGGTTTGGTGGCTGATTATGGGACGGATCCCCGGGTAGGGTAGTCTCTGGATGGTCCATCCTTTTGTCCTAGCTCCAAACTTTGTCTCTGTAACTCCTTTCATGGGTATTTTGTTCCCTATTCTAAGGAGAATGAGCTGTTTCTAATCTCCCGATGGAATGCCTTCCTGTGCTCCAGCCGTGGACTGGACTAAGGACTCTTGCCTGCGTGGAAACCTATCTCCTTCTGCCCTCTCTCCCATATCCCCAGGGCTGAGGGTGTCACCCTGGGGCCCCTGGTATCAGGGGCTGCCCCTTGTCCACCGCCCCCTTCTGCCGAGTAGGGTCAGTGGCTTAGATGCCCACCCAGGGCTGATTGGAAAGCGTCTGGCAGCCCTCCAGAGTCTGCCTGCTCAGAGCACAGGAGGAACTCTGGCCGGATGTGGGCTATCCTCTCTCCCCCTCCTTCCCCTACTCCCTTCAGGCCCACACCTTAAGATCACTGGCCTGTTGTTTCATTGTTTATCGATCATCTCTGTGGTCCTCCTTGAAGACTACTTTCCAAGGTGAGTGAGGTGGAGGTGACCTTGGAATGAGCATGAGAAGAACTGTCCTGTAATTTTCTTAGTTTTCCTGCCAGTCTCATTTTCATGACCCTCTTCTTGAGAGCTACATTAAAATTTTACTTTAATTAATTTTAATTTCCATGTATGTCTATGTGGCCCTGTAGTGAATGTACAGGTTTGTTTGGGTGTTTCTGCCTGTGCTTTTACAGAGGCTAGAAGAGGGCACTGAGCATGAGAACTGTCCTGTAATTTTCTTGAAATGGTGTTACAGGCATTTATGGGGTGATTGACTTGTTATACGGGTACTGGGATCTGAACCGCTGTCCTCACCATTATGTGGCAAGCACTCTTAGCCACTGGGCCATTTCTGAAGCCCCAAGAACTACTTCTTAACAAAACTATCTTGGCACTCCTTCCTGCTCTTTTGGTATCTAACTCAAGTAACTGATTATCCTCTGCATTCTCAGATTGCACGTCCGCACTTTTGTTGGAAGCTTCGTGATTGTTAACTAGGCGTAAGCTATTTTGCACCCAGTGGTCACTGTCTGGCTAAATCTCTTCAGCTTCAGACAACTCTGAAGAGCCATGAAACTTGGGGGGATGGGGGTGGGGGTGGGGGGTGGGAGGTGGGGGTCGGGGGGGGGGATTGTGCTGGAGTGTTAATGAGGGTGTCCTGAGTTGGTTTAGGGTATCTGATGGCGTGCACACGCTGAGGGAAAGGTACAATTGATGTCTGAGACTGCCACTACTTCCAGTCCAACTAGCAAATGTCTGTGGCAGAGAAACAGAGAGGACATTCAAAGTGCAGGGAAGGCACATACTAAGTCATCATGCTACCTTGGACCTGGTGATGTTCCACCATTTTCCTCACGGTAGAATTATTTTAGCCCACTGTGCCTTTTCATTGTGACTAGCATTGGAAAGTTGTTACTCTTCAGTTATCACCTATATTACTGCTCAATTTCTGAGGGGAAAAATAACCTATGTAACAGCAATATAGAAGGTTCTGTCTGTCCTACCTTGTGTGTCTCTAGTTCTTTCCCTTCTTTCTTTTCCTTTCCTTTCCTTTTCTTTTCTTTTCCTTTCCTTTCCTTTTCTTTTTTTTTCTTTTCTTTTCCTTTCCTTTTCTTTTTCTTTTATTCTTTCCTTTTCTTTTTCTCTTTCTTTTTCTTTTTCTTTTCTTTTCTTTTCTTTTCTTTTCTTTTCTTTTCTTTTCTTTTCTTTTCTTTTCTTTTCCTTTCCTTTCCTTTCCTTTCTTTTTCTTTTTCTTTTTCTTTTTCTTTTTCTTTTCTTGTTTCATGCCAAAGGAACTAGTCCCCCCACCAACTCTCTGCAGCAGTCTGGAATCTGCCCTGCCTCCCCCCCCGCCCTGCCCCGCCCCTGCTGTTGCCCCCCAGGGCTCAGTAACTGGAATGAGAGCCCACAGACATGGTGCCTAGGATCACAGAGCCCATGGACCCCGGGGAGGGTCTCCTCTCCTGTGCTAGTTTAACTCAGGTTTCAAAGGTTTGTCTTTGCAGTAAAGGGGGTCTCCCAAGGGATGTGTGATTTCTTTTTTAAAAAAAATCCGTTGGCTGAGCTCACTTTGTGAGCTTCATTACCACCACAGACTTAGGCAGTAGTTCCCTCCCTGCCTAGACCCAAAAGGAATTCATTGTATTCAGAAGTTAAGTGCAAAAAACTAAAATTAGAAAAGAGACATTAAAAGGCAAATGTTAGCAGGAAATAGATAAATCTAACCCCCTTGCATATTTATAGTGTAAATGCATTTGACACACACCTTTTTCTATTATTTATTTATTATTACTTACTTTTTTAAAAAAAATCTTTCCACCCATTTCTTGCCTCTGTGGTTGGTTCTGTGGTTGCTAGGGTGAAGGTTATAAGAAAGGAGGTCATAATGAGGTTGCATGTTCTCTGGCACTGAGGCAGCTAGAACACACCGTCCCTGTACCAGCTCCCTGCTCTCTGCCCTCACAGGCTAATTGTGCCCCCTGCCCTGTTGGCCTCCTGCTGAGCGGAGGATGCTTGATGCTGCATTTGAAACCTCACACAGAGGAGGCAGTCCTCCTCATTTTACTTCTTTTAAGCCTTATCACTTTTCATCAGTTCTGTTGCTACCGCAGTGTAGAAGGATACAAGAACGAACTGTCCGTCTGCACCATTTTTATTTTATGTGGGTGTTTTGTTCCTTCTGTTTTTTTGCTTGTGTATTTACATTTTATTTGACTTTATTTTTGCAGAGATATGAGGGAGGGAAAGCTTAGAGACAGGACCTGATGTAGAACAGTTGGGATTTGGTTAATCTGCTTAGAAACAGCACTAATCGGTGCATCATCGGATGCCTGGACAACAGTGCCCCCACCTGCTTCTCCCTCACTCTGTTCTTGCCTGTTAAGGTTTCATGGACGCTCAACAATTTTTTTTCTTTCTAATACTTTTCTCTTTTACTTTTGTTTGTATTTTATTTTTTGAATCTTCCTTCTGAGCTGTCTCGGAAAGTATTTAGCCTTTTGACCTCTGGTGGTTGGAGGCATAGAAATATATTTACTCATATCCTATAGTATGAGCTTTTCCTTAACACATAATTAAGAGCAGTTTTATATTCCCTTCATTCGTCATAGAAAAGCATAGCTAAAGGTGTGCATCAAAATGCTCCTATGGCCATAGGTTTTTGAGGCATCTTCTGCCACTGGAGCACTTAGAGGGTGTACAGGAGTCAGCCTGTTTTCTGAGTGTCAGGGCTTACAGCTGGAAGTTTCTTTTATGAGCTCAGAGTCGGTCAGTGGTTATTAAAAACCTCTTTGTGCCGGGAAAATTTAAGGTATACTTTCCAAAGAGATCCTGTGAGGTAGACATTTTTATCTCTTAAAAATGTTAAATGCCCATCTCCAGGACTTGGCAGAGACCAGGGCTAAGGGAAGCACCCAAGAATCAATGGAGGTGACCTTAGTTAGTAGCTGTGACTCACAGCATTGGGGATATGGAACCTGAAGAGGCCACCTCCTGTAGCCAGGCAGGAACCCCAGTGGAGTGATAGAGACACCAGCCTACCCATAAAACTTCTGTCCCTAAATCTATCCTGTCTACAAGAAATGCAGGCACAGGGGATGGAGCAGAGACTGAGGGAATGGCCAACCAATAACTGGCCGAACTAGAGACCCATCCTATGGACAAGCACAAATCTCTGGCACTCTTAATACTCTGTTAGGCTTGCAGACAGGAGTCTAGCAATCCTATCCCCTGAGAGGCTCCCCAGCAGCTGACTCAGAGAGATACAAACACCTAGACCCAAACAGTGGATGGAGCTCAGGGACTCTTATGGAAGAATAGGAGAAAGGATTGCAGCCTCAAAGTGGATAGGAACTGTACAGGAAGACCAACAGAGTCCTGGACCCTTAGGACTCTCAGACTGAAGCACCAACAAAAGAACATACATGGGCTGGACCTAGGCCTCCCTGCACATATGTAGCAGATGTGCAGCTTGGTCTTCATGTGGATCCTGAACAACTGGAGTGGAAGTTATCCCAAAAGCTATTTCCTATAAGTGGTCTATGCTCTTCTAGCTGGGCTGCCTTGTCTGGTCTCAGTGGGAGAGGATGTGCCTAGCCCCACAGAGGTGCCTAGCCCCACAGAGACTTGATGTGCCAGGGTGGGAGGATACCCAGGGGCCTCACCCTCTCTGAGGAGAAGGGGAAGGGAGTAGTGGGAGGACTGTGGGAGGGGGTGACCAGGAGGGGAGCAGTGAGTGGGGTATAAAGTGATTACGTTAAAAAAAATAGGGTACAAATCTAAACAGAACATTTACAGTAAAGGAAATTCAAATGGCTGAGGAAAAAAAAAGGTGAATGTCTAAGGCTACCAGACAAGCTTTTCCTTAAACTTGCCACATTGGAGTGCCAGGTCTCCACCATTACTGGGGACTGTATGGCTTAGAGTTAGGAAAGATTCTGCAGTCATATTAGGGACAGAGGCCTGCCTCCATCTCTGGGCTACTGTGTCCCTGTATAAAATGGGACCAACAGCCATACGACCACCTAGCCTTGTTACTGAGATTTACCGAAATGTTTGCAGCACTATTTAGTACATATATATCTGATGGCCTACAAAACAGCTATGCTGGGCACTCTCCTGTCCTCTCTGTCACGGAATACTGGGACCTGGTGTATAGTTTCAATGTAGAATCTAAGTGAAGAAAGTACTATGCTAAGAAACTCTGAATTGGCACGATAATCTCAGGAATGTGCAGGGTTCCAAGTGGGGCATTCATAACCATATCCCGTTTTGGAGGCTAGTAGACTGTTGAAATCCAAAGGATGGGCAGAATTAGAAGGACCATGTGGCGATTCTAAGAAAATAGACCATCCCGAGTTCCAAGGTGGGAGAGACAGGCACTGCTGAAGAGTAAATTTACTGAAAAGATAGGCAAAGCCAGATGCAGCAGGGGCTGGAAGGCTGTGTGAAGGACGTGGACTCATTATCAGGATTGGATCATATCTCTGCATTCCTAGATTTCTGTGAGTATCTGAAAGATAACAGATTCCCTCTTCCCCCTCCCATCCCAGGTACTATTCTATCATGCTATACATTCCTCCAAAGAACACCTTAGCTGCTTACAAGCGAAACCAGGACAGACACAAACACATGAAAAAGATCAAGAAAAAGAATGAAAACCAGTGTTCCATTTGGAAGAGGTGCAGCGAGCTGTGCTTAGAAAGAGCCTGTCTCAGAACAGAGCATCCTTCTGAGGTCTCAGATGGCTCTATTTGCTCATAATAACTCCACTTGTTGGTTTAGCCACTTCTGTCACGTGAATGCCCCATTAAACAAATGGAGCTCGCCTGCTGCAGCCAAGTGGGGATGCTCCCAGTGCTTGGTGAGGTTGAGAGAGCACTTGTATTTAACAGTGAAGGCCACTGCTCTGGCCCTTTGCCACCTGGAAACTCTAGATAGCATTTCCCAATAGAAATCTTCACTCTGGTAACCCGGTGAATGTGCCAAAGTCCAAAGTATCAATTATTCCGTCAATAAGGAAACCTAACCCGAGAGGGAAAAGTAGTTTGTTCTCAGCCATGTTTAAAAATCTGTGTTCTTCGAAAGTTCCTAGAAAACGTAGCAGCAAGAATGTTGATGTTTTTCTGCCCCTGAGAAAGGCAGGTCTCTTACCAGCTCACATGTGACTGGAGAATTATGGGATCTGAGGGGATGTCCAGAAACATAGACGTTAGGTTCTCTCAGTCTTTGTAACCACCCCTGGCCTGAATCTAAACTGGAGTTTCTGATATTTGAACATACAGATATTAAAAAGTCTTTCATCTAGTCCTTGGTGTATTAATATTTACTTTAAAATTATATTCATTAGTCCTATCCTGACAACGGTTAGCAAGAACTGTCTATCCATCTCTTTTAAGTTGTTTGAACTTTTAATTGGAATCTCTCTCTCTCTCTCTCTCTCTCTCTCTCTCTCTCTCTCTCTCTCGCCGTGTGGCATGGAATTTAATATCAATTATTGAGGCTCCTTTAGTATGATGCAAGGTCTCTTACAATGCTGGACTCTGAAGCAGCCCTCTTAACTTCCTATGGAATAACTATTGATGTTTCCCTCTCGGGCTTGAAGTCGGCCCGTTACACTGATGATGCATGGGGAATCTTGCGATGATGAAACCCATGGCCAAGGATGGCCATCTTTTCCTGGTCCTGTCAAGTCTCATTTTTTATGGGCAAAATAGAGCACAAGTCTCCTTGTGTCAGGGAACTTGGACAATTTCCAGTCCCCTGCCTCTGGACCCTTTTGTCTGGCTCAGTGGCAGCCACTCCTACTTCCTCAGGGGGCCTAGGGCTCACACAGGAAAAGAAGGCAGGTTCACCTTTCTACTCTGCAAAGCCAAGCAGTGAGGAACCTGAGCTGGGCAGGAGCAGGGAGGGAAGAAGGGAGGTGGAGAGGAGAGAGAGACAGTTTTTGAAGTTAGCATTTGTTGCTGGCTTATGTCTTACGCATGGCTGCCCATCATATTTTGAATAATATTTCTGTAAATTCATGTTAGGAATAGATGTTGGAGATGACATCTCAAATTTCTCAGCTCCTATAGAGACGTGGGTCTTCCATTCAGACCCCTGTAGGCGTGGCGTTCCACAAGAAGAGGTACACTGTGGCCTCTGTAGCCAGCAGAGACAGCCGCCACAGCCCAGTGTGGCTTTGTGGGATGCTCCTGCTATTGGTTAGAGAACTGACATTAGTAGTTGCATGAGGGTCTGGCATTTAGACTCTGTAGGAGCCGCTGCACTGTTTCCTTATCAAGCTCATTTCTCTGCGATGGCTTTGGCTGCCTTCCTGGAAAAGAGTCTTTAACTTGTTTCTTTGGTCCTATCACCGATGTATGTGGTTTCTATCATAGCCCCATCCCAGATTTGTTTCATCACTGAAGTATAATTTACACGCAGTATGTCCTCTCACTTTGGTGTGTAATCTGTGCATTGTAACAGACATTTACAGTTTTGTTCTCTCAGGCATGCTGCACCAAGCATCCTCATCTCAGATCGCCCTGGACTTTAGTTCTCTGTCCCACTGGACAGACACCGCAGCCCCAGCTGAGCTGCACCACTGTGTAAAAGTATCTTTCATTCATAATTATCCTCTAGGAGGTGTACTGCCTCTGCTAACCTAGGCCCAGCCCTGGAAGCTTCTAAACTCTACAATCTAATCTAGGGCTAGAATGTTTTCAATCCTTGAGACTGATTTCTGAGTAACCTCATCCTTTCTAGCGCTTTCTGAAGTCTGGCTGGCTAGTTCATTTCAATACTTCTAGCCCAAACTCCTCTCCAAGTTGACTGATACACACACCGGCTTCTCTCAGCTTTTGACTGAATAGCTTGGCTTGTCCTCAACTTAACTCTTGCAATCTGTTCTAATCTGCTCCTTTTCGTTCTCTGGCTTGTTCTTCACCTGCAACCTGTCTCTGTAAAATTGCCTCCTTCCTGTCTCTCTCTATACTCTGACTCAACTGACTAAACAGAACTCGTTTCTGAGTGCAGGGATTAAAGGCATGTACCTAGACCTAAACTTTTCTGTGCCTGGAACTTGCTCTGTACAAGCTGGCCTTGAGGTCTGTTTGTGTTTGTATCCTGGGATTAAAGGCATGTCTGTATTCCAGGCAAAGTAGCCATGTTGCTGGATTAAAATTCCTATATACCATTGATATTTTTATTTCTATCTATATTTTTTACTTTTTCATTATATAGTTCTTTTAAGCTAGAGGCATGCAGTTTATCACCTATTTCTGGATTATTTTTGCTTTCCACAATGCCTTTAGGATGTATCCATTTGCTTATGTCAGTACTTTGTTCTTATTTGTTGCTGGTTATGCACTAATTGGCCATCACAGTTGATGGCTTGTGAGGTGCGTGGTAGACATGCTCAGGGGCGTGACTCTGAGAGTGGTCCCAAAGATGACTGGCGCTTAAGGGCTCTGCTGTACATAGTCAATGCTCTAATCAAAGAATTGATTCAAAATTGCAGTAGCCTTTTGGGAAGGGGTGGAATTGTGGAGGGCAGCAGGTTGTTGAGGGGGTGCCTCTGAAGGGTACATCCCAGCCCTCATCCCCCTCCTGCTTTTGCACCCTGCTTCCGAGTGAACTTTACATCCTTGGTAAAGGCTTCACTTACATGATGGTTAGCCAGGCTCGGTGTGTTGCTAGCTTCATGTTTCTTAGACTTTCTCAGGGATTGTTATGTCTGTGTTCAAGAGGAAGGTTACCCTATAACCACATGTTATTTTCTTTATTGGATTTTGGAATTGGGGTACAGTGTTGGGAGAATATTTTTTTCCTTAGAAGTTTGTACACAGTGTTGGTGTTGTTTTTAAATAATTGATTCGGAGTTTGCCAGTGAAGCCTTTTAAGCTAGTGTCATCTTGATAGGAGGGGTTTGAAATACAAATGAAATTGTTTCCTTAGTCATTTAAATCTTTTTATTGTAAGCTTTGATAATTTATGTTTCAAGCTACCAAATATATTAATACAAAAGCATTAATTTCTTTTGACATTTAATATACATGGAATCTGTAATTATGTCTGTTTGATACCAACTTGAGTAATTTTGTGATTTTATTCTTGATCACGCTAGATGGAGATTTATTAATTTTATTGATCTTGGAAAACTATTTATTTATTTATTTTGAATTTTCTATTTTCATTTCATTGAACTCTGTTGTCTTTATGCTTTCTTCTTTTTGGTTGTATTTGCTTTAATTTGCTTTTCTTTTGCTAGTGGCTTAAGGAAGAAACTTGATAGTTATAAATCATTTTTCTTTTCTAATAATGTCAAGGTACATTAGCTTGGGAGGTTGAGTAATACTTTGGTTGCTGCCCCAAAATTTTGATGATGTATTTTTTTTTGTTGTATTTTATATTGTATATTGATATGTATTCAATTAATACTATTCTGAATTTCTTCCTTAGCATCTTCTTTGACCTTTAAACTGTACAGAAATCTTAACAAATATCTGATGATTATTCTAGACTTCATTCTGTTAATCTGAGTTCTAGTCTAATTCACATTCTTTACATGATATTCTTCTAAATGTGCTAAAAGCTCATTGTATACACACCAGAATATGCTACATCGGGTGAATGTTCCTGCCCCCAGGGAAAGTATCCTGTAGACTTTGTTGGTAGATGGAGTACCGTAAATGTTTACATTCGAGTCATTGAATTCAGGACTTCAGGACTGCTAATTGCCTATTCTATGGATTTATGGTAGGAAAGTCTTGCAGTCTCAATAGCATTTCCTCTTTATATTTCACTTCTACCAGGTTGTGCACCTTGTCCTTGGTAGTACTGTGTAGGAATGAAGAGATCTATATGTGTGGGCCGTGTACAGGCCAGTTAGTAATTCTTGATAAGTTCTTCCTTTTGTTATTTAACATCCTTCTCACTCTCGTCTCAGTGACCTATCTCTCCAGAGGCCAAACCTACCTCATCATGGGATCAGCCTCCATTTTAAAAGAAAAAAAAAAGCCCAAGAACTTGACCTACATTGAACCCAAGCTGCACCCAAGTACCAAAACGACCCCATGGCTTGTCCTTGGCCCACACCCCAGAGTTACTCCCTAGCTACTTCCTAGCAACAGTTAATCAAAGATTAGTCTGATTGTTCCAGATGTACTTTCAGACCATTTGTGACTATTTATGGTCTTGCTTCAAAGCACCCACCTGTGCTTATAATAGTCATTCCATTAGATGCTTGCCAGGCTGGACACCCTGTCACTTGCTTCCATTTTCCTATAAAACCCTGTCCCAGTGGGGATTCAAGGCTGATTCACCAAACTGTCTTGAGGGTTGGAGATGAGTAAGCCCAAAGTTGAGTTTATAATAAAGAGACTCTAATGTGATTGCATCAGCGATGGCTCCTTGGTGATCTTTTGGGTTCATGAACATTCCCTGGCACAGCACTGTCTTCTCACATACTGCTGCTTTTTCCAGGTTCTGACAACAGGGAAGGTGATGTTGGGTTTGCCAGACAGAATTATACTTGGTATGTCTCCTTTTCTCTGTGGTGTTAGAAACTGAGTTAGACCTTGAAAATGACCCTCACCTCTAGCCAACAATTGGTGTATCTTTAGATAAGACCCATCTCATAGTATCTGCTGAGCCTGTAGATGACTCTTTTTCCTTTTTCTTTTCTGGATCAAGTTCTGATGCCTGGTACAGTAGTTACCCAGGATATGAGAGCGTGCTCATGCCTGAACTCTTGTGACTGACACATAAGGAGTTACGTTCTGTTTTCTAAGAAGGGGATTTGAGGATGGTATAGTTAACATACTCCTTAGAACTCTACAAAGCTTGGCTCTGCTTTTCTGCCTTGCTGCCTTATAGTTAATTATGACCAAGCACTTCATGTTAGCTTTAAATAATGATGTACAAGCGCCAATGCCCACAGGAGTTAGGCAGCTGTTTGGCTGACTAGAGTGCTGTTCTATGGAGAGACAGGAAGTGATGGGGCTTGCTGTGTCTAAATGGTTCAGCTCTTGTGAATTGCCATGCCAGACGGAGGCCCAGTGCTACTAGTTCTTTAAGATTAATTTGGTAATCTAGACCTGTTTTATTAAGTTATAAATAATTCAAAGTTATTAAAAAAAACCCCAGTGAGTCATATAATATTGGTGAAATAAAATACGTATATAAATTATGTTGCTGGTCCGTGGTACTGTGGTGGCTAGGTTTTCTATAATTACTTTTACTCACTGCTCTGCATCTGTCTTACCAGACTATAGTCACACTGAAAGGGAATTTCCAATTGGGAAAGAATGCTTCAACCCATAGCCAGATATGACCTCAGGTGAGGGTGACAGTGATGTGACATTTGAAGAGGACTCTGAAGTTTATGATGTGCTATTAAGAGACATTGCTGAGTAAATGTTGCCCAGGACATGTGTGTCATGGTGTGAGCACAGGTACACAGATTCTGGAAGGGGACCTAGAGGAGTGACCATCGTCAGAGCTCCCTGTGCCTTTGGCTTGTTGCTCAGCACAGGTGTTGAAGTCCTCCTATGTAAGCTTGTGGTTATAGAGGTGAAGTCAGCAGGACAGCACTAAAATAAGTATCGTACCATTAAAACACAATGCCATGTGACACAGTCTGTGTATTAAGTGTTTGTTGCTTCAGCAAGAAAATCAGCATAGGAGTTCCTGGCGGCCAACGGCTTGTGGAGCAACGTGCCTAAGTTTTATTATGACTACTGTGGTGCATATCTTATCCACGATTCTCTGTCTATGAGGAAGACACACTGCAGTGGTCAGAAACACAAAGCGATTATGAAAGACTACTACCAGAAATGGATGGAAGAGCAGGCCCAGAGCTGCAAGAAAAGATTCCTCCCGCTCCTTTCTCTGTTCCTCCACCTGCAGGGGCCATGATCCCACCTCCCCCATTCTCTAGGGTCCTCCTTGGCCTGGCAGGATGCCTGCATCCCACATGGGAGGCCCTCCCATGATGCCAGTGTTGGGCCCCCCTTCTCCTGGGATGATGCCTGTGGGACCAGCTCCTGGGATGAGACTGCCCACTGGAGGCCACATGCCCATGATGCCTGGGCCTCCAGTGATGAGACCTCCCGTCTGCCCTATGATGGTGCCCACACGGCCTGGCATGACCTGGCCAGACAGATAAGAGCAGAAGCACTCTTTATCATTTTGTATTTCTTGTTCTGTTTCACCAGGAGATCTTGGTGCTGAGCCTGAAAGTTTATTAGATGCATGACAAGGAAACTTCCCTTCCTAACAGAGAGAATACTTTTGGAGGGAGGAGTGATACAAAAAAGTGCAGTTTTCACTTATATTGTGAAATGTGAAAATAAAATCATCAGCTCTTCTAGTTTAAAAAAAAGAAGAAAGAAAGAAAGAAAGAAAGAAAGAAAGAAAGAAAGAAAGAAAGAAGAAAGAAAAAAATCAAGATAGGAAATTGTGTGATAACTGCTTCTGCATACCAGCAATAAAATGTATTGTGTGAATGGGCATAAACTAGAGATTTGGCAGTGATCCCATACACTGCTTAATGAAGGTAACCAACATAAACTAGAACCACCTGCATTCATAAAATTCGCCAGCTATTAACCATTTACTATTAGTGTTTATGGCCAAAACTTAATTTAATTGCAATTAATAGAAACATATTTTAGTTCATGTAGCATTTTTTAAAAAGATCTTATAATAAGTCTACATATAATTTCATCAATTTAAATTTAATTAAAATACAAAGAAAATGTGATTTGTTTTTTAAAAACCCCAATGTTAAAGAATTGTAATATTTCCTCAGTTTCCTTCAGAAAATCTAGACTAGAAGTTTGCTATGTAGAAATTTATTTTACTCTAATTGAACCATACCCTGTTGCATATGTAATAGACACCACTTGTAAGTTCACATGTGAATCATGTGAGCCAATGAGTATTCTTTGATTGTGACTGCTAGTCAGATATTTGAACAAAAGGATGATGGAGGTTTCCCAACATGGCACAAACACAAGGTCCTGTTTGCTTCACTGACTGTGTTCTTCAGTGGTCTTCAGGGGGGCTGACCGAAGAGGAGTTCCACTGACATCGGACAATGCCCCATTTTGAAATCTTAGTGGGGTTGCTTGGGCCAGCACCCCTTCTAAACTCCCACCGTTCCACTGTGATAGGTTTCTGGAAGACTTCATGTCTTGTGCACGGCAGATGGCTGTAACACACCCTTGGTCTGTTCTCTTGGGTGTGGAATGATCCTTCAGGACTTTTTAGGATTATTCGTTGACAGCTTCATTTTGTTTGAATTGTACCTCTTGATCTGACAGACATTTGATCCTAAGATTTTTGCTTTAAATCTTAGGAAAATGAGTCTTTAAAGTTTCGGAAGAGGAAAGAAAACTTTAACTTTGATTTTTAACTCCTCAGGGGTAACATGGCTATGTACTTTATCCCTTTCTTTATTTAATTGCTGAGTCATTCAGAATTCATGAGGCAACTTCCGTTTGGGGGATGAAAGTACTAAGATTGAACTCTGCAAAATGCTACCAATTCAGCTCTTGAATTATGCATTCTGCATGTAAATATTGCAAATTGTAGGATGTTGTAAGTGAATTTTTAGTCTAATATTTAGCATTAAAGTTTAAATCCTTGCCTAGCATTTTAAACATGGACATATACTTTAAAAGAAAATTGGATTTTCGGGTGATGTTTTACAGGTAAGGTAAAAATTAAGCACTTGAAACGTGAAACACTCGCTTCTTTACCTTACACTGGCTAAGATTCCCTTTCTTTAGGAAAATTAGATGTGGTGCAGCAACCATGCTGAAGAGTTCCGGGATAGAGTCACAGCACAGCAGCAGGTTTTACCTTCCACACCCTTGGCATCCGCTCACGAGCAAGGTCTTTTTAAGATACTTTAAAGGAAAAGTTGAACAAGATTGAAAAACTAAATAAAGTTGGTTATACAACTTATTTAATTATTCCAGATAAAAATTAACAACAACAACACAAAATCTCAGCTCATCTCCAAATGCTCATGCCGTTGCCAGATGGACTGTCAGGCAGGATTCCCTGGGTGTCTGTGGCTCTCCACAGCTTCCCTTCCAATTGGGAAGCTCTCTTGAGCAGAACTCACGATGACACTGCATCAGCTCATGTGTGTTTTCACACTTAGGCTCATCTGTCTTTGCTCAGATACAATGAGAGCAGTGGTTTGCAACCTTCCTATGCTGTCACTCTTCAGGACAGTACCTCAAATTACAGTGACCTTCCAACTATGAAATTATTTTGTTACTACTTTGTAACTGTAATTTTGCTACTCTTATGAATCATAACGTAAATATCTGAAATGCAGGATATCTGAGATGCAACCCCTGTGAAAAGGGTTTGACCCCCAAAAGGGGTCATGACCCACAGGTTGAGAACTGCTGATTCAGGGACTATAGGCCCTTTCTGAGATAGGAATGGGATGGGTCCTTCATTATATTTGCACAAATATAATGTAAAAAATTATCTTCTTAAGGCCCCCTATGTGCTTTTTCTTCAGATTAACATATTTCTCCTTGTAGCCCTGCATCTTCTGCCTAAAGATGTTTGTGGCAGTGGAGAGTGTTTTTAGGTGACTCTGAAAATCCTGTCCCATAGAGAAATCTCAGAAACAAATTGTGCAGGCTAACTTTATATCAGCTTGACACAGGCTAGCATCATCTGCTCAGAAGAGACCCTGAGACGTGTCTCCTAAGCATTGGGCCTCAGGCAAGCCTGTAGAGCATTTTCTTAATTAGTGCTTGATGTGCGAGGGGTCTGAGCATTATGGGTGGGGTCATCTGTTGGCTTTTAGTCCCGAGTTCTTCTATAAGAAAGCAGGCTGAGCAAAGTCATGGGCACAAGCTAGTGAGCAGCATTCCACCATGGCCCCTCTAAGTTCTCCCCTCCAGATTCCTTCCCTGTTTGAGTTCCTGTCCTGACCCTTCCGATGATGGACTATGGCCTGGAAGTGTAAATCCGATAAACCCTTTCCTGTCCAACTTGCCTTTGGTCATAGTGTTTCATCACAGCAATAGTGGGACTTTGCAAACTAAGTCAAAGAACGTCATCCTTTTTCTGTGAACTGTTTCTGTGTTGAGCAGGACAGATGAATTGAGTTTTCATTGCTCAGTATCAGTTCAGTTTGTAACAGACTATCCCCTACTTTAATACAGTTGACAGTATTGCCATTAGATGTTTTCTAGGACATGATCTGTGGAAGATTTGGAGAAAACACCCTGTTAAAATCAAAGTTAGAAGGCACAGCTCCTGGTTTTGAGACCTTTTACTTTGAGCAGTCATATTACCGTGTGGAAATTGAAGACATTGGATTAAATGAATGTAACAATGTGTTTATCTAGTTCCTATCATGTGTCTCCATAGACCTTATAGCACATGAGTGTGTTTATGTTATCCAGTCACACTAATGAAAACATTACCTGTGTGGGTAGTGTTTATGCTGGTATGAATAAGGCTTGACTTTAGCCAAGAGGTCAGGGGAAGGGAGATTTTGGGAAACACTTGAAGTAGTGAGGGTGAGTACCTTCATAAGAGTTTGAATTTACTGCAAAGCATAGATGAATGAATGACAGGGGACTGAGCAGAGGTCCCCATTCAAGAAGCCAAGAGGAGTTTAGTTGAGAAGACTGAGCATGCGAGGTCATGGTTTGGAGGATGGTTAGGAAGGAGGGGAGTCAGGTTTCCAGCTGATTGGCTTGTTCAGATTTGTGCTGTTTGAGCCATTCCCTGCCATACGGAATGCCAGAAGGGAGTCAGGCACTGCCGAATTCTACCAAAACTTTAAAAAAGAGTTGAGGTCAATGCCTCTCTAACTTTTCTATAAAATAGAAAGGAAAAGAACATGATAATCATATCCTAGGAAGCCAGCATTATCTTGATACCAAAACCTGGTAAAGTTCAAACAAACAAACAAACAAATCTATGGACCAATTTCCTTGATAAACACAGATGCAAATTTTTTTCCAAGAAAATTCTGGCAAACTGAATTCAAGGATATATTAAGAAGATCACATTCCATGAACAAGTTGCTTTTGTTACATATTGATTCAATTTATGCAAGCCAATGTATAGAATTCACATGTGAAGAGATCCAAGGACAGACATTACATGATTATCCCAATCTATGCAAAATATATTTCACGGAGTTTAATATCCCTTCATGATAAAAGTTTTGAGGAAACAAAGAACATATATGAATACAATAAGGGCTATGTAAAATAAATCACTATAAATTACATTAATGGGTGGAAAAACATTATTTTCTCTAAAATTTAGAATGAGACAGGTTGCCCATATTCTTGCTCATAGTGGTTAAAGCCTTAGCCACTATAAGGGAAGAGAAAGAAACATACAGGGATCCAGATAGGAAATAAAGACATCAAATTGTCTTTCTGTGCAGATGACATCATTCTAACTTGAATGACATCAAATACTCTACCACAACACTCTGGCACTTGACAAACATTTCCAGCAAAGTAGATGCACAATCAGCATCCAAACAGCAGTAGCTTTTCTTTATACAACACTAACTTACTAGGAAAGGAAGAAGCCCATACTCAACCTCTTCAAAACCAACACCTAGAAATAAACCTAACCAGGGAGGGGAACTGCCACAGTCTAACCTCTATTGGGTCTCCTGTCTGCGGGGGAACAAGTTTCTGGTTGCAGGTGGGCAAGGAGTGGGCGAGAATGGGTGACAGACATGACACAGGGGAGTGTGGATCTGAATGTATTGTCCAAACGAACACCAGACTTTTTTTATACAGAAGAAAAACAAGCAAAGCCAGGTGAACACATCCACCAAGTTACATTGACACAAAACAAAAAGGAATGCATACATAAAAAGATAGTGGGGACCAGGCCAAGTTTACCACTTAAAATGGAGCCAGGTGAATGCTCTGATGCAATGCTAGTCTCTTGTTAAACCCACCATCAGGATCCTTTAGTAAATACCTGATTATGCTATTCCTCTGGGCCTAGTGAAGAAACCTGTGCCAGGGGAATTCCCTTCCACTAACTCTTTCATGTGAGAACCCACCTATTTGCTAGGGCATTGTGTATTCCTGTGTTTGGGTATGAATTGGCTATTGTCCTAAGTAATTACTATGCAGACTATACATGAGCTTTCCTAGCTCTGTACTTTGTAATGCCTGATCATTTCCACTGTCTCTACTAGAAGTGAATTTGAATGTTACTGAGTAGGTAACATTCTTACTGAATTCCAAGCTCACTGTGGGCTTCAAGGATTTTCTGGGAACCACTGGAACACTGGTGGAGGCTTAGCTATATGTCAAAAATCAATCCTTAAAGGCCCTTATAAGAAAACAATACTGAAAGAGAGCACACGGATCCATATACCAGATTAACGCCGGGACAGGGTTTGAGTATATGAGATATGGAAATGCCAAGGTTCCAGGAGGCAAAGTTTCCTTGAAACTCTTCGACTCATGACTGCTTTTAGGCCCTTAGGCCTACCAAGCAGACTGCACTGGAGTGGACATAGCAGGGAACAAACCCTACAACGAAGACTTCAGTCCTCTGAAGAAAGAAACTGAAGTACCCAGGAAAAGGTAGAAGTGTCTCCCCTGCTTGTGGATTTGCAGAATTAATAATTTGAAAATGGTTATATTGCTAAAAGCAATCTACAGATTCAGTGCAGTTTCTATCAAAACTTGAATGACTCTTTTTTTCATAGAACTAGAAAGAAACGATCCTAAAGTTCACAGGGACCATGAACAGCCAAGGCAATGCTTAACAGAATGAGCAGCACTGTGTATCATAATATTTGACCTCCCATTATGTTACAGAGTCACAGTAACAGAAATGGCCTAGATATGGCACAAAATCAGACATATTGACCAGAGGAATAGAATAGAGGGCCCAGAGACAAACCTCTACAACTAGAGCCACCTGATTTTTAATAAAGACACCAGACACATGACTCACAGAAAACACATCAAAGAGGCTGTTAACAAATGTTAATGAATGATGTTGGGGAAATTGGGTTTTCCACACGTGGAAGAATGAAAAGAGACCGTTACCTCTCACCCTGTACTGAAAGCAATTCAAAGCAGACCAAAGACCAAATGTAAGACCTGGAATTTTGCAACTGCTGAAGGAAAAGCTAGGGAAAACACGTCAGCATATAGACACAGACAAGGTCTTTGTGAAAAACAAAACAAAACAAAACAAAAATAAAATAAAATACTACAGAAGTAATCCAAATAATTGACAATTAGGATTATATTAAATTAAAAAGCTTTTTGGATGGCATAAAAAAAAAGAGCAACCAGAGAGAAGAGACAGCTTAAAAGAGGTTCTGAACTTGTGGGTTGCAACCCCTTTTGGGGGAGGGGCAGATACCCTACATATAGAATATTTACATTACAATTCATAACTAGCAAAATTATGAAGTATCAAGAAAATAATTTTATGGTTAGAGGTGACCGCAACGAGAGGAACTGTATTAAAGGGTCACAGCATTAGGAAGGTTGAGAACTAGTGGCCTCAAGAGTGGGAGAAAAGTCTTTTCCAATTGCTCATCAGATGGGAGGTGAATACACAGAGCATGTGAATAAATGCCAAGTCCGTGCAGTTTGAATTGCTATACAGCGAAGGAGTAGGGAGGGGGTGGGACCTCACATTAAGTTCAGCTGGTCTTTTCTCTCTCCTGCTTGTCTGAGGTTCCGTTGGCTTTGAAATGGCTGGTAGTAAGGCTGGGAAGGATTCTACAAAGGTCAGGACTAAGATGATTTTCACCTGTCATGATCTGGCTCACAGGTCATGTTTTGTGACACTTGAAATCTGGGTCAGCCACACTGTGGGATCAAATGCTGCAGAGACCCATGCAGCTGCCCCGGTGTGGCCCACTGTGTGGCCCACCGACGCCCTGGCAGGAAACATCAGAAGTCTTAAAAATGTGTTAACTGCACATCACTTGCAACTTGGTTTTCCCGGAGATGAAGAATTGGACTCTCATCGGTGAGACACTTGCTGCTGATGACATCATCCCACACCCACAGGTCTCTACTGGGAAGAAAGGACAACAGAAGACTGTGAAAGAGTGGCTGTGTGTGGTCTATTTTAAAACTTTTTAGTTTTAAAAATCTGTGTGTGGGTATATGCATGCAAGTGAAGGTGTCTGTGGAGGCCAGAAAGAGGGTGCCTGGTCCCCTGGAGGTGGAGTTACAGGCAGCTGTGAGTTGTCTGACAGTGGGTGCCGGGATCTAAAGCCACAACCTCTGCAGGAGTGGTACTTGCTCTTAACAGCTGAGACATCGCTCCAGCCACAGGCCTCTAAATATTCTTACACACTAGTCAGTGTCAGTGATTTCAGTGGACTATAATATCTGTGACAAATAAAGTTTGTGGAAAGGGGGAGAAGAAAGAATAGAAACAACCCAGACAAACAAAACTAATCCCCACAGGTTTGCACCGTTGTGTTTCTGTTTGAGCAAGGTAGAAGTTTAATTAGCTTTTCAGTTAAATCTGGTGTTTGAGTCTTCACCATATTTAAGCATTTCTGTGGTTTCAGTTCTGAGGCAGTTGGTTTTGACTGAGTCAGATGTTTTTGGTGGTGGTTTTAGACCGGTGTGGGTTTTGTGACCCAGAAGTTAGAGTAACACACATTTGGTTTTGTGTGAGCATTATGTTCACTCTGATGGATAAACTCAACAGAGCTCATTTACCCCACCCAAACCAAGCAAGCAAAGGAACAAAGGCCAACCAACCAACCAACCAACCACCAACAAAAAGGCCTGACTACACATAGAATCCACCAATAATAATCAACCAATTAATTAATCTACCAGTAGGCTAAGAATTGAATAAGCTGTTGCAAAAATAATGAATACACAGGCTGAAAAATGTTTGAAAAAGAGTTCCTTGGCCACCAGAGAAATACAAATTAAAATTGCCTTGAGAAAAAAAAAATGACAGCAAATGCTGTTAGGAATATAGGGAAGAGGAGCCCTTGTACATCGCAGTGGAGAATGTAACTTTGTGTAGCTGCTAATGAAATCAGCATGGAGGTTCCCCCAAAGCCATGCATGCAACTACCGTTTATCCCAGATATACTACTCTTGGGTATGTGCTCAGAAATTTTTTTAAGTCTGCATACTTCAGAGATACGTGCACACCCGTCTATAGCTGGACTTTTCACAGTAGCCAGGAAGTGCAAGCAGCCTAGATGTCTATCAATAGATGAATGGAGGAAGAAAATGTGATATATTATACCGATAAGTTATTTCTCCCCTCACCTCTGCAGTCACCTAGCTGCTGATGCTGCCACTGCTTACCACCCGGCCAGGCCACGAATGGGCAGGAAGGAGGTGGGAGGTGGGTGGGGCTAGGCAGCACCTGGAACCTGGTGTGTTGCCATGCCTCAGCAGGTTAGATCAGTGGCTTGGTTGGGGCAGTTGCTGAAGCTGTGTTGTAGTGAAAGAGGAGGGGAAGCGTGGGGAGAGTGGTGTTCCTCAAAAAATTGGACATAGGAAGTTCATTCCAACTTGGATAAATTTTTGTTTTATGTACAGTAGCATTCATTTTCCCAGGCTTTGCCAGAGATCTGGGACTATGAAAATGGCATCTGGGATCTAATGGTTTATATGGATGTGGTAACTTCAGATCAGATGTCTTTGTATCAAAGGTTTCCCCCAAACAAAGGTCTGGTCTTTGTTCATGAATGGGGCTAACTTTGGAGCAGCCATGACTCAACAGAGGAAGCCCAGAGGGCCCTGGACCAGGAAGATCAGGCAGTAGCTGGGATTGGGTACTCATGATGGAGTCCAAGGAAATGACGTGCAGCGGGGAAGGATAGGGGGAAAGAAGTGGTCCCCACATTGCTGGGAAACACCCCAGTCACCAGCTCGGGACTCAAGTTCTCCCAGGTTTTGGCACTGATCAGTTATTTCTCTGCCAATGAAATGAACCAATTCAAGCCAGATTAGATTATATTAAACACAGGTTTATTGGGAAGCTGATCTTGGATGAGTTTACTGGCCATGAGAGTCACCATGGGAAGGAAGAGAGAGGGGAGGGGGGAAGAGAAAGTGAGAAAGAACATGTAGGGAGAGAAGGAGAGAGAAAGAGTCAGAGAGAGACAGAGAGAGAATGAATGAACAGAGAAGACCAAAGTGTCTGGATTATATGGGGAAGAGCCGCTGGGGGAAGGGCAGCCCAGTCTGAGGGCTGGAAAGTTCAGGGCTGGGGGCAGGGTATGCTAGGTAGGGACTGAGGGATGCTGGGAGACCCTGAAGGCCAGGTCTACTTTGGCATGTAAACTATGCACTTCAGCCCCTTGCCCCAAGGTCTGAAGCTAACATATACATTAGAATTTTATTCAGCCATGAAGAAGATCGAAACCATGACATTGACAGGAAAATGGGTGGAATCAGAAACCAGTATGTTAAAGCGAAATAAGGTAGACTCAGATAAATACTGTGTATTATTGCCTATTTAAACGTAAAAACGATACAGGGTGTACCTATAGGTATATGTGTGCACATGTGCATGCATATGTGTTTGTGTGAGTGTGCACAGCATGCAGTTCCACCACAAAGGTGATTGTGGGAGGGGAAGAAGAAAGTAATGGAACACACATGCCAGGAAAGAAAGATGGAACAAAGAGGAAAAAGCCTATGGGGAAAGGGAGGGGACCAGCCAGAGCAGGTCAGGACACACAGGGGAGGGAAGTCAGGGTGTGGGGAGGAGGAGGCAGGGGTCCAGCCAGAGCAAGTCAGGGCACACAGGGGAGGAAAGTCAGGGGGTGGGGAGGGCGAGGCAGGGGACCAGCTAGAGTGGGTCAGGGCACACAGGGGAGAGAAGTTGGGTGGTGGAGGGAGGGGGATGAGTGAGAACAAAGTATAAAGACACCTGTACAGAAATGCCATAATAAAACACAGTACTCTGTACACCAATCTAAAACGGAATACAAAGAAAGGAGCCTGGCATGGGAGGGGTGACTTTGGTCATGGACACTGACATGGGGTGCCTTAGGTATATTTAGCAGTGTGTCTACATGATGAACTTAGTAAGAGTTGCATTTGGGAGAGACTTTTGGAAGCCACTGATGTATAAATGAGAGTCCAGTTCAAGATTGTAGACAGGATTCTGCAGGGAAGGTGCTGCAATTGATCAGGAAGTCCTTTGAGGATTTCAAACACTTGAAGCATGGCAGGGAGCAGAGACTGCAACAAGCCCTGGAAATGCTCCAGAGAGCGGTGGGGTGGGGGCTTCAGTTTTCTCCCTGAAGCTGAGGGGAAGTGGATTTCAGCAGCAAGCCTGCTCATCTCTGGTAGATGACCTTGAGGGTAGAAGAGAGATCACAAAGACTGTGCAGCCCTAAGGTCTCTGGGAAGCTGGGGGAGTTGCTTTTAGAAGTGGCTGGGTAGGAGTGGATCAAAGACTCGAGAGAGTAGTCAGTAGAGAGCCTGAATAGACAGTTCTTCAACAGGAGTCACAGGTAGAGTCTGAGGCAGCAGATCCTGTGGGGTGGGGAGATGCCTTGCAGGGCAGGGCGGGAGGGACTGTTTTGAAATAGAATAACTGGAGTGTTTCAGTGCTGCAAGGGAATTGCAGTGCCTAGAGGTCTTGAAGCTCTGAGGAACAGCAGTCTGCAGCATGGTTGCTAAGGACCAAAAGGGATGGGACTCAGAAATCACTTGGTGGGAGACAGGGGAGGCCCTAGATAAACTTCTCCAACAGGAGAGGGACAGGCAAGGCAGGCCGAGCTGAGTCTTAGGTTTGCAGTGAGGAGAATCACTCATTTAATGGTTTTATGTAAAAGTCCATCATAGTTTTAAATTTTGTGGTCGCTTAACGAATTGCTAATAAACATTTGAGACACTGAAGTGTATGTTTTCTATAGAGAGTGCCTGGTTTGAATCCAGAGTGTATATTTTCTAACCTTATGGTTTTGTGTCTTTTAACTGGTTTTTATTTTTACTCTTGGCCTCTGTTTTCCCTTTCTGGGGGAACAAATATTATTAGAATAAACAGCTCCCATCAAGGGGATGGGAAGGGCTTGAGAGGTGGAGAGTCCTCTCTTGAGTCTTCATAAAATTAAGTGAGTGCATCTATATAGTATCAACACGGGCTTGGGTGGTCAGTGTGCTTTTCCATTGGTTAGCCAGCAAGGATAGACATGGCGGTAGCCAGCCGCTCCCCTGCACCCACGCTACCCTGTGGGAGAGGACGGTAACACAAGCCTTTTGTGCAGATGAAGCACCACGGTTCAGGGATTATGTGACTTGTCTGGTGCTCCACAGCTGATGAGAAGCAAAATCCGGATCTCCAGTCAGACCTGTCCGGCTTCACCTGCTCCTTGGCTAGCTTGGAAGCCAGCTTTCTTGACTCTTTCTTCTGTAGCTCTGCCAAAATGTGAGATTGAAGAATCAGATCCTGTGAAAATGGAAATACATTAAATGCCACAGAGGCCTTCTCTGGCTGGCAGGCTCATCTTCTCTGCCCCATCATGCCCTATCTCTGCCCTTCCCTGCCCCACCCCTGTTCTACCCCTGCCTCACTCCTGTTTCATCCCTGCCCCACCCCTGCCTCATCCCTGCCCCACCCCTGCTCCATCCCTGCCCTACCCCTGCTCTACCCCTGCCCCACTCCTGCTTCATCCCTGCCCCACCCCTGCTTCATCCCTGCCCCACCACTGCTCTACCTCTCTGCCCCACTCCTGCTTCATCCCTGCCCCACCCCTTCCCCACTGCTTCCCCATCCCTGCCCCACCCCTCCCTTCTGTACTCCCTATTTGGGCAATTTCCTCCCTTTCTGACTTTCATTGATTTTTTTTTTTTAAATTTGTGTTAAAATTAAGTGAGTTGAGCCTGAAGGTAGCATGTTTGAGGACAGATGATAAACATTACCTTGCACAGGTAGCAGGGCTGTGTGTTTTCTCCCCTGCACCGGGGAAGTCTGAAGAATGCAGTGGTGGAGCGTCTGTGACTACTGCTTTTTGTTTTGTGGGGGAAGTGTCTTGCCTAGGGTGTCCTGATTCCACAGGGACTCAGGGATTACAGGACTTTGTTATCACACTCAGCTCCTCTCTCCACCCATCTTGTCCCTTCTCCCTTCCTTTCTGTCCAAGAAGAGTGTCACTGCAGTTCAAGCTGGCCTCAGACTTGAACTCTTCCTACCCGGAGAGCTATGGACCACTCTGCACACACTCAGCCCTTGATCCTGTCAGTCTTTGATGGCATTTATGTGTCAGGTTGTTGTAACATGCATGCTTCTCTTAGCCTGTCTATCCTGTGAGGTAACAGGATACTCACCACCTTCAGCTTGTCCCAAACCCATCTTTTCTCTTGTCTAACTGCTGGGATTCTAAAGAGCTTCCCCTGTGATTGTCTAACTTAAGGACGTCCCTATGTTATGCTCCTACCTGGTGCCTTGCATTCAGTCCCAGGTGGCTTACTTTATGAAAATATAACCCCTGAGAACATAATCAGACTATGTGAAGAGCATGCAGTTCTGTAGAGGGAAGCTGTTACCCATGGTTTAAAAAAACCAATTGGAATAATAACAAGGTCTCATTGTGTTGTTTTTTTTTGAGGGGAGAGGGGATTAAGATAACATCTTTGCCAAATAAAACAGGATGCTACCATGAACTTACTGTACTCTTCATGATTTGGAAGGATAGCTTGAGGGTCTCTGTGACCTGTTTAGTCTGCTCTTGTTTTCACTGTCCCACCATGCAGGGGAGGGAGGGCTGGCTTTCTTGTAGAAAAGAGAACCTCTGTTTTGACTTCTGGAAAGTTGGTTCTGGTGAGTCCCTGCTTTTGTGTTTTCGATTTTATAGCATTAGTGAAGTGTAATTTCCACCCTATGAACTCACTCCCAACACGTGTTGATTTCTACTGAATGTATGTAGAGTCGTACAACCATGACGGCAATCTATGAATTCCATGATCTTGCCTACACTGTCCCTTGCTTGTCCCTTCAGGCCCACACATCCTACAGGCTGCTTCAGGCCTCTTTAGCATTGGCATTTCTGTACATATAGGATGATATTCTGGGCAGTATTTTAGTTTTTGTTTTCTAGTTGTAACATGTATTGGCAGGTTGATGCCTGTATTTCTGAACTGTATTCCATTGTGTGTAGAACCACTTCTTTATATATTCACTAGATTTTGGACACATCTTTTATTTATGTTTGGTGGCATTATATGAAAAATATTGCTATTTCTGGACTGTATTCATATAATAGATATTTCCATTTTCTTCAGCTAGAGTTCTAAGATAATGGCATTAAGTTGTCATATGTTTATGTTATACATATAATAGTTATGACTATAATGTATAACTTTTCCAAGGTGCCTGTTCCATTTTTATATTCTTACTAGCAATGCATGAGCCTCCCTTTTCTCTAAGTCCTAATGAGCACTTGCTGTGGTTTTCATGGTAGCCATTCCAGTAGATGTGCACTGGTGTTGTGGTTTAGATATTGCCATGGTTAGTGTTCTAGTGCTATTGAGAAGCACCATGATGGTACAACTCTAATGAAAGAAAGCATTTAATTGGGGGCATGCTTACACTTTCAGGCAGCCAGTCCATTATCATCATGGCTAGGAGTATGGTGGCATGGTTGGTGCTAAAACAGCAGCTGACCTGAAAACAGAGAGGAGGGGAGAACAGGGGAGACCGGCCCTGGTATGGGCTTTTAAAACCTCAAAGCCCACCCCCAGATACGTACTTCCTCCAGCAAGGGCACACCTACTCAAACAAGGCCACACCTCCTGGTCCTTCCCAAATAATACCACTCCTTAGTGACTAAGAATTCAAATATATGAACCCATGGGGCTATTTTTATGGAAACTACCACAGATACGCATATCCATTTAAAATTTGATTATGCTTTAAATTGAATTCTTAAAGGATTTTATATATTTTGCATATAAACCCTTTATAAAACATATGACATATTTCTCTCATGCTATATTTTGAACTTTATATTTTCTTAAATTGTTAGTCGCAAAAAGATTTTCTAATTATTTTAGATTTAATTATTATAAACTCTGTGTGTGTGTGTGTGTGTGTGTGTGTGTGTCTATGTGCACATGTGCACAGGTGCCAGGAGAAAAAAGAAGAAGGTGTTGGATGCCTGGCACTGGAGTTAGAGGCCATCATGACCAACTTCTACACATGGGTACTGAGAACCCAATCCAGGTTTTCAAAAGAAGCAGTGTGTGTGCTTTTGACCACTGAGTCCTCTCTCCAACCCCAAGATTTTTAAATTTAATGAGTTATCTTTACTGTATTGTTTGTTCGCCTTTATGATTCACAGCACTAGTGATACTTCTAAGAGCTTTCTAATTGGACCAAAGTAACTTGCCATTTTCTTCTATGCTTGTTTGTAGAGGTATGGGTTCAAATTCTGTCTAGGTCCCTCTGATTTATATATCATTGCCATATTATTCCAGCACCATTTGGGATTGGGGGGGGCGTGTAGAAAACCTTCTGTTCTTTCCTTTTGTTTGCACCTTGTTGAGAAGTGTCTGGTTTGGTTGAGAAGTGTCTGGCCGTGAATGCCAGGTGCCCCCAGGCCTGTACTATTTGTTTATAAGACACTTCTCATACTAACTCTAAGCGGCCTTGGTTGTTACAGCTCTGTAGAATGTTTGAAATCAGTTAGGATGAACATCGTTTGAGAAGATTATTTTTATTTTATGCAGAAGAGTGTGTTCCCTATATGTGTGGACACTGTATACCTTCCCATTTATTTTATCAGACTTCTTCTTTCATCGATGTTTTATATGTGGCTTTGGGCACGTTTGTATTTTCAGTATGTGTGTGCAGTGCCTGCAGAGACCAGAAGAGAGTGTTGGACCTCTTAGAACTAAAGTTGGCAGAGGTTATGAGACACCATGTGGGAGCTAGGAATCATTATTACTGGGTCTTCTGCAAGAGCAGCGAGTGCTTTTAACTGCTGAGCCATCTCTCCAGTCATCAATGACATTTTTAAATTATGTTTTTTCATTTCTTTTGGTTCTTTTCTTTTCATGTGTGTTAAAATTAATTTCTTTCCATCTACTTAAAAAGCCTGGTGGTATTTTGATTGTGTGTGTTCTGAATTTTATCAATTTGGGGAGAATGAATTGATCTTTTATTAACATCGAATCTACCCGTTCATGAACACAGTATATCTTCCCATTTATTTGATCCTATTACTTCTTTCATTCATGTTTTATATGTGTTGTCAGATTCCCGGAGAAGCACTAGGTTTTGTGGTGTGCTACTGTAATGATGCTTTAAAAATTCAGTTCATATCATGTCTTTTATCAGGATTTATCAACTTCTGCTCAAACTCTGACATGGAATATTGAATTTGTCAAGATACTGGGTTATTGCCTAATAAAAGAGAATATATGGTCCCTAACATTTTAAAAATACTTTCCAAGATA
Organism: Mus caroli; assembly: GCF_978045245.1. Lineage (NCBI taxonomy): Eukaryota > Metazoa > Chordata > Mammalia > Rodentia > Muridae > Mus > Mus caroli. The sequence goes on from NW_028227272.1 coordinate 36,094,830, forward strand.
TGAAGGGACTAACCACTTTTCTTTCTTTGGCTCAGTGACGAGTGAGTTGTTCTCTGGTTAGACTATCCTGATGTGTGTTCAGAGATGCAGGCCGACTGTAATGTAATACTGTGATGCTTAAAGAGCATGCATAGGACCAAATTGCTCCTTCCTCTCCAGGTGTCACAACATCCCTGGAAGTGTCCGAGAGCCCAGGCAGTGTCCAAGTGGCCCGGGGCCAGACAGCAGTCCTGCCCTGCGCCTTCTCCACCAGTGCTGCCCTCCTGAACCTCAATGTCATTTGGATGGTCATTCCCCTCTCCAATGCAAACCAGCCTGAACAGGTACTTCTGTTCTACCTCTAAAACTATGGATCCCTTCAGAGGAGATAGGGAGGAAAGCATCATGGGGATGTGTTTGATTTTTAGTGTAAGGTGACAGGGTCAGTGTGCCCTCCCCCACTGCATTATTACTAAATATTCTGATAAGGCCATCCTCCTCTAATAAGGATATCTTCATCATCCCTCTCAATAGCAGATGCTAAAGAGATTCTTCTGAGGGCTTTGTGTAGGATGACCTTCAAGTATTAAAAAGAAAACACTGCTGAAAGGCAAGTACTAAGATTGAAAAAAGTCAGGTCTATTCTTTCAGGAAGAGATTGGCATTAACTTGGGTGGCTTAGAATGTTCTCTCTAAAAAGAGCGATGATAGTAAGAAACCTTAGGCAGCTGGGAGGAGGGTATCTTCCACACTGGGTGGAGCTTGAACATAAGACCTCAAAGCCCACCCCCATAGTGATTCACTTCCTCTAACAAGGCCACACCTCCTGACAGTGTTACTTCCCATGGGTCAAGCATATTCAAATCACCACAGTGGGCTCAGACTCCCATACAAATGAGAGTGCACCACCCAGAAGGACACACGTGAAAATGGAAGGTGCCCCCAGAAATCTCCATCAGTTATAGAAAATAAATTAATAATCTCGGATAGCTACTATAAAATTAATGAATTGTAGTAAGCATCAGTCTTTTTATAAAGATGACATTCATTTTTTTGAAGATCTTCTGATTCTATTTTAATAGTTAATGTATTTAGTGAAATAACATTTCTGGTACAAAATTCAATACAAACTTCTTTAAAATCTATTAATTTTTTTAATATATTATTTGAAAATTATATACATGGATACAGTATATGTCTCCAAACCATGGAACTTTTGCAGTAGACTAAATTTTTGAGATCGTCTGTTAAATCCCACCATTTCAATCTTCAGTGATGGGGGTTAAAATTAAAATAAGAAAAAACTGTTAAGGTTTCTCACACATGCACAGGAAGGTCCTCATTTTTAGCCCACATAAAGGGCTTTCTGCTGTATTATATGCTGAGTCTTCCCCCAAGAATAGTTAGTCTGATAAATAGCAATTGGCAAATACAATTGGTAGTGGGCCTGCAAAGCTATCCCTATTATGGCCGTGCTATTCAGCCGGTGAGTGATCTGTCATTCGAGCAATGCCTTTTGAATTTCATTTCACAATTAACATTTTCACCAGCAGAAATATTTATGTGTTGATAGTCTGGTAGCATTAAAGATATTTTCAGATAAACAAAGGAAGGGAAAAAAGATATTCTAACTCTGTGTGTGGGAATTTGGAGTCCTAGCTAGGATGCTCACAGATGGGCTGTCACAAGAAGTTGTCCACAACCCTGAGGAATTAAAAATTCTGTCCTTTGTTATGGGTATATTTGGTTCGGTCTACTAGGTTATGTGCCAAGGAGGGGTTACCATGGTTTATTGATATATTGTTTCCTTTCACAGGTCATTCTTTATCAGGGTGGACAAATGTTTGACGGTGCCCTCCGGTTCCACGGGAGGGTAGGATTTACCGGCACCATGCCTGCTACCAATGTCTCTATCTTCATCAATAACACACAGCTGTCAGATACGGGCACCTACCAGTGCTTGGTGAATAACCTTCCAGACAGAGGGGGCAGAAACATCGGGGTCACTGGCCTCACGGTGTTAGGTGAGTGGCAGGCAAGTCCCACTACCTTGTGCTCTCCACTGTACCACCTGTTCACTTCATTCTGTGCTCCCTCCCTGGGTCTGAGTTCCTTCCCTGCTTGCTTTCTCATGCACAGTGCTCCTCGACTTCTCTATGCTTCCTACATACTCTTCCCATTCTTAAATCTCCAACCACTCTTAAATTGACCATTTGATGCTGTTTTCTGACAGTAAATGGTCAAAAATCACTCTTGGGAATGTAGGGCAGAAGCCACTGTTGCTGTAAAACTCAGTTGTGAATAGTTTGTTGTGAGCAAAAAGTAAAGTTATCAGTCTGAGTTCCTTCCCTGCTTGCTTTCTCATGCACAGTGCTCCTCGACTTCTCTATGCTTCCTACATACTCTTCCCATTCTTAAATCTCCAACCATTCTTAAATTGACCATTTGATGCTGTTTTCTGACAGTGGATTAAATGGTCAAAAATCACTCTTGGGAATGTAGGGCAGAAGCCACTGTTGCTGTGAAACTCAGTTGTGAATAGTTTGTTGTGAGCAAAAAGTAAAGCTATCAGTATGTGTGAGGACAAAGACTACATCTGTGACAGGAAGTGGGGTCACCATAGTTCTCAGCTTGCACCTGTGGCTCTGACATATTTTTACCTTTACTCCTATGTACTCTTAAGGACATCCTTGTTTCTACAGGAAGACAGATTATCACCTTCAAGTAAGATCAGATCTATTTTGGGGCCTTGTCCTTTAAGACCACAGATGAGCAAAGCTAGATTAAAGTTTGTACCCTTTCTATTGTACAGTGTGGGTAGACTCTGCAGCCACGAAAATATGTCCACTGTAGCTGTTTGGAGTCTCCATTCTCATGTCTCTCAGATGGATTCTTTGTAGAAGACACTGCCAAATAGATGCTTGTGGAGAAGGGGTGGATTCTGTACATTTGGGCAAAAGAGGAAGTACTCAGAGAAGGCCCTTGCTTTCCTGCTCAGGTCCCAGCATCTACCTCCATCGTCCTGTCTAGCCCCTGCCTCACCTCCTCTGTCTTCCCATTGAGTTATTTAAAGATACTGATGTTGGGAGATTCTAATGGTTTTCCTCCTTAAGGGAGATTATGCTTAGTCTTTGGTGGCCTGGTGTCCTCCCAGACTTCACACAATTCAGAAAGCTGAGGAACAGGCTAGAGACTTATCTTCTGGAAATAGAATTTGTTGCATTAAAGCTGTATAGAGTTCTATGTACTTTGAGTACAGTATGGAATATTGATAGAAATAGATGCTATTCTGATGTTTATATCTGATAGTTGAGCAACTGGCTTCCCATATCATCCAAGCTTTAAAAAAGTGTGTGTTTGTGTGAGTGTGTATGGGGAAGGGGGGACCAGAACTTTTTATTTTATAGTTAGTGTCACCTCAGAATGATTATTTTAAGTCTTGTTTCCCAGAAGCATAGTGATATTGTTGAATGGAAATAGTCCAGGAGGCTGGCTTACCCCATTACAACAAACAGATCATAGTCAGATACCCACACCCCCTACCCCCTTCTTTTTTGTCTTCTTTCTGCCAGTGAACTACCTTCCCTAACCCCTGTACTCTCTGGTTACTCAACTCTCCTCTCCCACTCCCTCACTACCTGGTTGCTCTGTGTAGCTCTAACTCAGTTTGCACTGCTGGATTCATGTGTTTCTGAAGCAGTGAACTCATTTATTGAGAAGGCTTTAGGATTAAGAACATCATCACATGCCCTTAAACTCCAGCGATGTCTGCCTTGGCGGCCCGGAGCCCCCTGCCTGGATTCTGTTTGTGTGTTCACTCCCAGGGTGCTTCCCTACCTTGGCATTACTTTGATGATCTCTATTCTTGTTGCGTATGTCCTTGTTAGTCTTTAACGAGTATAAAATGTTCAGAAATTTGAAATATCCCCCTACCTTATTGTTAGCTTTCTCTAACTTGAGCCTCATGCAAAGTTGCTGTCCTGTAAGGCTAAATTCTCTAAAAAGTGGGCCTGTCTGGTCTTTGTAAAATATTAGTGTACCGCACTAAAATGGGTTTTGTTAGAGGATGGTTGGTGGGCTCGATTTCTGCTCCTGAAATGGGGTTGAATGTGTCTTTTTAGCAACGTCTTTAAAGGTGGTGTGTTAACCCGAAGACTCTTAAGAATCCTTCATTTAGAGGGAATATTCCAACCAAGGCTCTAAGATACCTTAAAATGTAACCAAAAGTCATGGCTCCTTTTGTAGATTTGTTCTCTGCCTATTTCACTTGCAGGCCTCAAGCCCATCCCCATCCTGGGTGTCCATCCCCATCTTGGGTGTTGTGCTCTATTGTTCTCTGGATCCTGCCATGAGGCAGTCTCCCAGGTGATCTACAGTTCCCCAGTGATGAGCATTCTTGTCTTGTTGGCTCACAGTAGAAGTGAACTTGTGTTCCCCATTCTTCCCACGACAGTCCCCCCTTCTGCTCCACAATGCCAAATCCAAGGATCCCAGGACCTCGGCAGCGACGTCATCCTTCTGTGTAGTTCAGAGGAAGGCATCCCTCGGCCCACGTACCTTTGGGAGAAGTTAGATAATACGCTCAAGCTACCTCCAACAGCCACTCAGGGTATGTACAGTGCTGTGGAACCTGTTTGATTTGTACTTGAGGGAAATAATGATCTTTAATGGTTTGTAACTGCGGGGAATAGAGTGCTTTCAGCTTTAAGGTGAATGTGACATTTTCTTTCTCTTCCATATATGACTTAAAAAATGTATCTAGTAGCATGAAAATTGTAAATTTTATTTCCTAAGTGGGGCTTTAAAATAGCACCCTGGGAACAACTTTGAGTTAATGCTAGTCACCGCCACCTCTGTGAACCCACTTTTCTGCCCATTTTGGTGTAAGAGAGATCTGCATAGACATAAGAGGATTAATTCTCCTGTTTCAGCCTCAAGTCTACTTAGTGAAAGAAGATGAAAAAGAGTAGGAAAAAAAGTAGGATGACCTAAGATCACATCAGCTAGGCAAAGATGAGTAGCCATGCATGCCGTGGGTGGTTCTGCATATACAGTTCCATCTATTTTGGATTTCATGGTAAAGAAAGTCTCTTTTAAAAGTCTCAGACGTTACAAAATAAGGTGAGCTGAAGTTATAGGCCCGTGTAAATTCTTGTGTTTCAAGAAAATACACATCAGCATCTTTGAGTGCTGTGTTCTGTTTAATGTAGACTAATTTCCTCTACTTATCCTTGGGGTAGTTTGACAACTCTTTATTGGGAGCTAGCCCTTAATGGGAAGGCCCCAGATGGCCTTAGCTGTGCTTCAGTTTTAATGTTGATATTCTGTGTCTGCCTCAGGAAAGGAGAGCCCTGGGTTGCTGGGTGACATTAGATGTAGTGAAGAACCAGGGCTGAAAACTTCTAAAAAGCCCACATGTAAACTCCCATTGGATACAGAGGAAACTGATGACTGTCCTGTTGCCTTTTAATTCACATAGCCCACAATTCATTATCTCTGAAACCTTGCTTTCAGCTTAATAGCGTTTAGGTCACTTTTGAAGTGACTGCTCCAGTGCCACGGTCCCCTGCTGCCTATTCATTGCTAAATACTTCAGCTATACTGTGGGATAAATAGCCTTCTTGAGGACTGACTTGTTAATCTCGCTAGTGCAAGTGGCATGCCAAAAATAGCTAGTGTCAAAATGCTGAAAACTATTTGAAGTCCAGCTTTGCCAGCAACTATGTTGACGGTAGTTTACCTCTCCAGACCTACACTAACCTTTCTGTAAGATGAAGGGGTCGGCAGTATCTTCTAGAACCTCTGAAATGTTACCGAAGTTCTGTGGCATTTATCCATATCATTTTGGGGGAGCACTGGATAAAGGGTGAAGTTACAGGTGAACAACTGACAGTCATATGTACATGAGCTGTGAGATACACACAGCAAGGGTTTCCTGTATTTCCCTGCTTTCCGTTACTTCTGTATTTGCAATTTGAGGATTACAAAGCCAGTGTTGAAGATTATGATCTTTTGTAATTCAGTCTTTGGATAAATTATCAGAATTATTTCACATAACCTCATCTGTTCTAATTAAATGTGCAATGGTTTTTCTTCAGTTTCACCTCTTGTTGTTTATGTTGCCAAAGTAAATCTTAGCACATATCCCCAAAACAACCTAATTAACATTTTTTTGAGACAATTTGCATTGCTGGTTATATTCTAACATTTTAAAATTTGAACTCCTTGATGCATTTTCCGAGGAAATAATATTTGATACAAGGTAAGGCACCCTAGGAGTCTGGCCAGTATAAAAGAACAATATATTGGAGTTAGTAGTGTCTCATATGAGACACTCAGCAGCTAGGACGTCCTTTGGAGAGTTGGGTATCTGGCCTGTCTGCTGATGTGTCTCCAGCACCTAGGACAGCTCTTGGTGGTCAAAAGCTAATTGATAAATGGAGCAACAGATTCTAACTTTCAAAGAGTGAACAAGAGGATAAATGAAATAAAAAAGAGTGTTTAGTATGGCAGATTGAAGAGGAAAGGTATGCAGACAGTACTGGAAATGCAAAGGGACACAGATCTTTAAAATTTCATAGGATTATAGCATAAAGAGTAATAGCTAAGAAGTCCTACTGGTCATCATTTTACAGATGCTATTGTTTTGTCATTATCCAACCATACTCCAGGAACTTGGATTATATAATTTTACACATAAAGACAAAGACCCCACAGTCACATATCTGTCCTGGATTCAGGATGCTAAACCACTTCTGACTCAGGAACTCCATAATTGTTTGCTTGGCTTCAATATAGAGAATATTGTGAACAAATTGATGCCACATTATATACAGCTGAACAAAACAGACATTAAAAAATATGACACATACTGGAAACTGAAGTAAACCTGTATCATGAAATAAACTAGATCAGTAAAAATAACTACACTAATCAAACATACACACAGGATCCCTAGCATCCTAATTCCTGCAGATTTATCAGATAACCCCCATATTTCTGATCCCTCACGATGTTTTCAAATCAGGAGAAGCTGCCCAATTCATTTTATGAGATTACTCGATATTAGGACATTAAAAGTGACCACAGCAATAGAAGAAAAAAATAAAACAAAAACTATTGTCCACTCTCCCCTGTGAGCCTGTTAATGTTGCATCAGCACAGTAAATGGAACAACTCTTGAAAGCCACAGAACTGTCCTCTAGAAATGTAACAGTACATTAACACCAGAGAATGTGAAGTATAGTTCACAGATTGACTATTTATGTGGGATATTTCTTAGTCATAATGCTGTGTTGGGCATTATACATCTTAATGCCTGACAACTTTATCAAGTCATGGTTTATAAATAAAACTTTCATGTGTTTATAGTATACTTTTGGTGCATGCGGACTTTGTGATGTGGTGACCAGAGTCAGGCTCATGGGAATCATTACCTCACAGAGCTGTGACTGCTTTCTGTGCTGTGGTGGGCAAGCCAGTGAGAACACTTAAGATCTACTTGTAGTGAGTCTTGAGTATATAAGCAGTGCTGCTGACAGGTCACCGTATCATGTCTTAAATCTCTAGAATATGTAGAAGACATCCACTTAGCATCACTAAAGTTTTGTTCCCTTTAATCAACATCTTCCCACTCTCCCAGCTTCTTGGCAACCATCATTCCAGTCTCTGCTTCTGAGCTTGACACTTTGAGTTTAGGGTACCATTATAAACTTTGTTACCCACAGTTATAAAGCCTAAGCCTTATAGAGATGTAGCAGATCAATAAACTGTAATAGTCAGAATGTAAATCAAAGAAGTAAATAGTGTGGTCTTACCTGGTAAAAACAGAAAACAGCAATTTACCATGTTTATAATACCCATCACAAGGTAGACACTGCTAAGACTGCATAGGGCTTAACTACCACCCACCTGTATGCTAATGTGTTTGATCCTTTGGTTTTATGCCAATATCATTTCAAAACCTGGTTCTTTTAATGAAAGAATATATGATAGCCACTTTCCACATCCTAAAAATTTATTTCACAAAAATCTTTTTGGGGATATGTTGTAGCTTTTAGTCTCCTATTACTAGAACTTTTAATCTCTATTACTAGAATCATAAGAGTTTTTTCTTTTTAATGTATCTTTATGTTGTTCTGCCTGGCATGCCCAGCCTTTTGACTTTTGTGAGATGATATTGCCAAAGTTCATATAGGAAAAAAAATCTTACAGTGTTTTATGGAAAGTAATTTTATGATTTTGTGTTGGGCAATATTCATAGCTATTTCTGACCACATCCCACATGCTGAACATCCTGATAGACTTTTAAATCTAATGTAAGGCATTTTGAAATGATATGTATATTTGTCAGACACTGTAATTTCTAGTACATAGCCTAACAGAACAGTCTATATCTTACTGTGCATAGAAATCTTTACTGCATGTCAGTTCCCATGGCCTCTTCCAAGATTGATTCAACTGGTCTGCAGTAGCATTAGCATAGATGATTTAAATAAATACATTAATAAACAGCCAGAAAAATTACTTGAATAGCATATTATACACCAAAAAGGACGTATCTCACAATCCACAGGTTGATTGATTTCAGGAGGGACACCTATTCTCTAAGCCACTCAGCCTCTTGGTAGTTAAGAGCTTTAGTAAGCATGATGGGCCTTCTCAGTGGCTCTGTAAAACTTGAACTCAGCAAGAACAATCTGTGGGATACAATGAGTACTGCATCCTTTGGTTCTGACTCTCAAAGAGGGAGAAAAACCCTCACAAATCTAAAACCTAGAGGACCTTAAAATACCTTTTTTTTAAAAAAAAAAATTAGGGTAAATAATGACAATTATTTTCTAATATTCCTTTCTTTGGAAAATGAAACATAATTTTATTTATCAGTAGTTAGCAATTTCCAAAGCTAAACTGTACATCTTTTCTTACATTTCTAGGAAGAACTTGTTTAGCCCGAATCATTTATAACTGAGCATGGGGAAGGGGTATAATGGTCTCTTCAGCTTTCCTCTGTGCAGAGCTTTGCTGGAAGTCACAGAGCTGGAACAGGGGGCAGTCTTAACCACTGTAGTCTAATGCTGCTGCATTACGCGGGAGAATTCCAAGTGGACAAAGTCAGAAACAGAAATAGAGTCATCATCAGCACACACCAGGGAAATCCAGAGATCACAACCCATGGTCCACCAGTTTGTTATATCTTTTTTAAAAAGTGGGTCATTTCCTCAATACATACCACCAACAAAGTTAAACCACAGACACATAATTTACATAGACCTATAACCCCCCAATGACATAGAAGCAATCATTAAAAATGTCCCTACCCAAAAAGCCCAGTGGTTTTAGTGTAGAATTCTACCAGACTTTCAAACAAAAATTAATGCCAATACTTGCAAATTATAAAATAGAAACATCATTGTGCAGTTGATTTTACAAGGCCAAAGTTAGTCCTGATATCCAAAGCACATGAAGACTCTACAACCAAAGAAAATTACAGACTTTTGTGTCCCATAACTTTTCCTGGGGAGACAAACTACACATCAACCTACCCCAGGTAGGGATCCCACAGCAGAACAAAGGATATTACTGAAGTCCAACTTGATTCACCAATTGATTTATTGGGGTTACTTATAGGAATATGGATGAGGGGTTACTTACAAGAGCAGAAATTACTCAAAAGACAGTGGCATCACCAAGGCTCACCCCAGTGTGGGTGGCAGCTCACAAACCTAGGAACTTGGAGCTCCCTGCACAGGTTGCAGGCAGCTCAACAGGTTGGACAGTGTGTTTTCTAGGTGCCTCAGTTTGCCCAAACCTCTTCCAGGCAGCTCAACTGGTTTCTGGTTCTTCTAGACAGCTGGTCTAGATTTCTTCCTTTTAAGAGAGACTGAATCTGGTGAGTTTCAGGGTCTTCCTGAAGCTGTTTTGAGTTGTCTTCCAGTTTAAAGAGGTTACTTGTAGGGAAGGAATCTGTCCTATCTTGGAGGAAACTGTTAGACTGCATAGACCAATTTCCTATATGAACATAGATGCAAAAATTCTAAATAAAATACTTGTAAACTGAATCCAAGAATACAGCAGAGATCATCTACCATGATCAAGTAGGTTTCATCCCAGAGACACAGGAATTGTTCAACACATGTCAATTGACAAATGGAATCCTCCATATAAACAAACTGAAAGTCAACCACAGGCTCATCTCATTAGAGAAGACCTTTGACAAAAATCCAACATCCTTTCATGGTAAAAGTCCTGGAGACATTAAGGATACAAGGAACATACCTCAATATAATAAAGGCAGTTTACAGAAAGCTCATAGTCAACATCAACTTAAATGGTCAGAAACTCATAGCAATTCCACTAAAATCAGGAACAAGACAAGGATGTCCTCTCTCTCCATATGAGTACTTGAAAAATCTATTTTCAATAAAGGATCCACAACTATTTCCTCACCTAGTCTGACTTTCGTGGAAGAAGAAAAGTTTTCATGCACTTCAGCTGTAGAATGAGTGGGAGATTTATTTTTTCTCCCTTGCTTTATGTCATGCCATTCTTAGTAGAGACTATCTGGTAAAAAAGAAACAAGCACCATGCATTCACCATTGCATCTTCTTTTTAAAAAATACATGCTAGAGGTTATAACTTAAAACATCGCAGACAGAATGTGAAAAGCTTTATGGAACACTTGAGAAGCCCGGGTGTTCTCTCTGACAGTCAAGTATTCAGTGATGTGTAGCCAGAAAAGAAAGCAAGATAGACATTTTAGAAGAAGTGTTAATCATCAGAGTGAATGTGAGCAGCCAGGTCATAAACAGGAGGCTTTGATGAATGGAGAAGGCTTGAAGCAGGTGATGGGGTGGAGACGGAATGGGGAAGGTTAGCATTCAAGATAAATGCACATAAAACCAGGAGCATCTTAACTCCACCAACACCAACACAAAAATGACATGGAATTCATTTATTTCTATGTCTGCTGAGTAGTATACAGATCATTACATAGCATCCAGCTCTTCTCTCTATGAGTGGTCATCACAGTATTACATATTTATAATATCTTTAAATTAAATTAAGATTGTATCTTATGTGTCTGTACATATGTCTGTGGTTCGTGTACCTGAGTGCAGGTGCCCCACGAAGCCACAATATGGAGTTGGGTTTCCTGGAACTGGAGTTACAGGCAGTCATGAGCTGTTGACATGGGTGGTGGGAAGCTCACTCGGGTCCTCTGCAACAGCATTGTATCTCCAGCCCCACATTTTTGTTCTTAAAGAGATTTAAGTTTGGCACTTATTTTGTGTTAATTTTTCCCTTTGGTTTTAAATTTATCATCAGATACCTCTTTCAAGGTGAGATCATGTATGCATACAATTTCACTACACATTGGTTTAAACATTAAACTATAATTTATCATTATTTTTATTTTATTTTATTTTAGTTTTTTTTTTGTGTGTGTGTGTGGTTTTTTTTTTGGGGGGGGTGTTGAGACAGGGTTTCTCTGTGTAGCCCTGGCTGTCCTGGAACTCACTCTGTAGACCAGGCTGGCCTTGAACTCAGAAATCCACCTGCCTCTGCTTCCCAAATGCTGGGATTAAAGACGTGTGCCACCACTGCCCAGCTTATCATTATTTTTGAAACAGAACTTCTCATACTTTTACATAAGAAATTATTCAGTTATTATGATCATTCATTCTTTAAGATGTATAAGTTATAAAAATATTTATGACACTTGGCACTCTTATTACTCTTCCAAATATTGACATCTACTCAGAATTTAAGATGCTAGAGTTTTTTCTACATTTCTTAACTATGTTTCCTTAGGATTAACCCCCCCACACACACACACACAGACACACACACACACACACACACACACACACACATAACCCCAAGAAATTCCTGTGTAGATGTATCACCAGACAGCATCCTAGTGTCTCATTCTGTTCTCACCAGTTCAAGAGTGTTTCTAATCCCTGGTTCACAGTTACAGATGAGGAGCTGAAAGCACACACCCTTAAGCAAACAGCACCCTCAGGTCCATAGCTAGTAGGAAGCTGAGCCAACTTCAACCCAAGCCCTTCTGGCTCCCAAACCCATGCTCTCAGCTGATGCACTCTTGACACAGCCAAATGCCAGCTCTGGAGCTGAGAACATGCAGACCTGGGAGTAATCTGATATATTTCTTTCTCTGGTTATGAAGGGCCTGTTCCCCCAACTCCACACCCCTATTTGGAAGAAGGAAGACCAAAGGGACCAGTACCGTCATCTTTCATTTCAGTAAATTATTTCCGTCCTAACACAGGCTTGACTGGTGTCAGGCTGTGATGTGTAGGGTTTTGTTTGTTTGGTTGGTTTTTGTTTCTGTTTTGCTACAGAGTGGTGTTTGATGAGGGGTTACCCCTAGCTTAGCTTTGCTTAATTCATTTTTTCTTAATCCTTCTTATCAACAAGCCTGTCTCATCTGTCACCTGCTGAGTAAGCTATAATAGGCATACTGCCTCCCGCACTGAACTATGGTTATTTTTGTGTGTGTGTGTTTGTTTGTTTTGTTTTGTTTTTAAGAGCTTATGGTGTCAGCAACTGGGGACAAAGGATCAGTGGGTTCACCTATTAAAAGTATCACTTTAAAGCAGCCCTCCTTCCAGTTGCCTGCTTTTGTACATGCCAAGTGCTGCTTAAAGCAGCTGTTTAAAATTCTCCCAGTCGTCTCTGGAAATGTCAACAAAATTACTGGTTTGATGTGAACTGACTGAGATTTTAGAATTTTGGACCTTAAGGAGGAAATGGAAGAAAAGCAGTAGCAGTGTGGGGATTGCAGGGTTGGTTGCCCGGGAGGCTGGGCTTTTGTTGCCTGGAAACTTTGGGATGTGTTGAAGGAGGGGTTCTGCAGATGGCTGCTTTGTTATACCAACAGTGCTGCCACTTTGCATGGTTCTGGCTGTGCATAGAAGCTGAGAGGCCAAACCTACTCCATCTTGGGACCAGACTCCTGTCTTAAGAGAAAAAAAAAAAAGCCTGAGAACTTGACCCATAGCTGAACCCAAGCTGCACCCACGTACCAGGAAGGACCCCATGGCCTGTCCTTGACCCATACCCTAGAGTTATCCCTAGCTACTTCCTAGCAACAATCAATCAAAGATTAGTTTGATTGTTTGAGATGTACTTTTAGACTTTTCATGATTGTTCATGGTCTCACTTTAGAGCACCCCCCTGTTGGCTTACAATAGTAATAGAATAACTCCATTAGATGCTTGCCAGGCTGGACACCCCGTCACTTGCTCCCATTTTACTATAAAACCCTGTCCCAATGAGGGTTTGGGGGCTGATTCACCAAACTGTCCTGAGGGTTGGAGGTGAGTAAGCCCAGACTTGAGTTTGTAATAAGGAGACCCTAATGCCATTATGTTGGAAATGGCTCCTTGGTTGTATTTTGGGGGTTGGAAATGCTTCCTGGTACAGCAGCAGCCTGTGTAATGAGGTAGCTTTAAGTGTCTTACTGGAAAGCAGGTGTACTTATGAGAATCATGATCTTTGTACCCAGACAGATCTGATTGGATAGACCACTGTAACTCGTGTACATGTGATGTCAGGGCTACTCCAGGATTTCTTAGTTTTGGAAAGCAGGGACACAGAACCTCAACCTGTTATGAAGATTAAATCAGGTCTACTTAAAGCTCTCTCTCACACATATATATGTACACATACACACAAAATATATACCCAATTCACACACACATATGGAAAAGGAAATAATTCATGAAAACCAAGAAACCATTCAATATTGATTTAGTTACATATAATCCAATCCAAAGTTACTATCTTGTCATCGATATATAAGATAACTATGTAATATGGATGTAACCTTTAAGTACTCCCATAGAAAAAAGCAAACACCACGTCTCTCTCCTTTTTCGGTTTATGATATTGATACTATTTCAAGTACATGTTTGTCAGTTCTGTCATTCATGAGCACATCCCATTCACTGTATTGTGTTTAAAGGCTTAGACAACTCTGACAGCACTGATGTATGGGAACCTATGGCTCTTGCTTCTCCCTCTCCACTATTGTATTTGATTTCCTGGTACTCATTAGATTCTATCCCTGTACACTGTTAGCAACTCAAACTGAGGTCTGTGGCTCTGGCTGGCATTTAACCTACTTACTGAGCCTTCTGGCCTATTGCTTCATTAATTGTCTGTCCTTATCATCCTGGTACTGTTCTGTGAAGTATCCAGCACAGAGACAGGGTCTCCATAGTATTTGTGTAGTAAATGAAGGAACTGATGGAGCTAGGCTCCCTGCTTCTGCCTTAGATGTAGTTAAAGATGAAAACCACCAGCAAAACACAATCTTAGTCCCATATAAAGTCATGCCAGGGTGGCTCAGGTATTCTTGGACTTTGTTTCTGGCTCACCTCATGTGTGCTATTAGGAGTCTTTCCCAGTGACTTCTGGGTTTGCTCTGTTTTGGATGGTTTTGATGACAGATGTGGTTTCTTTCCAGCTAAAGGGAGGCAGTGAAGCCCAGAGCATGCACATTAGATTCCATTCATACAGTTGCAGTTTTAGCAACCAGCTGTGTTCTCGTATTAGCCAGCTATCTAAAAGTTCAGTGTCTTTATTTGTTCAGTGGGCTAATAATAAAAATATCTCAAAGGGTCATTGGAAAAAAGAGCTACATATGAAAATTTACCCAGTGCTTAGGATACTTTTATTCTCATGATAAGTCAATTAAGCTTCATATGAATAAATGACTAAACTGTGTTGGTACTGTTAAGTTGCCTAAGTTTTACCAGTTAGGTATTCATCAATATACCAATGTGGTAGCTTTGAAAATAAAACACACAACAAAACCTCCTAATGTGGAGAGCAACCTTCACTGGTTACTCTGGCTGGTTGCACCCTGAATCCACTGCTGCTTCACATCAAGGCCAAGCTTCCCTGAGCTGCTCCTACAGGGGGAAGGGGCACCATGAGGCCACTAATATAGGAGCATTCCTGCATGGCTTGGGGCACCTTCAGTAGATGACTTTGGCTCAAGGATGCTCCAGATACCTGGTGAGAAATTCTTTGAGATGGTGATGGGGTCTGAGGCTTCTCCTCTTCAGGCTCTCTCCCCTTCCAATTGTGTGGTACTTAGAATCAGAGCACAGATTTGATTCGTTTTCTACCGTGTATAAAGTGATCTTCATGTTAATGCATTTCTCTAGAAATACAACACGGTGCTTCTGATCACAGACTCTTGAGGACAAGCTATAACCTCCCTAGTCAGGGAAGACCACTGACATTAGGCTGTGATTACAGCTCAAGTTTCAAGACTGTCCTTATTTAGGACAGTCCTTAATAATTCTGTGTCTTTAATATGCCATCATAATTTTCTTTAACATTTGTGAGCCAACAGTTTTTTTCTTCCTACACAAAAAGAAGGGAAAAAGAAGGAAACTGGCAGTCTCCATTGTGCATTTAATGTCTTCTTTGTGCTGATTTCTCTGTTTCCCTTCTTCATTCCATCAAGCTGTCACTTGATTATTGTTTTTTGTGACAGACCAGGTCCAGGGAACAGTCACCATCCGGAATATCAGTGCTCTCTCTTCCGGTCTGTACCAGTGTGTGGCTTCTAATGCCATTGGGACCAGCACCTGCTTGCTAGACCTCCAGGTTATCTCACGTAAGTACCTAAAATTGGAAGGCCAGCTCCAGGGGCAGGTGTCTGAGTTTTTTTGTTAGGTCATAGACTGCAGGGTGCTACATAACATAATTGTTTTGAGATTGTCTGAAGAGTAAACAAATTCTTTTCATTGTTGTTGAAAATCTTTTATAAAAATCTTACTACTTAGGCTTTCTTGATATGCTAATCATTACAACAAAGTGACTTCTTAGGATAATCAGAACCAAATGAATCTTCGTGTCACGGTGCTATGCGCATGACATAAATCTCCACTCCTGGTGGAGCCTCCTTAATATTCTGTGTTTTCCCCACTAATTCCTTATGTCTTTAGGGTGTTCTGTTATAAACAAACAATGTAGAACACTTCCTTTTTGGTGGGGGTTCTAGATTATTTTGATTCTGCTTGTCGAAGGGAGTTATGTGACTGGGGTGCGGCCACAAAGAATCTGAGATCCAAGGCTCTCTTGGGGTGCTAAGGCAAGTTGAGTTGGCACTGTCTCCTGGCAAGATCCAGCTGCTGCTCTTCTGGGACCTGGGGGTTGGGAGTTGCCAGTTTACCCCTTCAACAGTTGCTGAAAGCCTCGTGGGGATGTCAGAGGCTAATCAAGGCATAACTTGAAGTGGACGGGACACTTTAGTTGGTTTGTACAGTTTCTATAGACTGGCTTGTGTGAATAGAGGTGCATGGCATGTGCCATTCATATGTCTTTTATTTAGATTTACCTTAAATATGTTTTGTAGCCCAGCCCCGGAGCGTTGGAGTAATAGCCGGAGCAGTTGGCACCGGTGCTGTTCTTATCGTCATCTGCCTTGCACTAATTTCAGGGGCGTTCTTTTACTGGAGAAGCAAAAACAAAGAGGAGGAGGAGGAAGAAATTCCTAATGAAATCAGGTTAGTCTATCAATTTCCTGATCTTGCAGAGTCAGGGTGCATGTCTATTCATTTTAGAGTTAAGGTTTCTTTGCCAGTCTACTAACTCTCCCTCTCATGGTAATGAAAATGTCCGAATATCATTTGCTCAATATGTGTATCATTTCCCCCTCATGGTCAGTCTCATTTTTATTTACAGAGATCCTTCATGAATCTAAGTAGGATGAAGAGCTTGCCTGTGCCTCCACATCCACAGGGTAGATAGTGACTGTCACACCCGAACAGTTAGGCCATAGAGCACGTGTTTTATGTTGGCCATTGTAATAGATGGGATCACGCAGGAGCCAAGAGCATCACCTCACACACACACCAGCTTCTCTACCGACTCGTGCACTATACCATGACTTGGCAGGAGGGGAAATACTTTTGGTTGATGCTTCTGGAGGAGCTAGGTTCAGAGGTCATTGTCTCTTGATGGCTTCCTGTCAGAATCTCAAGACAGCACATAGCATCACATAGGGAGAGACAGGGACATGTACATATCCGTCTGGTCTTTCTCTTCTTACTAAGCAGCTGGGATTCAGTAACAGTGCTCTATTCTGATAACATTATCTAGTCCTAAATACCAGTCAGGGCTCCTTCCTGCCTCTCAGTGCTGAGCTTGACTATATACCCTCAGAATACCCCTCAATGGAGATCAGTGTCCAACCGTTGATCTTCATCCTTTCATGGACATTCGAAGACATTAAAAACTATAGCAGGCAGATGATAAAAGAATACTTAATGTGTTAAGGAAAAAAATGTCAAGATGATTTTTAAAAAAAAATAGCTCATGGGATTTGAGGGTCCAGAGCATCTCAGACTTGGCCACACCATATCCTTTTGAAATGCTTTAATGACCTGAGTCTTCTCAGCAGGACATACCCAGCCTCTCAGGATTTGGCCCCCTTGCTTCTCTGCTCTTGCTCTCAGCCATCTGCTCTCTCTGTTCTATCCATTAACCCCTCATCAGCATACCACAATGGTTCTTCAAGCTCTACTTGAGTCTAGACATCATGAAAACAAAAGATAAATATATATATACATATATATATATATGTGTGTGTGTGTGTAGATGTATATATGTATACATCTATATATATGTGTGTGTATATATATATGCATTATATATATTATATATGTATTATATATATATATATATATATATAGAGAGAGAGAGAGAGAGAGAGAAAGAGAGAGAGAAAGAGAGAGAGAAAGAGAGAGTCTAGACACCATGAATGACTTTCTCAATTTCTCCCCATGCTTAGCTTGTTTCCCTGGGTGTTTTATGACAACTAATTCAGTGGATTTATTTGTGAATGTCTTCTTTTAGTTAAAAGAGATGTTTAAATATCTATGTGTAAATAAAATGCATGAATAACTTTGTTTCATTTCAGAGAGGATGATCTTCCCCCTAAATGCTCTTCTGCCAAAGCCTTCCACACAGAGATATCCTCCTCAGAAAATAACACGCTGACCTCTTCCAATACCTACAACAGTCGATACTGGAACAGCAATCCCAAACCCCACAGAAACACAGAGTCGCTCAACCACTTCAGTGACTTACGCCAGTCTTTCTCTGGCAATGCAGTTATCCCATCAATCTATGCAAATGGGAACCATCTGGTTTTGGGTCCACATAAGACTCTGGTAGTTACAGCCAACAGAGGGTCATCACCTCAGGTCTTGCCCAGGAACAATGGTTCGGTCAGCAGGAAGCCTTGGCCTCAACACACTCATTCCTACACAGTAAGCCAAATGACCCTGGAGCGCATCGGTGCAGTGCCTGTCATGGTGCCTGCCCAGAGTCGGGCAGGGTCCCTGGTATAGGATGACTGAGGACACCATGTTCAGAAGAGAATAAATGGACTGCCTTCAGGCAAGGGGGGAACACTGCCTTCAGGCAATGGGGGAGCACTGCCTTCAGGCAAGAGGCAGAGTGGGATGGGTGAGTGCTGAAAGATAAACTTTTGTTATGATTCCATTAGCAAAAAGCACAAAGAGGAGGCGTGTGTGAAGTGGCCTGGGGTTGTTCCATCATGAAGACTCAAGAAGACTGTTCCCCCCCACACAGATGTCCTGAGATTCAGTTAAAACATGCTGCATCTCCAGAGATGTGCCAAGCCAAGGAGAATGCTAGAAGCAGAGTAAAGTTTACCCCCCAAACTGTGGTCCAGCTGGACCCCTTCTTTTTAATTCTTGCCTAACTTAATAATTTTCAGGACCCTTCAAGTGCCAGGTGGAATTTACATAATGAAATTATTTTTAAAAAATAGGTGTCCTTAGGGGAGAGAAAACAGGAGCAAGCTCATGGTCTGGCCTAGTCTGCCTCTCCCACTCCTGATGACACTAGCAATGCATTCCATCTGAGCTGTCTTTATCATAGAGGCAAAATTGTTCAGAACTCTGGCTGGAGATGGGGAGAAATAAGGAAACTTCTTGTGAACACCCTACACACAGACACACACACAGACACACACACAGACACACATACAGACACACACACACAGACACACACACAGACACACACACATTTATTTACCTCCTCCTGAACCATGAATCGTATTGGCGATTTTGCTATATTGACAGATTCTCCTCTGTTACACTCTGGGATCTCTCACAGGTCCGTGGCAATTACTGTTCATGATTTCCTGAAAAAAAATATTTTTTTAAAAGAAAACTATTACCCTGTCTCCAAAAAAAAAAAAAAAAAAAAAAAAAAAAACCAAAAAAAAAAAAAAAGAAAACTATTTTTTTTTAAATACTAGAGAGACAGTGGACTAGGAAAGCGAGAACTTGCCGCCTTGTCCAGTGACTGTATTCAGTGACTGAACAGAGCCCCCCCCCCACCACACAAGAGTTTGAGGTGACTGAGTGGGTGGAACCAGCTGGAGCCAGGTGGGAGGGGCCTTTACATTGCCAGCAGGGCCCCAAAGAATCGAGATTGTGTATGGCAACCTTACTGTCGCACAGGCCACTGTTAATGAGGACAGCGCCTGATGCCTTTTGTACCGAGGAAGATAATTGCCTCTTGTTCGACAAGTAGAGTTTAGTAGGTTATTACAAAAAGGGCAAGAGTTGTTTTGGTTTTGTTTCTTTCAAAATAATTTTTTTTTTTTTTTGCAAAAGAATAATGAGGGTTAGGCAAATGGGGGACCTTCCTGTGTGCTCTTGGGGGGTCTGCTCAGCATCTGGAAATTTGGGTGTGCGATTTTCCCTGAACACATTGCATACCAGTGTAAAAAGACTCGGCCTCCCCCCTCTTTGGCTTTTTTACTGGGCTTGGCTGGCCTTGCAGTTTACCAGATTCATTTACAGACTCTCTGCTCTGTATGGCGCCGCCTGCCGTGTCTGTCTGTCTGTCCGTACTTGTTTTGGTGACTATCCTGCCTTAATCACTTTGCTTTAGGGCAACTCATGGTGATTTCTTCCAAGATCTGTTTTTAAATTGTTTGGACTACTTGAGCCCACAACTCTCAGAGGACATTCCTTTTTTTTTTTTTTTTCCTCCTTTCTTCCATTGCTTTTTCCCTCTTCCCCTGTGCTTCCTGCCTTCTTTCCCTGTCCCATGGGCACTGTCCTCACAGGGAGTGGCCTCCTCTTTCCAGTGATGTAAGTGAATGGAAGCCATCACTGGCTGCACATACTTTTTCAAAAGGGACACTCGGGAAGTCACTGCTGTGACCGTTTCAATGTTGATAAGAAGGTGAATTTACTGTAGTGTTACCTTCTTCTCCCCACTTGATGGTTCTTGACTTTGTAAAAATTTAAATAAATGAATGTCTATACTTTTTAAGGAAAAGAGAAAATACCATGTCACAGAAAAGATGAAACTATTAGATGCTGTTTAGAAAGCATTTATCTTGCATTTCTTTATTCTTTCTAATTACCTAAAATTCAATAAAAGTTTATTCATATAAAACATGCTGTCATTAATTGTCATAGTAGTAATAGATACATGACTTTTAATTTGATGTTCCTTTGGTATTAAATGCATTGGTCTACTCTGTAAAGTTGTGTACACACACACACACACACACACACACACAAAATCATTGTAATAGGCATATATTATTTTCAAAATGACTTAAAGTTACTGTGTTAGATTTTTAAGTGGATTCCAGTCATCACTAATAGGTTTTGTATGTAATGAGCCCTTTTGAACATCTATCTATTTCCATGTCATTAATCTGAAAGTTCCTGAAAATAAGTTCCAGGTTTTCTTACTACTGAGCCACTCATTGCCTCCCACACTGAGTGCTGTGAGCATTGCATAGTGAATAAATGACTGAGGATTTCCGAGCTGAAGTTGCCAAATCAAAAACTAGGGGCATGATTGAATAGTAACTCCCAACACATATTGGAACATTTTTTTCTGAAGTAAATATGAGACTTCGTTTTTATATTTTTATACTGAGATAATAGTACATTTACATGCATATATAAGAAACTTTAGAGACCACAAGTTCTTTTAACTTAATTTCTCACCCAGAGATATCTTGAGCAGCTATGATATATCACAAATAAACATTAATAAATTCATTAGTCTTTCTCAGAGTTCAAAACCCGTGATTTCACTTGTGGATATATACTAATATACTTTTAATTTGTGAGACACTGTGGTAGTTCAGGCTGGTCTTGAACTTGCGGTCTGAGTCTCAAGTGCTGGGAGTACTGGCATGCCCCACTGTACCTGGCTGTAGATAAATACATCTCTATCATGTATAGATTCATTTGACCATCAGAACAGCTGAGATGCATTCCATATGCTGCTCTGTCTTAGTCAAGGCCATCTCCCTGTTCTTGGGCCCCTGGTTCTTGAAAAATGGCAACACTGTAAGATCTCTGTTGTTCTGTCATGTTGATAATGCCAGATAAATGGAATGAAGTATGCAGCTGTTAAGACTTGGTGCTTTCTCAGGCTCATTACTTGAGAACCATCCATATTGTTGCATGTATGAAGAGTTGGTTTCATTGTATTGATGAGTGGCATTCTGTGATGTAAACATACCCCCCATTCACTTAATCTCGTACCCACTGGAAGATGAGAAAGACATTTGGGTTGTTGACACTTTTGTCTGTCACGAATGTCTTCATATGTTTATGTGCAGATTTTCATGCCAACCTGAGTTTATCTCTGAGGGAAATGCCCATTGCAGTTTCTGGCTTGTGTGTGGTAAACACATGCTTGGTTTTGAAAAGGGAAAGCATGCATATTCTTCCAGAGTAAGCAGTTACATATCTCTTCTAGCAAATGCACAGTCCGGTTTCTCTGAATCTACTACAGGTCTGAGTATTTAGGGCACTTTTGGTGTTAGCCATGTTGGTAGGCATTTAGTGATATCTCACAGTGGTTCTGTGATTTTAACTTGTACATTCCAGTGGCTAATGGTCCTGATGTGGATGTAGTTTTATGTGTTGGTTATCCCTATATCTTCTTCAGAGAAATGACTGTTCTTGTATTCTGCCTATTTTTATTAATTTATTATTTATTCATTTTACATTCTAATATCTCCCCTTCCCTCCCAGTACCTCCTTATGTAAGTTCTTCCCCCACAAGTCCACCTTCCCCTTCTCTTTGGAGAAGAGGAAGCCCCCCCCCCACATACACAGCACACACACACACACACACACACACACACACACACACACACACATACCCTCTCCCTGCACATCTAGTCGATGGATCCTAGCTAGGCCTAAGCTCATCTTCTTTGAGGCCAGTCATGGTGGTCCATTTAGGGATGCTGGATCCACAGACAGGCAAGCAACAGGCTCAGGGACAGCCCAGACTCCAGTTGTTGGGGGACACCCATGAAGAACAACCTGGCTGTCTCTATACCAACACCATGCAGTGTTTATTACTATTGCTCTGTAATACAGCTTAAGATCAGGGATAGTGATACCTCTAGAAGTTCTTTTATTGTTCAGGGTTGTTTTAGCTATGCTTTTTTATATTATTATTATTTCATATGAAGTTGAGAATTGTTTTTTTCAAGATCTGTAAAGAATTGTGTTGGAATTTTGATGGCGATTCCATTGAATCTGTAGATGGCTTTTAATAAGATGACCATTTTCACTGTTAATCCTACCAATCCATGAACATGGGAGATCTTTCCATCTCTGATATCTTCCTCAGTTTCTTTCTTCAGAGACTTGAAATAGTTGTCATACAGGTCTTTCATTTGCTTGGTTAGAATCACACCAAGGTATTTTATATTATTTGTGGCTATTGTGAAGAATATGTTCTCCCTAGCCTCTCCCCCCCCCCCCCATTTATCACTTGTATAAAGAAGGACTACTGATTTCTTTTTTTTCCTCAAGCCAAACTTTTTTTAAAATTTTTAATATTTTTTATTACGTATTTTCCTCAATTACATTTCTAATGCTATCCCAAAAGTCCCCCATACCCTCCCCCCACTTCCCTACCCACCCATTCCCATTTTTTTTGGCCCTGGCGTTCCCCTGTACTGGGGCATATAAAGTGTGTGTGTCTCTTTCCAGTGATGACCGACTAGGCCATCTTTTGATACATATGCAGCTAAAGTCAAGAGCTCCGGGGTACTGGTTAGTTCATAATGTTGTTCCACCTATAGGGTTGCAGATCTCTTTAGCTCCTTGGGTACTTTATCTAGCTCCTCCATTGGGAGCCCTGTGATCCATCCAATAGCTGACTGTGAGCATCCACTTCTGTGTTTGCTAGGCCCCGGCATAGTTTCACAAGAGACAGCTATATCTGGGTCCTTTCAGCAAAATCTTGCTAGTGTATGCAATGGTGTCAGCGTTTGGAAGCTGATTATGGGGTGGATCCCTGGATATGGCAGTCTCTAGATGGTCAATCCTTTCGTCACAGCTCCAAACTTTGTCTCTATAACTCCTTCCATGGGTGTTTTGTTCCCAATTCTAAGAAGGGGCACAGTGTCCACACTTTGGTCTTCATTCTTCTTGAGTTTCATGCGTTTAGCAAATTGTATCTTATATCTTGGGTATCCTAAGTTTTGGGCTAATATCCACTTATCAGTGAGTACATATTGTGTGAGTTCCTTTGTGATTATGTTACCTCACTCAGGATGATGCCCTCCAGGTCCATCCATTTGCCTAGGAATTTCATAAATTCATTCTTTTTAATAGCTGAGTAGTACTCCATTGTGTAAATGTACCACATTTTCTGTATCCATTCCTCTGTTGAGGGGCATCTGGGTTCTTTCCAGCTTCTGGCTATTATAAATAAGGCTGCTAAACACAGTGGAGCATGTGTCCTAAAGAAAGACTACTGATTTCTTTGAGTTAATTTTGTATCCGACCACCTTGCTGAAGGTGTTTATTTATTTATTTTTATTAGGTATTTTCTTCATTTACATTTCTAAAAGTTCCCCATACCTCCCCCACTCCCCTACCCACACATTCCCACTTCTTGGCCCTGGCATTCCCCTGTACTGAGGCATATAAATTTGCAAGACCAATGGGCCTCTCTTTCCACTGATAGCCGACTAAGCCATGCTGAAGGTGTTTATTAGGTGTAAGAGTTCTCTGATAGAATTTCGGTGGTCACCTGATTTAGCTTTGGTAATTGGTATCTGTCTAGAAAAATTATCCATTTCATTTAGATTTTCCAATTCTGGGGAGTATAGGCTTTTTATAGGAAGGCTTGATGATTCTTTGAATTTCCTCATTGTTGTTATAGCTCCCTTTCCATATCTGATTTTGTTAATTTGGGTACTGTCTCTCCACCTTTTCCTTTGGCTTAGGATTTGTCTATCCTGTTGACATTCTCAAAGACCCAGCTCTTGGGTTCATTGATTTCTATTTTTCTCTTTGTTTCTAATGGATTGATTCAGCCCTAAATTTATTTCCTGCTGGGTGTGTTGGCTGCTTCTCCTGTCCCCCAGAGCCTTCAGATGTACTTTTAGTTAGTTCATATGAGAACTTTCTAATTTCTTTATGAAGGCACTTAGTGCCTTCCTCTTAGTACTGCTTTCACAGTGTTCCCTAAGATTGGGTGTGTTGTACCCTCATTTTCACTGCATTCTAGAAAGCCTCTAATTGGTTTTTTTTATTATTTCTTCCCTAACCCAGTGATCATTGGGTACAGAGTTATTCAGCTTCCACGAATATGTAGGCTTTCTGTTGTTTCTGTTGTTTCAATTCAGCTTTAATCCATGGTGATCTGATAAGATGCATGGGGTTATTTCAATCTTCTTGTATCTGTTGAGGCTTGCTTTGTGACCAGTTATCTAGTCAGTTTTGGAAGAGGTTCTGTGAGGTGCTGAGAAGAAGGTATATTCTTTTGTGTTTGGGTGAAATGTTCTTTAGGTATCTTTTAGGTCCATTTGAATCATAACTTCTGTTAGTTTCATTATTTCTCTGTTTAGTTTCAGAGAGTGGAGGGTGGGAAGCTCTTGGGATCCTGCAAGGCTCTTAAGGACTGAGTAGTAAGCCCAGAGCTAGACAATGGGGCTCCAGGGACCGTGCACAACTCACCTCTGCAGGCTGTCTCAGGCGGGGCTGGTTGGAAAGGGATTTGGTCTGTTCTGTTTATTTCCAGGTTGCTTTTTGTTGTCTTTATTATCGGCTCTGAATAGTTATCTATTTATTGTATATACAGTTTGTTGTTGGTGATATTTACAGATTTTCTCTAATTTGTAGGCTATAGCTTTAAATTTTCTTTATAGACTCTTTCACAGAACTATAATAGGGTCCTTTGGGTTCCAGTACCTGTGCCTTATAATGCCAGCTACTCCAGCATCTGTGGAAGGAGAGTTGTGAGTTCTCGGCCGAGCTGGGCAGCTGCTTTCTTTCCTACTTGTTCTTAGGCTCCAGAGGAGCCTAAGAACCAGAGGAGTGATGTAAGCCCTGTAAGACTCTATCAGAAACTATGTTAGATAATGTCCAAATTATCAGCCCCCCTACTTTTCAAAGGAAATTTGTTTTACTGTGTATGTAAATTTGCATGTGTGTATGTCTGCGTGTGTTCACATATGTGATACATGCACATGACATGTCCTACCTGTGAAGGTGAGAGGACAACTTGTAGATATCAATTCTTTCTTCCTGTCAGGTTTTTCCCCAGAATCTAATTGAGGTCATCAGGCTTGGTGGCTAGTACCTCACACACTGAACCATCTCAATGGTATATATATTTTTTTCCTGTTATGGATTGTGCTTTTTTTCATCAAGTCTAAACTCTTCATTTAGATCCAGGTCCTAAATATTCTCAATATTTTCCCCCTAAATTGTTTTATGTTTTTTACATTAAATTCCATAATCAGTTTTGAGGTTCTTTTTTCACAGTAAAAGTTTCATTTGAGATTGATAATTTCGCTATGTGGGTCTCCTTGCTATCTGTCCTCAAGGAAATTGCTTTCCACTTTGTGAAATGGGCTGAGCCCTCCCACATCAATCACTAATTAACAAAGTGTGCCCCTAGGCTTGTCTGCAGTCCTGTCCTAGATCTAATGGAGGCATTTTTATAGACACTGTGGCAGCATGGCACAGAGCCTGCATGGGTCCACACCAGATGGCATATGGAAGGGGGAGTGGACACACACCCCCATCCATAACCCAGGAGCTCTCTCCAGTTGACAGCCACTTCCAAGTGAAAAATTAGTTTTCTCCAAGGGAGTCTCACTGGAGAACAAACCACTCTATCTAAAGATTAGGCCCAATGCCCAGCAGTTGATATCCAATACAGAGTGAACTCAACAGCAGCTTTGGAGGTTTGTGTTTTGTTTGTTTGTTTGTTTGTTTGTTTTGTCTCATAATGCTAAGTCTAGACATTTTTTCTGTCTTCTTACAAGTCCTTTGTGTATATATTACTGTTTCTACTTGTGTTTTATGGGATTCCTCTGTGTGCAAACAGGTATGTCTCTGTATTTATATATATTTTTATGCTTTTTCTTTGGTTCTTTTTGTTTGATTTTTGTCATATTATAATATGATATATTTATTTTATTCTATCTTATCTTATAGTTATCCCTTAGAAACCTGTTTGTTTGCTAATGAGAGATAGAGGGTGAGTCTGGATGGGAGAGGAAGTGAAGGGGAACTGGGAGTTGATGGGGAAGTATGGGGAAGGGAAGCCTTAGAATATATTGTACAAAAAAGATTTTTTTTTCAATAAAAGAAGCTTTACCTCCTTTCCTTATCTCTGATGAGAGCAGGATTTGCCGTATGTCCCTGTTTCGTTCCTGATGCTGGCAACTGTGTCATCTCCATTTTGCTTTTTGTTGGTCTTACTCAGAGTGTGTTGTTCTGACATTTTTCATTTTTCAAAAGAGTGATGCTTTGTTTCATTAATGCTTGTCCTTTTTTTTTTTATTTTTCCCTTTTGGTTTTATTTTCATTGGCCTGCCTTTGTTATTTATATCATTCCAATTTGCATTGCATTTATGCTGATCTCATTTTTTACTATATTTTGGAAGTAAGTAAATAGTTTATTGATATGAAACTCATGTTATCTTCTAATGCATCTATCTACAGCTATAATCCCTGCCCCCCGAGCTTTTTTCATTCTCAACATGTTTTGAAATGTTGTATTTGGGTTCCTATTCAGTTGTATGCAGTTGAAAATTTTCGCATGGAACCTCCTCTCTGGTCAGACCAGTGGAGCTAAGTTGGCCCCTACCCCATTTAGGGGGGATGTCTCTGTGTTAAAGAACATACTCTATGATTCTATCCTTTTATATTTATTGAAGTTTGTTCCAGGAGGTCTGTGGTAGTTTGTGCTCCATGAGCGTTTGCATAATTTATTCTGCTGCTGTTGGGCTGAATTTTCCTTGGATGCTAATTGCATTGTCTTAGACACATTAGTCACATTGTGTTAGACAGTGTCATATCTTTAACACTTTTTTTTTTTTTTTTGGTTTTTTGAGACAGGGTTTCTCTGTCTAGCCCTGGCTGTCCTGGAACTCACTCTGTAGACCAGGCTGGCCTCGAACTCAGAAATCTGCCTACCTCTGCCTCCCAAGTGCTGGGATTAAAGGTGTGTACCATCACCTGGCCCTTTAACACTTTTCTATCTCATAAACCAACTGCTAGAAATGGAGAGCTGAACCCCAATCCATAATTTTTGATTTTTCTTTATGTTCCCAGTTTTTTTGCTTCCTATATTTTGGGACTAGTGTATATTTGCTTGTACAACTGTGCTTATCTATCTTTCTGGCATCTTGGCAAATTGATCCTTTCATTCTTACATAATAATGTTGCTATTTCTATTAATAAGTGCACTGACATCTACTTTACCTAATGCTAATTTTTTAACTTTGACATTACTGAAGTTGAGTGACAATGTGTTCTTCACCTTCTTATTCTTAGCATTTCTACACTACCGTAAATTAAATGAGTTTCTTGTAGGCCGCATGACCAGATTTTGTTCTAACCTTTTAGAAAGTATCTACTAATTGCTACATTTTAAACACTGAAATTTAAAGTAATTATTGACATTTAGACTCAGAATTGGTGAATTTTATTTTTAATATCACCCCATCTCTAGTTCTCATAACCTGTTTCTCTGTCCTTTTTCCTCATTGTTTTTAATATTTCATATTTATTTATAATACTTCTCAGTATAATGCTTTGTATAGTTTTCTTGCTTTAGGTGCTAAATATTTCATATTAAACATATCACAGTGAGAATTTTTTTCCCAGAATGTCCTTCTCTTTGGTTTTACAAGTAGTTACTATGTTTCTGATATGAAATGTGATAGCTTTTGCATATTGAAAAAAGAGCCAACCCATCTAAATGTTAAATCACTAACTGTATTACATGCTTTAATAAAAAAGTCAAATAAGCAAGAAAACTATACAAGCTATATGAAATAATAAAGGACTAGACCTATAGTTCTCAATGGTTTGCTTCCATAGCATAATATCTTCTTATATATAGCAGATCTACTTACACGATAGCAAGTGGCAAGATTGGAAGATTTTGTTTCTGTATTCTGTATCTGTTTCTGTGTACCACCATTTAACCATTCATTTATATAGATTATGTGAATTGCCTCTAAGTTGTATGTTGATATAAATGTAGGCATACAGAAAAGACCATACCATAGTCTACTTATATCAACATTTTAGGAGTTTTGTTATAGAAACCATCCTACTAATATCTAGTGTGTCTTTTCTTGGGCATAAGTTGTTATATACATCTTGTTTCAATAATGAGAAAAATAAAATATGATTTATAAAACCCAGGAAGAGAATACTCATCATACATATCATGGTTTTACCTTTTGCTTTGCTTTTTGTAATTTCTTTCTTGTATGATCCAAGACAACTTTAAAAATAATTCCATTTCTTTGAAAAAACTTCCCTTAGCCTGTCTTCAGGGTAGCTCTTAAAGTATCAACAAATTCTATCAGGTTCTCTTTGTCTAAAATGTCTTTGTTTCCACTTTAATCCCCACTGAGTGTTGCATTGACAACTCTTTCAACCCTTGATGAATGTAGGAAGTGTTCCGCCATCAACTCTCATCCCGGACTCACTCTTGGGTATCTGTCTGGAGCTCTGATGGAAGAGTGGTGCGGCTGCCCCTGTGGAGTTTTCCTCAGTAAATCCTACCAATCTGTCTTCTTGTTTATTTCCGTTTTCTGCCCTGTCACTTCTGCACTGTTGAGATGTTATGGCATGCTTCTCCTTCAGCTTACTGTATTATTTTAGTTTGATGATTTCTTTCTTTTTTTTTTTTTTAAACAAAATTCAGGTAATGAAAATTCAAGTCTTCCGAGCTACAGTTTGCATGCCATAAGGTTCACTTACGTTAAGCGCACGCGAATTTTGGTATGTCTCTGGAGTTGAATATGTATCATCACTGTCTAATTTTAAACTATTCTCTTGAATGGAAGCCTGCATTGACAGCCACCCTGTCCTTCATCTTTAGCATGGAACAATCAGGTAATACGTGTCTGTTTTTATAGGCATCTTCTAGGTTTTCCTATAAATGGTGTGTGGCTCATACTCTGTGGAGTTTTGTGTGTAAATTGCTTGCTCCACTCACACTGCTTTTCAGGTTCATCCGTGTCAGAGCATGCATTCTTCCCTCATCCCTCTGTCTTTCCTAATATTTTCTAACTCTTATTTTACTTTTAAAAGAATTGGTCATTTCTTCTTGAAGCATGTCTTTAAGACTACAGCTGCTTTGGCTGGGCAGTGGTGGAATGTGCCTTGAAGTCCGGCACTTGGGAGTCAGAGGCAGTAGATCTGAGTTTGAGGCCACCATGGTCTACATAGAGCATCAGGACAACCAGGGCTACACAGAGAAACCCTGTCTTGAAAAAACCAAAAGGGGAAAAACAGGCTGTTTTATTTATTTATTTTTCCATATTTCTAGTAAAGAATTCATCTTGGTATTGGCATGTACAGACTTTTCTCATTCAAGTTGTGATTTTCCTGGTTCTTAGGATGTTGAATAAGTTCCTAATTTCACTTGGACATTTTGAGTATTCTGAAATTCTGTATTCTCTAAAATTATTTTTTAATTTTATTGTTTTATTACTTTACACACACACACACAAACACACACACACAATCTGTGTGTGTTTGAATATGTGCAAGTGAATTAAGGTGCCCATGAAGTCCAGAAGAGGACATCCATCCCCTGGAGTTGGAGTTGCAGGCAATTGTGAGCTGCCCAAATTGGGTACCGAGATCCAAACTCGGGTCCTTAAGGGCTCATGCGTGCTCTTAACCCCTGAGCCATCTTCCAGCACTTGAGTTATTATTTTTATGACATGATTGTCCCTTTGTGAAGTATGGCGTTAGAGCCAGGTGGGCATATGTTTAGTTTTGCACTGGGCCTCCCTGGTAGTTCGTTACCCTGCCTCCTGTGAAGAAGCAGATGAGGGAGAGCCCCCCACCTTGGCTCTCCCTTGCACCTTGCACAAGTGCAGGACCCAATTGTACCACATTGCCTCTACGTGTGAAATCAGTTGGGCTGTGGTGACACCTGGAACAGAGCACCACGTGAAGCCAAATGGTCAGGCTGTAAACTGGGTTCCAAAAGTCTCTGCTGAGAGGAGAGAGAGAGAGAGAGAGAGAGAGAGAGAGAGAGAGAGAGAGAGAGAGAGAGAGAGAGAGAGAGAGAGAGAAAAGAGGCTGGCCATGTGCATGTGGCATGTGGAGAGAGAGGAGGAGGGGGGAGAGAAGGGGGCAAGAGGAGAAGAGAAGGGAGCAAGAGAGAGACGGAGGGGGCAAGCAACCCCTTTTATAGTGAGTCAGGAACACGTGGCTGTAGCCAGGTAACTGTGGGGTGTGCACCTAGACTAAATGCCAACAGATGTCCTATTGGACAAAGTCTGGATTATGCTGCCAGTTTTCTTTGACCTCAACTCTTACGAAAGAAACATCTTTCTAGAAGACAAAACTCGAGCATGATCTGCAACTCGTATGCCTAAAGAGCTCATATGACGAGGGTCACAGACCTGTGTGCATACAGTGACAGTAAGATGGTTATATAAGCAGATATTCAAGAGTCAAGACAGGCTCTAGATCTTGGTTATGGTCATGACATTTAGCATATTGCTTAATTCAGAGAAAGTACTTGAAGGGTATGGTAAATTCACACAAAAAGGAAAATATATCGTCGATGTTCTAACCTGGGCTAAAAATAGCAGCTGAACATGAGAAAACTGGCAGAGCAAGGTCGTATCAGCATTGTTTACACAGGTGCCAGTTCTCTTGGTGGCCTTTGATGTCACATTAAGAGAGTCCATACTCTTATTAAGAGGGATAACACAGCGAATACAGTGGTTTGTTAGAATCCTATGTTAAGTAATGCAAAGTGTTTTATTTAAAAATAGTATATACCATTTTGTGCTTATATGGAAGATATTTTTTAAAATGTATGTCAGGTACTAATTCCTTTAATCTTTTCAGACTCCTACCTGAAAATGTCATCATTCAAAATTTACAACCCTTGAAACTAAGGAGAAACGTCATTAAATAGTGTACCTAAAGTGGCAAGCCTTCAGATGTTTTTCCCAATAGCTATTCCTATCAGACTGACAATCTCTAAAAAGAAAGTTCTGATTGAAGGTTTCCTGGGTGTGTTGATGTCCCCCACCCTCCACTAGAAGTTCTGCCTGGCTACAGGAGGTGGCCCCTTGTCTCTATATCCCCTGCTGGTAGGAATCTCATGTAGGTCACTCTCATAGACTGCCCTGAGCCTCTCTTGCCCCAGGTCTCCAGCTAGTTCCAGAGATGTCCATTCTCACTCATAGCCCTCTCCTGCCTGCCTTCTCCCCACACCTGATCCTCATCCCTGTATCCCTCCTTACCCCGTCTCCCCCCTAATTCCCTCTCTCCATCCACCTCCCGTGACTGTTTTGTTTCCCCTTCTGAGTGTGATCCACACTTCCTCCCTTGGGCCCTCCGTATTACATTGTTTCTTTGAGTCTGTGGATTGTAGCATGGTTATTCTGTACTTTGTGGCTAATATCCACTTATAAGTGAGTACATACCAAACATGTCCTTCTGGATCTGAGTTATCTCACTCTGGAAATTTGTCCTGCCTACAAGATGCACAGAGATAAAGATGGAGCAGAGACTGTGGGGAACAGCCTACCAATGACTACCCCAACTTGATACCCAGGAGAGAGCCAACTCCCGATGCTATTAATGATACTCGGTTATGCTTGCAGATAGAAACCTAGAATTACTGTCTCCTGAGAGGTTTTATACAGCAGCAGATGGAAACAGATGCAGAGACCCACAGCCAAACATCAGGCAGAGCTCAGGCGGTCTTGTGGTGTGGAAGTTAGAATTGAGCAAGCTGGAAAGGTCAAGGACACTACAAGAAAACCTACACAGTCAACTAACCTGGGCTCTCATGGGGCCTCACAGAGTCTGAATCACCAACCAAAGAGCATGCAAGGGCTGGACATAGGCCCCCTACACATTTGTAGCAGATGTGCAGCTTGGTCTTCATGTGGTCCTCTAACAATTGGAGTGGGAGCTATCTCTGAATCTATTGCCTCCCATTGGATCTCCTTCCCCTAACTGGACCGCCTGGTTGGGCCTCAGTAGAAGAGGATATGCTTAGACCTGCTAGAACTGGATGTCTCAGGGAGGGATGGTACCCAAGTGGGTGAAATGGGGGTAGGGATTTTTAAGGCTGGGACTGGGTGGAAAGGTGAAGGGGTAGCTTCAACCTGGATGTAAACTGAATACATTAATGAAAAACTAAGTTCTGGGATTTGTATTTTATCTTGTAATGGCACTCTTCTGGATTCTGTATTTAACTTGTGTCACATAGTACTCTGCTTCTCAGATAAGTTAAGATGCTAAATGCAATGCAGAATAAAGGTGACCTGTAACTTCTGTATTTTCCTATTTATAGTGTTTCCTCACAGCTCCCTCGTGGAGGAAGCATTATTTCTCTGTGTTAGGTAAAGGTAGGGCACAGAATTCTGACTTCATCATACCACAGTAACACCAGAGACAACCATCAAAGTTAAAAGTGTCTGGTGTATATTTTATCTCTGGGTTTCCTTTCAGGCGGAATACGAGTGGACACTTTCCCTGTAGTAATTCCAAGGGAGGTCGCATTTCTTTCCATTCCTCAGTTGTCCCCCAAGTTCAAGAGATACAGATTTTGCATTGGAGCTTAGGATAAAAAATAACGCTCCCATTTTTATTAAATTGGATCTCAGCTGCCTGTGGCATTGGACAGGATACAAAGCTCTCAAGATCTAGCAAGGGCTTTCTAGTTCCCACTAGGGCATCTCATGGCTTTCTAAGCAGAGTGGCCAGGTTGCAGACTTCCTTACCCATTAGTTCCACTTACAAAATACAGGCTACAGTCGGTATGTTTGAGGCTGTGAAGGCTAGGTAAAAGAATGCATCCAAAGTGAAGAGCGGGGTGTGCATGGTCATCAAAAGAATCTAGCGTTCTCCTTATTGTTAGCAATCACCCAGGCAGTGTAAACTTCCTGGCAATAGCCAAATCATTTATGCCTATTCAACATTCCAGCTCTTCTGGCCAGAGGTAAGATCTGGCAGCTACTGCATATAAAAGAGCACGGTTGGACCCTGTTAAGGAGGGAGAACACTTGGTAATTATTATCTGTCTACCCAAATAGTCTCTTGTTACCATTTCCCCTTCCCATCTTATTACAAAATAGCACATTTGCATTCTGATCACTACTAATTTAAATCACCAAGCAGGATATGAGGGGCGGGGAGCATCAGTATTTACACAGAACCCACTGGATGCCAAAAGGCATATCCATCACGGTGTGCAAACACACTTAATCCTTATGTCATCCAACATGCTAATATTACAGATGAGGAAACAGGCTTAAAGTGCTTCAGGCTGGGCTCACAAACTTTGTGGGTTACGGAACCAGGGGTTTGGTCCTCTGATGTCAGAAGCGATCCCACCCAAGGAAACTAACATTAAAGGCATGGCATGGGTTGAACCCTGATTTGTTCTAGTCATTCTTTGCTCACTTTAAAGAAATTACTGAAGAAAGTGTTCGTCTCCGACCAGACCATTAGTGTAATTTTTTCCCTGTGCAGTCAAGCATTTTGAGTCTGCCTTTTAAGTTTCCACACATTAGGGAGCCTCAGAACCTTTTAATTCTCTCTCAACAGTTTCCTAGGGCATCTGCAATTTACATAAAACACTGAATTCCCTCATCATCTTTAGCTCTGCAGAGGGCTGTATCCACAGAACTAGAGCCAGAAATAGATCCTTGGGAGGGCGAATTTGACAAAGTTCACCTAGGCAGGGAGTTGTAAGAGAAACAGAGGTGTCTGGGCACATGTGGCGAGTGGGAAAAAAAATTGCTCCATGGAAGGACACTTTGCCTCACCCAAGCATCAGTGGCAGGTCCATCACGTCCCGCTCCCAGACAGACAAGCTCTTCAGACTCTCTGAGGCTACATAATGAGATATGATCTCTACATCAGAGACTGTAAAATGGCCTATTTTTTGTATTTTAATTTTTAAATTTAAATTGTATTAAAATTTTAATGTTTAACTCTCTCTTTGTCTTATAGTTTACATGTCTCCTCTATTTTTAAACCCTCCTACGTATAGAGCTGGCAAAACCCACCATCACCGATCACATCTGCAATAATCCTACCGTTGTGTGTGCTCTGAGAAGCTGTTATGAGACAACCTTAACTTGAATAGCTTAGTCTGGCTCGCTTCAGCAGTTAGTAACCCAAAAGCAAAGTGTAGCTTTCTAGTAAATCTATCATGCTGAATTTTAAAAGCATGTACACTTAAAGATCATAAAATGTGCCAAGTGCTAAGTACTCGCTATTTGATGCTATCCACAAACCACACTAAAATGCCTTTCAGTGTTCCAGACACAGGGAATTCTAGTGAAATCCCCATATTCCAAACCAAAACCATAAAATAGACTTAACTTTCTTTATCTGTTGCCTTCAGGGATGCATGCGCTCTAATAGAAACAAAGGGAAGTCTTGCTCGATTCTGAGGCAGAGGGAGAATTTTCCCCAGGGCTTTGTGGTGGTTTGAATTAAGATGCCCACCATAGGCTCATAGGGAGTGGCACTGTTAGGAGTTGTGGCCTTGTTGGAGGAAGTGTATCACTAGGGATGGGCTTTGAGGTCTTAGATCCTTGGGCCTGGTCCAGTGTCACTCTCTTCCTGCCTCTTGCTGGTCCAGATGTAGACCTCCCAGCTCCTTTCCAGCACCATGTCTGCCTGTGTGCTGCCATGCTTCCCACCATGGTGAGAGTGCAGTAAACATCTGAACTGTAAGCCAGCTCCAATGAAATACTTTCCTTAAAAAGAGTTGCCCTAGCTGGGTGGTGATGGTGCATGCCTTTAGTCCCAGCACTTGGGAGGCAGAGGCAGGTGGATTTCTGAGTTCAAGGCCAGCCTGGTCTACAAAGTGAGTTCCAGGACAGCCAGGGCTATACAGAGAAACCCTGTCTCGGAAAAATAAAAAAACAAACAAACAAAAAAACCCACCACCAACAACAAAAGAGTTGCCCTGGTCATGTTGTGGTGTGTCATCCAGCAATAGAAACCCTAACAAGACAGGCTTCAACATAACCAGATCTATAAAACCAACCTTTAATAGGGTTTGAAATGTCTTTCTCTTTGTAAATGATTAAGCATTACTAAGTCCAATAATACCTTTAGAAAGTGAAAACTGATTATATTTACTGAACTGTCGTTGTTGGGCTTTTTTTTTTTTTTAAAGATCGTAGTTAAGTACAGCCCAGTTTTATTTAAATCAAGACCATCCTCCTAAGAGTTTCCTTGGCCATTTACAATTTGAATTTTGGTGTATGAGATCAACTGAATTATATGCATCATAAGCCTAGCCATCTTGTAATATTTAAAACAGTGGCTGTTACCTAATGGTTATCTCAGGAAAGCTACTAATTAAGTAAATACAGTCAGTTTCCACTTTCTAGAGATGATGTTTGTTCCCAGATGTACTTTTGGGGAGTCTCGTAACCTTCCATCAGTGTCTCTCCTCACCACACGATTCCTCTGTTCTTGCTGTCATTCATATAACATAACTCTGCCTGAACCATCTTCTGCTCACACAGACCCTTGGGATCGGATCCAGTCTTGTGCTTGCCTCTCTTTCTCACCATGACACCCTGTACACTTGATCTTAGACAAAAGGCAAAGAAACAATTGGTGCATCCCTCTTCCCTGTGCATCAAATCTCTACAGGATTAGGCACATCCTCTCCCACTGGGGTCAGACAAGGTAATCAGTCCTCTGCTATATGTGTGCCTGGGGCTATGGACCAGTCTGTGTATGCTCGTTGGTTGGTGGCTCATTCTCTGGGACCCGGTGGTGATAATTTTCACCTATATGGGACAGAAAGCATTCCCTCATGTCTCCAGGACCCCTGGTTCCTGTTGAAGTTATTGTCCCCACAGCCCCTACAGGGGAGGCTTGTGACTTTCAGTCACATACACAATGTCCCACGCTTCTGACCTTCAGGCTAGACTCCTCCCAGTCACCTAGCAATAGCAAGATAACAATCCCACTATAAGAGGGGCTGCTTGGCCCCACCTCACTCTCTTCCTCTTTCTCTCTTTTTCTCTCTTAAGCTTTCTCTTACTCTCTAGCCTTTCTTCTCTCTCTCCTTTCCCCTCTTCTCTCCTCTTGGCCATGGCCGGTCTCTCTCTCTCTCTCTCTCTCTCTCTCTCTCTCTCTCTCTCTCTCTCTCTCTCTCTCTCTCTCTCTCTTTCCCTTTTCTCTTTCCCCTTGCCTTTCTACAATAAAGCTCTAAAACTATAGACTGTCTCTGTTCATCAAGGTCCAGACTAAGGACTCTCACCTGCGTGGGAACCTCTCTCCCTCTGCCCTCGTCCTGTATCTCTGGGGCCGAGAGTGTCATCCTGGGCCCCCCTATTCTGTTTTCAGCTCCTCTGTCATATCCAGCGTGGGAAGCCAGAGACTGAGAACCTGATACTGGGAGCTGTCCCTTGTCCACCCCCCACTGTGTGGGGTCAGTGGCTTCACACAGCCAGATGCCCACCCGGGACCATGTGGAAAGTGTCCGGCAGTCCTCCAGTATCCACCTGCCCAGAGCACAAGAACTCTGGCCGGACGCAGGCTCTCTCCCTCCCCCCTCTTCCCCTACACCCACAGCCCTGCCGGGGCGGGGGTGGGAGGGCAATGTTCACAGAACTTTATAAAGCCAGTCTGCCAATTCTATGTGGAGGGTGTGATGGTTTTCACTTCATAGATGGAGACACAGGCTCAAGAACTTAACTAGCAGAGATTATGTAATAGCACCAGAGGTAGGATGCAGATTCAGATGCTGCCAGTGTGGTCCTTTACTGTTATAGTACAGTGCTTTGTGTGCTACATTGCTATGTGTGCTTCCAGAAGAGGGAAGGGTGCAGTTCGAGACCTGGGATGTGAGAGGCACCCATGGCTCAATGTGGGTGACCTTAGCCAAAATTCTCAACAGCAGGGAGATGGACCTCAACAGACCACCTTCAGTAGTTAGACAGGGCCCCCAGTGGAGGGATGGGTATACCAACCCACCTTCAAAGTTTTTGACCCAGAATTGTCCCTGTCTGAAAGAAACACAGGGACAAAAATGGAGCAGAGACTGAAGGAGTGGCAGACCAGAGACTGGCCCAACTTGAGATCCATCCCATGGGCAGGCACCAAACCATGACACTATTACTGTTGCAATGCTGTGCTTTCAGACAGGAGCCTAGCATGGCTGTCCTCTGAGATGCTCTACCAGCAGCTGACTGAGACGAATGTAGATACTTACATCTAACCATTGGACTGAGGTTGGAAAACCCTATGGAAGAGTTAGGAGAAGGATTGAAGGAACTGAAGGGGATGGCAACCGCATAGGAAGCCCAACAGTGTCAACTAACCTGGACTCCTGGGAGCTCTCAGAGACTAAGCCACCAACCAAAGGGCATACATGGGCTGGTCCATGGCTCCAGGCACAGATATAGCAGAGGACTGATTGCCTTGTCTGACCCCAGTGGGAGAGGATGTGCCTAATCTGTAGAGACTCGATGCCCCAGAGAAGGGGGATACCTGGAAAGAGTACCCTCTCAGAGGCAAAGGGGATGGGGAATGGGGTGAAAAACTCTGGGAGGGGGGAGCTAGGAAGGGGGAGCTGGGAGGGGGCAACATTTGGGATGGAAATAAAATTCATTTTAAAAAGATTTAGAGGAAACAAATTGGGTCTGTGCTTGCCCTTTCTAACAAGAAGGAAGGCTGGTTTCTCCCATCTGGCTGCTTGACAAGGCCCCTCTGAAGCAGGGAGCTGAAAGCCCCCTTTGTTACCCCAGAAGTCAGGAGGGCATCTCAAACCCCAGCATTGCTCCAGACACCAACCGAGGGCAGCTCATTAACATCGCATTGATCTGTGACTGAACTTCTATAAAAAGAACAGCTTTAAGGGAGGCCTCTGCTGCCTCGTTTCCTTTTTCTTATTATAAAGTCTAGTGTTTACGGTTACTTCCAAGGCACTGAAGAGGAACTAACTTTTAGATGGGTCCAAGGAATCTTCAGATGTGTTGCTGTTGGAACTTACCCTCTAACTCCCACTTGAATTAAGGGTGAAAAAAGAAAGTTAAATTTCAGGGATGATTAGCAGGCCAGAGTGGTTCTTCTTCGCAGTTAATGGAAGACAGCCCAAAGGGGGAAATCTTCCACCCAGTCCTGACTTTAATTATCCTACACACGAAAGGAAAAATTCTTTATCTTGTCCAAAAAAGAAAGTGCCATATTAAACTTTAACTAGAGCACTCTGGGATATGTTTATGAGAGGGAATGGGAGGAGGTAGGGAGGTTCTAGCTTTAGTCTTCCCTTGCATGAAAAAGAAATGACTACTAGCAAGATATCTATTGAGGGCCTATCCTATGCTAGATGGTCCATCCTGTGCTAGACGGTCCATACATCATTAACTTCCACCTGCTTTGCATCCATAAGGTGTTGGACCTTAGATCCCCTCCAACTCCATGTCCCTCTTCCTGTGCTCAGCCACGAATGAGACTCCAGAAGGACAAGATGCTTAGATGAGACATCATCTGGAACGCGGACAGGGTGGAGAAGTGGAAGACTGAGCATCGCCCACCCGCTGGGATTCTAATAGTACAGAAATTCATCTTTTCCCTTCGCCTGCTTGTTTATCAACACTGCCTCCATACAGGCCCAGGCTGTCCACTTGACGCTTCAGTAGCCTCCTTCCTCCCACCCCACCTGCTTCCCTTTTAGCGTTTGCATTTCCTCTATTCACCTGGACAATCGATCGCTGGGTGCTCCTCAACAGCACTTCCTGCCACTGATCTCGCCCACTTCCGACCACGCGCCACACATGCGGATTGGAGATGTGTTAATTACACCTTTGCTGATCACACTCTCTAAATGTCCCTCGTTGCCTACAGAAAGAGGTCAGGCAAAAAAAAAAAAAAAAAAAAAAAAGCAGCGGTTCTCACCAAAGGCCATCTAATCAATGTTACTGGGAGAGGGGTGTGCGTGATGTAGGCACTGTAGCTTTTAGAACTGCCCAGTGTGTGTTTAGAATCTGGACCCCGAAGAGTCTAGGCTTCCTGGCAAGCACAACAGGCCCTCCATCATTTTGCTCATGCTTAGTTTTCCAGCCTCCCTATTCAGCTCTGCGCCCACCCTACCTTTAACTCCATCTACTGGACCTCCTAGGTGGCCCAGGATTTCCGTCGCCCCCGCCCTGCCCCCGCCCCCTCCCCCCACCAGGAAAGCTCCTCTTTCCATCCCGACCCCTTGGGGGTAATCACAGTCTTAGTCTCAGCTTGGGGATCACCTTTAGACAGATCTTGCTTCCCTCTTATCTGATCCCATAGCACATCCTATGTCCGGCATCTACGATGTGGGTATGCTAATTTGTTGAGATGTTTGCCTTCCCCTGATAGGCTGGGGCTACTTTATCACAGTGAAAACGGAGAACATAGTGTTTATCGCCAATAAAGAATAGAATGAATACACGATCAACCCAAGATCATCCCGCACTCTCAGTCTGTTGGCATCTTGGGTTCCTCCTCATCTGCTCCCTGCAATAAACGGCAACACTAGGCGCACTGAAGCACTCTGTCTGTTTAGAATAACCCCAGAAAACTATCCCAATTTAAAAAAAAACATTAAAGTCAGGCTCTAGAGACAATTTTTATTTTGATTACTATAATAATACATTAATATTTCATGCAATTATTTAAAATATTTTTGTAGCTAAGGAATGTTTCATTGTATCGTAATCACAGATTAATTTAACTTTTTTCTTTTCAAACTGTGGCTTTCAATGGTACCAAGTGGTAGGTTTTTGTTTTTGTTTTTTTTTTAAATAGCTTGCAGAGACTACTTTAAAAAATAAAATACCTCTGGGGAGGTAGGTGGCTTAGTGCATAAGCCTTACTAACCAGGTATGGTGGGTGGAGTTTGGATTTCCAGACCCCACTAAAATGTTGGGTGGCTATAGTGGTCCACTTGTAGTTGCAGAGGTCAGAAGGCAGGGACAGAATTGTTAGAGCAAGTGGTAAGACTAGCCACATCAGTGAGCTCTGGGTTCAACTGAGAGATCCTAGCTCAAGGAATAAGACAGAGAATGATGGAGAAAGACTCCTATTACACACACACACACACACACAGAGACAGAGAGAGACAGGCAGACAGAGACCGAGACAAAGAGACAGACACACTCAGAGACAGACACACACAGAGACAGACACACACAGAGACAGATACACACAGAGACAGACACACACAGAGACAGACACACTCAGAGACAGACACACACAGAGACAGACACACACAGAGACAGATACACATGCAGAAAGAGAGAAACATATAGAAAGATACAGGCAGAAACAGAGACAGGGAGATAGGCAGACACACACAGAAACAGATATACACATATGAGTGTCTAACAGCTTCTACATTTAATGAAAAAGAAATGCAGTGCATTATGACACAGTCTGTATTAGATTTACAGACCAAGCACACACATGCGCCTTTAGATAGTTGGTAGAGAAAAGGCTCCGAGAGATAAAACTTATATTGTTTGTATGTGTGCAGTGTATGGATATGCGTGTTCATAGTTGTGACAGACAGACACACTCATACATACTTATATAACTACAGAGACATAGATACATACAGAGACACACAGACTCAGAGACAGACAGACAAACCAAAAGACAGATAGACACACACACAAATAGACAGACACACACACCTGCACACATACATGTGCCCACAATTCTGAACACACATATCCATATACTGAACACATACAAACAATGTAAGTTTTATCTCTCGGAGCCTTTTCTCTACCAACTATCTAAAGGCACATGTGTGTGCTTGGTCTGTAAATCTAATACAGACTGTGTCATAATGCACTGCATTTGTTTTTCACTAAATCCAACACTCATCAGGGAGGGCATTTCTGTCACATTCAGGTTTTACTCTTCCAAATAGCACTGCGGTGGATTGCTGTGCATCAGCTTTTGGAGTTTTGTTTGGTACAGTCTCTCCTTCCAGGGAAACACTAGGCCAAAGAGTAAGTCCTCTTCTCTTCTCTCTTCTCTTCTCTTCTCTTCTCTTCTCTTCTCTTCTCTTCTCTTCTCTTCTCTTCTCTTCTCTTCTCTTCTCTTCTCTTCTCTTCTCTTCTCTTCTCTTCTCTTCTCTTCTCTTCTCTTCTCTCTCTCCTCTCCTCTCCTCTCCTCTCCTCTCCCCTCTCCCCTCCCCTCCCCTCCCCTCCCCTCCCCTCCCCTCCCCTCCCCTCCCCTCCCCTCCCCTCCCCTCCCCTCCCCTCCCCTCCCCTCCCCTCCCCTCCCCTCCCCTCCCCTCCCCTCCCCTCCCCTCCCCTCCCCTCCCCTCCCCTCCCCTCCCCTCCCCTCCCCTCCCCTCTCTTCTCTTCTCTTCTCTTCTCTTCTCTTCTCTTCTCTTCTCTTCTCTTCTCTTCTCTTCTCTTCTCTTCTCTTCTCTTCTCTTCTCTTCTTCTCCTCCCCTCCTCTCCTCTCCTCTCCTCTCCTCCCCTCCCCTCCCCTCCGCTCCCCTCCCCTCCGCTTCCATCCTCTCCTCTTCTTTTTTCTTTTTCTTTTCTCTCTTTTCTTTTTTCTTTCTTTCTTTTCTTTTCTTTTCTTTCTTTCTTTTTCTTCTTCTTCTTCTTCTTCTTCTTCTTCTTCTTCTTCTTCTTCTTCTTCTTCTTCTTCTTCTTCTTCTTCTTCTTCTTCTTCTTCTTCTTCTTCTTCTTCTTCTTCTTCTTCTTCTTCTTCTTCTTCAGCTTTCTTGCCTCTGTGCTAAACTTGTGTGCCATAATCAAATAAGTATAGTACTAGCCACACTGCGTGGTGCATTCAGGTGAAGTCTCAGAGTAGAGCTTTGACTCACAGACAGTGTCAGGCATTGGAGGAGGGTGTGTAACTTGGGAGGATAGCCAGAGCTACCTAAATCCATTTCTCTAAAATGAACATGGTGGCATGTGTTCTGTTTATTTTGTAGTTCCAGGTGAAGTTACAGATATGGAGAATATTTTGAAACGGACAAGTGACAAATATGTAATGACTGTATCATATGTTCCTGTATAGACCTGAACCTGACCATGCCCATGAGTCCAAGAAAGGCAAAGCAGGCAGGATTAGGAGACAAGGCTGTACTATTAGGGACATCACCTTAGTATGATCTTATGTCTTGGCATAGTCATAAGGACTGAGGGATTATTAAAAACAGGCCAGAACAAGGGGGGCATTTCAATGATCTGTCATCCCCTGAGATTGGCATATACTTCTTCAGTATTGGGTAGTCAACAGTATATGGTAAGGAGAAACACTTTAACATCAGCCACCTGCATTGTAAGTGACTTCCCCTTTTTGTACTGTTTGATTATTGTTAAGATGTAGACTATGCCCTGCATCATATTATATATTTTACACCTTTGTTCAAATGTTGATCCCTGCCAGAGTTCTATAGCTCCAGAGTGAGACTTACTGCAAGTTCCAGGCAAACATATCCTCCTAACAATTCACTTTGTTTTGTATGAACAAATGAGGCGTGGCTCCCTAATAGTGACCAATCTCACAGGCTTACCAAAGAGTCTCAGGATGCCCATTCTTGTTTAATTGATGCAAACCCACATGTTGAAAGCTGGTTTGTAAATAGTGTTGTGTCCACACTTCACTCTGCTGCCACCCGGTGGCACAGTAGGAGATTAGCCGAATGGCATGTCCTGGAATGGGGCACACAGGGGATCACAACTGAGCAGCAGCCCTCTGTGACTCTTAGTGGGTCATAGCACCTACTCAGCCTTAGGCAATTTGGCTAAGTGTTGTAATATTAGCAATAAATGAAATCTGCAGAAGACATGCACTCAATGGCAGTATCATTCACATGGTTTTAAACTATGAGCCACATTCTCTGCTTCGGTCCCGTCCTCACTATAACCTGGTCACCCTCTTTGAATCTTGGGCCAGGCATGTGTGCAACTCAGTGAAGACCCCAGCTCCTTTTGTGGGATCACCAGCACTTTAAACTTTCAGTCACATCTTTATATGGTTCTGTTAAAAACAATAATATTTTGTGTGCAGAAAACTGGTATGTGGAAACCTGGGGCCAGCACACTGTATGCTGTTATTGGTTATATACTTTCTAAATTTTTTTTATAAAGACAGGTCCACCGTGTAGCCCAAGCTGACCTCGAACTCACAATCCTTGTGCACTTCCTGAGTATGGTGTTACAGGTACCACTATTCCTGTTTATCTGTTTTGACTTTATGGGGACCCAGCAGGTACCAGACATGCATCTTTTCTGTCCCCTACTGTACACTCTTCGACTTCTTTGAATCTTGGGCCAGGCATGTGTGCATTTTTGTGAAGACCCAGCTTCTTTTGTGGGTCACTAGCACTGTGAGGGTTAATGCACTAGGAGAGATTGCTGTGACTTCCAGTTTTCCTTGCTGTCTTAGTTAGGGTTTCCATTGCTATGAAGAGACACCATGACCAAGGCAACTCATATAAAGGACAGCATTTATTTGGGGCTGGTTTACAGGTTCTGAGGTTCAGTACATTATCCTTATGATGGGAAGTGTGGCAGCATCCAGGCAGGAATGATGCTAGAGTAGCTGAGAGTTCTACATCTTGTCCCAAAGGCAAACAGGAGACTGTCTCTTCTGTACTGGGTGGAGCTTGAGCACAGAAGCACCTTCAAAGCCCACTCCAAGAGAGGCACACTTCCTCCAACAAGGCCACACCCACTCCAGCAAGGCCACACCCACTCCAACAAGACCATACCTCCTAATAGGGGCCAAGCATATTCAAACCACCACACTTTTACCTTACCACTCTTCCCCACAGTATGCTCTTCTGACCCAGCACTCATAGATGCCAGCAGACAGAGGAAGTCCTTTTCAGTCAACTCTCTTTCATGGTCCTTGATCAGTAGCCTTTCACCCATCACACCTCCCTTTGCAGACTTGTACTTACCAGCTTCTTCACACCGGCATATGGTCTAGCCTCTGCACAGAAGCCTTCTTCTGTGGCTCTGCCTTCCCCAGTCCTCTCTTCCATAATATAAACTTAGAGGCTCTCAACAAAGTATTTTACAAATGTTTATATATGTGATTTACAGTGCATGCCTGATAAATAGGTCCATCGTTTGAATATGCTAAAATTAAGGCATAGAAAGATCCACTAACTTGCCCAGCATCACAGTGACTAGGTGGAAGAGCTGGGATTTGAACCCTTGCTTCAGGATGGCCCCTGAACCTGTGCTCATAGATTCTGTACTCTAATTCCTGCTGGTCGAGATTTCACGGCTATCGGTATTGGTATTCAATGTTGGAAGAAAGCTGTTGGGCTAAACTTGCTCCATAAAGGCAATGCGAGTAGAATGGAACAGCAGAGTCAA
Source organism: Mus caroli (assembly GCF_978045245.1). NCBI lineage: Eukaryota > Metazoa > Chordata > Mammalia > Rodentia > Muridae > Mus > Mus caroli. The sequence goes on from NW_028227272.1 coordinate 36,139,735, forward strand.
AGTGTCCTGGTCCTGAGCCCCCAGCAAATATGTGCATGGGAAAAAAAGGACAGATGGCCAAAGTCAAATAAATCCAAGGGCTGTATGGAGCTAGATGTTCTCACACTGGGACGTGATCAGTATGGGGGAGGGGAGACGTAGCCCCTGCAGATTCAGGGGTGGACATCCATGAGAGATCTATTCCTCTGACACAAAGATGTGGTGGAAAAAGAAGAACTGATCCTTGAGGTCTGACTGGGTGGACAGCTGTTAAAAGTGACCTTTCTGAACTGCCTTACTCTGGCCCTGTGTAGAGTCTGGGTGTGGGGGCTGTTTAAAACCTGCAAGTGGTAGTTAAATGGATATATGTGATTCCTGCTACATCTATTCCCTTGAAAAGCCACCTTCCTGTATTATGTGGCTCCTTCAATCCTCAGATCCAGAGAGAAGCCCGTGGCCAAGCCCAGTCTTTGTGTACTAGCAAAAGGTGGGCTGGGGTTGACTCCATTCCCTTAGTCTTTGGGGGGCTCAAGGGGGCCATGTGACATGAGCAGAGCCAACTACAGCCACTAGCTGACCTCTTTTCCTCCATGACTCTGAGCTTTAAGCCCAACACAATTTAGATTCCCTGGAGGAAGCACATCTCCTGACCAATGAAGTTATATCTGCTCTTTTAAAAAGGATGACCACAAAACACAAAGAAAGACCCAAGGGAAGAGAATCCCAGTTGCACAGTTTGATTCCTGGATCCACCTTTTTTGGTGAGTTAGGTCTGTGCTGTTCAATGTGATTGCCACCAATACACGTGGCTACTAGGCAAAATATCACCAGGTCTGTATCAATCAACTTTCTGTTGCTATGCTAAAATACCAATGTAGAGCGGTGGCTCTCAACCTTCCTAATGCTGCAACCCTTAACTCAGGTCCCCATGCTGTGGTGACCCCCAACCATAAAATTATTTCATTGCTAGTTCGTAACTGTGACTTTGCTACTGTTATGAACCGTGATGTAAATACCTGGTGTACAGAATATCTGACTTGAGACTCTCAAGGACCCACAGGTTGGGAACCACTGACCGAGAGAATGAAAAGCACACTTCGGGTTATAGTTTCCATGCGTAGTCAGCGGGCTCCATAACGTTTGTGGCAAGGTAGGATATTATGGTAGAAAGTTATGCTGGAAAGCAACTGCTCACATCATGGGAAGTGGGAGCTAGCTCCTAATAGCTCTTCCAAGGGTGGGTCCCCAGTGTTCTAACTCACTTCTCTAGGTTCTGCCTCCTAAATGTACACCATCCTCTAATTGCAGTGGCCCATGGACTACATCTTTAACCTAGGACATTTGGGGGGAAAACTGCATTTCTAAACCTCAGCGTAGCCCAAACTAAGATACTCTGTGTGCCATATTTAAACACAGCACAAGACAAATCTCAACAGTCTTATGATTTCAGTTACACACTGGAAGTGAATAATGTGACATATGTTGGATTAAATACATTACAAAAATTAATTTTACCTTGCTGTTTTAACTTTCAAAACTATGTGCCTACTGCTAATGCTTAAATGTGTATGCATCACATTTCTACTGGATAAGGCTGTCTAGACTTCAGATGCAAGAGACAATTAAATTCCCTTTTCACTGATTCTGATTTGAGTTGAGCCTATGCTACTTGCTAAGAATAGAGTTAGGAAGGCACAGGGGTGGGACGCCTAGGCCCCTATACATTATACTACTATACATTACTGGGCTGAGGCTACAGAATGTTGAGTTCTCAAGGCATGTAGCATCTATACCTCTTATTTTTCATTTCTGAACCCTGGGCACAATTTTCCTAATGTCAGCTATCTACCTACCTACCTACCTACCCACCCACCCACCCACCCACCCACCCACCCACCCATCTATCTATCTATCTATCTATCTATCTATCTATCTATCTATCTATCTATCTATCTATCTATCTATCTATCTATCTATCTATTTTTCGCCATTAGACCCAAAGATCCATTTATCCGGATGTCTCCTGCCTCTTGGTTTTCAATCAAAACAGATTTCTGAGCCAGAATGAACTTTGAGGTGCCCCTGTTGGGTGAAAGCTCACTTCACAGGTATGAAAACCAATTTGCTACATACCTGTTGCAATATTCTTCTCCATGCCTTTTGACACTCTTCTCCAGGGACGGGGCAAAAGTTCTGTAGGCTGCTTGCCTGCACTCCTAGGTCTCTTTTCATAATCCCTTGGGTGAGATGATCAGCTTGGTTGCACTGCCCCCTTGTGGCGTCAGCAAATTGTAGCCAGCTGCTCGGGTTTGGTGGGATCTAAGAAAAGGGTGTAGTCAAGAAACAGAGAACTTATGTTGGTTTTATTTTCCTGTGCCTATATGTTTAAATACAATTGATCTTTTAGTTGGAAAAGTTAAAATTTGGAGGGAAAAAGTATAGAAGTAGCTTAATAGGAGTGTTTTTCAAGGGGAACTGATGGAGAGTAAGAAGCAAAAACTCACCCCAAGTGAGGCAGCGAAAGAAACGAAATCTTAAAGGAGGAGCAAGGGCAGCTGTAGTGGGAAGTGCACAAGCATGAAGGAAACGGGACCTTTAGACAGAGCAGCAATCGCTGTGGAGCAAGTCCGCCTCCGGTCAGGGCAGGACTTCTCTTGGGTAATAACTCTGTAAAAGGGTTTTCTTTGTTACATCGTGAAAGGGGCACAGGGAAGTTACAGCTAAGACCCCAAGAGAGCTTTGCGGGCAGGAAAGATGGATGGGTCCAAACAGAAACCTCATGGAAACCACTCAGACTCAGCTCCTAAGGGGTGTCTCAGCCTCCAGTGGAAGGCGTGTTGGAAGCTAGGTCACAGACAGAATATTCGGGGATAGAACCCAATGACAGTGCAAGGTCATCCTTCAGGCGGGAAAACCTGACAAGACAAGAATATCAAAGACCAGACCACTTTAAGGGGTATTTTGGTGAGGCCATCCTTCTTGGCTACGGAAGAGTGCTGTTGATGAGACCTCACCTCACTCTGACCTTTGCTTTATGTGTCCAGAGAGAGAGAGAGAGAGAGAGAGAGAGAGAGAGAGAGAGAGAGAGAGATCACTGCTATCTTTCCTTAGACTTCCTTCCCTTCAGATTAGGGCTCCACCCCAATAAGCTCCTGTCACCTTAATCATCTCTTCAAAGTTCTTTTTTTTATTAGATATTTTCTTTATTTACATTTCAAATGTTATCCCCTTTCCTTGTTTCCCCTCTGAAAACCCCCTACCCCATCCCCCCTCCTCACGCTCACCAACCCACCCACTCCTGCTTCTTAGTCCTGGCATTCTCCTATACTGTGGCATCAAACTTTCACAGGACCAAGGGCCTCTCTTCTCACTGATGTCTGACAAGGCCATCCTCTGCTATGTATGCAGCTGGAGCTATGGGTCCCTCCATGTGTACTGTTTGGTTGATGGTTTAGTCCCTGAGAGCTCTGGGGGGGGGGGTACTGGTTAGTTCATATTGTTGTTCCTTCTATGGGGCTGCAAACCCCTTCAGCTCTTTGTGTCCTTTCTCTAGCTCCTCCATTGGGGTTCCTATGCTCAGTCCAATGGTTGGCTGAGAGCATCCACCTATGTATTGGTCAGGCACTGACAGAGCCTTTCAGGAGACAGCTATATCAGGCTCCTGCCAGTAAGCACTTGTTGGCATCCACAATAGTGTCTGGGTTTGGGAACTGTATATGGGATGGATCCCCAGGTGGAACAGTCTCTGGATGGCCTTTCCTTCAGTCTCTGCTCCATACTTTGTCTCTGTATATCCTCCCACAGGAATTTTGCCCCCACATCTAAGAAAGACGGAAGTATCCACACTTTGGACTTTCTTCTTCTTGAGCTTCATGTGGTCTGTGAATTGTGTCTTGGAAACTCCACCCTTGAGCAAGCAGGTTCAAGCAGGTGGGGGAAGGGAGACCACATCTCCTCCCATTAGTTAACAAAAAAATAAAAAAAAAAAGAAAAGGGTAATATCCACTCATCAATGAGTGCATACCATGTGTGTTCTTTTGTGATTGGGTTACCTTACTCAGGATGATATTTTCTAGTTTCATCCATTTGCCTAGGAATTTCATGAAGTCATTGTTTTTAATAGCTGAGTAGTACTCCATTGTGTAAATGTACCACATTTTCTGTATCCATTCCTCTATTGAGGGACATCTGGGTTCTTTCCCATCTGGCTATTATAAATAAGGCTGCTATGAACATAGTGGAGCATGTGTCCTTATTACATGTTGGAGCATCTTCTGGGTATATGCCCAGGAGTGGTATAGCTGAGTCCTTAGGTAGTACTATGTCCAGTTTTCTGAGGAACCATCAAATTGGTTTCCAGAATGGTTGTACCAGCTTGCCATTCCACCAGCAATGGAGGAGTGTTCCTCTTTCTCCACATCCTTGCCAGCATCTGCTGTCACCTGAGTTTTTGATCATGACTGGTGTGAGGTAGAATCTCAGGGTTGTTTTGATTTGCATTTCCCTGATGACTAAGGATGTTGAACATTTCTTTAGGTGCTTCTCAGCCATTTGTTATTCCTCAGTTGAGAATTCTTTGTTTAGCTCTGTGCCCCATTTTAAAATAGGGTTACTCTGTTCTCCTCTTCGAAGTTCTATCTTCAAATACATCACCTGGCAGGAAGGGCATCAGTATAGGAATTTGAGGTACATATTTTAGTCCAAGGAACGAAGTTGGAATGGTGAGATTTGTGTGGTGAGAAATGCAATGTGCAGGCATGGCCAAGGGCAGCAAGGCAGAGGAAGGAGAAGAAAGTCCTAGGTGGGAAGAGACAACTCAGGGACAAGGTTAGTCCACTAGAGTGACGTTCAGATGCTCAGATCATGATGATGACCCGCTAGAGAACTCTGCTGTGAACCAACCGGGCTCTAGAATTTTCTCTCTGGAAGATCAGGGCTCTAGAATTATCACTAGCAGGAGTTTGGCTTCATTTTTAAGTATAATCATCTATGCCTTTTTACTTTCAGGGTTGTGAGGCACAGGAGGTCCCTAGAGTTGAGGAGAAATGGTCCAGAGGGAGTGAGAGCTATCGGCTGGTAGTTATGTGACCACTGACTGAGGGAACACATACATGCGCACACACACACGTGTATGCATGCATACGTGCACACACACATGCATATACACACACATACATACACACTCACACACAATACAAACCTGAAGGTGCCTTCCACAGTAGAGAAGCTTTATCACCTGAGTTCCCAGTTGGTAACTATTTATCCTTATGCCGAGTGACATCTTCCCATTTATGGCTCCGAGGGGAAATGTAGTTCTTGGTTACTGCCCCTAAACCAAAGACTTTATTTTAGCAACCTGTGATTTATTCCCTGACTTGCACTCCCAGGGCCTAGGACTCACATGATTTTCCACTGTAATCCACAAGGGGGCGATGCACTCTGAGAAAGGATTAACTCTAGAGCACCCAGCCTACAGCTCCTCAAGCTAGGGAGGAGGAGTGTAATGGGGCTGAATGAAAACCAGCGTGTTCACTTCTCGGTGAGGGATGGAAGAAGGGAAAATGGAAGGTGAGAAGGTGCCCATGCTCAGAAGAGCCCGGGACTTTCTTCAGTTGGAGCAGGGGAGTTCATAAAAGTGGCTGCCAATTGATGAAGAAGTCAGATTGCTGGGTAAATTCAAATATCCAGAAGGTCCTGTCTAAGCCAAATGAGAGAGCAGACACCTTTGGCTACTTTCAGAGCTCTCTGACCACAAACCAGGGCCCACTTTTAGCGGAGAGACATAGCCTCTTGTGTGAGTTGGAGCCAAAGAAGGAGGTGATAGTTTTCAGAGAACCGCACGTTCTTTGTAAAGTTGCTCCCTGGTAGCCCTGAAGGCTGGCCCTTCCCTTCTTTCAGGGGCAGACCTGTGAATGTGTGACAAGGTATGGTTGGGAGCACAAGAGGAAAAGTCCTCTGAGTGTGTCCAGAGGTCAAGAGGCACCGGGATTCTGGACCAATGGATAGGAGAGACTGCCATCCGTTGAGAGATTTAGATACAGGGGGCACCTGCGCTGAGCATTAGGAGAGCCAGCCTGGATGTGAGGCTCTGCTGCGGAGAATGTAACCTAAAGCAAAAACATCTTCTGCTTCAGTGGTCACGGGCTCAGAGAAAGAGCTAAGGCCTACCCCACCCCCATCGGGATCATCTGTTCCCTTCTCCCATTACCACATCTATGGCTCTTGTCATTTGTTTAAGCTGGGATAGACGCAGAAGCACAGTGCTTTGGCAGAGAATGCTGTTCCTTTGTACAGTTTATCACAAACCAGACAGTGGTTACGATAACCATCCGAGTGTGCTCAGAGTTCTAAGGTTACTGTGACCCAGGGCCGCTCTCCACGTGACACAACTTGTTAGGAGCTTGGCAGCCAGTGCCGGGTCCTGACACTGTGGCTGGTGCCTCAGTAGACTCTTGCTCCGGAAGACCTGCAGCACAAATGGCTCTGCTTTTTATCTTAGGATCGCAGCCACCTCGGAGACTCGGCTGACCTTTTGTTGCTCATCGAGATGATAGCGAGAGGAGCAATTTGTCAGAGCCCGCTTGAGGAACTAAATTCGCTCCGAGTTTTGCAAAGTTCAAGTCTCTTTCTACTTTAGGTCAGCCACTGGCATTTTTAACACTCCCCCCTTGCCCCCCGCCCTCGTAAAAGACCAAAGAAAAACCATTTTAGCTCCGTGGGCCCAGTTTCTATTTCACCTGCTCATCTCAGATGCCACAGCTTTTATTCAGCCATACACACTGTGACATGAATAAGCATGGCTGCAGTCCAATAAAAAGCTATTTACAAAAACAGGGAGCTAGCTAGATTTGGCCCACAGGCTATTATTTGCTGACCCTATATATAAAAACACTGTTTTCAAAAAAAAAAAAAAAAGTCATCTTCTCTCGTCTTAACCTTCTGTCTGCTCAGAGCCACCTATGGTCCTTAGTTAAAAAATTTCAAGGTTTGTGTTTTTTTCATGATTCTTCTTGGGGGCTTGTCTCTTGGTTAGCAGAAGTATGTGTCCTAATCAGTTATCTTTAAAAGTCCTGCTGAGCACAGACTAGTGATCTGAGTGCTCAATATCGTCCCCACTGTCTTACAGCAACGCACAAAGCAACATCACATCCCCATCTACTAAGTACAGAAAGGACAGAACAATCCAGACCCAATTTTACCTAGTTACGAAATGAGTCTTGAAGATTATCTCCAGGTAAAAAAGATAATTAAGATCATCACCAACTAAAGTTAAAGGAATAGAGCCCAGCCTAACACAAATGTGATTTACTAATGGTTCCCTATAACTGCCCACAAGGAATGCGTGTGTCACTGTAGCCCGATTGGAGGTTCTGTGGGGGGAACTGGTGGGTTTTGCTGAGACTGGAGAAAGAAGTACTGATGACTGAGTGGGATTTTTGTTGTTCTTTTGTTCTCAAAAGGGATTCCTATGTAGCCAGGCTAACTGGGAATGTTTTTGTAGTCAGGAGCAATGTACTGTTTTTCTTCATATGCTTATATATAAAATACTCATATTTTATGAATATATCTGTTGCCCCAGATTTTATTGTATTATTGGTCTTACACTCTAAAACATTTTTAAAATTACACGAGTGTGTGTGTGTCTTTGTACATGTGTGAATTCAGTTGCTTGTAGAATCCAGCAGAGGGTGTTGGTTCCCCTGTTGCTGGAGTTACAGGCAATTGTGATCTGACTGAAGTGGGTGCTGAGCACTAAGTTGGGTCTTCAACGAAAGCAGTGTGTGCTTAACTGCTGGGCCATCTCTCCAGCCATGTTCTAGAAGGTTTAAGCAATCCTTATATGCTATGGAGGCTGTGTTAGTCAGTGTTTGATTGCTGTAAAGAAACACCATGACCAGGGCAACTTTTACACAGTTAAGTGGGGTTGGCTTACAGGTTCAGAGGTTTAGTCTGTTATCATTGTGGTGGGGAAGCATGGTGGCTTGCAGGTGGGCATGGTGCTGGAGAGGAGGTGAGAGTTCTACATCTGGATCAGTAGTAGGCAGGAGAGACAAGGGGAGAGAGGTGGGGGGAGGGGGAGAGCGAGAAAGCGAGAGAGCGAGAGAGCGAGAGAGCGAGAGCGAGAGCGAGAGCGAGAGCGAGAGCGAGAGCGAGAGAGAGAGAGAGAGAGAGAGAGAGAGAGAGAGAGAGAGAGAGAGATTGCTTGATCCACTGGGTCTGGCTTGAGCATTTGGAACCCCAAAGCCCATATCCAGTGACACACTTCCTCCAACAGGCCACACCCACTCTAACAAGGCCACACCTGTTAATCTCTGTCCAGTGACACACTTCCTCCAACAGGCCACACCCACTCTAACGAGGCCACACCTGTTAATCTCTGTCAAGTAGCACCACAACCTAATTACCAAGCATTCAAATATACAAACCAGTGGGAGCCAAATCTAAACCACCTAAACCACCGCAGAGACTTTAAGTATATGTGTTGTATTTTTCTGTTTGTTCTGCACGATAGTTTTACACTTTTTAAACGATGGATTTTCCTTTTCCTCCTTGTTTCCTTGCCATGCACTCAGACAGGTTGCTCTTTCTCACTATTGTTTCTGGAATGCAAACCCCACGAGGGACTTCCTCCTCTCTTCCATCTATGTAGGAATGTATGTATTCCTCTTCTCGTTTTTATATGGTGTTGACTTTTCGCACAGACGTCTATAATTTATTAGCAAATTATGTTGGTGGATTGGGGAAACAATGAGTTACACTGTGTTTTCTTTTTCCAATGGCTGTCTCGCTATCTTACGATGAGTTATTAAAAAGCTATTCTCCCCATCTGATTTAACACGACGCTTTTTCCCTGTATCAGATGGCTCTATGCACTTTGGATTGTTTCTAGACATCTCTGTGTAAATATCGTCACGTGTTTTATGGTGCTAGGCTCAAACCCAGGGCTTTGAATATGGAAGGCAGGGGCTCTTCTGCTATGCTACCCTGCTGCTTAAAAAGGGCTGTGCTAGGTCTTGATATTTTATGGGCTTATTCCTCCTGTTTTTCTTTTATACGAACTTTATGGTTATTTTTCCTGCTTATGCTTCCAAATAAACTTTATGATTAATGTGTCTATATACAGAAAATAATTTCACTGCATTTCTGATAGTATAGCATTATATTTATGGATTACTACCGGATTACGATTTTTCATAATGTTGGGTTTTCTTATTCAGGGGTAATGTGTTGCATCTACTTTTGTGTCTTTATCATTTAAAAAATGGAGACTTTTATTTAAACTTTTGGCATTTATTTTTGTGTGTGCCGTGGTGTGCATGTGGAGGTCAAAGGACAAACCTGAGGAGTTGACTCTTGTTTTTTTTTTTTTTTCCTACTATGTAGGTTCTGGAATTGAACTCACACCAGACTTGGTGGCTAGCGTCTTTACCCACTGAGCTGTCTCTCAGCCCTTCTTTTGTATTTTGTATTTAACCCTAATTCAGAGAATGTCCTTATTGGCTATACCTGTTAGCAATGAGTATTTAGTGGAGTTTTTTTTTTTTTAACTTTTAAAATGTGTATATTTTGCCATTATTTATGAAGATTATGGTCAGTACATAAAGAATTCTAGGTTGATGGGCCCATGGGGGCTCACAGAGACTGAACTGTCAACCAGGGAGCCTGCATGGGACTGACCTACGCCCTCTTCATGTACCTTACAGTTATGTAGGTTGGTCTTCATTTGGGACTCCAGTGGGAGCAGGGGTTATCTCTGACTCTGTTGCCTGCCTTTGGGCCCCTTTCCTCTTACTGGGTTGTGTTGCCTTGCCCTGGCCTGAATAGGAGAGGAGGTGCTTAGTCTTGCTGTAACTTGATATGCCATGGCTGGTTGATGTCTGTGGGAGACCTGCCCTTTCCTGAAGAGAAATGGAGGAGGGTTGGAGGGTGAGTGTGGAGAGGGCAAGTGGGGGGTGGGGGGATGGAGACTGGGAGAAGAGGAGGGAGGTTTGGATGTAAAAACAAACAAGCAAACAAATAAATAAAGAATTCCAGATTGACAGTGTCTTTATTTTGGCTCTCGAGACCCAACAGGGATAACATTAGCTGAAATCCCCAACCAAGAGGGGAGAGAACCTGTAGAGACCATATCCAGAGGTTAGAAACAGCCTCATGTTGAGGGCTGGGGCTACCCACCTTTCACAGAATCTTAGCCCGGAATTGCTCCTGTCTAAAGGAGACACAGGGACAAGGAGTGGAACAGGGACTGAGGGACACACCATCCAGGGACAGTCCCACCTGGGGGTCATCCTACATACAGACACCAAACCCAGACACTTGCTGATGCCAGGATGTGCTTGCTGACAGGAATCTGATGTAGAGATCTCCAGAGAGACTCTGTCAGAGCCTTATGGATGCAGATGTGGATGCTTGCAGCCAAACATCGGATTGAGCACTGGAACCCCAATGGAGGAGTTGGGGGAAGGGCTGAAGGACCTGAAGGGGTTTGCAACCCCATGGGAGGAACAACAATATCAACCAACCAGACAGCCCTCCCACCCACACCCCCCATCCCAGAGCTCCCAGGAATTAAACCACTAACCAAAGAGTACACATGGAGGGACCCATGGCTCCAGCCACATATGTAACAGAGGATGGATGACCTTATCTGGCATCAAAGGGAGGGGAGATCCTTGGTCCTGTGAAGGCTTGATGCTCCAGCATAGGGGACTGCTAGGGCGGTGGGGCAGGAGTGGGCTGGTGGGTGGGGGAGCACCCTCCCAGTGTCAGGGGGAGGAGGGGTTGGGATGGGTTTTTTTTCAGAGGGGAAACCGGGAAGGGGGATGACATTTGAAATGTAAATAAACAGGATAACCAATAAAAAAAATAACAAGAAAAAAATGCTGTTCTACTAAACTTCTGGTTTATGCCATTCCTGAAGAGAAGTCAGTAATAAGTCTAGCATTTTCTGTTGTTGTAGAAATTATTTAATCCTGACCCTAGGTTTCTACCCCACTGTACTGGCTAGTTTTGTGTCTGAAGTTACCACAAAGCAAGGAGCTTCAGTTGAGGAAATGCCTCCATGAGATACAACTGTAAGGCATTTTCTCAGGTAGTGATCAAGGGGAAAAGCCCCTTGTGGGTGGGACCATCTCTGGGCTGGTAGTCTTGGTTCTATAAGAGGGTAGGCTGAGCAAGCCAGAGGAAGCAAGCCAGTAAAGAACATCCCTCCATGGCCTCTGCATCAGCTCCTGCTTCCTGACCTGTTTGAGTTCCAGTTCTTATTTCCTTGGTGATAAACAGCAGTATTTGTAAGCTGAATAAACCCTTTCCTTCCAACTTGCTTCCTCCCCCCAACTTGCTTCTTGGTCATGATGTTTGTGCAGGAATAGAAACCCTGACTAAGACACCCACCTTAGCTTAAGTTCCCGGATAAAACACACACACACACACACACACACACACACACACACAAACACACACAATCTTTATATTTACAATAAGGCTTAAACAGCACAAGAGCTGGGCAGCTACTACTCTCTCTGTTGTTAGAATCCACTTTCCTATTGATAACCTGACTTATTACCATGTTTCATCTGGGCTGCTCTTAACTCCAATCGGGCAGCCCTCTGGGTCATGTCTTCCCAACTCCTAACCCACAGCAACTTCTCTTTCCCTCTCCAGTCTTCTTCTCTCCTCATGGTTCTTTTCTGACCCTAAGCCACAACCGAAATCCCACCTATGTCTCTTCTCCCCAGCTATTGGCTGTTGGCATCTTTATTTACCAATCAGAAATAACTTGGGCGCAGGGTCATTCAGCATCTTAAGTGCAGACTCCTACTGGGGCCCACCATTCTTGGGGCCTAAAGTAAACATTGGAATACAAGGAGCATTAGGTCAACCCACTATATTCTTTTTCATTATTAACTGCCAGCTGTTGGACTATGATAAACATGGATACTGCTTGTATCTGGTTGTAACATGGCTTGCTTCTTTAATCACTGAGTTGATAATTTTTGACAAATTTAGGGTCTTTTTCTTTCTTTCATGACTTTAAATTTCTTTTTTTTTTTTTTTTAATAAATAATTCCAGTATCTCCCATCTCAGACTCTGGAAATCTAATCCCTTGTTTATCAGACTGTTGACTACTGCCCCCTAGTGGCTGAGGTTTTTGTTCATTTTACCGGTTTAAATGTTCTAGTTGTTTGTCTGTTTTTACCAGTCTCTTCTAACCCACTCCCTAGCTCCACTCTGCTTAGCTCTTCTCATAGAGATATTTGTGTAATTTCTTTTTCACTGTCCAGGCTATATTAGGTCCACCCAGCTAACTTATAGTTCCATTTTTCAGTTTGAAGTACAATTTCTATTTGGTTCTTTTACATGGGCTCCACTAATCTCTGTCATCTTCTATGTATCCACAATAATTTTTTTTCTATTAAACCTGTACATATTCAGGATTTTCAGTTGTTTGCTAGTTGCAACGTCTCTGGAATTTCTGAATCTGTGATCTCTTTTTATTGATTTTTGTTGTTTTAGATCACATTTCCTTAGGTCTGTCTCTCTGTTTAAGAAAGAGAAAGAAAGAAAGAAAGAAAGAAAGAAAGAAAGAAAGAAAGAAAGAAAGAAAGGAAGAAAGAAAGAAAGAAAGGAAGAAAGAAAGGAAGAGAGAGAGAGAGAAAGAGAAAGAAAGAGAAAGAGAAAGAAAGAAAGAGAGAAAGAAAGAAAGAAAGAAAGAGAGAGAGAAAGAGAGAAAGAGAAAGAAAGAAAGAAAGAGAGAAAGAAAGAGAGAATGAGAAAGAAAGTGCTTTCCAATACTAGCATCCTTAGTCTATGGTGAATGATTTTCACTGGGTAGTGTGCATTAATGGTTTGTCAGCATTTTGTAGAGGAACAAAGTCCATGAGATGAATAAATACACATAGATATACACATATGCATATATATAATATACATACAATATACACATAATACACATATACATGTACATATAAGCGTACATATTAAACCAGCTTACTCTGGAATAGTAAAATACCTGTCTCACACCAGAGAGGTTAAGAACCCAGTAATCTGCAGGGATTAAGAGTCTGCATGCCCTAGCATTCCTAACATGGTCCCCACAACATTGCTAGAAGAGCTGCTGGTCCTTAGAAGCCTGAAAATTCTGGTGCTGATAGCAACAAAGGTGCTGGTATCATCAAGAAAAATGAGGTAAATCAACTCAACATGAAGTCGGAAGGCCCAGAGTAAAAAGGGCTCTTGGTGTGATAGTTTGAATAAGAATAGCCCGGGTCAGCTCTTATATTTGAATGCTTGGTCCTTAGGGACTGGCACTACTTGGCAGGGTTGGGGTGAGGGTGGGAGGTGTTAGGAGATGTAGCCTTGACACCACACCTTTAATCCTAGGAATTGGGAGGCAGATGCAGCTGGATCTTTGAGTTAGAGGCCAGCCTGGACTACAGAGCATGTTTCAGGACAGCCAAGCTATGGCAGTGAAGGAAACCATCAAAAACAGAGCTAGCTGATGAAAATATATTTGGACGGGAGAGCTCCATGTTCCAGTCCCAGTAAACTGCAGGACTTGGCAGCTTCAGCCATGCAGTTCTGAGTTTAGAGTCAAGTTTACAAGAAAGGGGTTATAGAATCTCCCTCCAGGACTAAGAAAAGCTGCGTGGCTTTTGTCTGGGCTTCTGTTTGCATGGAGGCCCAGAGAGGCTATTGTGTGAGGATGTGAAGGGGAGGCCTTTATTTCCTGGGAGACCCCAAGCTGCTGGAGATACCAGAGCTGTCAGATACCTACTGAGGAGAGCTGCAGACTGGTAGTGGAACCAGCTGATGAGAGATGAGCATGAGAGATGAACGAGAAATGTGTTGAAGTCAACAAGGCTGAAAGGAGTTGGAGATCCATAGAACACTTTGACGTTAGACGTGAAGACACATTGTTTGGAATTTGCCCAGCTGTTTCTCCTCTTTCTTGGACTCAAGTTTTCCTCACTATGCCCCCCTGTCCCTCCCTTTTGGGATGGCAGTGTTCTGTTCCATTGTATGCTGGAAGCATGTGACCTGTGTTTTCATTTTGGCTTACCGCGGGCTATAGTTAAGACATTGCCTTGACTCTCCAACGTTGAACTTTTAAGCCATGTTGGGACCATGATAGACTATGAGGACTTTTGAAGTTGGACTGAATGCATTTTGCATTATGGTATGACTACAAGCTTATGGGGGGGGGGCAGGAAGTGGAAAGTGGTGTTTGAATATGGATGCCACCCCCATAGGCTCATCTATTTGGATGCTTCTGCTCCACCATGGCTTCCTTCTACGTTTTTCTTTTTTAATTAAACCAAAACGGGGAAATGTTAGCATTTTGTCTAAGCTCCACCCCACAGTTACTTGGCAATAGCCAGATATGCCTGACTCATTATAAAAGGGTCTGTTTGCCCCTCTTCTCTCTCTTGCTCTTGCCTTCTTGCTCCCTCTATGTTCTCTGCCCCTTACCCCCTCTTTCCCCATTCCCTTCCCCCCTCTACATGTTCATGGCTAGCTCTACTCTCTCTCTCTCTCTCTCTCTCTCTCTCTCTCTCTCTCTCTCTCTCTCTCTCCCTTTCTCTGCCTCTACTACCCTCTTGTCACCCCTCCCCATGCTCTGAATAAACTCTATTCTTTACTATACCATTGTGTGGCTGGTCCTTCAGGGGGAAGGGATGCTTCAGCATGGGCCCGCCAAGGCACCCCCTTCCCACATACCTCACCACACATCCATCCAGACATATTTCTCCTCTCTTTCTATTTTAATAAACACATCACTTGGTCATTAGAGGGTTATGCTACTTGTTGGGGATTAGGAGGTGTGGCCTTGTTTGAGTCGACACTGAGGAACTAAAACGCCCTCCCCTTTTTTTCTAGGCTGATTCCAGAATGCTCAAATTTCATGTTGGTCTTCTCAAATCAGTTAAAGCAATCAAGCTGACTCCTCAGTTGAGGCTTCCTGCTAGGTGATTCCAAGTGATGGTAATTTGGATGCTGTCTGACTTTTGTATCATCTTTTGAAGACTGTTTGGAGTTAGGAGTGGTGCTACATGCCTTTAATCCTAGCATTTGGTAGGTAGCAGTAGGCAGATCTCTTTGAGTTCAAGACCAGCTAGGTCTATATAGAGAATGTCAGGCCAACCTCAGTCTACCCTGTTTCCAAAACAAATAACCAACCAACCACCACCACCAAATCTTCCAGGTGGTTAATTTAGTGGAGCATAACTTTAAGCAATGCATCATAAATATTTAGCTTAGCTATTTTGTCACAGCGACAAAAAGTGACTAACACATTATGCTAGTGTAAGTCGGGAGTGCCCTTCATTCTATAGGTAGAATAAAATAAGTCCTGTTTGCTTGTTGTGTGGTCCCAATCGGATTCCTGGAGTATGTGGCAAAGTTTCGTTGCATTGGCTGGTTGCAACACTGTGTCTCTTGGGACTCTGTGTCTTTAGTGGTCTTCATTTACTTTGTGAACGTTGTGAGTCTCACCCTGTAGTAGCATCTCTCTGCTTAGCCCAATCTTGGCTCATCCCATGCACATGTGACTCGATCTTTGTCATCGGTAGTAGCTACTCTCCTTAGCAGCTACTCTCTGCTTAGACCATTCTTGGCTCATCATGTGCGCATGTGACTCAATCTCTGTTCACCCTGGCAAGTAGATCACATAGCTTTCTTGCCGTCCATTTTGTCGAAGCTCCCTTCTTCCTATCCCTCCACATCCTCATCTGTTACATCTTTATCTCCAGACTTTGCCACTCCCCATAATAAACACATCGAGGTTTGCAGATAGCACAAGTGCTGAACAGCACCCCAGAAATGTGGATTTCCATTCAAAGAAACTGGAGGGCTCATCTCATTTGCTTTCGTCCTTTTATATATTGCCTCTAATCCAACCGCTGACAAACATTTGTTCTGTACCCTGTCTAGTTTGACAGTTGAGCATAGAGAGAATGCAGCTGATTCCAGTTACTGTCCGGATCAGAAGAAAAGGGCTCCGGAGCCCTCTTTCCTGTGTACCGCTTCTTCATTGGTTGTATGGTGTTCAGGAAGAAACAGCGCACATCCAAAGGAAGTCTATGGCATCCATTATACTATAGGATCCTGAAATCTTCACCCACAGAGTCGACCCCAAGGGTGGCCTTTACCCCTGGACTATTTTAGCTTTCACGTTTTGCCTTGGGTCTTTAGCAGTTTTTGTTTCACACGTCTCTCAAATCATTGCTACGTCTCTAGAGATTCCCACGTAGCCTGACCTCTACCTGTTATCTTCGCTGCTATCTTTAAAACATGAGCCACAGCTGTGCCCTTGCTTAGCCCTTGTGTTTGGATATACTCTCAGCCGAGGCAGATTCAAACCTTCAAAGAATAGGATGAGAGAAATCAGTATCATCAGTCTCTAGCGTCACAGTGGGGCACAGAAAGACCGCAGCGCGTGTGGGCATGGCTCGAGCATTCAGGCCAGCAGCCCCTGCGTTGTTGTGGCTGACAGTGCACCCTCGGTAGCAAACCACATAGGGATTAATAGGGACTTTGCCTTTGAATCTTCTTACCCTCTGCGGCAATGAGGCTGTCACTTCCGTGGAATTATAGATTCATATAGCTCAGCTGCTTAATTCCCAGGGAGAACCAACATGGTTTCTCACCGTCATGCTGAGATGTTCCTTCCAAAGGCTTTTTACACAGAGAGCCTCTGCATTTCCAGCCTTCCTCTTCTTTCTGCTGGGGAAATGTACAGTTCTAGTAGGAGGCTGTAGGGATGCTGACTCCTTTTATTAGTCTGTCCTGGGTTAAAACCACAATTTGATTTCGTTTCCTTTGGCTTATGGAAGGTTTAGCTCCTTACCGCTTATTTATAGAAACCCACATTATCAAAGGCAAGAATAAGGGCCATTGTTATATGATCAGGTTCTTAGCAAGAACCTGAGAGTGGTGCGTGCTTTCCCCCCTGAGAGCAGTTATACAGTCTCTTGGAAAGGGTAGAGGTGGGCAGAGAGCCCTGTCACACCTTTCCAGCAGACTGTGGTCATTATCTATTTGTTCTATTTAGTCTCAGCAGGAAGAAAAATCCTTATGCAGTCATGCCAGAAGATATGAGCCCTATTTAGAACGTTTCCTGGAGAATATCCCAGGCATCATATAATATCAACGCCTTATGGCCTTATTCAGAGACCTTTACAGAAAACGTCCAGGCCATTGATTTCATTGACTATCTATAATATTGGTTTCTTCTCTCCCTTGAGCACTGTAAAATTTACGGACATTTCTTTTCAAAGAGTTAGTTAAAGAGAAATTTAATATGAATTTCACCTAGTAGTCAATGTGTGTCACGTGATTGGTAGCAATGTTCTTTACCTCCGCTGTGCGGCTGTATGTTTCAAGCCTTGGGGGTGGGGGGGGGTGTCAACATCTAATCCTTTGGGAGTTCTTCTTCCCCAGCTCTGCTGCCAAAAGCACATCTGTTGCCATTGGTGTTTGTCTTAGGCTTTCATTGCTGTGAGGAGACAACATCACCAAGGCAACTTTTATAAAGGAAAGCATTTAGTTGGGGCTGGCTGACAGGTTCAGGGGCTTAGTCCAGGATCACCATGGCAGCATCCAGGCAGACATGGCACCGGAGAAGGAGCTGAGAATTCTACACCTTAATCCAAAGTCAGCAGGAGGAGACTGTGTCACTCTAGCTTGATCAATAGGAGTCCTCCAAGCCCACCCCCACTGTGACATACTTCCCCTGACAAGGCCACACCGACTCCCACAAGGACACACTTCCTAATAGTTCTACGGGCCAAGCAGTCAAACACATGAGTCTTTGGGGGCCATCCCTATTCAAGCCACCACAGTTGAGTAACATAGGAACCTACCACTCATCACAAGTCCTGTCAGAACCTGGAAAGAGACAAGACACGCTCAATGCGTAGAGGGAAACAGCATTTACTCTCCTGCAGTGCTGTCGTAGATTCATTTCTGTCCAGCTATTCACTCCTGACCCTCTTTACTGGCCAGCCAGCCCCTGCTGGTCGATGACTGAGATGCTCCCCGGTCAACCATTCGTCCTCTGCTCCTCTTGATGGTGCATAAAATCTTCTATTACCTCTATATGGCTTTATTAAACATTTCTGGTGATAAACAATTTAGGGCAACTTCCAAAATTAAAAACATTAATCCTGAAGCAAATAAGCACTCTAGTTTATTGGAATGCAACCCAATAATAATCTGATGTTTCTTACAAGAAGGTTCTTCAGTTCCATTCTGAGCTGTTGGGTAGTACTTCTCCATCTTGTGCCCAAATGCCCACTTCCTGCTTGAATTTTCCCTAGGACCTCAGTAATTTGCATCTCACAGAGCTGTGAGCTTCTCTTCTTGAGGACTCTGATTTTCAATTAGGAAGGTCTTTTGACTTCTCTCTCCCTCTAAACCATATTTGAGAAATAAGAGCTATGTTACGTTCTCCCTCATCCAATAGTTCTTGAATTCTTGGCACCTCCCATTATTTCTACTAATATTTTTCCCTTTCTTGAGATCCTGTCTAGGCTAATCTCAAGTCCTTCTACATATGCTTTGGAAGTGCTATTGTCTTCAATGAGCTATACTTCTCATCTGCCCCAAAACAGACAGACAGAATTGTACAAATGGTAGATGTAACACTCCCACTACCTTCCAAGACTTCATAGTTTATAGCCGACGATCTCCAGTTTTTCAAATGCAAAATTAGCATAACCCAGCATTTCAAGTTACTGCAAAAAACCAAATCCAACCAAAATCAAACAAAAAACCCCACACAGTGAGTTTATAAATATGAAACACGTAGGATAGTTACTGGTATTAGTATCATCATCTTTATTTGAAATGAGTTACTAGTTAAGATACAAATTTTAAAGTGTGTACCACCATGGCAGTGTGCTGGACTATTGCATTCCTCTCCCTGTTGGATTTGTGATCTTGGTCTCTCCAGGAAGAACCTGAACTTAAAATAGTTACTAAGTCTTACTGTTGTTCAATGGTCCGTTAAGAGATTGAATTCCCGACCTGTCTTGCTGAGTATCATCTGTCCCACATTTGTTTGCAATGGTCTCCAGCCATCCCTTAAATGAGTCTCTGAGTTTATCTTTGCTCCTTGTTATGGTTTGCATATGATGTTTCTTCCAGGAGGCTCATGTGTAGAAGGTTTAGCTGTTAGCTGATGGGCCCCATCATCGAAAGGAGATGGTATCACAAGGTCTTTGACATAATGAGTAGACAAGTCAATGGACAGAGTCATTTTGATGGTACTTTTGGAAACTTGTAGAAATTAGAAGGTGGAGGCCAGGTGGTGTAGTTCACTTAGGAGGTCTGACTTTGAAGAACATGCTTTGTCCTTAGCTCCCTCCAGTGTCTTTCTCTGCTTTCTGGTGTCCAGGAAGTGAACAGTTTCTTTTGATACACGATGTCATTATCAGTATGTTCCAATTCACTTTAGGCTCAAAGAAATGGAGCAAGTCAACAAGAGACCAATATCTCTTAGATCATACTTTATGACAAATATTTCCTTCCTTAGGTTGGTTTTCGAAAGTATTCATCATGGTAATAGAAAATTAATTAACATAATTTTCACCCTCTTCATCTGTCCCCAGGGGTGGGTGAATATTTATTTGGCATAAGATTGAAGAGCACAATAAGCTAGAAAGGTTTATTGCCATCTGTGGCACTATCCAAGTGCTGATTCCTGGGCTGAGCATGCGCCCGGTCTCTTTGGTTACTAACCCTCTTGAACGATGTACACATGATTCCATTTGCCAATGTCTGAGTCTTTTTGTGCAGCTATAGCAAAATGGCACATCCTGGGAAATTCATTGACAGCAGGAACTTACTTTTCATCTTTGTGAGGTGGATAGGTCCAGGTATCATCAGTGTCTGGTGAGGTCTTCTCACTACATACATACTTCCAGGATGGAAATAACGAATACTGTGTCCTCAAGTGAGAGGGAATAAAAGGGCAAACGGGCATTAAGCTATTTCTCCCTAGCTTCTTCATACTGCATAAAGAAGTTTACAAGTATAGAATATTTACGACTTTATTGTGTTTTCTTAACACATGAATATTTTGATGGAGCATTTAGTCTATATTTGCTTTGAAATGTTGTTTAATTTCAGATCCAAATTAATCACAGGTTTTGTAGGATATGCTTATTCAGAACCCCTTATACACAGATCAACCACAACATGATGTAAGGAGGCCAATGGTCAGAAGGTATGCCCTTAGATTTTTTTTTCTATTTACCTGTTGACTGGAAATCTGATCCAACAACTCATCACTTGTGATTCCTGTTACCTGCTTAGCAAAATTAGTTTCAGTTCATATCATAGCCTAAGTGATAGTCTGTTCCTCACCCTCAGAATATATTCATTTGGGCAATCAATGGTGAGTTTTCCCAATCTGGAACTCTTCCCTATGACTCCCCTCCAAATTGTTTGTACCAGATGCTCAGAATCTGACATTCAGATCTTTACATTTGTAGCACAGCTGGTGGTCTCCTTAGATACCACTGATTTAACAGCTCTGACACGAGGCTCCCAGGAGAGCTCTGTTGTTTATGTGAGAAGTCAAACATACTTGGTGAAAGGATATGATATAATAGGTTTCCAAGCTACAGTTGAACAGAAAAATATCTTTTCAGGTTGTATCTTTTTTTTTTTTTGTTTTGAAGCCTTCCTGGACTGCCCAAGGCAGACAAAGACATCCATGGCAGTATAAGATCCTGTGTGTGAATGTATTTTAGGACTTATTGTATTATATTTAATTTTGTTCTGTGACTATTCTTCTTGGTATCAGGAGTTATTTTGTAACTATTTGTGCTTTGTGGGGGTCCCATACAGTGCCTGGCACAAAACAGACACTGAGAAAAGGATTGACCAGTATTTGTTCTACTCATTTGAACTCAAGGTCAATTTTGTCACATCTTCGATTGAACAAAGTTGATGAGCTTGTCCTGAGACTGCTGCTCCTCTGTATCAGAAAGTGAATTAATTTAATGTATTCTTAGCCAAGCAGACCATTTATCTTCTCTTTTTAGTTTCTTCTTCTACCTCATAGGGAGGCAGGTAAAACTCTTTTATTTCTCCTTATTTTCAGTAATTCACTTTGGTCATCCTAACCCAAAGCAACACTTACTTTTAGCCAAGAATTTCTTAGTAACTTCCAGTTAGGACTGGAACCAGTCCCAGAAATATGTCTCCTAAGGTCCGATGGCTAGAGTCAAAGACTTGGGTAATGGGTTGCCTTGCCCAGACTCGTAAGCTTAGAGTCTGAGACAGAGGCTTGACAAGACACTAATCAAATGATGAGAAATCAATTAGAACTGTTCTCAGAATCATTCTCGTATCCCGCCTGTATTTCTTGTAAAACATATGAAAGCAATGGGTTACACATAGTGTTTAGACACATATGGTAGGTTCAAATGACCAAGGCTGTTATTATCTTGTTATACGATGAGTAATTGAGATTCAGCAATGTGGCAAGATGAAAACGTCTCAACATCTTAAATGACTACAGCGGTTTCTGCTTTTTAAGTGGAGTAGAGATGATGTATTTCCTGTCAGAGGGAAACATGTCCCTAGCTGGGCCAGGTCCTTCTACACTTGGAAAGGAGAGGCTGAAAAAATGGGGGTAGGGACTTCAAAAACTGAGTTTTTCTGGAGAACTAAATATTGAGAGCCAGGAGTAGATAAGTACCCTTTGTTTCATCAAAGGAAGAGAATGTGTTTTTTTTTTCTTTCTTTGTTTTTTCATAAATGCAAAAGTGAGAACAGAGACTGGTTAAGGATGAAGAATAGAATGAATCTGTCTAATACAATGGGAACAGTTGATATATATGTGAGATCTGAAGGTTAGGTGGTCAGACAGCAGGTCAAGATGGTCCAAAGACTATTAAAAATACATTAGGGGCAACAGATATTTAATTGTAAAGCATAGAGTTGCTGAATCTGTAATTATGCTATGATATATCATTCATTACATGGGATATATACACACACACACTCACACACACACACACACACACATATATATATATATATATATATATGTATATATATATATATAGTCACTTTTGCTCTTTGACAATTGACTATGTAACACATTGAATACATCGACAATTAAATAAGTAATACATTCTGGCTGCCTCCACCACTCTCTATTATTTCATTTCTGCCTCTACCAGCCTTGCTTCTTTCCTGCTACCCCCTTTCCCCTTCATGACTTTTTGTTTTGTGTTCCATAGAGTTTAACTAGTGCCTGTCTGATGACCTTGGGTTTGAAATTATCTGTTAGAGTTTGATGGACTCACCAAAAGGTACATAACCAGCTACTATGGATGCTCTTCCCATATTCTCCTAATTGTTAACAGTTATGCAGTAAGTAGGAGGACCCAGCAAGCTTCTACCCTATCCATAGCTGACTTTTTGACTTGCATGAACTCATTGCTAGTAGGTATAGCTGCTGTGAGCTCAGGATTACCATGGTTGTGCTTAGATGGGCATTTTGTAGCCTAATTCCCTTCTTCCTGCTTTAATTACACTCTCTCTGTCCCCCTTTTCTGGATTGTTCCCCGAGTCTTAAAGGAGTGATACGAATGTTTTGTCTAGGACTGAGCCCTCTGTCATCTGTTATCCTCAGTACCTTGTTCAATGTGGGACTCTGCATTCATTTCTGTTCAATGAGCACCTCTGTCTGGTACTTGGTAGTGTAGTTTATAGACTTCACAGCTGAGTAAAATCTTCTGTGCCTTTAGTCCCATCCATTAGCATCATAACCCCTGCCACTATAAAAGCTAGTCAGTAGAATGATGCTTCTGGCTAAGTTCTAATGGTTTTCTCTCTGTGTTACATCCAAGGTGTGTGGATCTTTCAATAATAGGGTCTTGTCATCTAGATGTAGTAGGTAATATAATAGCCTATATTGTTCTGGGTGGCTGGTCTCTTTGACCAACATCTCCTATGGATTTATCCTATACATGGCACTGAGGATTTTGTTTCGTGACCTGTTGCTTCTGGCACTGGACTTGTCTAGAGTTTCCAGCACCATTGTTGAAGAAAACATTCTATCTTTTCTTCAGTGTATATTTTTGACTTCTTCTCCACAAATCAATGAGCTATAGTTTCATAGACTAATTAATGTCTGTGTCCTCTATACTGTACAATGAATCTATGTGTCCATTTTTGTGCCAGTAAATGCTATTTTTATCTCTATGGCTTTGTGGTGTAATTTTAAACCAGATATTGTGATACCTTGGTCAGCACTCTTTTTCATTATTATTATTTTGTTTATTCTTGATTCTTTTGTGCTTTCATATAAATTTTAAGATTTTAAAAGTATCTATGAATGATGGACTTGGAATATTGATTGGAGTACTACTAAGTCTTGGATTGTCTTTGGTAGGATGGCCATTTTCATAATATCGATTCTCCTGACCCATAACCATAGAAGGTCTCTTCATCCAGTGTCTTCTTCGCTTTCTTTCTCCAGAGTCTTAAAGTTTTGTTTTTTTATTGTATAAAAAATCAATCAATTTCTCTTTCTTTGCTTGTTTTCTGTTTGTTTGTTTGTTTTGTTGGTTAATGTGAATGGGATTATTTCTTTCTTAATATGTTGGCCATTGTCATATAGGAAACTACTGATTTTTCTTATGTATTAATTTTGTAGCTTGCAGCTTTACAGAGCATGTTTTGCTCTAAGAGGTTTTTTTTTTTTTTTTTTTTTTTTTTTTTTTTTTTTTTTGAGGCTTTGGCGTCTCTTGGGAATAGAATCATATCATCCCAGCAATAAGACACTTTGATTTCTTCCTTTCTGTTTTTAACTCTTTTATTTCCATTGTGCCTCTTTTTTTGTTGTAGCCAGGTTTTCAAGTACCATACTGAATAGCACTGGTGAGAGTGGACACCCTTGTCATGATTTTGAACTTCGTAGGAATATTTTGAGCTTTCCTCAATTTAGTGTTGGCTTTCCATTCATTATATATAGCTTTATTATTTTGAGACATGTCCTGCCATACCCACTCCAGTGGAGTCTGAATGACAAGTCCAAAAGCTTGGCTGCAGTCCTGAGGCAAAAAGTTTCACAGAAACTGGTTTCCTGGAGTCTTTGGTGTCCCATAACACGGATGTGATCCAGATGTGTCCCTGTGATAGTCGGTGAAGGGTTTTGCGTGCTTTCTTTCAATATTGTTTTATTATAAGTACCTCCAAGGAATGATTTGACAAATAACTAAGTTAGATTGAATATTGCTTCCTGGTCTCCATTCATGTCCCAATATCCTAGGCAATCATTGAGCTGACCTTGGGCTTTGAATTTCATAAGAATGTTACTTATTCAGACAAAATGCCTCCAGTGCTGATAGAGAGATAGTGAAAAAAAAATCAGGCATTGCAGTTTACTAGATAAGAGTTAGAAATCTCAGGGCAAGTTCAACAAAGTAAACTTAGAATTCTCATTACAGCCATGTATGGCAGACAACATTACATAATAGTAGAAAGAAGGTGGGTTATGGTTTAGGAAGGAACTAGAGTAAATGCTTAGAATAACAGCTGAGTCACTCCCATATACGGAATTTACAATGGCCTAGGGAAAAGGTGGATTATACAATAGACTAGCTTCTGAAACCTCAATGCCCACCCCCAGTGACACACATCCCCCACAAGGCCACTCTTCCAAATAGAGCCACTCCCTATAGGTCTATGGGGCCATTTTCATTCAAATCACTACAAAAGTCAAGGCCAAAGGCGAAACAACAAGAATAAACAAGAATGCAGATGAAGTGTCACGTTCATGGATCTAGAAACATAGAATCAGACATACTTTTAGTATTTAAATCCTAGAGATTCTTAGTAACTTGGGAGAGTCTTAATCTGCTCCTAGAGCACTGGAAAGACAAATGGAACTAGCTTCATTTAGTCTCAAGTGACAGGCAGAGGAGATTTGTCACTTCAGTCACAGGCAACTGAATGGTTTTTTTTGTGCTTCAGTGTTGAACTCTTCCTAATTTGCTTTCAAGGCTTATTTTCCTTGACTTTTCTTCTCCTTTTTCAACCTTTCACAATTCTTTGTAAATTCCAATCTGCATTTTACTCACATCTAATACAGTCTTGACTAAAATCTTGGGAAGAAAAGTCAAACTTGCCCTAAAAGTGTCACCCCTAATTAGTATCCTAGAAGGCTACCCTCTCATTAGCATTCAGACACGGTTTCAGCCTAGATTATTAATGGACTCTTTTCTCTGAGGATGATAATTATGGGTGATGTTGATGTGTCCTGTGAGTCTAGGGCTATAAAGAATGGTTTCCACTGTTAGGCTCATCAGAGCATTTACTGGCCTGGCTGAAAGCTGTCTCACCATGAAAACATCTGTCACTGTAAGCAATCTTTTCAACCATCACCAAACCTGATGCTTCTGTGTAGTTTCGTGCAATTTCAGACATCACTGGACTGTGGTTCTGCTGTTTGCTGTCATTGTATCTGATGTCATTAGACACAATTCACAGTTCTTGGCCCCTCCATTGGATTCCTATGGATGAGGGTCGTATACGGTCATCATAAGAGTTCTTCCACCAACCACAGTTCTCATCTACAACGTGCCCACTCTCATTCGGTTCAAATGAGAAATGGATCACTCCAGGATGGTGTGTTTGAATGTGTCCTTCCACAGAATTCATATACTGAAATTTAAATGAGAATGATTCTGAATAGCCAGCTCGTCCCATCTGGAGACATGGTTAGAATGCATCATTATTAACCAGGGTTTTCATCAGACTCAGAGTCTGCCAGAGCTCTGAGCTTGGGCTTCCCAGGCTGTAGAACTGTGGGGAAATGAGCTTGTTTTATTTATAAGCCACTCAGTCTATGATGTTTTTATGTAGTAGCCAGAGTGGACTAAGACATATGATGCTTTCCAAAACCTCATCCCCCCTCAGCCTTTTATTCTGCTGGCCCTTCTCCAATCTAGAGTTTTATAGCTTTGTGTGCATCAGAGAATATCTGCATATATTTTTATTTGATGCATTTGCCATGATCCCTTTCTAATTCTCTTTTATTACTTCATCACCATCCCACTGGAAAATTACTTGTCAGTTGCCCTATCTTCTCTTCACCGGACAATGTGTCCCACAATATGTGGACATTTCCCTCACTTTGGCCGGTATATCTCTATATTGTGGCTGAGTCTGACACACTGGTATGTAGGCAGAAGCTCTTCTGATGTGGCAGATGATTAACGAAGGTACAGCTTGGTGAGTGGAACTAATGGCATGAACCAGGCCAGGGACTAGGTAAGGGACTGGACATGCATACCCAGGAAACAAAACTACTCAGGCCAGCTACTGACAATTTAAGGAAAGGATTGGTATCCACAGTTATGCCAAAGCTGAAGGGGTAGAGAAAAATCAAACAGGCATATCATAGCTGACAATAGGGACCAAATGATGCTATTTACTGAGGCCATTTTCAATCCCCGAGGTTTGTAGATGATGTTTGTTAAGGTCAGATCTGTTCATTTGTGTGTTTATCTATACCAACTGAGCCAACTGTAGCAGCCATTAACACCAACTGAACTTGGTGGTAGGAGAGAGTGGAATAATTTTCGACAGCTGAGAAGGAGTGGTGATCACAACTCCAAGAAGGTCAACTTCTGATGTAGACACTATAGGTCTTTCTGTTACAGATACTCATGTCTTTAAAGTTGTGGCATGGACTAGGGATACTGTTCTCTGGAGGAGTGTCATCAACTATCCAGAAATTACATTTTAGAAATATTTCTAGGTAGCCTCTTGAACTTTACACCAACAGAATTCTAGTATTTAACACACAGTGGCTACCAAAGATGTTTTTGGCCTGATTGGTACAAAGTAAGAGAAGCCTAAGATGTGACCATGTAGAGGTTCTACATGTGTGCATTAGGTAGGAGGGAATAAATAGGAATTAAAACAGGCACACAAACTGAGAAAAATAGGATATGGAAGTTAAAGAAATTCTGCATCTTGGGAAGAAATTTAAAAAAAAAAACGGATCAATCAAGCAAGCAAGCAGTCAGATAGACAAACAGAATGCTAAATCTTGAAGCAGGGCATCCCCAGGGTAGGATAGCTTAGTGATTGGCCCATGTCAGGAAGGGTCTGCTTCCTTCATGCTTCCCACTTGTCCCCAGTGGGCTGCTCTGTCTTCAGGATGACAACATCCTTGGTGATGAGATGCCTGCAACTGCTTGAGTATTGTGCATCATGGATAATTGTGAAGGCAAGTACTTCCGGTTCTGTTTCTTCATAGACAGGTCCCATCAGACCTCTCCTCACATTTTTTTTTTTTGTAAAAACTAAGCTGATTACTCTTAAGTCAATCTCTGACAAGTGAAATAACATCTTCCTGTTATCTTACATTAGCTTACATATTGTGTTGCATAGAAGGGAGTACTTGAGGCTGGTAAATCTGTCAATGGCTCTAGAATCTCTTTAGGTCTTAGGTAGTAAAGAGTTGATGAATAAAGGAATTTGAATAGCTTTACATTAACTCTCCATAATAATATAAATATGGGGGTTAGAAAGCTTCTGACACCCATCTGTATAGAAGCCAGTGGTCATCTCATCTCTGGTAGAGCATCTATGCTTAGAATCACTGAACTGGGGCTGTAGCTAAGAACTGGTATAAGAGCATAATGGAAAAATAGAAGAGGCTGTATCCTAAAGTCATGGTTGCTGGGACTGGTACACACCTGTTC
Organism: Mus caroli; assembly: GCF_978045245.1. Classification (NCBI taxonomy): domain Eukaryota; kingdom Metazoa; phylum Chordata; class Mammalia; order Rodentia; family Muridae; genus Mus; species Mus caroli. The sequence continues at coordinate 36,167,455 of NW_028227272.1, forward strand.
TTGTTGTAGTGGGGTTGTGACAGAAGAGCCTTCTCTGTGTGCATTATTCTTAGTATAGGTGCTTCATAGAACTATACTGGGAAGTGTCTATAAGGGAAGTCATCCTTGATCCACTGATTGTTCCTTGTGGCCCTAAGGATTAACAGTGTGTATGCTTTTTCTTCTACCCTAGCTCCCTTTACACATTAGATAGCTGTCCTGCCACAGCTCCCTCTGCCCTGGTAGTTCCTACTTTCCTTGATCCTCATGTGCTTTCCAATGTCAGCTTCAAACCAGCTGGAAAATACAGTTCTCTGAGGAGCTTTGGGAAAGTTAGGAAGAGGGCCCCTCTTTCATTGCATTGCTTGTCTTATTAGATAACTGTTCGATCTGCTTCCCTTGTGAACATTTTCATTTTTATTCTATGTGCACCACCGCAGGCATGCAGTACCTGTGGCAGCCAGGAGAGTTTGTCAGACCCTCTGCCACTGGAATGACAGGCAGTTGTGAACTGCCATGTGGTACTGGGAAATTTCTTAACCACTGAGCCATCTTTCTAGCTTTCAATCTTCTTTTTAATGCTTGTTGTTCTAGGTGTGTTTCAGGTTCAAGGGCTGAGGAGAACGCTCCTTTCTCCCTCATGTTTCCTATTTATCATGGCTGGAGTTGCAATGTTCATGAGGTTGGGCAGTTCTATGCTGGAATATCATCTCTCTTCTACTTCATGCTTTATTTCTTAGCAGTGTTGGGTTATAAATTCCTTGGATAACTTCCATTGGAAATGAGATTCCTTTGATATCATTCTCAATGTCTTCACATGAGAAAGTTTCAAAAGGTCCTTTTTATGTACTCTCTCATGAGCATTAACTTTCCAGTCTAACCTCTTGTACCCTTGGCACACTGCCCCAAGATGGTTTGACAACAGAGGCATCTTAGATGCCATAGGATATTTCATAATTTTAAATATTTTATAACAAATTAAATGTTAATTATATGCTGGCCAGGGAAGAAAATCACTGAAGTATTTAATTAACATTTAATTTATTAGTCATCAAATATTTAAGTAGCTCTTATCTGAGGGACTGTTCTCCTCATTAGTTGTTAAGTTAGTTACATGTTAATATTGTTGATTGCTTTAGTTCCTCCTATTCCAAGTGTGTATGAGTTCACTCTGGTAGAGTCCTCCTCATAGGCCAAACTCATCAAAGTTCATTTTTCTTTTATTGAAAATAGATTGTTTTCAGACAGCATATTCTGATAATGGTTTTCCCTTTCCTGACTCTTCCAAGATTCCTCCCATCTCCCCTCCCTCCTGCATCCATATCTCTTCTGTCTCCTGGTTGAAAACAAACAAACATTGCAACATATAATAGAATAAGATAAAAACCAAACAAAAATAGGAAAAAGCAAATGAACAAAAAAAAAAAAAAGAAAGAAAGAAAAGAAAAGGGAACCAAAGAAAAACAACAAAGGAAAGGTACAAGAAACACATACCGAAGAGAGATACACACCATTGTCCACATAGGAACATAGGAATCTCATAAAAATACAAAGCCATAGCCATAATAGATGTATAAAGGATCTGTAATGTAAAAGTAAGTATGTAAATAAATAACTAGCCTTTACTCAGCAACACGAGGCAAGGAGCCTCCAAAGATGCTCTTGAGCTGGTTTTGCGCCAACCTACATTGGCATGGTGCCTATCATTAAGATTGGTTTCTGTCCCCAGTGAGACCCTGTTGGTGACAATGAACTCTCCATTGGCCAGTGGTTATCAATTGGAGATAACTTCTGGTTTGGTTCAAAAGATCTTTGTAAATGTGTACAAAGAGAGCCTCGATAGGGAAAAGAATTCTGAAGCCATTTCCCCCCAAGGCTGCATGGCCTAAGTTGATAACCACTTCGGTGTGTTTTCTCATAGAAGCCCCGTGTTTGCATAGAACTTTGTAATTTGAAAAATGCTGTGATTAAGTTTTATCATTTCATGAAAATCTCACGACACTGGTAGAGTGGCTATTAAATAGGTAGGATCACCCATGCTAGGAATATCAGGGGAAATTTGATCCCAGATTCTCTGCTTAGGAACTTCAGGTCATATACCTTTCAATGTCAGGTGATATTTCTGCCTCAGGAATCCCCCCATCCATATGTGAGCTGTGTTTTATCCTTTGCTACTAACTTGTTAGGAATGAAAAATAACCCCTAAGATACTTCCTTGAGTAAGCTTTTATTTGCACAGATATTAGAACAATTTTTCTAATTATTTATTGGACATAAACAAAAATGTGTACTTTCTATTTGGAGAGTTACGGCTTTTCCTGTAACTAATGTAGTTATTTGTGCTACTCAGCTCACGCTTCCTTTGGGTATCTATACGTTGTCTAGCAGGTATACCCATTTCTGAAAGGCGCGTAGAAACTTTGTCTCACACTTGCACTTTCTTTAAGTCCTCCCTAGTTGGCAATGCCTTTGGATTTATGTATTTATGGTTATCCTCATTGCTAACCACTAGATCTTCTTTATGACTGGTGCATTGATGGTATTATAAAATATCTTTGTCTTTTTCTACAACCTTGTCTGATTTTAAAATGTTTTATTCAACTTTCCTCTGCCCCCCAATATTTGTTTTTCTATTTGCCTTCAGTCTTTATCTTATAAGCTTGGAATTTCAATCTCCGAGAAAACACAAATTTGATTTTTGTCTTTTGTCTTTTGATGGATGAGGTCAGTCATTCACAGTGCAAGGACTTACAGATGTGGTATTTTTCATCTTTTTTACTTTAGATTTTGTACTTATTAATGTACTGTGGTAGACTCCTCTTAAGCTAAATTCATGGATAAATAGATTCCTACCATACATAAATATATGTTTGTATATTTGTAGGTCTATATTATCAGTTTTGATGTATTTATACATTTCTAGAGCCACTCCATCAATCAAACCAACTCTCCTGCTACTTTTGAGATTTCCATATGTTCCTTTGGGTCTGTCCTTCTGTTCACCTCATTTTTTTGACAAATACCGTTTTACTTTTTTTTTGCTGATATAAGTAGTTCAAATTTTATAGAATTTTGAGTGAATGGAGCCACAGAATACATATTCTTTCTTGTTTGAGTTCTTTCAAAGAATGTACATACTTTGAGATTTGATTATGTAGCTCTAGTTTCTTTGACAGTCCAGTGTATGGATATATCTGGACAGAACTTCTTTGTCCAATGTCTCTGTTGATGGGTAATTATGCTGTTTCCAGCATGTGGGGTTTATGAATACAGCATCTATGAACATTAACGTGGAAGTCTTTATAAGAACTTGTGATTATATGGTAGAATTAAGGGCTGTTTTGTTCAGTACATATCATTTTAACTTTATATAGTATTGCCAAACTATTTTTCAAGGTTATCAGACCATTTTACTCTCTAAAAACACATGGGAGTTCCATTTTTACATCCTCAAAACAGAACATTATAATAGGATGTCTTAAGGTCTCACTATGTAGCCTCAGATAGCTTTAAGCTCAGTGTTCACTCACTGTTGCCTCCTAAGTGCTAGGATTACTGGTATATGCCACCACACTCAGTTTTATGACAGAAATTTCAAATGTTATGTCATGTGATATAGAAAGAATTATGGAACAATGACCAGTTCCTAAGGGGAAAGAAACTCAACAGAGATCAGGTGTGAGATGGCCCAGATGAAATTTTAATTCTTTGATTGTATCTATGTTCTATGAGGTTAAATATGCTTAAAGTAAGTAGACCAATAAGAGATCACTGAAGAAAAATAAAAGTTATAATAAAAAGGAAATGGAATCCTTAGAATTGAAAATATAGTATCTGCAATAGATAAGTTCCTTGGATAAGGTCGATAGACTGAGAAACAAATCATTGACTTTGAGGATAGGTCAATGTAAGTTATCCAATCCAAGAAGCAAGTGCAGGAAATGTTGTGAACATTAGCAGAACCTCAGAGACCCATGAAATAGCAAAAGGTAGGACTTTCATGTCACAAAATCCCCAGAACAAGAAGAAAGCAGATTACAGTTGAAAACATGTTTTAATAAATAATGACCCAAATTTTCCATATCCAAGGAATAATGCCTAGCCCCCTAACAATAACTATATATCCCCCAACTCCAGAATCATATGAACTTGACAGAGAATGAACTAAAGATGCTGTGTCGGGATTCATCATGGTTAAGCTGATGGAGCATAGATGGGCTGGGGCTGGGGGTGGGGTGGGGAACAAACCAAGAAACTCATAAAAGCAATTAGAGAAAGTGACACCAAGGGGACAGTGATTAGAAAAACTGGATTTCTTATTTTAAAAAAGCTGAAAAGACCATGAAGGAAAGAGGAGGATAAAATAAGGAATGCTGAAAGAAATGAATGGTCAACCACAAAGTCTATGTCCAGTGAAAATATCAACCAGGAATGCAGGTAGGATGCAGATGCCTTCCTCAGACCAAGGAAAGCTGGGGTTCACCAAGGGCAGAAATGCCAAAGGAATTTTTTCAGAATGAAAGGGTCCTGTAAAGTGAAGGATGGGTGATGGAGAGTCTAAATCTCTGGATGGATTCAAAATATGTATGTGTATGTGTATGTGAATGTGTATGTGTATGTGTATGTGTATATGTGTGTGTATACTCATATATATATATATATATATATATACTGCACATATATTATACATATTGTGTGTGTGTGTGCTTGTGCATGTGGGCTCCTGCATGTGCATGTGCGTGTGTGTCTTAGAGTCTTGAAATATTTCTAACAAAAAGCAAAAGTTATGAGGTTTTCAGTGTATGGAGACATGGCATTCATGGCGTTTATGTCAGAAACACCAAAGGAGCTATTTTTTTTCACACGAAGCAGAACAAAGATAGTTCTAATTAGTCAGATCAGGCAAGGGGCGATGTTGCAGTCCCCAGAGAATCAATCCACTAAAAATAAGACAAAACCGGAGACAGATGTGGCCCAAAAGCTAACATGTAAATGGAGATGGAATTCCAGAAATATTTAAATAACCCAATTGTGTGTTTCTTGTTCATTATTTTTGCTTGTTAAAATTGATATTCATTGTCTTAGTGTCCTTTTGTAAATTCATGTTGTACTATAATTTCCCATTCCTTTTTCTATTAATTGAATTTATATGTATATTTCTTTAAATGAGAAAGTATTATCTAGTTCCCTCATTAGGACTCTGACCCTCTCTTTAGCTTCCTCTCCGTCTACCATAAGAAGGCATCCTAAGAACACCTTCACTTGAACCAAGTTGTAAATCCTCAGCCCAACCACAGTGTGCTTTTGGAATATACTAATCTTTCTTTCTGCTATCTCTAACCTTTATATTTTTCTAAAATAGTTTAGTATGTTTTGGTCTTGAGCGTTACTAAACTTTACAAAAGTCTGTCCATCTGCAAAGCTCTCTGCTCGCCATCGTCTTCTCTTCAGAACCGTAGTTACTGGATTTTCTCCACTCTTCTGGTTTTGTCTGTGTGTTGGCTAGAGTCTTTTCTTGACTATTGTCTTCTGGTAAACTACGAGTGCTATACATATCCTACAATTATTTTCCCCATCTTCATAATGTGTATCAATAATATATTTTTATTAACTTGCATCCATACTGACCACTGGAAATCACCAGGTGATGGGAACTAGGTAATGAAAACTAGGGGACAAACTTTTGAACACAGCACAAAGTGTTTCAAACCTATCACCATCCTTGAAGGTGCAGGTCTTCCCTCAGTCTGCCTGCATGAGTCGACCTCTGAAATGTGTTTTCCTCCCTTCCTCTTTACTTAAAATTCCATTCCCATCTCCCTCATGACTTTTGTGCAGAATCAGCATGGGCTTTTTAAAGCCTCCATGGGAAGTTGGAGTCTGCAATAAGAGCATCTGGGAACAGCTCGTCTTTCTCCTCTTGAGTCCATGGGATCTGCTGCTTCTCCTCATTACAGGCAGCTGAGGGGCAGGGACACACTGGGCTCCAACCTCTGGAAGAGGAGACAGCTGAAGGCTGGGATGAGGGATGGGTTGAAGTTCAGGAATTTTAACAAGGTGTTCCCAAGAAGACCTTTCTGAGTTGAATTTACTTAGAGCGTACTGTATACTTTTAATCTGAAGAATGGATTTTTTTTTCATCTTAGGATGTTCTTTCGGTATTCATTTAATTCTTTCCTCTCATCTTTGTATTCATCCTGTTAGCGATTCTGTTAGTGATAGGTACCACTCCGCGTCATCTCTGGAATCTTGTTCTCTTGCGTTTTCTACATCTTTCCTTAAAGTTTCCTTTTCGGTGCGTTGGGATTGTTATTCTAATTGGTATTCTAGGGAGCTGATTTGAATCCCAGCTTTGCCAACTTGTCAATTAGTACCAAGTTTTGCTTCTGACCATCTTCTCTGTGTGCGCGTGGGTAGTGTTTGGATTTCGCGAGGTACCTTTGACATACTTTCTTTTTCTCATTGGAGAACACCCCTTATCTCTTCCCGTCTCTAGAACCATTCATTGTGCTGTTTTCCTTCTGTGAGACACTGTGACTCCTGTGGTTACTGGACTGTCCCTAAGGGGCTGCAGCCCTAGTAGTAATGTTGAGGTGAGAATCTCTGTGCCAGTTGGGAGGTGTTAGCAGTTGGGGCCCTCTGCAGAAAGTCTCCTTTCCAGAGACTCTGCATCCTTTCCTCTGATGTGCCAGGACACCTTTGTTCCACATTTCAGTACATGTTACTTCTTGGGGTCGTGACAGACTCATAACAGTGCACTCACATTGACCTCGTCTTTAGGGATAATAAGCCCAAGCCCCACCAACGTCTCCAACTACCACCCCAGTTCTTTGATACAATTGTTCCAGGGTCCTCTGAATCTCTGAATTTCTGAATTTTTTTTTTTTTAAAGACTGAAGTTCAACATATTTCTGGGAACTTCCCTGGTAAGGAACATAAGAGCATGGATTTAGGAGGAGAAAGGAGGCACGTTCTTGGCGGATCTGATCCCTGACTCCAACTTCTTCTAAAGGCTTTAAAAAGCCCAAGCTGATTCTGCACAAAGCAGTGAGGGAGATGGGAATGGAATTTTAAGTAAATTGAATGGAAGGAAAATGCGTTTACATATTGCAGACATTAATTCACCCAGGCAGACAGAGGGATGGTGGGGGTGACAGGCTTGAAGCAGTCTATGATTCTAGTGTTGTATTCAATGGGCTGCTACCCAGTGCCCATTGATTAATGAAGACATCTAGTAATCTAGTTTGAAAAATGTGATCGGGAGTGGTGGGGCAGGAGAGTGTGGGTGGGTGGGGGAGCACTCTCATACAGGCAAAAGGGAAGGGGAGGCAGATTTGGGATGGGGGTGGTGGAAGTTAGATATCATTTGAGATGTAAGCAAATGGAGTGAATAATAATAATAATATGATCAGTAACTTTCAGAATGGGTTTAGCTTTTGTAGTTATTTGAATGTGTCTCCCTAAACAATACACCTACTAGGCTTGGTGACTGGGTCAGCAGGGGTCCTTCCCTGATGAATATATAAGTTATTGCTGTCATTATGCAAATGGGGTCCTTATAAAATGGCACGTTTGGCCACCTCTGGATCTCTTCAGCATTGCTTTGCCTTTGCATGGGAGGATGAAAGAGTACAGCCTTTGTCAGATGCTGGTCCCTTGATCTTGGATTTCCCCATCTTCAGATTCATGAGCTGATCACTTCTGTTCACTATGGGGTATCCAGGCTGAGTCATTTTGTTAAACCAGCATATATGCCTAAGAGAGTCTTATAGATATATCCTTGTGGTCAACTTCCTATCTTGTTTTAATCTGTCTCAGATGTTCCTGGAGATACCATTGTTTTGAGGAACTAAACCACGGATTCTGTAAGTTTTCAGTAGATTTGTAGCATCAGGAGGAAAGATGGGAGCATCCCCAACTAGCACTGAGTTTTTATCATATGGCTAATGAAATATTCTTTTAAGGGATGGCTATGATAGGGGAAAGAAAAGCCAGGGTACTTTTGGTTTATTGGACTCACGTTAACTCATCCTAGAGACATTTTTTCCTCTCCTCATTTGATGTCCAAGCATGAGGATATAGATTCAAGAACTTTTGCTGGCTTATGTTACACAGAGTTCACATCAGACACAGAGCAGTGCCTTTGCAGTAGTAGGAAAGATGAGCTTGTCCCCCCAGAGGGTGTCCTGCCTTGGGTTCTGTTGGACGGTAGGAAGAGACTCTTATTTCCTTCCCTGGCTTACAATGTTTTTCCTTCAAACAATAGTTCCTCCCTACTGGAGTGGTGATATGCACAGAATTAGTCTTCATCTTGTGATATGTTCTTAGGGGAAAGTAGACTAGGCACACTCTTAGCCTGCTTAGTTTGAATATTCTCATAGGTAGAACATTCTTCCCGCCTGTTCCATTGGGGCTGCACTGGAATTGGGAATAAACCACTTATGGTAGTAAAGGCTTTTCTTGGTTTCTCTCTCTCTCTCTCTCTCTCTCTCTCTCTCTCTCTCTCTCTCTCTCTCTCTCTCTCTGTGTGTGTGTGTGTCTATGTACCTACCTACATACCTACCTACCTTTCTGTTTATCAGACTTCTTTCTTCTTTCTCCTCCAGAACTTGGAGGCGCAATGGTGAGGATATCAATAAACAGTCTTTAGATGCCGATGACTATCAAGAACTTAGCTAATATTACAAATCACTCTACTTTTAGTATGACTTGTAACCCAGGAGCTGAGATGGATCTGGGCAAACCGGGAAGGTCTGTCCGTCCATCAGCATTTCACTTCTTTGGGAACTATCTGCTTCCTTCAGCTCCCAGGGTTTAAAGGGTTTTTGAGATTAAAATGGGCATAGTACATATCTTTAAATCTCGGGTGATTCACTAGGGTGGGATTTCTATGCTCAGAAAGAGGGGAGGGGCCTTATGTCAATCATTAAGCTGTTGTCCATCATTCCCAAAGCTGCCTTTCTTTACTCTGGGATGCTCAGACTTGACATTTCTTTGGCCAGCTGGATCCCTGCTACCACTACCTGTAGGGGGCGCTAAGAAAGAGCCGGACAGGCTAGATCTATCTTTTTGTTGTTGTTGTTTACTGATTGTCATGGAGTAAACGTCTTCGTGCTGGTAACAAATCCTTCCTACAGGAGTCCCTGGGTTTCAGTTGCAGTTTGTCCAGCATCTGGATGAACGGTTTCATTTTGTTGTCTTCCCGACTCCTTGGAGATCTGTGTCCCTCCTGTGAGTGTTTCTTCCTTCTTCTTCTTCTTCTTCTTCTTCTTCTTCTTCTTCTTCTTCTTCTTCTTCTTCTTCTTCTTCTTCTTCTTCTTCTTCTTCTTCTTCTTCTTCTTCTTCTTCTTCTTCTTCTTCTTCTCTAAGTCCTAATAATTATAGACCTTTTCTTTTGTTCTTACCATCCTTACTATGAAAGTCATTTTTCTGCAGTTGCTGGATATCATAATGTTCTTTTATTCTTTTCGGGTTGCTGGTTGGTGGTTTTATATAATCCTTTATATTAAATATTCTCTATTCAGGTTTTGTCTGTGATTTACCTTAACTGATGTAAGATTTTATCTGAGCTTGTTCCTGGAACCAGACTGAGGATTTTCAGACAAGGCCAGTATCGGAGCCCTTGAGATTGACAGGAAAACCTGTCAACGAACATTCTCATATTTTCAGTTTCCCAGGACCATTCTGAAGAAGGATAATGGAGGCTCTGCCTTATACAATGGTTTCCATGGAGAACCACCTCTTTCCTGGATGTTGTGTCTTTCTATGGCAGGTAAGACTGAGCTAAGGTAACTTGCCTAAGTGTTCAAGTACACAGGAAACCACAAAGCAGTGTGGAACATGATCTTTAGCTCTGCAGAGCTTCTGAGAAGCCCACTCAGGACTTCTCAGTCAGGAAAGGAAACACCGAAGAACACACTAGAATGTCTGCTGGAGCATTTAGGAGACATCCATTGTTGCTGAGTTCTAGTACCTGTTTCAGGTCACCCAAGCAGGGGTTTATCTGAAGCCAGAGGCGACTTGACCTGCAATAAGAAATCCAGGCAAAGTTGAGAACAGTGGCCAGCATTGACTGATGATGGCATCTTCAATTTTTTGATCATTCCCTATCGCTTCTTTAGGTACTATTTTGTTTAATCCTCACTATGCATGATTTTTCCCCTTTGTAAAAGAGAAAAATGTTTTTTAAAGACTCTCAGCAATTTCCACAGTCGTAGAGTTAGCAAGTTGTGGGAATGGGTTTTGGATCTAACTCTATCTGTTTTGAATCTAAAACACTTACGAGTAATTTTGATTCTCCCACCGTGCAGAAACTTGTATAGGCAAAGAATGACTATGACAAATAAGAGAAAGAGCATAAGGCATTTCTCTGGTTATAGATGCCTAGCTCCTAGTCCTCCCTCTCAGTCAATTAGTTTAATAACACGATGCTAATTTCAAATGATAATAGGTCTGTTTTATCTCTAGGCAGGATGCAGGGTTTTTCACTCCTTTGGGTTAAGTTTCGCCCGTTACTTTGGTAACCAGAGCTATTACTCCAGGTTATTAATCATCTTTCTTTGCTCTAATTGACCTCTTTGTCTGCTTCCTGTCTGGATGCATTTACCTTATAGTATCCTCAGAGAATTGGTTACATACTCTCCATGTGGACAACAAAAGCTAGAAAGCTCAAGTCTCTTACATACAGTGACACAATATTTGTGTTCACGTGTCATGTGTTTAATCCTGTAGATACTGTTAATCCCAAGCTTGTTGGCTCTGTAGATATAAAACCCAGGGCTTACTAGGGCCCATTGTAATTGGTTATCTCTAAACAAAAGTAAATTCTTCTTCTTGGTACTTCCTGCTATGATGACAGAAAGGTTCTGGATCCATCTGTAACACTGGTCCCTCAGCTGATGGCTCTATTTTGGGAAGCTGAGGTAGAAGATGGCTGTATATCACAAGGAGCATGTCTTTGAAGGTTGCTATCAGGCTCCTGGTTCTTGCTATGCTTTCTCTGCTCTCCTGTGTCTACCATAACATTAACGGCTTCTAGTATATACCCTCACCACCATGCCCTTAACTGCTCTACTGGGTCATCCTTGCTATGATGGACTGAAACTTTCTGAAAGTATGTGTCAAAAAGAAACCTTTCTGCCCTGGGTTGTTTCTGACTAGTTTTGTGGTCTCAACAATGCAGGAGTCACTAATACACGATCAATAATTAACTAGTGCACACATATATGCACAGATAGAATTAGTTTCATAGTAATCTCAGGATGTAAGGGAGGAACACAGTTGGAAAAAGAGCCAGGGAGAAGAGATGGCTATCTTCGCTCCTCCCATGAGTAAATTAACTCTTGGAAGGCAGAAGCTATGGTTAAGGGTCTCTATTGCTGAAGTGATGCTTTGAACGGGTGTCTATGAGCTCTAGCTTCTGTTCAGTTGTGATTTTCAGCCTTTCCTGTCAGAACAAGGTACTGAATAGCTGAACTATCTCTGTGCCTTATACGACTGTTGATGGTGGCGTACATGGAACTGATGGTTGTTGCCCAGAACCCCAGTGGGTGTATAACTCTTTGATATCAGAGAAAAAAAATAATTGAAAACCAAGAAATGGCTGCTCATTATCAGGTAGCTACTTATTTATTTTTAAAACTAAGCTATAATTTTCATTTTTACTCTGGAATATTTGCATTTAAATTTCATGGTCATCATAAATCTGAAAATGAGGCTTTTTAGTGTCAGTTCAAGGAGATGACATTTGGAACTGGGACATGTATTAAACTTGAATGCAAAGGACTTGGATTTGACCCTAGGCTGAATCACGGTGGTATCTGTGAGCATCACATGAAGTCCAAGAACTTCAAACGGCGTTAAGATGGAAACAGAACACAAACCGAATTACCTCACATAGCAGTTTATGCTTCTATTAGGGTTTGACTAGTTGGGAGTAACAGAAAACTTGAACCAAGTTAATCCACTTAAGAAAAAGAATGTATTGTTATATAACCGGAAGTGCAGAGCTAGTTGGATTTTCAGTGTGGGCGTGGTTCTTTGACCAGTGTTGCCTTTTCCCCCCTTTCTCTCTCTACACTTTCTTCATTCTACAGAGATCTTCCTATTATTTTCTAGCTCAAGGACCCACCATGTACCTTCTTATCCACATGGGCCATGTATGCTTGGGAACTCACTGACAGCCTTTTAGAAGAGAGAAGTGGGTCTTTCATTCAGCTCGCTTAGAAAATTCCACTGTCCAGTCTCAATGCTCCTCACTGGAACATATTCTTAACCAGCTGTAGTCTGAAGTAAAAAAAAGCATCTCTTTTCTACATGGCTTATGTCTAGAATCAGGTTTGCCATGAGTTGTATGGGCTACAGTGGGCAGGCTGTGTATTCCACAATAAAAGTGTTGGCTGCTACTAAGGCAAGCAAGGAAAGAAGAGAAGGGGTCACTTACAATACCTGTGATAGTCACATTGAGGATAAATTCAGGTAACGTAAGGCTTTATTGGTTGAGCCTCAAGGATGTGATGGGAATCCAACCCCAATCTGCAGTAGCACATACCTCTTAAACCAAAGCGTCTCTAGTCATTGAGTTAGGGGAAATTCTTACAACTCTATAAAGTTCTGTCTGTAGTGTTAACAAGAACAAGGCTACTGCAGTCTGGACTGGTTTAGGCTTGGATATTTCTGTGTCCTTTTGTTTAGGCAGGAGGAGAGAGAGAGAGAGAGAGAGAGAGAGAGAGAGAGAGAGAGAGAGAGAGAGAGAGAGAGAGAGAGAGAGATTGCTTTGAGTCTTGCTCATGTCTGAAGCATGTTGAGGAGGAGTTCTGATTCTCATGAACTCAAATCACTCTCTGCTTATAATATATTTGAAAGCTTATTTTTTCCATACCTGCAAATGCAGATTGGTTTGTGTTTACTGTTGCAAGAGACACCTTTTATTAAGATGTAAGCCATGTGGAAATAAAATTATAGAAGGAGTTTTCAGTCCTGACCTCCTTGACTTTCTTGCTAATAAACTGTCAAGATAACACATTACCTTATACAGAGCACCTTAAAATATTCAGGACTCCACTGGTCAAATCCTTAACCAAAGGAAAGATAAATCTGTGTATAAACAGGCAGATTACCAATTTATACTGTTTGTTCCTTGTTTATCAGCCATTGAAGTTCAAGGCCACAATCGCTTGACTTTTCTCAGCTGGAAAGGTTAACTTGGTGTTTTGGATAAAGACTGGTAGCTCTTCAGTTTCTGACCTTGGGATGTCATTCAAACTATAGAGTCTCCTTCTAATGTAGCCTCAATTATTCAAAAGGCTTTTAATCTCCAAATTAACCAAATCCCGTTGACTGCCCTTGCCCAGGGCTCAGGGTAGACCTTTATCAGTTAATGAAATTTGACTGGAAAATTTTTGAGGTTTTGATCATTTATGTTTCATTTTAAATTCTTTTCTCCTTTATTACAAGAGTGAAGGCTATGGTGAAGAACAGAATCACTTAAAAGCCTGACAGCATAATTTTAAAACAATAGATTTTATTCAAATTCTAACCAAAGACTAAGCTCGTCCTATTACACAGGGGCCAACCTTGGATACAAAGCTTCTTCACCTCTTGTTGGCCTTAATTTAAGAGGTGCTCCCATCTGATTCTTCCCTCCTGCCTCCCTCCTTCCCCTGTAGCTTCCTTTCTTCTCCCTGGCCTTTATTTCCCTGGTCTCACTTCAAGTGCTATAAAGCAGATTACTGTCTTCCTTGGCCAGCACTGAATTATTTCAGGGCCCTTTTTTTTTTTTTTTTTTTGTAGAGTTCAATTCTGAAGGTGCTTAAAAAAAATCTCTCCAGAGCTCCATAACTTGGATATGACTGAGCAGGGATGTCACACTCCTGTCCACAACATCACAGCTTCAGACCCAAGGACAGCCCCTCCCCACCCTCTCCGCACCTCCGACTGAACCCAGGACTTGTAGTTATTTGTGGCTCCTTCAGAGTCCATCTTCCCATATCTTCCTCCTCCCTGCCACTGGGGCGTGATTATCTGCAACTGTTCTTTATTGGAATGACTGAGGGTGAGACTTAGCCGACTGCCAAGGGTGGCCAGGTGCTTTAAAGGTCACCCTCCCTCTTCAGCATGGAAGCCTTTACTCCCTTCGGGGACCACTGGATTTCCTTTAAAGACCTCGAAGGGCTGGCTGATTTTGTCCATCAAATTCCTACTGGGAAAAATCTCTTTCCCGTGATTCAATGACCAACCAGGAGGTTTCACTTCCAGCTTGTCCAAGGGCTGTTGTTTAATCGGCTTCTGTGAGGTGCTTCTGGTCAGTTGCCACCCGATGTGGCTGAGCCATGACTCCTGTCGGGGGCTCACTTTTCCTGTGTGCTGGTCTATGTAGTGCAGGGCTCAGATCTGGTCTAGAGTGAAGCACCTGGTTACAGGAGTCTGGCAGAGCCCCGTGTGGTGTGGCCATTGCTGATGGTGGCATATATCCCTGTAATGGTTTGAATAAAAAGAGCCTCCAAAGGTGCATAGGGAGCGGCACTACTAGGAAGTGTGGCCTTATTGGAGTAGGTGTGGAGAAAGTAATGTCACCTGGGGTGGATTTTGGGGTTTCAAATGCTCAAGCTAGGCCCAGTCTCTCTCTCTCTCTCTCTCTCTCTCTCTCTCTCTCTCTCTCTCTCTCTCTCTCTCTCTCTCTCTCTCTCTCTCTCTCTCTCTCTCTCTCTCTCTCTCTCTCCCTCCCTCTCTCTCTCTCTCTCCTGCCTCTCTCTCTCTCTCTCTCTCCTGCCTCTCTCTCCTGCCTCTCTCTCTCTCCTGCCTCTCTCTCCTGCCTCTCTCTCTCTCTCTCCTCTCTCTCTCTCTCTCTCTCTCTCTCTCTCTCTCTCTCTCTCTCTCTCTCTCTCTCTCTCTCTCTCCTGCCTGTCTATCCAGGTGCAACAATCTCAACTACCACTCCAGCACCACATCTACCTGTAAGACGCCATGCTTGCCACCATGATGATAATGGACTGAACCCCTGAACCTGTAAACCAGCCCCCAATGAAATGCTTTCCTTTATAAGAGTTGCCTTGGTCATGGTGTCTCTTCACAGCTGTACCACCCTAACTAAGACAGTCTCCTTTGGGCAAACATGCTACACCCTAGTGAAAACTGGATAGATTGCCCAACAGGATTCTCAGGTGGGTGTGTGAAAATTGAGCTCAAAGGAACATGAAGTTGGGTGGATGGGCATTGGGGAGGATCTGGGGAAAGGAAAGGATTTGCTCGAAATGTATTGTATGAAATTCTCAAAAAAAACATTTAAAAATGAATATTAAATATAAGTTGTTAAACTAATGTGGAGGAAGGGGTAGCTGCTGACTGTACCACTCAGTCTGGAGAGTTCCCCTGTGTTCTGTTAATGTGATTGTCTGCCACTGCCTTGTGCCAGCATTTGTGAAACAGAAAAATTTTCTTCTATTCACACTGCCCTTAGACCCTGGCTGCTTAGACAATTTTTTTTTTTTTGGTTTTTTTGTTTTGTTTTATTTTGCTTTGTTTTGTTTTGTTTTTGTTTTTTTCCAGACAGGGTTTCTCTGTATCACCCTGGCTGTCCTGGAACTCACTCTATAGACTAGGCTGGCCTCGAACTCAGAAATCCGCCTGCCTCTGCCTCCCAAGTGCTGGGATTAAAGGTGCGTGCCATCACGCCTGGCTAGACATGGATTTTTGTATGCTATAAAATTAGGGTTATGATCACATCTACCTTAGAAGTCCTCAAGAGGGCTTAAACAAGCGCCCCATCTTCAAGGATTTAACCCGGTGCCTGGCACATTGAAAGCGCTCAGTAAATGAATAAACTTGAGGTAACTGTAGTAATCATATCTATATTCGGCTGCACTTCTATTATCTTGTCAGTGTTTTTACACTCCTTATCTGATTAAAATCACCAGCTACATCCAAGAGGCAGAAATTATTGTGCCTTTTTTTTTTCATACGCAGAAACCAAGGCTCAAGGGAGACGAGTAATTAGCTCAAAGTCAGGAATCTAAAACACACGAGGAACTTGCTCGTTTGGGCATTAGGCTGTGAGATCCAGACTCCTGCCTCCCAGCTCCACAGAAAGCACAATGCAGGCAAACACCCGGTGGCCTGCGGAGCCCATGCCCCACGAGGAAGGCCCTGAACCTAACATGCTCACTCCGGAACCCCTTCAGAGCCTCCTATCTCCAAATCTTCCCTAGGATCCTGAGTTGTGCCTTGAAGTCTGCCCAGTCTCTAATGGTCCTCTGCCTTCCCTCTTCTTCCTAGTGAGCATCTTTCTCTGGCCCAGTCATTTTGGATTACACTCCTGGATTTTCTACCATTGCTTATTGATGGTCTTGGCCACTCTGTGGGTCCTTCTGCTAGCCCAGGAGACCTCACCACAGGCTGCAGTCTTACCACAGTTGAGGAAGCTGGCAGGGTAACACTTCTCACTGCATATTGGACCAGGCCTGGGAAGTCATGTCTTAAGCCTCCAGGAATACTTCAAGTGAGGAACAGCCCAGTAATCTTGCCATGTTATTTTCCTTCAGTGATAGCTGAGTGCTTTCAAAATGAGCACAGCCAGCAGCTTAAAGCAGCCAGTCAATTAAAGCTCTGAAAATATGCATAAGCAAAGGCACAGGGACTTCTAACAGCGTATGAAAAATTCAGACGTAACCTTTTAGCTGGGATTAACTTAGCCCTGTCTCTCTGATGCTTGCACTTGTGCACGAGGTGTCTGCTCTGGGTGCTGATGGGCATGAAGCTCTCTCTGTAGGATGGGGGACCTTTTGGACATTTATGTTTGAGAGATGCCTGGCTAAGTCGTCTTCAGCAGAAGCCATTTCATAGCTTTCCTACAACGCCTATCGTTGAGAGTTTCAGAAAACTTCAAATTCTAATTGTGCTGGACACCGGAGAATGTCTGCGTGTTCCATGGAGCACCACCGACCTGAGAGAAGGAAGGATGGGGAGGTTCCTGTTCCTCCAACCATGGCATGACTCAAGTCACCCATTATCTTCAGCTACATAACAATGCAAAACCTGGTGGCACATGCCTTTAATCCCAGTGCTGCGGAGGCAGAAGCAGGTAGATCCCTGTAAGTTCGAGGCCTGCTTGGTCTATATTCCAAGTTCCAGTCAGGCCCATGTAGTAAGGCCCTGTCAAAAACAAAACAGAACAGAACAAAGTAAGATGTTTGAATGTGTGCAGGGGTTCTGAGGATTTAGGCCAATTCCTAGTGGTAGACTGTTTCCTTAGCAAGTACAAGGCACTGGGTTCAATCCTAAGCAAAGAAATCTCAAATATCTGCCTTTAATAAGTTGCATTAAAATAACCACTTCTTTCATAACCCGGAAAGATACAGATTTAACTGCTATAATTCTGAATATTATAGTCTTAATGAACAAAATCCCTGACGTCTAAAACTTCTAAACTCCCAAATCTTTGAAGTCAAAGCTTAATGTCCTAAAAGATTAAAATTCCAAGTTACACAGGTTGAAATCTTGAATCTGAAATTCTCCAAACTAAGACTTCCATTGGAGGAAGGCAGGCCACAGAGAGGGGTGGAGAGCTAAACCCAAGGATTGTTGGGGTTAGGGCTCTTAGGGTAATGAGAGAGTTATAGCCCATTAGGCAGAATAAGTAGTGGGGGCTGGAGGTGGCATTAATTATTTGGGAGTATGTAGGTATGAGATACCTTCGGGAAAAAAGGATTTCAACAGAATTCCTAAAGTCTCCTGACTCAACTGGAGTTGGGAACCATCAACGGTTCTGAAGTGAATTTTAATATATATATACTTTTTTTTCCCTCAGTCAGCCCAAAGCAGTTGGCAGGAAACTCAGATGAGTGCTTGGCCCTGCGATATTTCAACGATGAAACATCAATTAAAATATGCATCGTTTGTCTTCACTGGCACTCATTCCTGCTGATGAAGTTCCAGGAGCTTTTCAGGAATGAAAGCCTCGTTTGCCTGAAGAAGCCAGTGAAGTGACGGACTGAGCGGAAACAGTTCTGGGCACAGTAGGGTAAGAAGGCAGTTTCGCTGAGGCTCCGCCCTTTGAGCATCCGCCTCAGTGCTACCCATCAGCAGCCAGCATGTGAACACATCCGGTCTGGGTTTCTGTTCGCCCTCTAGATGCAGTGTGGCACGGGAGATCAGAAAACAGGGTATGCTTACACGGGAATATAAAAGCCATAGGACATTTTCAAAAGGAGGACCTAAAAAAAGCACACAAACCTGTTCCCAACAAGTGTCAAATGCTAGGAGAAAAAGGCAGGGTTTCAAAATGTCCTCACGCTGGGCGTGGTGGCGCACGCCTTTAATCCCAGCACTCGGGAGGCAGAGGCAGGCGGATTTCTGAGTTCAAAATCACAGAAGCCAGCCAGTTTTCCCCGGGCTGCCTCTGCCCCATCCAAAAACCTGGGTCTTGATTACACTTTGTCAGGTGTCAAGGCTTTGCTTGCTTGCTTGTTCCCTAACCCTCAACGTTCAAACTGTCCGCACAAACCTCACAATTCACTCTGCTACGGCTCTCATCTTCATAGTATTTCCAGTATTGGAGCAGACATTATGTAAAGGTTTTAGAGAGCTCTGCGTTATTTGATGTGGTTTCATCTTTATGTTTTAATTTTATTATTTTTTTAAAATTTTAATTTATTTTTATTTTTATTTTTTGGTTTTTCGAGACAGGCTCTCTCTGTATAGCCCTGGCTGTCCTGGAACTCACTTTGTAGAACAGGCTGGCCTCGAACTCAGGAATCCACCTGCCTCTGCCTCTTATAATTAAAGTCTGAAAGTGCATTGGCGCAAAGTAGACTAACGTGTAAGCATTGCGCATGAGTGGAAAACACTGAACGATTTCCTGTGCATTTGTGACATGAAATTTCTGGAGATGTCAGCTCTTAGAATGATTGCATCGTGTGTGATTCTTGACAGTTGAAAACAAACCCTTCTTAAGGAAATATTTTTGAATTTTTAAAATTTGTCGTCTTTGTCGTCATCTTTGTCGTCGTCGTCATCATCATCATCATTGCGTATGCAAGCACCATGGCACACGTTTGCATGTCAGAGGAGAGCTGTGTGGTATTATTTCTCTCTTATCTATAAATGGACTCCAGCGGTCAGATGTAGGTCACCAGGTCTGTGTAGGAAGTACTTTTATCCACTGAGTTATTTTGTTGATCCTAGGTCCGCATTTTTAAGTTACCTTCAACGATGGCCTGTATTTATGAATACTTGATGGCATTTCTATGCAGGTATCTAACATATAATGATCCCATTAGGATTTGTCCTTTCTGTCATTTCAAATATCGTTTATCTGTGTTGGGAATATTGGAAGCTTGAAATGTGAATTATGACCATGTATTCTGTTGTGCTATAGAGAACACTAGTGGTTACACCTCTTAACTAGTGGTTACACCTCTTAACTAATCCATAAACCACCTTCTCTCTATCCCTCCACCCCTCACCTCATTCACTGGCCTCTACTGACCACTCCTTTCCTCTCAGATCAACTTTTTCAAGGTCCCTCTATATGTGGGAACATGTGGCACTTATTCTTCTGTGTTTCACTTATTGATACTGTTGTGCATGGCAAGAATTTGTTCTTCTTTAAAATGCCAGATTAATATCCCATTGTGTATGTTGTTGGTGGTGGTGGTTTTGAGACCAGGGCTCACTTTTTAGTCCGGGCTGTTTTGGAACTCCATGTAGTCCGGGCTGTCTTGGAACTCCATGTAGTCTGGGCTGTCTTGGAACCTGGAGTGACCCTTTTGCTTCAGTCTCCCAAGTGCAGGAGCTATAAAGGTGGGCTACTACCTACAGCCACTCCAAAGGTTTGTTGTTATAGTTTAGTTGTTTTCTGTTTTTCCACGGAAAGGCATTCAGGTTTATCCCATTTCCTGGCTGTTATAAATAGAACCTCAGTAAACACAGATGTGGGGGTGTCTATCTGAGAAGGTAACACAAGCTTAGACCTAAAAAGAGGGTCAGGCCGGCTATGTCTGGCAAAGAACATGCCAGCATGGGCACATACAAAGAGCTTGGGGTGAGAAAGAACTTGGTATATCTAAGAGACAAAAAACTGCTTTAAGGGCTGGCGAGATGGCTCAGTGGTTAAGAGCACCGACTGCTCTTCCGAAGGTCCTGAGTTCAAATCCCAGCAACCACATGGTGGCTCACAACCATCTGTAACAAGATCTGACTCCCTCTTCTGGAGTGTCTGAAGACAGCTACAGTGCACTCACATATAATAAAATAAATAAATCTAAAAAAAAACTGCTTTAAGCTGGAATGAAGGGCAAGAGGTAGTGGGGTAGTATCATTTGGGTGGGTGGGTGGGGTGTCTAGGCTTCAGTAATGAGCTTCCTTCTGGATGCAGTGGAATGACCACGAGTGGACTCCAGAATGGATGTTAGGGGAAGTCTGAACACAAGCTCCGAGATCTGTGTTTTAGCCTACTTAGGAAAAGTTGGGGGCTGGAACTGTGGTCATGGATATGCGTAGGTGTGTGTGTGTGTCCTGTAAGCTGAGCTGAAAGCTTTTCAACAGAATAGATCCAGAGGGTGTGGGTACCAGGGGTAAAAGAAGGATCCAATGGCTCAGCGAACATCCCCCTCTGTATTTGTCAGCCGACCATTGGACTGAGCTCTGGGTCCCCGATGGAGGAGTTGGACTCCTGAAAGGACTGAAAGAGCTGAAGGGGGTTCGCAGCCCCATGGGGGCAGCAACAGTGTCAACCAGCCAGACCCACCCCCCCACGAGCTCCCTAGGACTGGACCACCAACCAAAGAGTACACATGGAGGGACCCATGGCTCGGGCCCATTTGTAGCAGAGGATGGCCTTGTTGGACATCAGTGGGAGGAGTAGCCCTTGGGCCTGAGGGGTTTTCGATGCCCCAGTGTAGGGGAATGCCTTGGAGGGAAGGCGGGTAGTGGGTGGATGGGGGAGCACCCTCATAGAGACAGTGGGAAGGGGGTTTCTGGAGGGGAGACCTGGAAATGGGGATAACATTTGAAACGTAAATAAAGAAAATATTCAATAATAATAATAATGAGAGAGAGAGAGAGAGAGAGAGAGAGAGAGAGATAGATCGTGAGATCGCAGAATAACTCCATTCCACAAAAATGCTGGGTGTGACTCAGTCTGGCTCTCTCAGATGAGAACTGGCCTTGCTTCCCCTTCTTTCACACTTCTGCCAGGCCACTCACACTTCCCTTTCTCCCTTACAAGAATTTGTACTGGAAGCTCTCTGTTCAACATGTCCGCGAATTTACCCTGCCCGTTGGAGAGAGTTGACAAAATAATATTAACGGGGAAGTCTGATAAACTGCAAATTCCCAGGCACTCTTATCCCTAGTCAAGATGGGAAAAAGGCTGGTGCAGGGGAGAACACCACCACCGCTTCACACCCAGGTGCTCAGCACCAGCACTGTTTGTGAATCCGTTAGAAATGCAGATTCACAGGTCCACCACTGGCCCTATAAGGCAGATTCTACAGGATCATGTTGGTTCAGTTGCACAATAGATCTGAGAAGCCTTGCTCTGTCGGACTGACCTTCATCGTCTTCCATAATGAACTTTGTCTCCAAGGTTCATGAGCTAGACTGCTTAGAGTCCTTGGGGGGTGGGGATCTGGCTGTTTTCACAACCAGGGTCGGTTTGCTTCCTCTGAGGCTGCCTTTGTTTTGTCTCTCCTTTCTGACCATGGCCTGGGGTGGGAGGAGGAAAGGTCCTGGTTCAAGGTGAGTGGCCACCCCGGGGAAGGACCCTGTTGGAGTTCTCTATATTTTTGTGCTGTGAATGTTCCTTCTCCTTGCCCTCAAGGAGGCCCCTCTGCCCGCTTGCAGTTTTTATTGCTTTTAAAATCTATTTTATATTCCATTATGAGATGTTGCTGTCCTCCCTCTCGCTCAGCCGTTCTGCGTTCTGCAAGCTACATTCTAATCTAGGTTAGAACATTTCATCAGATGGTCCCCGATTAAAATCCAATAAAATTTAAAGCAGGGGAAAAAGTAGAGAATAAAGCAGATGCCGTGCACATGTGGATTCTGAGTGAAATTCTGATTTGAGCCTTCTGCATGCGTTTTGGAGACTGCCTGTGAGGTCTGTATTAAAAATGAAACAAAACAATAAAAGCCATCTCCTGCCTCTTGCCACATAACTTCTGTTGTGTGTTTAACCTTAGGAATTAAATATTGTCCCCCAGGACCTCAAGGGAGTAATACATGTATTAGCTACTTACTATGCAAGAGACATGAATTCAAGTGTGATATGACAGGTCTCCCCTCCTTGGATGGCATTTTCCTTTTCCAGCCTCTCTCTCTCTCTCTCTCTCTCTCTCTCTCTCTCTCTCTCTCTCTCTCTCTCTCTCCTCTCTCCTCTCTCCTCCTCCTCCTCCTCCTCCTCTCTCTCTCCTCTCCTCTCCTCTCCTCTCCTCTCCTCTCCTCTCCTCTCCTCTCCTCTCCTCTCCTCTCCTCTCCTCTCCTCTCCTCTCCTCTCCTCTCCTCTCCTCTCCTCTCCTCTCTTCTCCCCTCCCCTCCCCCCCTCTCTCCTCTTCAAGGCAACATCACCCTTGTTCCTCACAAGTGAGGACAAATAAAACCAGTCTGAAGAATTGGGAAGAAGTTGATTTTCCTTTTCTCCTACACAATACTAATACCACGTGGGTCTTTTATGGAACATGGATTACAAACCTGTTTCTAGTGTATGCTTATCTTGTCACATTTCTCAATATATGTAATTAGATGCATCCTGCGTACGGGTATTTTCCACCCCTTCAGACTGACGCTTTCTCCCATTCTGTGCAGAAATGTGCATCCACCACAAACCCCCTTCCTTTCAGATAGCACCAGAGCTGCAGCCAGGCACAGTGAGTGTCACACGCAGGCTGACATCTTCACTCAGAATCCCCATTAAAATTCCTAGCATAAAGAGTTTTGGCTTTAAGCAGCATTTCTTTTTCTAGGAGCTTAAGGAATTGTCATAATTGCCAGAGACGAAGCCTGGGCGATGTGGAAGGAGAGAAAGAGTGTAATTAATGTTGTCATTGATTTGGGGATGGTCTCTCTTCCCTGGTAAAGCAGGCTCACACATCCTCCACTTTGCTGGGACAGACGTTATACTGAACGCATCATCGGTGGTTCTGGGAGGGAGGGTGTGCATTCAGGAAGATGAGGGTACTGCTTACACACCATTATTGTGTACATAGGCTAGCGGAGTGGGAGTGAGGGAAGGGAGAGAGAGAGCTAAAACTCAAATCAGTCACTTGCATTGTTTGTTAAACTGGAGGAGGAGGAGAGCTGCCTAGGAGGGTCTCTATTATCTGTTATTCAGTTTTAAATATTTCAATTATGCTTCTCCATTGGTATGGAAAATTGAGAGCTGGCTATAAAATGCTTATAAAAATAACCATACTTGGAGCAGTTTAATTACTTTAATGAAATGGAGACAAATATTTGTAAGTGAAGAGCATGCTCGTAGATAATGCAAGTAGAATACATGTATTATTCAGCAAATGACTTAATTAGTTTTTAATTAGTAGGAATTGCAATAATTTTTCAGCATATCTTTTATTGGAATGGGTTTTAATAATAAAAAAGCATGTGGGTATCCTCTGTAGAAAGCCATTTACTGTAGAGCAGGATAACAGATTTGTTGTTTCAACTAGAAAAATTTCAGTTCCATTATGAGCTAATTATAGTCCAACTTATCTTAGCAGAGCTCAGTGTAGCGCTTCCTATATGTCATCTGCAGTCTGCACACATTCACACAGGTGAAGCAGCAGGAAGAGGGCTTGGTCTTTGGATTCTACCACCTTTTGAAAGCCTATTGGTATATTCATTCATCCACCCACCCACTCATCCATTATCCATCCATTCATCTACTCATCCATCACTAATCCATGATCCATTCAATCCCATCAATCATTAATCCATCCATCCATCCATCTACTCATCCATCACTAATACATTATCCATCCATCCACTAATACATTACCAATCCATCACTAATCCATGATCCATCCATCTATCCACCCATCCATCACTAATCCATGATCCATCCATCTATCTACCCATCCATCCATCCACCCACTCATCCATCACTAATACAGTATCCATCCATCCATCCATCACTAATCCATTATTTGTCCATCCATCTATCCATCCATCCATCATCTATCCATTCGTTCATTATCCATCCATCCATTTCCTCCATTCATTCATTCATTCATTCATTCATTCACCCTGTATCCATCCATAATCTACTTATCCATTATCCCTTTCCATCCATCTATCCACCCACCCATCCATCATTAATCCATTATCTATCCACCCATCATCTATCCATCCATCCATCTATCCATTAATCATCCATCCATCAGCCATTTATCCACTACCCATCCTTCATCCATCCACTCTTCCATCCTTTATCCACCTATCCATCCTCTGCCCATCTATCATATACTTACTCATTATCTCTTATCCACCCATCTATCCATCCACACTCATCATTAATTCATTATCCACTCATCCATCCATTCATCCTCCTTCATCTGTCCAGTCATCCTCTATCCCCCATCATCTATTTTCATTATCTTTATCCACCCATCTATCCATCTACCCATCCATCACCAATCCATTATTTATCAATCCATCATCCACCCATCATCCATTCATCCACTATCCATCCCATCCATCCATCCATCCATCCATCCATCCATCCATCCATCTACCTTTCCATCTTTCATCCATCCATTCATCTTCTATCCATTCATCTATTTATAATTATCACTTATCCATCCATCTATTCATCCACCCATTCATGATCAATCCATCATTTATCCATCCATTTATAATCCACCCATTAATTTATCCATCTATCCATTCATCCTTTATCTCTCCATCCACCACCATCTATCCATTTATCCATCAATCCATCTATTGTCTATTCTTTTATGCACACACTGAATATGGAATGTTAGGAAAGGTACTGGGTATTAGAGACTTAAAGGATTGTAAGACCCAGGGCCCTAGAAAAGTTCCAAGTCCATTGGAAAACCTGGACATATAAACAAATACTTACAATCAATTTTGCAAATGGCAATTCTATAACTATGTATGGAGTGATTTAAAAACAAAGATGAAGAAACACCCAGATCCAACTGGGGCCGTCAGAGGCCTCTGAGAACTGATTTTCAAGTCCTTGTAGGACCTTCCACGTGATGATTAAGAAGAAAACCACTAACTTGTGCTATGCTTAGGAAACAACCAGAGCTAGAAGGAAGCAGCTGGAGAATACCTTTTCTAGGACCTTGAACATCATGCTCCTGAACTTACCTTGCTACGTCTTTGATTTTCAGAGTATACATGCCCATTATGAGGAGCTCAGAAGAGAAACAGAAATGTTATAAAGAGCAAATGAACATGGCTTGGACCATACTCAGTATCTTTCTCCTGCAACAAACTTATTGAATAAAAGGCGACAGTGGGACTGGTAAAGTGAGTAGCTTCCCACTGTGCCTCTCTTTCTTGGTGGGGGTGGGGCACTTACCCGTGTTGTTCAGAGTCCTGGTAAATGTGATTTTTAATAGCTGTGCAGCAGTCAACAATATGCATGTTTGCATGGTCTGTAATTTATTAAGGCCACCTTCTGTCATTGGACATTTTATTGTTTCCATTTATTACAATAATAAATAATGCTATAATAAACATATTTGCCCATAAATCGACTTGTGTTTCTGATGATTTCCTTAGGGTAGTTATCTAGAGTTGGAATTAATAGGTTAAAAGATATAAAAATTTTAAGACTATTGATGCATATTGTCTTTGTGTTTTCACAGAGGGAGTATATTGGTATAATAAAAGACACAAATGGTACCGGACAATAGGGGGCTTTTTATAATGATTTTATGTTTTTAATATTTTCCAGCTTGATAGAAAAGAGCATCTCATTGCTAAGGTAGTTTACATCCACTAATTATAATGTCCATTTAATGTATGGTTTGTGTAACTTCTGGTGATGGGCTCTGAGAACACACGTGCGCGCGCGCACCCCCCCCCCCCCCACACACACACAGAGATTGCCCATATCTTTCCCCAACTTTCTTACATTGTTTCAATATTTTAATTGATTTATTTCACTGACAGATAAAATAAAATAAAATAAAATAAATGTAAAAGCAAATCCTCTGGTATTTCCTACATTTCTTAGTGTTTCTGATCTCATTTAAGCATCTACGCTCTCAGGATCTCTTGGGTGATCTTTTGTTCCCATGGCAATGAGTTTTTCAGTGCTACTTGACGTTGAAGTCTAAGTCATTTCCCAGAAAACATGTGTAAAAAGCCACGGAAAAGAAATGAGTTCTTTAGACTTGTTCCTTCCCTTTCCTTCTTTAATGTGTCTGTGTGTGGAGTGGATGTGTGTGGAGGCCTAACGTTGATGGTATCTTTCTCAAGTACTCTCCATCCCGTTTCTTAAGTCAGGGTTTTTCAAGCAAACCCCAAGCTCACCTGTTGAGGCAATCTACTCTAAGGACCCCATCTCTGCCTTCTAGGCTGGAGTTAATTGGCTGATGGCTGAAGGCTGCTCTGGAGATCTGAACTCTGGCCCTCATGACTACATTCGAAGTATTGTAGCCACTGAATAAGCCTCTTAGCTCTCATTAGTTTTATACTGGAGCATGTCAACAAAATGTGTGGGTTGTTGCCAATTGTTAAATATTTTAAGAGGACCGGCTTCCTTCTTTGAGCTTCAGATTGAAAAAAAAAAGGAACATTTTGATTGGATATCACTACTGTCAATCATATATAACGTACAGTTTGACTTCTTTAGGCAGATGAATGAAGTAGTTCAGATCCTGTAATCATGTGTCCTTCTAAATTAGTATGTATGGAGAGAGAGAGAGAGAGAGAGAGAGAGAGAGAGAGAGAGAGAGAGAGAGAGCGCATGTATCTTCTTTGTTCAGGTCTCTGAAACACTTCAAGAAAAATTGATATCTAAGGATTTTTTAATGTTATCTAGGGTAGAAAATAAGGGACTTTATTGTAATAAAGTCTGATATCCAGGACTTTCATTCAATAGCTTTAAAGAGGAGGTAGTAATTAAATTGGGACCAAACAGGAGAAAAAAAAGACTATTGACTTTTAGACACAATATTTAAATTCTTTGATTCTGATTTTAGTAATATATTTTTCTTAAATGCATCAATAAATGTTAAACCAGAGGGTTTTTGTAAATAACTGTATAATTGTCTGAAATGTTCCTCTTCTTCCTGTAAGGGATTTTTTTAAAGGCTAATTTTTTTTTTTTTACAAAGAGAGTTTAGAATAACTTGTTGAGCACCAATCGTCCCTCAAAACAATCTGGTAAGGTTAGAAATGTAAAGATAAATTAGGATGCTTTATTCATAGGTTCGATGAACTGATATTTTAGATTAACACGGTTGGTATTGAAAAAACATGTGACCCTTCAAAAGTCCCATAATGTCCTGCAGAAATAAGAAGCTGCATGAGTTCTCTGCCAAGTGGGATAGGTGAACATTTTTGTCTTTGACACAGGTCTGAGAAACAGTGGCTACACCACAGGTCTACAGGAAGATTGCATATAGGACTATTTTCTGCTATGTGGGGCTCCTTGTCCAGGTTCTAACAGAGGGATGAAAATAACACCTCTGGAGTTTGATGGACGGAAACACATGTAGGAAATAACAAACGAACTGCAGATGAACTGCGATGAAACGGTCTGTTCAGCATGACACTCACACCCGTGTGGTGAGGCCTTTCTGACAGAGACGCCTGGCTTCAGAGCTAGGTCGACTCGGAAATCCTTCTGTGATGGATGAACACGTGGACACCACGTGGTGTTGACCTGTGGTCCAACCAGCTAGGGCCATCTGGCTCCTCACATGTGCGCGTCTGTTGCCGTGGTTCTCTCTACTTTGAGCTTGTGGGAAGTACATTTTTTTTTTTGCTGAGAAACTAGGTCTTTAGGAGTCATGTCAGGGAGTCTTGATTTTTGTTCTTTGACTTTTCCTAATTTCTGTCTTCACGGTCCCTGGAGTTCTTGGGAAGGCTTAATAATAATGCGTCGTTATCCAGAGAAACGTCACAAATGAACTTCAGTTTCTTTCTCTTCTCTTCTCTTCTCTTCTCTTCTCTTCTCTTCTCTTCTCTTCTCTTCTCTTCTCTTCTCTTCTCTTCTCTTCTTCTCCCCTCCCCTCCCCTCCCCTCCCCTCCCCTCCCCTCCCCTCCCCTCCCCTCCCCCTCCCCTCCCCTCCCCTCCCCTCCCCTCCCCTCCCCTCCCCTCCCCTCCCCTCCCCTCCCCTCCCTTCTTTTCTTTTCTTTTCTTTTCTTTTCTTTTCTTTTCTTTTCTTTTCTTTTCTTTTCTTTTCTTTTCTTTTCCTGTCTGTAGAATGGGATAAATTGTCTGCTTAGTTCTTGGTGTGTTTTGATAGTAAAATAGAAATTACATGTACGGACGTGGCCAACAAATACGAGATATGATATCGCGATATTAAGTTTGAGCAAGCATAGCTTTCTTTTGTAATTTGATTGTTTTGGGTGAAATAAGGCTAAGGTCCCCTGAAAGCATACTCTTTGTCCAAAATGGCTATTGTCCTGTAGTGAATGAAATTCTGAGCCTGGTGATTTGTGGCCAATCTTGTTTTTGCTTCTTGCCCAGGCAAGGTTTAGTACCTGAGAGCACATGTGTATTCTTTCGTGTCACCACAAGGTGGTGCTGGTGTATCCAGTAAGACGCTTCACCCATCCAAAAAAAAAAAAAAAAAAAAAAATCTCTCCATTTCAACCTTAATTTATGATCAGGATTTACAACTCGTTGTTATAACGTTGCCTTTTCTAAGCTATCAATTCTCTGTTTCGTTTTTAAAAATTCTCTTCCTGTAAAATTACTCTCTCCTTTTTTTCTGAGGATTAAGTTTGCTTTGTGACAAATCTGTGTCTTCACTGCGGAGTAATTGACTCCGTGTCTGGGGGAGGGGGCGAGGAAGGAGCCGCTCAATTCTGCCCTTTCTTTACTGGTTTCTCTCAGGTCCCACCCTTGGGCTTATTGGCTGCCCAGCGCTGTCAGGGTCGGTTTTAGATATGTTTTAATGAACGGTCAAATGGGAGGGGGTTTTCTCTATTGCTAATACAATGTTTTAGGCGCCTCTGTGTGTGAGTGTGTTCAAGCTACAGGACCTTTTTGAGCCTCCGTTTATCATCTGTAATGTGATAATAATGGTCAAAGCAGTCTCTGGATTGCTACCAAAGTAAAGGCGATGATATATACATTTTTTTCCTCATCTGTAAAATAGAAAGATAATAGCTGCTTCAGGACTGTAGGCTAAGCAAACAAGAGAAAACACACATAATTTGCAGCATAGTCTTGAATGCTGTGTGAATGCAAGTAATTATTGTCATTGTCACCCAGGAGGTCTTAGAGTGTGCATGGGGCCGGGGTCAGGCTGGAGAACTTGGCTCTGCAGAATGGCAGAGAGCAGTTTCCTAGAGGTTAAGAACGGATGACAGAAAGAGGAAGGAGCAGAAAGAGAGTTGAGGCAGGCGGAGAAATTGCTTGATCACACCTGTGATCGCAGGCCTTCATCAGAAGTGGCGGGCTTTGTCTCTGCCTTATCCCCCTTTGTCACCACTTCACCCTGTGGAAGTGTAAACTCTCCACATTCACACTAGCCACCTCAGTAAGTGGGTTCTGCAACAGGGTTTGAATGGAAGGGGGGGGGGGGTCCAGTTTCCTTCCAGGCAACCTTGTCCAGGAGTTTCAGCAGGCTAGAGCCAGCCACTCAGAAGCCAGAGGACAGCACACACACAGACTTGGAAGCAAAAATCCCTTATTGATGTTGGTCATTTTCTGATTTGATGGTTGTTTAAAATTTTAATAGCAACTTTTTTTTTTAATTTGTGTAGAGTAGCTTCTTAGAAAGATTTAAATGAATGTACAAGATATGGCTGATAGTATCTGGGTTCTGGATGTTAGTATTAAAACAGAGGTTATTAGGAATTTAATTGGGGGTATGCACGTGTGTGCATCTTTCGTGCATGCACACACACGTGTGTGTATGGTGTGTACATGTGCTTTAAATGAAAGAACTCATGATCTGGGAATGCTGGATTGGACAAAATATATTGGCTTACCAATTTCAGCTATAAAAGTAAGAAGCAAAGACTCTCTCCCCCTCTCTCCCCCTCTCTCCCCCTCTCTCCCCCTCTCTCCCTCCTCCCTCTCTCTAGTTCTTACACGCACACACAGACACATTCTATACACCCTAGTTCCAGTTTAAAATATAGGACAATTATTTGTCCCAGTGGAGTTGAAAATGGAACAAACATTAAAAATATGGGTCATTCCTAACCGTGTTTGGGATACCTAGTAATTTTGCCCTTGAGGGGACATGAACATTATTTTCTAGGGCAGCAATAAGCCAGGTCTCTCTTTAAGAAGCCTAATGGGGAAAAAAATGTTGCAAAGCATGAATAAATATAAGACATGGGGGTTGGGAGTGAAGCAGATAACATAAAGAGAGAGGAGGCAGGAGGCAGAGAGTGGGGGCGGCAGAGAAACTCAGGACATTTTTACATTGTTAGGAGTGAACCCATTACATTCACCATATACATTACGTGCTCAACATATGCAGCTGTATGTTCAGGTGAGTGGTAGATGTAAGCTGAGAAGCTAGCTGTCTAAGTTAGGGCTTTACTACTGTGAGCAGACACCATAACTAAGGCAAGTCTTATAAAGGACAACATTTAATTGGGGCTGGCTTACAGGTTCAGAGGTTCAGTCCATTATCATCAAGGTGGGAGCATGGCAGCGTTCAGGCAGGCATGGTGCAGGAGGAGCTGAAGGCTCCTCATCTTCATCTGAAGGCTGCTTGTGGAAGACTGACTTCCAGGCAGCTAGAGTGAAGAGGGTCTTAAGCCCACACCCACAGAGACACACCTATTCCAACAAGGCCACACCTCCAATTAGTGCCACTCCCTGGGCCAAGCATATACAAACCATGGCACTAGGCATGAGGTTACCATAGCTGGGATGGCAGGTTTGCTCCTGGATGACTCTGTGACCAAGTTGATTTCAATTCCCTCAATTTTCAACTGGGGTTAGTGGTATCCATCTTTGTACAGTTGTAGCTACATCAAGTAAGATACTGTGTGTGTGTGTGTGTGTGTGTGTGTGTGTTCAGAGACATGAGATCCACACTATGGAAAGAGCATCCAGAACTTGCCACTCAGGTAGCCTAGGAAGCTTTTCTTTCCCTAGCTACTTCCGCTTTCCTTTCTCACCCAGGATAATATACCTTGGAGCCCAGGCAGGGTGACAGCCTTCTGAATTATAAGGAGGCATTCTGTGGAAAATGTGCTGGTTAGGTCAATCAAGTTGGAGGTGCATGCCTGCTCCATCCTTCTGGACCCTCCTCCCCCCTCACACACTCCCTTTTCTGTTTAAGCATCTGTGAGTAGCTTTGTGGTGGTGTTGTCCTTTGCAGACTCTCCTTGACAGCATCCACTGTGTCTCCATGTGCAGCAGGCCTCCAAAGACCGGATCCTCAGCCTCCCCTCAGCTAACTTTGAAGACAAAAGCTAACACTACATGGGACAAAGGTAGAGTGTGGGACTGTTACCTACCTGAAGTCAAGGTATACTGTGCTTGAAAGAGCCCCGGAGTTAGTTATTGGGCCTAATAAGAGATTGGAACAAACAGGCTTCATTGTGAACATTTTGAAATTGTTTTGGGGGAAGCATGCTCTATGTTTTTAAAAATCAGTGTGTACTATGTTGGTGTCTGGTGCCCTGGAACCATTTTTTTCCCCTCTGCTTAAAAAGATCTGTGATTTATTCAGTCTTCTCTAGGAATCATATGTGCTTCTAATGTGCTATCTATCCCTGGTTTTACCATGAGAAGAGAGCAGCATCATGGTACTCAACTCACGCAAACTAGTCACCGAGTTCTACTTTCACTGTATTTTGCTACATGTCTTCTTTCTTTTAAAATACAAATTGGTGATTATTACAAAGGGAAGGAATAGCAGTGACTAACTTTGATTGTTGTGTTAGAGTTATTTTAAAGGTTAATTTTAATTTTGTGTATATGACGTGTGTGTGTGTTGGTACACACACATGAGCTCACGTGCTTTAAGCGGCTGGAAGCCTTGTATTCCCAGCAGCTGGAGTTACCAGTAGTTGTGAGTTGCTTAATGTGGGTGCTGAGAACTAAACTTTGGTCTTGTGTAAGATCGGTCAGCTCTCTTACCCTTTGAGACGGTTCTCCAGCCCTCGTTATCTTAGGACTTGGAAGCACCACCCGCCTTATGCCGTGTGGTCCTTGAAGCCCTTTGTGGATTTGAGGCTGAGTCTTCCTTGTCTGAAACCCTTTGGTCCAGAAGTGATTTGGATTTAGAATTTGAAGGGTGGGGAATATTCTCCTATGCATAATGAGATAACTTGGGTATGGACGCCAAGTCTAAGCACAACATTTATTTAGGTTACACACACACACACACACAATTCTATAGACTATTTTTTTATAGTTTTGTGCATAGAAACACCGTGTCATAGCATGCAATTTTCTCTGTGTGGCATTGTTTGGCTGCTCAAATTTTGGATTTGGAAATGTTTAGATTCTGGGTTTTTAAATGTGTTCAACTTGTATTTCTATTTGAGAAACAAATAGGCAGATTTGGATATACCAATAACTCCTTAAGACTTTATTTCACCAGTTGGCATATCCTGTTCTACAATGTGTCCTTGATTTGATTTTTTTTTTAAATCTTGTTGTATGTGTAGTTAATTACATATGTGCTGTAGTCTTCTTATATGAAAAAAATGAACTACAAATGGACACGAATATAGGCATACACACATGTGGTAGGTAGAGTGTCCAATTGCAGATTCTGTGATGACCAAAGCAGCCTGTGTATTCTTCTTCATTTGTGAATGCCATTAGCCACACGTGATTACGGAACAGCTAAAATGTGGCTGATGTGACATGAGGGCTTAGTTTTTTCTTTATTAATTTGGATTGATAAATAGTTGCATGCTCAAGTGGCATATGCCCAGAAGCTGGAGGGACAGAACTGTCTAGGAGAGTTAAGACGATTCGTGAGTTCAGGGCCTGGCAGAGGGACAAGAGAGTAATAAAGAAGAGAGTCCTGAGTGTCCTGAACATTTACTCTGAGGTGACTGTGTGGCATGAAATTGGGGGTTCTTAAGCATGGCGCTCTTAATGCCACTTCTCTGTCTCCGTCATAACGCGCACATTTTAGATTCACCATGTGGGCAAACCTCAGGCTCTTTGGGGGCCTTTTCCCTGTTGAATTATTCTTATGAGGCCGCACAGTCGTGTGGATGACTCTGGTTATGTGCTTTGCTTTCTAATGGCCCACTTTCAAAGCGTGGATCTCATCAGGGAGTTATCCACATAGGTAATTGGTTTCATTGGTCCTGCTTAGAAAGAACATGAAGTTTCCTGATCTCCTCCCTCACAGTCCTGTAGCCAGTGGCCCTTACAGGCAGGAGAGGCAGGCAGGGGTTCACTGTAGAGCTGTAGCTCAGGTCCGGGCCAAGCCAGTCATTAGCTGCCTGTGCCTTGACAAGCACATAGGTGCTCTGTCCCGCCTTTCCTCATCTGCAAAGTGGACACAGTGATAACAGTGCCCTTTTTACTATGCCGTTGGCAAGATTGAATGAGTGGATGTTTTTAACACTACTCAGCACAGCGGGGGTGCAGCGCTCAGCCACATTCTGGTGTCAAGGGTCACC
This sequence comes from Mus caroli, assembly GCF_978045245.1. Taxonomy (NCBI): domain Eukaryota; kingdom Metazoa; phylum Chordata; class Mammalia; order Rodentia; family Muridae; genus Mus; species Mus caroli. The sequence goes on from NW_028227272.1 coordinate 36,201,202, forward strand.
TTGTGCCTAAGAAGCCTTAAGGAAAACCAGCCTGCTTTCTTCAGCAACTGTGTGGAGAGTTGTACTTCCAATCCTGTACTGAACAACAGGGTGCTCACCCAGCTCCTGGGGTCCTGTCCCCATGCCTAAACCTCACATTGCAGGGGACGTCAGGGAGGTGTGCTAAGGCCTGACTGCTATGTGCCTGCTCATAGCTCGTGTGCAACCTTTTGAATTATGTTCAGACCAGTGGCTGACCCTGATGCTAGTCCAGCTGCCCTCAGGTGACAGGTTTGTCTATTATTCAGGGGTCAGGACAACTATTTTCTGGATTGTTTTGCCTTTTATCATATCTCCTTTACCCTTCCAAGTAAGCATGAGTTTGGGGGTTGAATTAGAATTTTAATGTTTGAAGTAGCTGTTTACCATGTTCAATTGTACTCCTTTTGGAAATAGAGTCAAATCTAACCCTTTATCTTGTGTCTTACAATCTATTGACGTGAATTCCAGCATTGACCTCTTTGACAGTACAAGCCAAGTACCAAATTCACCCATTCAACACTTTATCCACAATGCATTTGATGTTGTTCTAGAAGGTGGAGATGAAGTTAGATGTACAGGAGGCTCTCAAAAGTCTTTCCAAACTATAAAAGATGAAACTACACGATATTACTTGGTTTTTAGTTACTGCCCTTTGGTAGGAGGGAAGTAGGGGTGGGGTTGTGATAACTTGGAAGCGAAAGAAGATAATGATACCATTACCAGACCCTGATCTCTTAGTTCACAGGGGGTCCTGCCCCGAGCTACCTTCACCTGTCCATTGCAGTGGACACTGAGAGCGTTGGGATGAGTGGAGCGGAATCTCGACTCTTTTAAAAACGAAATAAATTTGTTTTATGTGCATAAGTGTTTTGCCTGTATGTCTGTGCACCATGTGCTTGCCTGGTGTCCTTGGAGGCCAGCGGAGAGCATCAGCTCTCCTGGGATTTAGAGTTACAGGTGGTTGTAAGCTGCCATGTGAGCGTTGGGAAATCGGACCTGGGTCCCTTGGGAGAGCAGACAGTGCTCAGTTAAGACTGCTGAGTCATCTCTCTAGAACCCTGACTCTTTTCTAGAACATCCACCCATGCCCTGCAAAGTGGAAATGACTAGTTGTCTCTCCAGAATCACAATCTTGAAGAATCCTGTATAACATAAAACTTGAACCCACTTGTGTTTAAGCTTACTTTAGGTAGGAGAGTCTGGTTGTCCCTGGGGTAATGGTCACCCTGTAGCAATTTACAGAGCAGAGCACCCAGACACAGGCTCACAGACATGCCTCTCTAGCTTATTTGCTTTTTCGAACACAAGCAGTTCTGAGTTGGGCGTGAGATACCAGATACTGTCTGAAAGGAAAGAGATGTAAGAACTTGTGTGAAGGAAGTTCAGTCCCTCCTGGGGTGCTCTCCTGGAGCAGTGGAAGCCTCAAGGTTGAGAGGTGAGAGGAGAAGGAGGGAAAGTGTAAACTCTGTCTGAAGCTACTCAGCTCAGAGGTGCTGGGTGCTCAGAACAGAGCTGAGAAGCAGAGGGAGATGCTGAGACTGGAAACGCCTCTGCTTGTTAATACGCATCTCTTCCACAGCAGCTTTGAAGAGGAGGCTGCTGTACACACGACTTTCCTCCAATTCAGTGAGTTTTACAAGACCACAGGGGGACTTGTTCCCGTTTGAACAAGCCGAAAATGTCTTAGAGCTGACAGCATAATGAGTAATTTTTTTTCTTTGTTTAATATTTTTGATCCAGATCAGAGAGTGGTGGTTTCTGTCATTTCTGTCCAATATTATCTTTCTCTGTATTTTTGGCTTTGTATTTTGGCTTACTAGAAGGTTTAATTTCTGATATAAGTAATAAAGCCAAACAAAAGCAATTATTTAAAATGGTTATTAATGAATATCTAAAATCATGCACTGAATACATGATTTTTCTGGTTTACTAGTTAATTTCAATCTGGCTTTTTTTAAAAAACAAAGTTAAATTACATTAATTATTTTATCATTTAACTTTGTGTGTGTGTGTGCGTGTGTGTGAGTGTGTGTAGGTGCTCATGTGCCACCATGTGCATCTGGAAGTCAGAGGACAGCTAGCAACACTTGCTTTTCTCCTTCCACCACGTGGTGCTGGGGAATTAAACTCAAGCTGTCAGGCTTAGCAGCAAGCGCCTGTAACCAGCTGAGCCATCTCACTCACCCCTGACTGGTGATTTTAGCAAACTCTCTCTCTTTCTTTTCCACTTCTGTCTAGTTGTCTTTATATTCTTGGTTTGTGAGTGGCGTTTGGCCTTCCAAGACTGACAGTAAGAAGCGAGTGAGGAAGAATTTGGTCGGTGAGTGTGAGTGAAGTTGACGGTGTGGGTGGGGGTGAGGGGGTGGATATGAACCACCCAGATGAACTCGTCTGGGATTCCATTATGACAGGTAGGGAAGTGGATTCATAGAATAATGTTTTGTTCTGGCCTTGACTGAGTGGTTTTCAGGAACTTAGTTTTGGCTATTGCTATCCAATGCTATAATTTACTTGTTTTGTAGTATGTGCCTATGAAGTTGAGGCTCAGAGATCTTAGGTGATTTGCCTAAGGTCAGCCAGCTGTGGGTGAAAGCCAGCTCTGCTTCTGGGTCCTGTTCATGTTTTAAACCTGGAGCTTTAGGTCAGACATTCTTCTTAGATTCTGCCAACAAGGTGGAGTTGATCATGGTGTCAGAACAGCAGCATTGTTGTGGGCTGGAGGTTCCCCCTGTGCCCCTTCTCCCCAGTCTGTATGTCTGTATGTCTGTATGTCGAAATTCTAACCTCCAGTGATGCCGTGCCTTTGTGAGTCAAGTAGACTGTGTGGGTGGAACCCTGATGAATGGGGTTGTGGACATTTGGAAACATGCCCCAGAGAGTTCTCCATCACCCTTTCCTTTCAAGTAAAGCTCCGTGGAGAAGCTGAAGCCTGCACCAGGAAAATGGTTCTTATCAGGACCCGGCATGCCTGCTCTCCACTCTCAGATGCCCCAGCCCCCAGGACTGTGTGTGAAATACATCTTTGTAGCCTATAAAACATCTAGCCCAGGACTTGGTTGTAGATCCCAGTTGATTCAATACTCTTTGTTCCTATTCTGCATATTAAGTCCCATGTCTCACATCAGTTCTACAGGGCAGAGGTGATTAAGACATTTGACAGGTAAGGACATAGAAGTTTGGATCTGTTGTTTAGAACTCAGTGAGCTCTCTATGCCCCTGGATGCCAGAGCGCGTGCGGACACACACACACACACACACACACACACACACACACTTGCCTGGCAATGGGATTGGTGCCTGTTTAAGGTCAGTAAGCCAGAAGACAGACAATGATTGCCCTAGCCTGCTAGTCCTCCGGAGCCCCCTGTGGGGTAATGCCTGCCCTCTCCCTTCCTGCTGCTGTGTGCTGCCTCTGTTGCTTGCCAGGGAGGCAAAGACCTCCTGGGGCTCTGCTGGCAGTCTCCTGCCTTGTCTCACTCTCAGGTCAGGGCTTCTTCTGGGCCTTCCTCTCCACTGGTTCCTTTTCTCTTTGGTTTTCTCTGCTTGCTGCTTAGATCGTCAGCTCACAGGCTCCCTGTGCTCTGTAACACTCCACAGACATGATGAGGGAGCTTTTGAGAAAAAAGGAAATTACGATTGTTCCATCAAAACCTCTAGACGATTCATAAAACTATATATACTACACTTCATATTTTATGCTAGTTTATAAATTAGATACAGTAAGAGATTAACAGTAACAGTAATAAGTACTGTTATCACTGTAACAGTAACAGTAATAAAATTGGACAATTATAAGATTATCCACATAAAACTCATTTGAAACATAGGAAGTATTTATTTCTAGAATTTACTATTTTAGGATCATTGTTGACTATGGGTAAATCCATGAACCATGAAGCTGGTTAACAGGGACTACCGTGACCCAGAGGCAGGGACTCAGGGCTTCCTGCCTGTATGGTAAGGCCTCACCTTTGCTTTTCCCATTTCACTTTCTCCTGTCAGAACAGAGCTTGGACTGGTGGTTGCTGAGTCTGTCCTTGAAATTCACATGCCAGAGCTTCACACACAACACGTGCAATGCCGGGGTCTCCTCTCTCCAGCTTCTGGAAAAGGCAGATGCTTCTCCTGTGACTCAGAACACATGGGACTCAGGATTGTTGGGAGTAACACAGACGCTCGGTTTGTATTTTCTAATAGAAAGGAAAGATCGTCTGTTCTTCACGATCTTGACAAACTGAAGGAACACTGGGCTTACTCAGGTTGCCACCTGAGCTCAGCTGGGACCCAGCAGAAGTGTGGTGTGCCAGTGCCCAAAGCAAGAACTAAATGAGAAACAAAACCACTTCTGCAAGCTCAGACTTGGTTAGGAAGAGAGTAAAGATGGGAGATAGGCCCAACTCTAGGGGGAAATTTATTATTATTATTTCTATAAGCTCTGAAGAACAGAATTCCTTTTTCATTTAGAAGTCAGTGAAAACAACAACAACAACAACAAAAACCCTGAACAATAAATCGTTTGAGGGTTATAAATGTGTAAGTTTGACATCACGGCTCCACATAAACGTCCACAATATCTCGTCGTCCAGGTTTCCGCCTTGATTTGGATTTTTATCATTCACTTTCTCTTTTGTGTTCTTTTTTTTTTTTCCTTCTGAAATAGAGGTGGTAGACCTTATTTTTCTTTCAAGCCTTTTCTTTATAGTTTTTTTTTTTTTACAATTTTCTGCCATGAATTCAAATTCATGGGATGTGGGACCTGCCTGATGCATCTAGGTAATTAAAGGCGGGCCTTCCGGTTCCCAGCTCTGTCATCTGCTTCCTGGTCCTGGCCCAATGAGGGGCTCTTTACCACGTGATCTCACCTCCTGGCCCTCTGCACTGTGATGAACGGAGATCCTCCTGGAACCATGAGCCAGTGTGCCTTTCCTTCTGTAAGTTGCTCTGCCAGGCGCTTCTCCAGAGCGATGATCTAAGTAACGTTATGCATTGGTTGTGAAACACTGGCTGCTTCCCTTCCATTTTTCAAGTACGTTCTAGTGGTTTCCACACTTTCTTGCACATGAGAATCACTTGGGGCGGGGAGGGGTTTAAAAAAAAAGTCAAACCATCCAGGGTGTCCCCGACATCGGTTGAAATCTCTAGGGGGAGGGGTGTGAAGCAGCCTCTGGCGGCTTTGTTTTGTGAAGCTTTGTAGGTGATTCTAGTGTGCAGCCAAGTTTGAGAAACAATGTTATAGGCCAGTGGTTTTTCAACTTGAGCCGTGAATCAACATCACCTGGAGAGCTTGTAAAAACACAGAGGTTGGGTTCCACTGCCATGACTTCCTGGGTAAGTGACTTAAGAAGGGGATCAGGGATTTGTATTTCTGATATGTTCCCAGTTGATGCCAGTGGTCTGGGGGTTACATTGTGCGCTCCATTGTTCTCGAATTTCAGGGGTGCTGATACTATCAAAATGCTTGGGATGGAAAGGGAAGATTCAGTCATTAAGGAGACATTTGCATTACTTTGGAAAACTCAGGTGATACACCAGGGCTTGGAAAAAAATACCCACAACCATGTTCTTTTGTTCTTAAAACTATTTCAAAGTGACCGAAAATACATTTTGTTTCAGGTAGATTTAGCCCAGAGCTTGAATAGTCAGCCACGGTCCATTCCTTCTAGGTTAAAAGTGAGTTGTAAATGCAAATGGGGGAAACTCTGGGTCCGCTGCTTGTTACTTAACACAGGTGCTCACTGGTGGCTCAGCACTTCTCAGCATTCCCTGTTAGACCGGGAGGGGTGGAGGGTGAGGGGTGGAGGGAGGGAGGAGCGGAGTGGGTTGCAGGGGTGTGATGAGAGTCTGTTCTTTAGGGAAGACCTTAGCTTTTGCTTTATTGAGTTTATAACAGTTCCCGGTTCGGGCTGCTTCTTGTTTTGGCTTAGTGCAGTTATTTTTCCTTTTCTATTATAAATATTATCTGCACAACTCTCTTAGCTCTCCCAGTCCCATTTAAGTGTCATTAGGTTTCCCATTAGCAGCTACTGTTGATGGTTTCCTGCAGCGGCCTCAGCGTGAGCCTCCTTGCTCTGAATTTGATCTGGGGAAGAGCAAGAGAAGAGGAGGAAGTGTGGACTCTACTAATGTCTGCCTCCCAACTTGAAAACAGAAGCATTCTTCTGAAACCCAAGTCGTTTTTCTCCAGGGAAGCCGGCAGCAGGTGAAACAATTTGTGCATCTATTCCCACAGCCCCCAAATGGCAACTCCCATTTAATTTCTTTGCTGCTTTTTTTTTTTTTTGCATTTTTAAAATAAAAAACAAAAAACAAAACCTCCAGCTGTTCAAGTCGTCTTGTGCATCCCCCCCCCCTTCTGCTGGTTGCTAATATTTGATGGCTTCTGCTTTTCTTTCTGCCTACATCTCTGATTAGTTATGTGGCCTCAGGTGTCAAGTGCATGATGACCCTCGGCAACGTTAAGTGAGTTCGAGACAAGGGCACATTTCTTTTATTCAAGGTCGCCCTTTCTAAAGAAAAACAACCACCTCTTGTACTACATCCCTTACCATGTGTTATTTATTAAACACTATACTTAACAACACATATAATCAGGAAAATTGAAGCAAACAGGAAATCTAAATACAGTTAGAACTCTTGCTTGTTGAGTATTCATACTGATTAATGTTTGCCCATTTTAAAAAATTCTGCATTTTTAAGGGCTGTGGCTCAGTCAGCATGAAGACTTGGGTTCAGACCCTCAGCATCCATGTTAAAAGCTGTGCAAAGAAGTACATACTTATATCCCTGTGCCGGGGAGGCAGGAGGGTCGCTGGGGCTTACTGAGCAGCAAGAGACTGCTTAGAAATAAAAGGTAGAACATGATTAAGGTAGACACTCAGTGGTGTTGACTTCTGGCTTCCATACACTTTGTGTTAGAATCATGGTTCGAGTGGTCCGGACAGACCATACCAAATACAGTTCCATGTGGGGTTTATTGTGGGGGGAGGGGGACAAAGGTCAGAGGGGTCTGCCCTTTATTTGGATTGTGACATAGCCACCCGCAGGTAAAGGTGGGAGGTGAGCCAAATGGATTCTGGGAATGTATGGCGGTTGCCATGGCAATGTAGGTGTGTGTGTGTGTGTGTGTGTGTGTGTGTGTGTGGCAGGGGGAGGCCCTTGTGGCCTATGTGTGATGTCACTGGGTTTGCCAGTTCCTGATACCAACAATACACATTTGCCCATACGTGCTCATACACGTGCCATATACACACTGTGTATATGTACGTATATGTTCACACAAATATTTAAATAAGTGATGCTGTCACTTAGAATTTGTGGTATTAGAAGTCCCTTTCAATTTGTGCACATTAGTGGGCTGCTATTATTCTCAGTCCTTCTTTACCAAGAAAATGATCAGGCTTAACCTGTCCTCAATTACCTAACTGATGTCAGTTGGAAGACAAATTTGTAAGTGGTATTTCCTGAGATGCCCACCTCTCCTCTCTTGCCTCTTGGAAGAAAAGGGAAAAAAAAGTGCCTAATTACCCCACTGGCTCCATTTCCTGGCGCCGCATCACCATGATTGTGCTTTTCTGATTAGGAGAAAATTTGCTTTCTCTGACTGCTGCTTAGATTTAGCTCTCTGCCCTTTCCAGCCGAATAAGAGAGTCCTAATTTACACTGAATACATACGTTTAGTCATTACTACTAAATGTTAGCGAGTCTCTGAGAGGCTCCTGGAATGCACTTGTCTGGCTTAGCTCCCCCTGCTTCTCTGGGGCTTCAGCTCAGTTTAAGTCTACAATATGGCTTCAGGTAGAAATGAGGGCGGATTCCCCACCCCTGCCCCCCAGTTGGGGAGCGTGTTCTCTAGCCTCTGGGTCCTGTCTACTTGTGCTGAGGAGGAATCCCAGGAAGTGTCTGGACTTTGATAATAAGACCCAGGACATAGCCATGGTCAAAATGTGCTATTGGCTTGGCAAGTTGCTCCTCTGTTCAGGAGAGTGGTCTAAAAGCCTGCTGGAAAGCAAAGCAAACACAAGCAACACAACAGACAGTCTTAAACCTGGCTTCTACTCGCCTGGCTCTCTAGAATGATGGAGATAGTTCATTCCGGTCTTCACACGGGGCAGTGTCTGGGGTTGAAAGTATACTTGGGACTTCCTGCCCATAGGTGGCACCTCTCCTCAAGAATCCACTGCGTTCAGCTCACGGTGTTAGTGTCAACTGCATTGATTGTTGTAATAATATACATGTGTTAAGCATGATATAAATGGATGGGGTATTAATGCAAGGCACCTATGTCTCCTTGGAAAGATTTGGTTAACTGGTTGCTGAAAAAATTTAACTTAGAGATGGGCAAAGTATCTTCAAAAACTTTTAAAGAATGTATGTCTAGCAGATTTCCAAATTTAGGGTTTTTTTTCCTCAACAGAAATAAGACACTGCATTGGAGATGTGGTTGGGGCATGAAAGTTGACATGGAAGTACACCTGTGGACTCCTGGTGGAAGAAATGGCCTGGACTCTGCACCAACACAGTGATGTATAAGTGGGCAGTTGCAGGTATAAGCTCAAATAGAACATGAAGAAACTCTAACTTCCAGGTTCTATTGTACTCAGGTGACCTGGGCGTGCCTGCTCCTGGAGTCTCTGGAGGTGGCTCAAGCTCCAGTCTTCATCTGTGGACTTTGCCAGCCTTAGGGGTTGGGGGAATCGCATGCCCATGGTCTGGTGTTAATGGATTACCGTCTTGCGGTTTTTGGGAGCAGTACTTGTTTTGCATTTCTTCTTTGTTCTGAGTCTGTAAATGTGAAGTGTGCAGCTCAGGTTTCCTTAGTCTCATTATTTAAAAATGTCTGAGGCAAAGCATTTCTGTGTGTAGTATACTTGACTGAAGTGGAGAGAGGGAAGAACAAGATCAAGGTTTTTACACCATAGGGACAAAAAACATTTTGTAATTTGATATCCAGATATCTGTGTTTTTTAAAAGGCTCTGGCTCTTGGCTACAGGAAGAGGATTTGGCCATGAATCTCACACAGTGCCAGGGTCACATACCATCTGCTTACTTTCTTCTCATTCCAGTCATTTTTGTCTCTCCTTCTGTAATCTGTCTCTTTTTCCCAGTTCTGTTTATGGAGGAAGCAGAGCTTTCAGATCAGCCTTCCCTACTTCATTTCCTGGGAACTCTTGCTTTTGGGTGGGTCCACCCTCCCTGCTGAGCTCTATCTAGTTAGCAACACAGACATGGGGATGCGCAGGCAAGCTTGCATGTGTCCATGCATACACGCACGTGTCCATGCACACACCTCCCCAATAGGTTGATCACGTCCTAAGTACTAGAACACCCTTGAGAGTAAAAGTGGGCAGTGGTAGCATTTGTTTGTTTGTTTGTTTGTTTGTTTTTCTCAGCCAAAAGCCAAAAAACTATGATTGTTCTAGGTAAACTAGAAATTTGCCATTTTTCAAGTGATTTTGTTAGCCAGAGATAATTTTCTCCTTCAGAGGAGTTCTGGTGTTAGCTAATAAAACTTCTTCTTCTTTTTTTCTCTTTTCTCACTTCATTACATGTACTTCCAAATTTGGTAAACCCAGCCAATTCTTTGCCTCATTAGGGGAGTATGTCATTAACTGAAATGAAGTGTGCTATTTCCCCCAGTTGCCATGAAAAAAAAAAATCTTCACTCTCTCCACGCTCAATCTTCCTATCTTTGAAATAGAGAGCACTCTCTTTGGCTGAGGCTCTTGAGTAAAAGGGCAGCTAACTTAGAGAAATGCAGGGTTCCTTGTGACCATGGTTTATTTTGAGGTGGTTGATTAAGAAGCAGGGAATGGTATGGAGTTACATCAGCGCCAGTCTGTCTTTGGGACTGGAGTCTGGGAACCACCTATTGGATGCCCTTTCATTTCTGCTCCCTGACTCTGAACCTTGTTCTTTGAAATAATCCACCAGCAATCCTGGATCCTGACCTTCAGCCTCCTTATTATTTCTGTCTTGGACCTCTACTCCGCAAATTCATCCAATCACCCTGAATTGTACGTCGTTGAGCTAGGTTATTGTGATGCTGATAAATGAGAACTAAATTGAAGCCATCAGTCTCATTTTCCTTTCTCACCTTATTTCCAGATGTGGAAGTTAATGGGCTGGGATTGGCTGCTAACACGGAGTCTCATCAAAGACCATTTTCCCTAAGGGCATTAGCTGCAATTTATTGATTGGGTGGAGGCCTGAGGCACTTTGGGTACAGAATAGTATTATGGTCTAAGGAAATCGGTTGGAGCTGAAATCTAAGTCTGCCACCAAATTGAACAGGAACATTGTGACTTTAGATTCAAAAGCCAGGTAGGTTGATAAGCTGGCCACTTTTCAAGTCTCACCTCGTTAGAAAGAAGTAGGTAACTCTTTCTTTCCTCAGAGAGCAGATATTTAGGACCTATTTTCTGTGTACTGAAGTCTGTGTTCTTCCTTAGCTCTCAGGGAAGGCTACACTACTTGAGTTGACTGCACCCACTCTCTCTCTCTCTCTCTCTCTCTCTCTCTCTCTCTCTCTCTCTCTCTCTCTCTCTCTCTCTCTCTCTCTCGTTCCTCTGCCATTTTGAGTTTGTTCCATTCAGGCTTCGCATCTCAGACAGATGCTGACTCATGCAAAGCCTGTTCTTTTAAAGATCACCAGTGTCCTCCCTCCCCATGACTAAAGGCCAAAGTCAGGTTTCACCTCTCATTTCTACAGTTCCACCTGAGCATGGCGTGGCCTCTGTCTCCCAGCTCTGAAGAGGTTTCTCCACTAAGTTTCCAAAACGTTATTCTCTTCTGTTTTCTTCACATACTGGGGACTGCTCTGCCTCTGTGCATAGACCTAGGCATCCTGATCTGGATGTCTGAATACAAGGTTCCCACAGTTTTAATGGGCACATGCTTTGCAGAGTCCATTTCAATTCTTATGCACCCAGTGTTGCAGATTTAAATACTCTTTATCAGCTGAAGGAATCCCTCGCATGCCTATTTCTGACTTGAAAATCTCTCATGTGCATAACTGTCTGCTTACTTAATTCCCTGTTTGAGATGTGTTGAAAAATCAGTATTGCTTTTAACTTTGGAGAACCTATGTATCCTGAATCTGGCCATGTCTTGGCATTTGTTCTATCTCTGTGGTCCCAGTCCCTATCCTTCTTTACCTGCTCCACTGCAGTGCCTTTCCTGGACATATGTGTTGGTCCTGGAGCCTACAAGGTCGCTTCCAATGGCAGCCAGGCTGTATAGCTTTTCAAAACCAAAGTCAAGCTGTGTGACTCTTCTGCTCAAAACCTTAAATGGATCTATATATCACTCAGAGTCACAGCTTGAATCCTCACCAAGTTCTATAAAGCTCTTCACAAGTGTTTCTGAGCTAATATCCCAATAGCCTCCTTTCTGGCTCACATTGGCTTCCAGGATTCCAGACATATTTTTTGGTTCAGAGATTTGCTCATGGCTGCTTTCTACATGGAGCTCTCTTTAGACACGTGCATGGGCAGTTTTTTTTTTTTTTTTCATATCCACACTCAGATGTCACCTTAGTAAGTCATTACAGTGATGATATTTTAAATTAAGAAGTTCACTACTCAGAGCCTCCCATCCCCCACTCCTTTCCTGCTATATACAGTATAGCAGGACTTTCTTGGATCCACCAATGATATAAAAATGACACAGAGTCTTATTAATATTTTAACGCTTAGGCTTTAGCTGGGCACGCTTCTGATTATTCTATCCTGTCTAATCCTCACCTAACGTCCTGCCACGTGGCCAAGTCTATACATCTCTGCTCCGCTCTGGTCTGTCTGTCCACCTCTGAATTCACTGGTGAATCTCTTGCCTCTCCTTTCATCTCCCAGAGGCCCTCTCTCTGTCCAGAAGATCTGCCTTCTACTTTCTCTAAGCTATTGGCTCTCAGATCTTTATTATAAATAATTAGATACAATTCTAGATTGCCTTAGGCAGGTAAAGAAGAATGAATATTTACAAAATGTGAGACCGGTGATAGGCCATTAGTCTCTGCTGGTATAGAGTTAACAATTGAGTATACAGAGATGCACCTTCATACAGTGTAACCCTACAATACAGAGATACTTATAAGTGAAACAGTTCAAAAATGCTTTTATGAATCAAGTTATTTGAGCATGTATCTTGTTAAAAGAATCAGGCTACATTTTCTCTAGAAAGTAGTAATATCTTCCACTTCTACTAGTTTTTCAAAAGTATACATAATAAATCAGACCTAAGATTTCTTATTAAATATATTATTGAAAGTGCAGTGTCTGAAATATAGTGTTTCCTACTTGTTTCTGTTTGAGGGGTTGTCTTCTTTCCTGTTTCAAAATATTTTGCAGTGTTGTGGATTGAGCTCAGGGCTTTGTGCATGCTAGCTAAATACCACTAAGCCACTTCTTCAGTCTTGAACAGTTGGTGAATCAAGCATTGTGGCTTATCTCTGTGCAACTTCTTTTAATAAAAATTAATTATGTTTTGCCTCAATATGTTTTAGGGCATTTTTATTTTTAATAATAATGTAAACACAAAATGGTCTCTCATTTTATAAAACAATTTACTTTTTAAAATTTCTCTGTGTGTGCATGTGTGTGTGTGTGTGTGTGTGCGCGTGCGTGTGCACGCATGCATGCATGCGTGTGCTACATGTGTGTAGGTATCCAAGAAGGGTGAGAGAGAGTTTCAGATCCCTGAGATTTGGAGTTACCGGTGGTTGTGAGCTGGCACAGGTGGGGGCTAAGACCTGAACTCAGGTCCCCCAGAAGAGCAACAAGTACTCTTAACTGCTGAGCTGACTCTCTGGTCTCAGATGTGGTCTCTTTTAAGTATGCAGATACAGAGAAATTTCGTCTTCACTATTTGAGAGTCACAGGCTGTGGCAGGGAAGTTGTGAAGAGTCTCATCTACCACAATCAGAACCTGGACAGCCAAGTCAAGATGAACTTGAAAGAAGGGACACACTCAAGTGTCATTTGCCTCTCATTATTCCAGGGAAGGAAATCCTTGGGGCCCATACTGTCCTGTCTCTGTCTTCCTATATACGAAGGTCACCGGCTTCTTCTGTTTAAAGCAATATTCCAAACCACTTCACCACCTATTAAGAAGTAATAAATTATTTAAATATAGTTTAGCCTGCTTTCAATTATGACACATTTAAAATACAGTTGAAATATAAGTGAATTATTCATTTACTAAAGAGCAGACTTGTACTGAAATAGTTCAGAATAAAACACAGCATATGCAGCGATCTAATTGTCACCTACTTGCATTCTAGCAGCCATATGTACTCTCCCGTTCACTTTCCATATTTCAGTCCTCGGGCAAAGAGGTCTCAAACACCATCTGAGAACTCTGAGGTCTTTGATTAGATCCACGCCTACTCTCAGCTCAACTGTTGATGTTTCCATGTCTGGGGGTTTCATGAGAGGAACTTTGTATGTTTGGTCAGCAAACCCTTTTTAGGATTCTTTTTGGTTAAAGGCAAATCTAATTATTTAAAATTTGCAAAATAAAAATTAAGATTAAAAAAATCTCTCTCTCTGTTTCTCATGGGCTCTCTTTCTACCTCTCTGTTTGGAATATGGCTTTGGATGTTTCATTTTAGTTAGCTAATGTTAGACAAAATATGAATCCTACAACCAGACAAGACTGAGAAGCTCTGAAAGTGTGGCTGCCACCCTTATCAAAGCAGCCTCTAGAAATCCAAAACTGGGCACAAGGCAAAGATCAGCAGATCATGGCGAGGTCAACCCCATGGATACATCTACATCACAGTTCCTGAGTCTATGGCTTATAGAACATCACAGACCAGGGGTGGAAAAATCATAACAACCAGAGGACCATAAAGTCTGCTGTGAACTAGTTTCTCCTAGAAATGGTTGCATAAACAAGACTAGAACAATGGCGATATCAATAGACATGCTTCTCTGAGAGGTCTTTCCTCCCGTCTCAGCTCCAAACTTTGTCTCTGTAACTCCTACTATGGGTATTTTGTTCCCCATTCTAAGAAGGAGTGAAGTATCCACAGTTTGGTCTTCCTTCTTCTTGAGTTTCATGTGTTTTGCAAATTGTATCTTGGATATTCTAAGTTTCTGGGATAATATCCGCTTATCAGTGAGTGCATATCATGTATATTCTTTTGTAATTGGGTTACCTCACTCAGGATGATGCCTTCCAGATGCATCCATTTGCCTAAGAATTTCATGAATTCATTGTTTTTAATAGCTAAGTAGTACTCCATTGTGTAAATGTACCACATTTTCTGTATCCATTCCTCTGTTGAAGAACATGTGGGTTCTTTCCAGCTTCTAGCTATTATAAATAAGGCTGCTATGAACATAGTGGAGCATGTGTCCTTATTCCAAGTTGGAATATCTTCTGGATATATGCCCAGGAGAGGAATTGCTGGATGTTCTGGTAGTACTATGTCTAATTTTTTGAGGAAACACCAGACTATGTCTCTAGTTGCATATGTAGCAGAGGATGGCCTAGTTGGCCATCAATGGGAGGAGAGGCCCTTGGTATTAGGAAGATCATATGCCCCAGTACAGGGGAATGCCAGGGTCAGGAAGCAGGAGTGGGTGGGTTGGGGAGCAGGGTGGGGGGAGGGTATAGGTGTCTTTGGGGATAGCATTTGAAATATAAATGAAGAAAATATCTAACAAAGAAAAAAAGGAAAAATAGATATGCTAACATGGGATATATATATATACACATATATGTATTATATAATATATAATGAAAGTTATATATAATATATAAGAATATAATATATATGTATACTATATAGATATATTATACACACACATGCACAATGCACCCCAATAATAAAAGAGACTATTAACTTGAAATTGGGGAGTTCATGGGAGGGATTAAAGAGAGGGAAGCAAGGAGGGGATAGAGGGAAGAAAAGGAGAGGGGAAGTTATATGATTCTATCTCATTTAAAAACAATTTTAAAAATTGGAAAGCTTTGGCTGGAACACTCTTTCCCTTCATATGTGAAATCATAGAGTCTTCAGTTTGGAAAAAATGTTAAAGTTTTAGTATAGTGTAGGCCTGTATCTGCTCCTCCACAGGGCGAGGCCTCTTGGGGAGGCAGAACAGGGGAAGTTTGACAGCACTAATCCTATGCCACCACAGGGGTGGGTGCTGGGCTATAGGGAACCACCTGGGGGTGGGAAAGTGAAATCTTTTTTTTTTTTAAAGATTTATTTCTTATTTATATGAGTACACTGCAGCTGTCTTCAGACACACACTAGAGGGCATCAGATTCCATTATGGATGGTTGTGAGCCACCATGTGGTTGCTAGGAATTGAACTCAGGACCTCTGGAAGAGCAGTCATTGCTCTTAACCACTGAACCATCTCTCCAGCCCCGGGAAAGTGAAATCTTAGGTGTGGGAAAGCCAGAGCTGGAAGGGGATTCCCCAGCCTGTGATGAGGCCAGGGCTGTGGGGTTCTCAGACTCTTGGATATCCAGACGGGGTGTGGTGAGTGTGTGTGTAGGAGGGGGAGGTCACTGGCTGGGGACAGCATTTAGCCTGGGGCCTGGAGGATGGGGGGAGGTGAGCTCTGGCTTATCTCAGTCGGTGATAGTCCTTAGCTTGATGGAGGCAGGCTTGGTGGCAAGTTGTGGCTGGGAGCACAGAGAAGCAAGCCTTCTACAGGAGATTAGCTGTGGATTCTGTAGATGGAGGCCTTTTTCATGGCTCCCCACAGCAGATCTTGATGAAAAGAGACAGCCCATGGTTCTAAACAGTTTATTGTCATGGTAGACAATAGATGCATAAAACCATATCCCTTTTCTCAGGGTGGGCCTGAGATTAGATACCTTTTGCAAGGAGGAATGTCTGGAAGGGAAGCATATTGGCTGAGATTTCCAGGCCTCTAGTTACCTCATTAGCATGGAGAACTCTGTTTTGGGCCTATGTGACCATAGGGCATGTGTCTTTTATATGAGAAGCATGGCACGGGTTCCAAGTCAGGAGTCTGGCAGGGAGCTGAGAGTCGCCTAAGTCTCAGGTATGTGCCCACCTAGTCCCTGGGTCTTGACCTGCTCTATCTTCCTGGCATGGTTGCAGTTTGTCAACTCCAGTTACAGGTTAGCATCATCTGGAGAACTTTAAAGCATACACATATCCTGGACAACTGATATCAACAGTTGCCTTAGTTATTGTACTATTGCTGTGAAGAGACACCAAGATGATTTATAAAAGGAAGCATTTAATTGGGAGCTTACAGTTCAGAACATCCATGAACTTAGAGTTTGGATGAGTCCATGACCATCATGGCATGAAGCTTGGCACTAGGTAGACAGGCATAGCACTAAACTATTAGCTGAGAGCTTATATCCAACCCTACATTGAAGGCAGAGAGAGTGACGTGCCTCCTCCAACAAGGTCACACCTCCTAATCCTTTCCAAACAGTTCCATTAGAAACTAGGATCCACCAACTAGAACACAAATATATATGAGCCTATTTTTTTTTCTAGAGGGGTGGGGACACATTTAAACCAATTACAACTGGCATCAATTTCCTTGGGATTGTATCTAGAAATCTGTACTGACAAAAAGCCAAGCACTCCTAGTGACTTTACTGTGTAGCCTAGACACAGGACTATAATCTATATAAATTTGCTCCAGATTTGCCTGGTGCTTGCCAGGCCGACTACAAAAGGAGTTCTTCCTCTCTGTAGTGCTGGTCCTTTCTAAAAGAGCTCCATAGAAGTTCCTGCCTCACAGCCACACAAAAGCTGTTTCTTTATACTTATATCCTGTTGTTCCTAATTATTTGACATTACAAAATCCAAATTAATTTTTTTACGTGAAAGTTTTCTTCAAAAATTTGAAGGCAATTTTCAGTCATTCATTTTTTTCTAACTAAATATTTATTGACTATTCTGGGTACAGACTTGTGCTAGAAGCCCAAAGCAAGTTAAAGAACATCATTGCAGTTACTATGTTCACAGTTTAGTAAAGAAGACGGAAAAACAAATGATACTCACTCAGCTCAGCAATGTATTGTTAATCTTCTTCATACTAACTCTCCCAGTAAAAGGTACTGCTGTTTTAGACAGAATAGCAACTTTCTCCATATGGCTTTATTTTGAGACTTTTTTTTTGGTCAAATTTAAAACTTATTAGTGTTGTCTATATCCCTAATAAAGTATGGGTCTCAGTATGGGCTATAAGTGTCAAATATGGTCTGAATGAACTGAGAGGGGTAACCACTGACTTCCTTATATGTTTAGATGACATAGAAGTGCTGGTATGTCACTGAATTACTGACAATTTAGCCATCTAGATTTCTTGTCTTCAGGAATTCTAGTATTAATCAGCTTTATTGTTTGGGCAAACAAAGAATGAAAAGCAAGGAGGATGTGAGCTTCCATGGTCAGATGATTTCTTTCCTGTCCTTATTCTACCTTCTCTCTGAGTTTAGTAATGGGTTCTTGAAGTTAGGTGTGAATGTTTTGAAGAAAATGGGTGGGCTCATCCAGAGATGGGTGTTTTTTTTCCAAAATATAAGAACCTAAAAGTGAGATGGCAATGGGCAGAGAACATTACAATGAAAGTAGGGAGCAATAGGTTGGTAAAAGTTTTCTGGAGTCAGGTTCAAATGTTTTTATGTTATGTTTGTTGTTGTTTATTCTTTCTTTTTATCTATCTATCTATCTATCTATCTTGCTAGTCAGTGTTTGACATGGCTGATAGTATGACTACTTTTGTATGCATAGTATACATATCCTCATGTTCTCCATCTATTTTTGCGTTTTATTTTGTAAGCCAGTTGGGGATGCCTGACTCGCCAGCAAGAAAGACACCACAATAGGATCCTTCTGCACACGTTTATTGGGCTGCGCATTGACTGTGTAGGTGAAAGACCTCGAGCCCTGGGCCTCTCACTCTTATATACTATCAGTTCCCATCCACTCACAACAGGCCACATCACCTCACCAGGTACGCAGCTTCAGCTAATCAGGGCAGCAGGGGCATATCTCCACCAAAATGGATTTACCAGTATCCTGGTACACCTGTGCAGCTCTCACGATGGTTATGGCTTATATTCAGGTGAGGAAATCAGGTGCAAGTCATAAGACTTAGCTGCAGTTCCTGGCGCCTTCTTGGGACTGCTGCCACACCCACTCCTCACAAGCCAGATAGTAGACATCATAGATGGTAGACTTTGTATGTTGATTTCCAGTATTACCTTGTGCCTTTATAGGAACTGCAGTCACTCTTTTAGCTCCATCCAGTCAAAGTACCAGCAGTATTGTGAATGCAAAGGTCTGAGTAGAAGTGGAAATAAAATGAGGGATGAGCTCTGTGTTTTAGTTTTCTCTATCTGCTACTAGACACATTGACTTATTCACGATGTGGGGGTTGCATTTGCAGTATATTCATGGCTAACATCTAACAATAGGCTTTTATCGGCTCACTTCCCTTTCTTGACTCATTCTTCAAGACAGAGTTTCAGATGATCAACTCTTGAATGAGTGCATTTAGGATGGTATTAGTTGTCTTAGTTTGGATTTTGTTGCTGTGAAGAGACCAAAGAGACCATGACCAAAGCAACTCTTATAAAGGCAAACATTTCATTGGAGCTGGCTTACCGTTTCAGAGGTTCAGTTCATTATCATCATGGTGAGAAGCATAGCATTGTGCAGGCAGATGTGATGCTGAAGGAGCCAAGAGTTCTACATTTGATCCGAAGCCTGCCAGGAGGAGACTGGCTTCTGCAGGCAGCCAGGAGGAGGCTCTCTCTTCTTCACTGGGTGGAGTTTGAGCATGAGGCACATTTAAAGCCTGCTTACACAGTGGCACATGTCCTCTAACAAGGTCACACCCACCCCAGCAAGGGCATACCTCCTAATAATGCCACTTCCCATGGGCCAAACATACTCAAACTACCACATTTACAGTATTTTTGCCAGTCTTTGTTGTGACATTTGGCTTCATTGACAGTTTGTTTGTAAGATCTTTCCCTTATGCTTTTCTTATTATGCCACCTTGATGGATTTTTTGTCTTTCAAGTTCATCCTTTTCCCATTTATTCCTCTCAATTCATAACCATGGGAAAATCTCAAGACTCAGTGTCCTGTTCTCTGACATTATTGACTGTGTGCACTATTTTCATTTAGATGCCTAGATCTATATTATTATAAACTCCAAATCATTATTTGGGGGGCTGAAGTATGCATCCATTATCAATTATCTATTAATGTGTAATTCTTTTTTTTATTAGATATTTTCTTTATTTACATGTCAAATGTTATCTCCTTTCTTATTTTCCTCCTCGAAAATCCCCTATCCCGTATCCCCTCCCCCTGCTCTCTAACCCACCTACTCCTGCTTCCTGGCCCTGCCATTCCCCTATACTGGGGCATAGAACCTTCACAAGTCCAAGGGTCTCTCCTCTCATTGATGACTGACTAGGCCATCCTCTGCTACATATGCAGCTAGAGACACGAGTCCTACCATATGTTTTCTTTGGTTGGTGGTTTAGTCCCAGGGAGCTCTGGGGGTACTGGTTAGTTCATATTGTGTTCTTCCTATGGGGCTGCAAACCCCTTCAGCTCCTTGGGTACTTTTTAATGTCTAATTCTTAAAATCAAGTATTTTATTTTCCTCTTCACTGGGTCTTCTATTTCTTCAGAAATCATTGAATTTTTCCAGATCTCTCTTTCTCTTGGTCTGTCTGTTTGTCTGTATGTCTCTGTCTCTCTATATGTGTGTATGTATTCATATCCCACCCCCACCCCCACAGCAAATACAAGTGTCTGTATTTCAGGTGCTAGGTATTCAGTAGTCTATGGACCAAGAACTATGGTCTCTACCTAAGCAGTGTTAGCAGTAAGAATGTTTACCAGTTTCTTTTTGTTACTGTGGTAAAACACCATGTCCAAAAATGAGTTATGGAATGGAGAGTTTGTTTTGGCTATGGTTCCAGAGGAAGACTACATAAAGATGGGGAGGCATGACAGCAAGCAACTGGAGCAAGAAGTGCCACATCTTTAACCACAAACGGGGCAGAGAGAGGACTTGGAAGTGGAGTGAAGTTATAAATGCTCATACCCCACTCCTAAAATCGTACTTTCTCTAGTAAGGCTTCATTTCCAAAATGATCCATAACCTCTCCAAATGGTGCCAGCTGGGGACCAAATGCTAAACTTACATGAACTGATGAGGGACATTTCTCACTCAGACCACCACAGAATGTAATCACAAACGTGCACCTTACTACATGTACAGGAAGAGCAAAGATAAGTGGCCGGGAGCCTGAGCACTCAAAAATAGCATTCTACCAGACTGAAGGCTTCATAGAAGTGATGTTTGAACAAGGATTTGATGTGTGAGATGAGTCAGGGCTTGAGAAGAACAGTTCAACACAGAAAAGAAAAATCAAAACATAAAGCAGAAACCAACCATCCCAAAGCAAACAAACACAAACAAACAAAGGCCCGCCCACCGCCATTGCTAGAAATCTTGGAATAGCTGTGGCTGTGGGAGAAAGCTGAAAGCCAAAGCAACAAAGGCAACAACATGAGTAGCACAGGTAAAGAAGGACTGGCAAGAGTAAACACAGGAATGGCAGTCTGGATGCTGTTGCAGAGGAGGATGAGGGGATAGCATTGTTGCAGAGGAGGATGCTCAGAAAGTGTGATGGTTCTGAAGGTGGAGGGAAGATGCTGGCTTTGGAATATGAAACAAGACCTCAGTATTTCTGGTTATTCTTCATATCCAACTCGTTAAGACATGCAAACGAATTTTCCTGTACAATGCTTGCACATACCTCTACTCCATTCTTGGCTTTGTCAATGGATTCTATAACTGTGGTTTCCTTCTTAAATTGTGGCCCTTCTTAGTGTTTTCTCATGGTGAGAACTGCTGGTCCTCTTCCCTCAACACTAAGGTGGAGACATTAGTCAGGACTCAAGGTTTCCAGTGCCTTATTTTCGTTGTAAGATCTAGCTCAGACCTATAGAAACTGACTTGCACTAGATAGGACAGCATGAATCTCTGTGTTAAATAAGGCCATAGTGCTAAAGACAAATAAGCCCTATCACCTTGTATATTCCTGATTCCTAGGCTTGTTTCCTGGATGTTTTGAACCAGTACTGTGTGGGTAGAGCCACTCATATTATGTAGACTTGTGCCACTCTCACAAATATCTGAGGCTTCTTTGGACTCACAGCTTTGAAGGTCCATTGCTTTGAACTTGTGGTATGACTCCACATCGTGGAAGGACAAGTGTTGAAGCATAGTGTAGAGTTAATATCAGGAAGCAAATGAGGGGAGTGGCTGTGGTCCAACAATCCCCATTGAAGGCATGCCAACAGTGAACTTAGGGACCTTTCTTGAGGCCTTGGCTCTTGAAAGTGCCATGACTTCTCAGTAGTGTTATCCTAAGGACCAAGACCTTTGACATATGGGCCTTTGGGGGCATGCTTAAGATCCAAATTGTAGCAACTAGGATCTGTGGTTGATAGGGACCAGGCAGCATTTGCCTTGATTACCTTTGTTCTGTATTGTTTTGTAGGTGGAATTCCTCCCTTCTCTGTGCTATCTTCTCATCCTCCTTCCTCCCTTAACTAAATCCAGCTTTCACACTTAATGCTCACTTGACTTGAACCCTTCTGTTTTGTGGTGTTTCTTTCCATTGGGATTGGCTGATATCCTCTCTGTGTGTATGGCCACCTGTGAAAGGATGTGGCATGCCATTGACGACTGCTCCTGCATGGCTGAGTGACAGGGAGGATGTCTTCAGATTATAAGGCAAACCCTGTATTTGCAAAGATGAGTCACTGGATAGCACAGGAGAGGAGCTCTAGCAGGAAGGCAATAGTCTGTTTGAGAATACAGCCCCATTTCAAATATCTACCAATTAGATTAACTCCCTTTTGGTCTTTAGATAAAAAAAAAAAAAAAAAAAAAAACTCAAATAAACACGACTGTGGTGCATCTGTTTTAATGTTTCTCATCTTCTGACTACTAGACCAAAAAATTAATATCTTCCTTCTTCAGTTAGAGTTAAAACTTAGATACCAGTGGAAGGGGGGAAATAAAGAAGAAAGGCAGTTTAGTTCTATGTAGGAGCCAAACCCCTGTGTACATGTGCATTCACATATCTATATGATTACCATCAATTTAATATTTCTATGGAACTGTAGTAATAGATAATGTTAGATATGGGAAAATATCAAAATTGGATCCCTGACCTAATATACTTTATAGGCATAACTGTGTTATCAGCTACCCGTGAGCAAAAGAAATAACAGGAAGCTAAGTTTACTTGGTGTCCAAATACAGATTTATTACTTGTTAATATTCCCCAATGTCTATTCTTAGAATCACACGTCTTTTCAAATGTCCTTTAATTTCATCTGTTGCCGGCCTACTGACAGGCAATCACTGAGCTAGGGCAGGTAGTAAGAGAATGTATTTACATTCTCTAATTGAGCGGCCCGAACCTGAATGAAGAGGAACACAGAAGAATTATGCATTTAAATCGGAGAAAGAGGGAGGGGATGGAGGGAGAGGGAGGGGATGGAGGGAGAGGGAGGGGATGGAGGGAGGGGGACAGGGAGAGGGAGAGGGAGAGGGAGGGGATGGAGGGAGAGGGAGAGGGAGAGGGAGAGGGAGAGGGAGAGGGAGAGGGAGAGGGACAGAGAGAGGGAGAGGGAGAGGGAGAGGGAGAGGGAGAGGGAGAGGGAGAGGGAGAGGGAGAATGTGCTAAAATGGGGGAGGAGGAAGAGGGAGAGTCTGGGTTGCTTCCACTGATAGCACCGAGGATAAATCATTACAGAAGATTAAAAAATGTAAAAATGCTTTCTCATTCGCCTCTCTTCCTTGTGGTGTCTTTGACTGTGCTTGGCAGCAGTGGGCCATGTCAGGCCACCTGTGCAGTTAGCAGATTGCTATGGTATTTAAAGGGCTCTTTTATTAATCTCCTCAAGCAGCCTTTTGGGAAATTGGGTGCTTGCTTTGGAATGTCTTCTGGACGTTCACATTTTTTGAAGCATCCCTGTGTTTTGTTTAGTTTGTTTAATGGGTGTTTTATTTATCTCCCAAACAGACTGAAGGAGGATTCTTGGAGGAAAAACCTTCTTTACTTTTGTTTCATTCAGAAAACCTCATGCAAAAATAGATAGGGTCATTTGGAATGTAAATAAATACAATAATGTAATAAAAAATTACAACATGGTATTACTCAAGAAATAAAATTTACTGAATAATCAAGTGACTGATTGAGTAAATACCTTTCCAGAGGCAGTTTAGTATAGGTCATATTAAGTCCAAATGCAATGGGAATAAATGAGCTCTGAATTAAGAGATACTTAGTTTTAATCCTGAGTCCCTCAACTGCTGGATGGTTTGGGCAATTAGTCAATGTTTTTGAAATTTAACTTGCCAATCTATACAGTAGTTAGAGGAATGTCTGCTATGTAGATACATAGATAACATATACACATATGTTCTCTATAAGACATATGTAATTCTTTATATAAATATGTACATATCCATATGTACAAAATATGTATACATATGCCATCTTGCAGTTCTTGGTAAATATAGACTATCAATAATTACTCATAGTCCTATGGATTTTAATCCAACTTCAGTTATCTTAGTATAGTAAACTGGAAAAGCAGACTGTGGACACAGGCCTAGAATCTGAATATACTAAGGGGAGGAGAAAGCTCCTTAGTCAGATGTATGGCTTCTGGTCTGTGCCTGCACAGCATAGGAATAAAATTGTTGTCATATACATTAATAGAATGAATTGGTAAGTTTTTGAAAGCAAAGAGCACTGGCTGAGAATTACTGATTCTGTATCATGTGATGTGAAGGAAATGCATTTTGTTCCATATTAGCTTTGGCCTGTGGTCAAACAGCCAAGGAGAAAGAATGCACAGTGGGGCCCTGAGAACCTCTGCTTGTTCCACACAGGGACAACTGAGAGAGCAGCTCTGCTCTGCCTGGTCCGGATTCTTCTCCGAGGTTCTTTGATCTTCTCACCAGATGGTACCTTCTTTTCTGCTGCAATAAATTACTTATCAAGCCTGAAGCCCTTCCTGAAGAATTCATCAAATTGATCCTTTGTTACTAGCATCGCCTACTTCTGACTGCTTCGTTTTCTTTGTGTGTGTGTGTGTCTTTGCTCTTTCCATGCATTTATTAAATGAATTAGCACATTTCCAATGTTTGTTCACAGCTAATGAGGTATTGGTATTTTGATGGCAGAAATGAAAAAGTGAGACCCATGGGTGAGAATTTTATTGAACTTCAACGTATTTTAGTTTGCAAGATGTATTGTAATTCACACAGTCATAATCTCCTTGGCAAAACAAACTGATACTTGTCCACACAGTCTCTGATAGTACAAGAGCGAAAATATAACACTGTTAAGGAACAATACTTACACAAATTAGCTATATCCCAAAGAATTCAGATTTGCTTAGTGGTAAAAATAAAATCATCCTATTAACCACAAAAACATTTTGAATCTATTGCAAATTATTGGAAATTCAAACCCAAACTGTAAATTCCTCTAAATTAATTGGATTAAATTGTCATAGTCAAAGTTATTCTGGCAGAAAATTATTGAAGCTTACCCAAAATGCACTGGAGCCGACAGGAGGAGTTCATTACTAAGGATACGTGGGCATCTAGGAATTACCATGGACAGCAACATAGATGACTTGAAGCTAGCACCCAACAGAACCTAGGCATAGATGTGTTGTGAACTTTCTACTTTCTGCTTCATTATTTTCACTCTGCAATTTTGGGAGATGGCTGGAGATGACTGCTTCTGTGGCTTAAAAGAAGACCTCGATCTACCCTGCACTCTTCAAGTCTAGGTGCCTAGAAGAAGGAGTATGTTTTCCTTGGGAAAGCAGACATTGTAGCTGCCTGGAGACCTGGAGTAGGTTACGATGGGGTAAGATAGGGAGAAGACTATTTCAAATGAGGACGATTTATTTGATGGACACTGTCTCTGCCTATTACACATTTGTTCTTAGGTGAATCTTTTGCAGTGCCATTGCCCAAAGCCAGTTTAATGTGGGCATAAACAACTGTCTTGTTTTGTGATGCACGCCTCCTGTTAAAAGGCTGAATCTACATACATATTTACAGCAAAGTGAGAGCATCAGGAAACTCTCTGAAACCCTAATATTTTTAAAAACTTGCACTCACTAATAAAATATGTAATAAAATTGCCTATATTTGATTTCATCCTTATTTTGCTTTCTTTCAGGAGAATAGATTGGTGTGTCCATGATTGCATGCTTACAGCTGTGGGTTCCTTTCCTTGGCTAATCCATATAGATTAGCCATATATAATTATCCATATATAATCCATATAGGTTACTTCTCTCATTGGTTCCTTTCTTTTATAGATTTATCCTCTCATTGATATCTTTCTCTTTTCATCTTTATTTTATCCTTTGTTCCATTTTCTCTATTTAATTCTTACCTATTCTTTCTGTCTTTTCTTCTTTTTCTCCCAAGGAATGAAAAGATGTGTGTGGGTGTTATAGCAAGAGGAAGAGAGGAAAAATTGAGCAATGACAAGTTTGAAAGTAGCAAAAGTATTTTAGTAACTCACTGTGTTGGGAGGATACATATTGATGTATAATTTATACACAGATGCAAATAGCCATGTAAATTGGGTGCGTATTTTAGCTCTTAGAAAATGACTTCCCACACGTTGCTGTGCAGTGCTTTCTGATGCTTTGATTGGCTTCAAGTTACTAGGGGGCAGAATCAAGGCCATCTACTATAATTCAAGATGAAATGTATGGCTTTTATAGTCACATAAAACAATCAAGGAGTGCAAAAGCAATGGAAGCACAGAGAACAAGATAAGGAAGAAAAAATGGATAAGATGAAGGGAAGAGAACAGAAGGAAAGAGAGAGCTGGACAGACAGTGGAAGTTGAGCCAGGTTCATGGAGGTTAGTCTAGAGTACCTTCAGCTGGTTTGAAGGACCATTGTTGGCATAGCATCTTTATAGGATTGAAAAGACATTGTGTGCCTCACAGGACAGTGTAACAGAACCTTCCTTCACTGGGTAAGTCACATCCATGGGGGACAGGCTTGAGTGTCCTTCTTATGCAGCCTTCCCACGGGGTGAGAGGGAAGTCCAGAAGCAAATCTAAGCTTTCCAAAGAGCCTTTGTCACTTCAGGTCTTCCTTGTGAGTACCGACCATGTGACAGAAGTCGTGTGGATCAAACCTTTACTTTGGAGTGTGATTGTATGGAGAGTTTGAAACAGTTAGACTTGATGGGAGACTCTGCAGAAGACATTAGACTAGGTCTTGCCTCTAGGTGAAGGTGGCTTTGGAGAATATATGCCTAAGGAGGCCTTGGTGTGGGGAAAGCCAAGGGTACCTATTTTGCTGTTGCACTAGCTGTTGTTAGGTTAACACACTGCAACAGCTAGGGGATCTCCTGCAACTACTTCACCTGAGGGTGAGAAGAAGACCATTTACAGGCTAAAGGTGCTTTGGGGCTAGGTAGGGACTTGGCTAGTAAGGGACAGAGATGGAATTTAAGTTTCTGCTTTGTCTGTCCACAAAGCTGTGTGCCTACGGTCTACCTTGTGGCCTCTATTATTACTGCTCCTGCTTTCCCTAGCGCTAAGGCTGAAATGCTAAGTTCTTGGCATTCTACCCTACTGTGGCAAACACAACTCCTCATCAGCTTTGGAGAAGGAACATCATTGCAGTAAATGCTAAGATATATGAGTTACCATAGGAGAAGAGAAAGCCATTTCAAAGCTGGTCTCAGATTCTCTGAAATAGAAATGGTGACAAGGAGTCTAACACGAATTTTGTTTTGTTTCATGTTGTGAGCTCAGACTTGGAGACATGGAAGATGAAATATTCAAAACCCAGGGACTTTGAAGCCTTAAAAAAACAGTAGAATAGAGTGAAGTAAGATGCAGTACACAAATTTCAGCAGCCCATGATAACTCACTATGTATCATCTCCACGAGGGACTATAGGGAGCTTGAGACAGCATCTATTTTTTCCTGGGAAACCTGTTAGTGGGTTTCCTACAGCACAGGGGTAAGTCAGAGATTTATGAATATGTAACAAGAGCCCAGAAGTTGAAAGAACATGTAGACAGACTCCTGAGAAAACAATTTAGGTGCAGTAACATAAGGAGGCAGGAAGCAACTCTTTGGTAAGTGCACATACATGGAAAGCCATGAAGAGAACATGGAGTTGGTGTGCTGCATGAGTGAAATCAGGTTCTCCTCCATCTTGGTGTTCTGAGAGAGGCTGTGAGGAGAGACATGCACAGGCTTGTGGCCAGGCAGCAAGCCACTTGCAGTTCTTAAGGGTACGATAGTCTCCATCACCTCTTTTCCCTAAACTCACCGCTGCTTCTTCCTGGAATGCCATTTTTAATTATGCTCCCTACAGAATAGCTCTTCTGCGGGAGACCAGTTTATACATCATGCTCTCATGGACACACTCACTCATCTGTAGCTACCAAGTCCTAGCAAAGCAAAGTGAATCACCCAACAACTTTATAAAAATACTTAAAACCAATTTTGTATTTATTTGATAATTTCATACACACAAATGTGATATATTTTGATCATATTCATATTCCTCCACCCATTCCCTTCTTGCATCCCTCTCTTATTCCCCATGGAACTCCCTCTTTCTCAACATCAGTCACTCCTGCTCTCATTTCATTCTTTACCTCTATCTATATCCTCTATATCTGCAATGACATCTATATATACAACCATATCTCTCATCTATCTATGTATCTATCTATGTATCATCTATCTATCTATCTATCTATCTATCTATCTATCTATCTATCTATCTATCTATGTATCTATGTATGTATGTATCTATGTATGTATGTATCTATGTATGTATGTATCTATCTATGTATCTATGTATCTATGTATGTATGTATGTATGTATATATCTATGTATCTATCTATGTATCTATGTATGTATGTATGTATGTATGTATCTATGTATCTATCTATGTATCTATGTATCTATGTATCTATCTATGTATCTATGTATCTATGTATGTATGTATCTATCTATCTATCTATCCATCTATCTATCTATCTATCATCTATCTATCTATCTATCTATCTTCTGGTATTCTTCATAATACTTACATATTGTTTTGTGTGTGCCTACATGCACGTGTGTGCGTGTGTGTGTGTGTGTGTCTTTGTGTTCCCTGTTAGAGACTAGGAGCCCTTGAAGGCAATCAGTGTGCCTTAATCAGGTTTTTGTCTTTAGTACTAGAAGAGTGCCTAGATTGTTACAGTAAGGATACATGCACATATATAATGAATAGCCTTTATATTTTTTGCCTTAACATTTTCAGATTTTGAGAACAGTTTCTCACTCATCATCTCCCAACATTCATTTAC
The DNA here is from genome assembly GCF_978045245.1 of Mus caroli. Lineage (NCBI taxonomy): Eukaryota > Metazoa > Chordata > Mammalia > Rodentia > Muridae > Mus > Mus caroli. Next base: position 36,229,653 of record NW_028227272.1, read on the forward strand.
ATATAGGAGAGTCATAAGGGGGAGGGGGTCATTAGTCCCTTGTATAGACTGTATTTTAAGGTCTAATATCTATTTTAAAGTAATCAACTAAAGCAGTGGCTGAAAATATTAATACTGACAACTGACGTGAAGTTTCTTCTTTTTATGTGACCCATATCCGAAACTTCAGATACACAATGTTCACATAAAAGTGAACATTGGGAATTGTTTTAATTTCTTTCATTATAGGATTGTTTTATCTGGCAAGCTCTGTTGGTACCTTTGAAATATGAGACAGGTTGCAGAACACTGATTTACAAATAGCTTTGTCAGCAATGTATCTATTATTTGCACTTTACAACAGGCCTATATGGGAGCAGAATGAATGATAAGTTAATTAAGAATAGGGAAAATAAGACCTTAATCAATAGACCTAACAATAAAATGTTTGGCAGACTAATGCTATGGCCAGGTAAGGGGAGAGAGAGAGAGAGAGAGAGAGAGAGAGAGAGAGAGAGAGAGAGAGAGAGAGAGAGAGAGAGAGAGAGAGAGAGAGATCAAAATAGATGGGCATGTGTGGTGATGGAAGGGGAGGGGTACAAGTGAGGAAGGAAGGTTGAAGAACAGGAGAATGGGAAGTGGGAGCCAGGATGGAGGGGTGTTGGCAGCAAAGGTGAACATCTAGAGACAAAGAATCTTAAAAGCCATTGCACTTCAGAGCAAGCAGTGGCAAGTTAGGTGTGCAGAAGGCCCAGTTATTGCCAGGCACTGGCTGGCCAAAGGCTTCAAGTTCATGTAACCCAAGGCAGAAAGCCACTGGGAGGAAAGGGCCTGGCAGGCAGCGGATGACAAAGGTGACCTCAGTGTTTCCCCAAATCTGTCCTACCAGATATTGCACATGTGAAGTGACCGACCGACCGACCGATGAGAGGTGACAAATCCATAAGGAACATCAATGGTTGTGCCTTTGTGTTTTATTTCTTTAGGACTTCAGCAAATTGTCGTGTTAATGGCCCCAAGGTTCTAAGTGCTGTGTGCATCCCGATAGGAAGCACACATGGGTAAGCTTTCTAAGAGTCCTCAGCCCAAGAGTAATATATAAATCACCACATGGAGACCAAAATACGCTCTTCAAGAGCTCACTAATCTCTTTACAGATGTTATTTAATACTTGTTCTATAGCTAGCTTGTTATTAATTACAATAAAAGTGTTCAGGCCACACAGGCAGGCCACCCACCTATTCTAGGCAGGAAACCTCTTCTTTTTATTAGTAAAATCAACCTTAGATGGGGAGCACTTTTAGGATTATAGAAAAATTGAGCAGAAAGTACGAAATATTTTTCTTTAACCTCTTAGAAAGTGTTAAGAAAATCTCATATTTAGTCATCCAGGTGTTATAACTACCTTAAAGCACACTTATTTGATTTTTTTATCAACTTATTTTACTACTATGATTATTTTTGAGACAAGGTCTCCCTATATAGCTCAGGCTGTACTGCAAATTAAGATCCTCCTGTCTCAGCCTTCCAAGTGCTAGGATTCCAGGTAAGTAGCAGCACACCTGGATCTGCTTCCTGCATTTCTGAAAGTGCTGGTCTGTATGGGTTGGTTTCCTAAGATGAAAATCGAACTATTTATTTTTCTTGTATTTTCTTCTGGTCTTTATTCCCTCTTTTAATTGCCTCAACTTTTTGTTTGAAAATTTTTTTCTTTACATTTATGTTTTATTATAAAATGACAACTTTGTATGCTTTGACTGTAGGTTTATTACAAAATCAAGTCACCAAGCAATATCTTCTTTCCGGGAGGCAGGAGCTGATAAGATGCTGTGGAGGGGGTGGTACTTCCTGGCTTGTCTCCCCCATGGCTTGCTCAGCCAAAGCAGCATTTCCTGTGGTATGAATACATGAAATTATCCACTACCACATGACGTTTAGCACCTAGCCATAGAGAAGGAAATGGTATTGGTGACTGACTACCCCATCTACCAAGGTCTCCTGGATCATTGCAATCACTTTTATTCTCTTCATGTCTTCTCTGTCATATTCACTACATTCTTACCATGACATTCTTATGTCATGTAGTATATTTTGTATCATTTTTCAATTTTGTTGCATCAGCTTTTAGTATATCTGTGGGTGCATGTGTATGATGTGTGAGGTGTATGTGTGGGGCTGCTCACCTGTGTGCTCCTATTTGGTGGCCAGAGGTCAACACTGGTGTCTTCTTAGCTCATTCTCCACATTATTATTATTATTTTGAGAAAGGGTCTTTCACTGGACCTGTAGTTCAGAAATTTTACTTTGAAAATTCTTGTCTCAAACTTTGGAAGGCTTTGTTTATATATACATACATGTGCACACACGTGTGCTCTCTCTCTCTCTCTACACACACACACACACACACACACACACACACACACACACACAGTCTCTCGTTTTTGGTCATTTGCTTCTACATTTTCAGTGTCTTGGTCCATTTGATTTGACTTTTGAATCAACATGTCTTGTTTTAGGAAAGGTAAGCTTTCTTTGATTTTTTTTTTTAGAGTGCATTGATTAGATTATTAAAACATTGATATGTAGTCCCGTAGTTCCCATCCATTTTAACTCAGTTAACTTGTTAGCCTCTCTCTCTCTCTCCCTCTCCCCCTCCCCCTCCTCCCTCTCCCTCTCCCTCTCCCCGTCCCCCTCCCCCACCCCTCTCAATTGTCTAGTGAGCCCTGGCAATAGGATTTCTTTTGGTTGTTCAAGTGTGTATCTAGAAGAGATAGTATGCAGGGCTGTTGCCTGAAGGGTTCCTTGAGGAGAAACCGGCGTTGTATCTGCTTTAGCTGCCACAGGGTTGAAATTAGTTTGCTCCAGTGGAGAGAGATCTGGTAAACAGCTCTTCCCTTCCTTCTGGCCCTGCTCCTGCTCCTTCTCCTCTTCTGTCTCCTCTTCTTCATCTTTCCCTTCATGTCTTTCCTTCCCTCCACATTTCTTTCAAGCATGTGAGACACACAATGGGAATGCTCAAAGCGTTTTCAGGGTACCACCCAGAGAACTGCTAGCATCCCCAGAGTTGCCCGTTTTCCGTAGAGTTTCTACAAAGCTGGAGAAGTCTTTGGAAGGCTTTGTTTATATATACATACCTAGCAGGCATAGGTTCTGCCCTTTTTGTTCTGTGCACCAGGAAAGAGTCAACATTTCTTTTTTCTTTTTTTCTAAATTTAATTCTATTTGTAATTCATGTTTTATATTCAATATTTTATTCCCTGCCCCTCCACTCCCACTCTCCAACTGCTCCACATCTCATACCTCCTCCCCACCACACCCCATCTCCACATGAGCCCCCACCCTCCACCCCATGTGACCTCTAAACCCCCTGGGGCCTCCAGTCTCTTGAGGTGCATCTCTGAATGAACATAGACCTGGAAGTCCTCTACTGTACGTGTGTTGGGGACTTCATATCAGCTGGTATATCCTGCCTGTTTGGTGGTCTAGTGTTTGAAAGGTCTCAGGTGTCCAGATTAAGTAAGACTGCTGGTCCTCCTGTAGGATCGCCCTTCTCCTCAAATTCTTTCAGCCTTGCCCAATTTAACAACAGGGGTCAGCTGCTTCTGTCCATTGGTTGGGTGCAAACATCTGCATCTGACTCTTTCAGCTGCTTGTTGAGTCTTTCGGAGGGCAGTCATGATAGGTCCCTTTCTGTGACAGCTTTCTTTGGCTCTGACAAAACCTCTCCAGTGAATCCACCCAGTTGCCTCGAAGCCTGTTTGCCTGGATTGTCTCCAGCATTGCCTAGGACTACAGTGATGTGGGGGTGATCTTCCCACTGTCCTTCCTACCTTTCTCTGTCTTCCAGAATTTTCTAAAATTGCTGTTGCCCTGACTACCATTATGTCACCACTCTAAGTCCCTTAAGCACTATGCTTTAGTGATTTCATTAGGAATTCAGTTGCAAAAGGAGCTAGGCTTATTAGCCCTGAACTTAGGCTTAGAGGTTTCCTCTAGTCTTTTTTTAGACTGGTCTCAAACTTGTTATCTAGCCAGTGATGACCTTGAACTCCTGATTCTCCTAATTATACTTCCTAAGTGGAGTCTGGAATTACAGGTGCATTACAGGCCTGGAATTACTGCCACACCTATCTGATGCTATGCTGAATATCAAACCTACAGCTTGAAGCTGAGTAGGTAAGCACTCTGCCAACTGATCTGCATCCACACAAACCCTAGAAATGTCCTCTACTAAAAAGCACTATACTAATGGAGATCGTAATGGAAATCCTCTGGGCTAATTCCTGCACATATTTGACTACGTGTCATGTGACTTAGGAGAGGTGGTAAATTTGAGCTGGAGACAAATGTGTGAGGAGAGGGGAGCTTAATTTTCAGTGGATCTCTAACTAGTGGTCCACGTGCCCTGACACCCCTGTCACTGACAGCTTCCTCACCTTGATTGAAAAAACTTGCTCACTATTTTGTCTACCGATTGCCTGGTGCTAGCATGGGGATATGTGAAAATCTGAGGGCCGAGGCTTCTTCACAGAGGTGTGCTATCTCAAGGGCGGGAGGGGAAAGCATTCTCTACGAGGCCATTTGCAAATGGCCCTTTCCTTATGAATCACAGCACCGCAGTCTCTCTGAAAGAATTCAGCTAGATGATAGACAGCAGGGATACTCTGGATGCAAGGAAATTTCCACACAGTAAACACTATTTCCAGTCTGTTCGAAAACCTTTTGATTACCAACTTGTGCTTGGAGCCATCTCTGAAAAAAAAAATCCAATTTGGTATATTTTATGGATTTTATTATAGTGCTGTTTATTTTCCATCCTAGATAGCTAAAGCCAGTGTTAAATAATGCAAGCTTTGTAGCTCTGAAGCGCCAATACAGACTGGGTCTGTGTGCTCCTCTTGCAGAGAATCAGAGACTGGGGAGGAGGAGGCAGCTGCAAGAGTGGTTCCCAGTCTCCTTCTGTGCTGAGGGGAGGAAGGCCTGTGTGAAAACTAGAAAGAGCCACCCAGGGAGTCAGGACACCTGGGGTGTTGACTCAGCAGTGAGGCTGTGGTTGGCATGTGTCTCTGGCCAAGTTCTGAAGGCCTCTAGACCTCTGTTTTCTCTTTCATAAAATGTTTAGGGTTTACCACCATCACAGGCAACTTTATGCTAGATGATCTCTGAGGTTTATTTCGGATACTTTCAGTCTTTTTTTTTTTTTTTTTTTTTTTTTGGAAGACTGCCTTCAGCAACACAACAAGTACTTCTGTAAGCAAAAGGAATACATGGAATAGAATGCAGAATTAGTCTATTTGTTAGTCTATTGGGGACGATATTCCCCACATCACAGGGTCATTCAGCCTGAGAAGGAAAGAAGTGTCCTTAAAATATAAATGGTTTAAATGAGGCATTGTTGTTATTTGGAATAACACCTTAGTAAAACTCTTATTGGTAGCCATTGAGAGGGGCTTAAAAACCATCTCCTGTATTTTGTGTGTCTCTAATGGGTTACCTGATGGTCTCCTTTCAGTTTAAAATAAATGTGGACAAAAAGAATGCTTGTAAAATCTGCAAATTAGAGGAGAGGAGAGAGTGGGGGAAGAAAGGAGAGACACATAATAATGAGCACATTTCTTTTAAAAAATGCTTCATGTTTGATGAAAAAAGAAGAATCAAAATGAGGCATTACATAACTCCACTTATATGCATATGCAGTAAAAATATTTATACTCAAACAATAATGCATGGTATAGAAGACACATGTAAACATAATATTAAGGCATTAGAAGAAGAAGGAGGAGGAGGAGGAAGAGGAGGAGAAGGAGGAGAAGAAGAAGAAGAAGAAGAAGAAGAAGAAGAAGAAGAAGAAGAAGAAGAAGAAGAAGAAGAAGAAGAAGAAGAAGAGGAAAGCTAAAAGACATGGGACTTTTCAGATTGATGACTAAAGGTCTTGTACAGGATGAGATGTCAGTTTGTAGCATGAAGATACCTTAGAAGGAAAGCCAGTTGGGCATAGTTCAGAGAGAACAAGTGGGATTTCTCTTGGTTTATGTGTGAGTCAATTTGGCCTGGGTATTAGTCATATTAGTTACAAAATATCTAGGGGTCCATTTCCTGGCTAATATTTTAAATTCTGAGATCGGATCTCAAACAGTCTATAGTAGACAGGAAAGATAGTGGCCCAAAGATGTGTGCTGTTCTCTGGGGAGGGGAGAAAGCAGCTGTTTCATCACCACAATGTCCCCAGGGTGACATTAGCTTGGTGGTCTTGCCTCTGCCTTACATTGGGATAGAACTATCCGAACAGCTGTTTTCAAACTTTAATGAGCACACAAATCATTAGGGAACTTGTCTTTAATGGCACTATCCCCAGGAGATGTTAATCTTGGGGTCCGGGCTGAAATTAGGAGATGTTGCAGTTTAAGCCAGCACCCAGATGATTCATATGCAGGTGGCGACTCCAGATGAGTTTTGAAAATAGTTGTAGAAGTCTGGACACTGTTGGCAGATTGGAGTTTTAAAAAGGGTTTGTATCTTGACCCCTGGCGATCTTCTAAGCTTGAGCTCCCGTGATTCTCAGCAGAATTCTCTTCTCTTGTCTTTCTAGGTCTCCGTGGGCCTTGGGTTGACAGACCCATAGTCGCCTTGATAGTGAGTGATAGCAGCTGTCTCTGATCATAGACAGCTGGCAAGTGTTCCAGATCAACTAGTGAGTGACATTGTTTCTGGAGATAAAAATGTCAATTTAGAAACAGACATAAACATTTAGCACAGGGTTCTTGCTTTTTGGGCTACTAATGATTGTTTGATAGGCTTTAGACTGTGTGCATGCATATACACATGTCAGAGGTCAGCGGGCAACCTCCGCTGACAATCATTTCCTTGGGCACTGCCCACCTTGTGTTTTGAACCAGGGTCTTTCAAGTTCTCCGAGACTGGACTGGGGATCACTGATTTGGCAAGGTAGAGTGTCAGGAATTCTCCCATCCCTGCTTCCCGAGTGCTAATTGCAAGCCTGCATCACCATATCATGTCTTTTAACTGTGAATGCTGTGGACTGAAGTCACCTCTTCATGTTAGCGTGGCGACTACTTTACCCACTGAATGATCTTCCCTGTCCCCTATTTTAGACATTTAGTAACACAATTTACACTAGTGATCCTGGGTACAAAATGTCTTTTTTTTTTTTCCTTCACTTACCAGACATTTTGATTAGACTGGCTCTAGATATTCAATTTCCTGAAACCCCACACTTTTTCTTTGCTTTTTCATCACTTCTTTCTAACTGGTGTGCACAGGAACCCGATGAGAAGCCTCCCGAACAGGGTCTTGTTTCCAAGTGTCAAGTGGCGTTCTCATTCTGGGTGATCACCTAGATGTCCTCAAAGAGTAGCTCACAGGCAGCTTGATGTCCAAATGTCTTTGTCTCAATCTTAGCAAGATTTATGTAATTGCTGATAGATGGTGTGGGTGTCAGTGTTTACACGTGTGATGTGGGTTCTGGGGACTGAACTCAGGTCATTAACCGTGCACACCAAGGCTTTTACCTGCTGAGACTCTCTGCTAGCCCGAAAACCATGGTTTTGAAACACACTATTTCTCAACTCTCAACCTAGAGCCTTTGGCTTTCTGTATATAGGGCTCAGGAATCTTCATCCAACAGTCTTTCTAGTCAATTCTGCTTATTTGGGTTTGGAGACTTTTGATTTCAACAAAAATGTTATGTCTGGGACCAGGCACTTTTTGCTTGTAATTCCTATTTTATGGCTCATTAGCTGAGAACTTCCTCCATTGGGCAAGTGCACTGACCTCTCTAAGCTGTTTTTACCTCTGCAAATTGGGGGTAAGAGAGGTTTGACTTCCCAGCCCTGCCGTGGAGTGGAGTCATTTCTCACTTTCGTTCAAGGCGGACTGCTGGGGTTATGGACCCAACTTCCTCTGATGGAAAACGGATCATCAAGGGCACAGTCTGCTCCTCTGCTTCTCAAACTGCAGCGTGCGTAGCATTGGAGGCGCCCAGTGATGATGGTGGTAAACTGTAGATTCTGGTTTAATGGGTCTGTGGAAGGCTCTCAAAAGCTGACATTAAGTACAAGCATGTGGGAGCTACAGGGTTATGGAAAACCCAAAATGTGGGACCCCTTCTTCCAGAGTAAGCTGGGAGGACCATCTATGAGAACTTTGTTTCCTTCTCCACAGTCATACCCACAGCTCTTCAAGGTGTATCTTCTTATTTAATATTGTGGCAAATAAAGAACAGAAGTTTTGGGCTATGTACAAAGTTGTCATTTATTATCATCTAATGTCACTTTCAAAGGGAAATCAATACAAGGTCAATGAACTCAGGTGCATCTGTATGCATTTCATTCATACCAGAGTCATGATAGAAAACTAACTCAACAGCTTTGATTTCTTGATACATACGCTACAATAGCCTCTACCCATGAGTCCAGGAATTTAAAGGAAGAAGGAAGCTTTGGAAGGAAAATGAGCTGCAGGCTGTTGCCCCACCTCTTCTTTTGTTGAAGTCATTTTCAGTTCTAAGTGGCTGCTAACCAAGAGATAGATGCAAGGTTATCGTGGCAGTTTGTTTTCCTGGCTTGCTCTGTTTTTCTTCTGTGTTCAGTGCATGTTCTGAGGATTCTAGCAGCCCTCTTACCTTGTTTTGCTTCGATGCTGTTGAACTTCCTATCAACGGCCCCACTCTGTGTTTATAACTAACACAAATGCTAGATGTGAATGGAGTATAAATATCTACCCATGATGCTCACATTGCTCCTTCTGTACATATTCCATGTCTCTCTGGACTTCATAACTAAGGATTTCAAAGGCAATGGAGCAGTAAATCAAGCCTAGCTACCCCAAGTAAAGGACCTATGAGACTTTATGAACTATACTTCCAAGAAGCCAGTCATAGCCATCCGTGGAGTAGAAAGGATTTGGTTTCTTTAGGGTCACTATCAAATGAGGATCATGAAATATTAACTACCTTGCAGGCAGACTTTGGAATGTAACTGGACTCAACAAATATTTATTACCTTTATTTTAATGTTCTCCCCCTGAAGAGACAGCCATCTAGTAGAAGATCCTTTGGGATGCCCAAGTGAAACTGAGTCAGTGGCTGGATGAACTGATTGAATGACCCAGGGCTAGGCTGAACTTGGTCTCCAGTCCTAGGAAGTGCATTGCCAACTCCCGGAGGCTAAGTGTAGCCAAGGCGGAGGAACTCAATGTGAATCCTGGGGCCCAGAGAGAGGCCCAGCTTCACAGTCACTGAGTGGGAGGAAGGCAGTATTTGCCCATGTTTGTCCCTTGTATTCCTGCTGTTTTTGTTCTCTGAGCTAATTCCTGTTTGAAGAGCTGATATTTAATTCAACAGCCCCCCATGGAGCCTTGTGCCTGTGATAGAAGTTTCTAAAAAATCTCTCAGTCAACAAAATGATAACAGCTGGTCTTTGAAACTCTGGGAGCTCTAGACTCAGGAGGTGCACAGGGAGGGAGAACTAAGGGAGCCAGGGATTGGGGCCTGGGAATGCACTATTTGTTAAGGATAATGAGGCAAAAATGTGACAGAGGTTTTTATTACAAATAATAGACAGAAGTCTTCAAACAACAGCAGAGAGTCATTAAAAAAAGAAACAGAGTTAAATAATTGTCTAATTAGCAGGCACCAAGAAAGCAAAATTTATTCCATTAGAACTTCTTAAGGGAGAGTCAATAAATTCACAGCTGGGCTTTCGTTTCCTCAGTAAAGCGCAGAATGCTGGTTGTGCTAGTGCCAACTTGCTCTTTGATCCCTCTGTCAAGCCTGCTTTCTGATTAACTCGGAAGGAAGGTGAGCTCTGCCTCAGAGAACCACGAGGCTCAGTGGCTTTCCTCAACCATGTCATTAAGCTCTGGAACAAGTAGTTAGCCTTCCAGAAGCCATGGACTGTGGGGACTGTACTATTAACAGCGAGACCAGCTCACATGTACAGAGGCGCTCACAGTTTATGAGGCATGTGTATAGATGCTAGCCCATCGGATGCTTGAAGCCATTCAGTAAGTAGGTGAAGCTGAGCAAAAGGAGTGCCTCGGACCCTGGGTAGCAAATAAATGTTGAGAACATGTACGCCTGGAACACAGATCGCTCTGCAGCCGTGTGACCTTGTATCTGGAAACTCTTGATGAGAAATATGATGCTGCCAGTAATTATTGTTTGGTTAAGGAACTTCCTGAAAAATCTATTTATCTTATTTTTTCTCAACTGACCCTTGTTTAGAGTAAATAGTCCCATTCCAAAGAAGTAGTTACAATAGATTCAGAAAACCAATGTTAGCTCTTCATGGAAACATTTTCTACGGTATCCATCAATCTTAAAACTATTATGTCAGTAACTGGTCCAATTAGAGTCAGCCTCTTGAGTTGGAATAGCTGCCTTAAACCAGACCTCCTATCCTCACAAATAACTCTCTCTCCTAGAAAATTAGACTCTATTCAAAGAACAAATATCCCTTACCTCAGAAAGCCATGGAGTCGTCTTTGATGGATGTATCAGCAATTAGCAATCAACACTGCTTCGAACCCTGGCTGTTTTTGAAAGTTCCAAGCTATTTGATCTTCAGCCTTATGAACCCCTCTTTCTTGATCTGTGAACTAAGTGCCAACCACAGAACTTTCTTATAAAGCTTACGTAGATGAACAGGTACTTAAAATGGGTACCTTATATAGGAGACACAGCAAGATTTTACAAATACTGGAAGACATTGGCTAATGTAACAGAAACCTCCAGTCACCAGATGTGTAAGTCCTGGGATCTCTCTATATAGGAACTATGACTAGCGATTATATATTATTTAGTTGAAATTTGAGAGGAGAGCAGTAGTTTACCAGTTTTTTTTTTTAAAGTAGCCCCACCCAATATGTAAATTGTGTGAACAACCAGACACACAAGGTCGGGACTATGAGTAATTATGGTTATGTGTTTTAATTTGTTGCAGTAGTGATTACACAATGTTTACATCTATTTAATAATCACATGGTATACAGTGAATAATTATAATTTTTCAATTAAACATTTTAAAATAAATAAATATTGAGAGAGATAAATGAATGTATTAGAATCTGTTAAATGGGCTGATAAATTCGCATGTTCATTTACTCTGAAGGAACAAAACTTTCCTTAGAACAGGACTGCATCAGGAAATGATAAATCTCACGCTTGTCATTAACAATGGCATTTCATTCCTTCCTAAAGTCTCTTCTATTAGAGAAAACTAATCTAAGTAATTTGAGGGCAAAATGTTTAATATTGTGACTAAACTGGTGTTTTGTTGCCACATAAAGTATACAAACTGGTTATAACATGCGTACCGTTTTCAGACATGATTAAATGCAAGAAAAACTAACTTAAAGAACCTGCAGTTTTCTTCTCAAATATTTGGAGGATTTGGGAGGATCTTTGTTTGTTCCTTTTAGGGAACAGGTTATGTCAGCTGGAAGCAAGCATTGGTGAGACTAACAAGAGTTAGGTCATACAAGAGTTCCTAGCAGATTTAGTTATGGAATTGTTTGCAGAGTCATGGAGAGTGTTTGCTGCAGGCTAGAGATGATGTTTACTTTAAATGAAGCTTGAGAGAGGGAGCTGCCTCAGAGGCCTTCTGTGGGGGATCTGCTGATAGGAAGGGTTGCTTATCCATCATGTCATCTTTTATAGATGACATGTGCTGTCCCCAGTCTCTGGTCTCTTATAGACTCCGGCCATGGCTTCTGAGAGTGATTCAGACCAGTGCTTATCTTCTGTGCCTTGCTTCCCTAAGTGATGTCTGGAGGCCACTGTCATCAGGAGAACTATTCCCCAGCTTCCAGTGGGATGAGAACAGGAACTGAGTGTTGTGACAATTTTAAAGCAATTTGATGTAGATACGAGATTCTAGCAAGTGATCAGTGAGTCACTGATGAGGGTACAGACCAGCTTGGCAGTTATGGTCTGCTCATGGTGAATTGTAGATTGTGGTAGAACTCTGTCCTCCGGGCATGGAAATAGCCACTGTCAACTACAAACCAGATCAGCTCTGGAACAGCTCTGATTACCTACCCAGGACCAGCAAGATCTGGCTTAATTAACATTCCTTCAGAGAAGAAAGGTATGGAAGGGTCATTAGACTCTCACCAAGACTCATTTCCCCCATCCCCACCCTAGACACAAATAAATCCCCCATGACACAGCAGCCCATGGCTTGGGGTCTACTGCAGAGATAGAGCAGTGGTTCTCAACCTTCCTAATGCTGTAACCCTTTAATATAGTTCCTCATGTTGTAGTGAACCCAACCATGAAATTATTTTCATTGTTACTTCATAACTGGTACTGCTGCTGTTATAAATCATAATGTAAATATATGTGTTTTCTCGAGTCTTAGCTGACCTCTGTGAAAGGAGCATTCAGCACCCCAAAGGGGTTAAGAACTACTGGGCCAGTGTATATGAGAGGTATGAGGCTGACTGGGAAAGATGAGGGATGGGTCTACTAATGTTGCTTTTGTAAATCATGATGGATGCGGATTTTCAACGATGAAGCTTCCAAAGGGTCACCCATGCTCTTGTAAGTAAACCTTCACCTATTCTCCCATGAAGCTCCTCAATAAACTCGTGATTCACCCAGCTGTAGCGGGATGGTATTGCTTCTTTGCTTGGACGATGTTCTAACTGTGGTAAGTGGGTGTTTATGTGCATCTTCCCAGGAAAAGTCATTTTGCACAGGTGGTGCAAGTTGCCTAAGAATCATGGTGCCTGAACCATATACTGGGTCTACAGTGGGCTGAATACAAGCAACCAAGTAAGACAAAGACAAAAATGACATCCACTATCATAGATGGATTGATAATGCCACTCCTAGGGCTAGCTATTTTATACAGACGTGGTTAAATAAGCCTTTCGGCAGCTCCCACCATGCTTTGACAAGGCCTTCAGACCTTGCCCAGGGATTGAGACTCTCAGAGCAGCTGTTTGAGAATTATTAAAGTTTACAATTCATTTGACATTTTTCTGCATACCAAGATATGACGCTGGCTCAAAACCTGTTTGGAAGTAGACAAGCATGCACCACCTATTTATCTATGATGCAAAAATACAACACAAACAAGTTTTGAAGGCACAGGAGATTCCTTTATTCTTGGATAAGCCTGTCCTCTATGACATTCAGGAATGACAAGAACATGACCTTGGATTGTGGCATTCCCCCCTGCCCCCTCATGTTTTCACAGTGAAAGGTCCTAAAATGTCCTAGAAGAGTTCATTAGTTCAAGTAGAGACAACAAAATATTTTTTTTCAAGAGGGAGGGTCACCTCTAGCAGTCATTCTTTACCAAGTTTGCCATGAGACTTTCTTAGTAACTTTTCATCACTGAGGCTAATCTCATACTTTGACCCAACTAGTCATTTCATATGGTTAAAATTCACCTGCAGAGGAACAAAATATGACGATGTCCCTTTAAAGCCAACATGTACATGTTTTAGACCAGTGGTTCTCAACCTTCCTAAAGCTATAACCTCTTAATACAATTCCTCATGTTATGGTGAACTCCAACCATAAAATTATTTTTCTTGCTACTTCATAACTGTAATTTTGCTACTGTTATGGATCATAATGTAAATATCTGATATGCAGATGGTCTTGGCAACCCCTGTGAAAGGGTCATTTAACTCCAAAGGGATTGTGACCCACAGGTTGGGAACCACTGTTTTAGAGTGGACATTGGTACTTATGTTTCCAGTGACACTCTAGCATTTTAACATTTTTAACTATAGCTAATACAATAATTTTTGGTATAAAATCTGTGCATTTTCTCTATGGAACAATTTGAATGCTTTAAATAAACACAAACTTCAGAAACTGTTGTACAGACATTTCCTTCTCCTTCTCTCATGATATCTCTGTTTCTTTTCATCCTTCTCTGTTAATTCCTTTGAAAGTTACTACTGATGCTTTGAGACTCTCCTTGGATTGTGTAGTGTGATAACTAAGGCCCAGATTTATTGGATTCATATTTACTAACTGAGTAACTATGGCAACTGAAGTTTCCTACAGAGCAGAAAAAGGATAATCCACTTTGAAAGCCTACCCACTTTGAAAGACATCTCCATTGGTCATCTTGCCCATTTTTCCTGCCTTCAAAAACAGCCCATTGCCCCTGGCTGGGCAGACATATTTCCCAAATCTTCTATTTAGTGTTTGGTCCACATGCCTTTCCCAGTAGACTTTGGATTCATTGAAGACAAACATGCGTTTTATTCTTTGATTCTATTTTGTCACTTACTAACATATTGACTGAGCTAAATGTTAATCAAGCCTCTTCTGCAATCTGCTTTCTAGTACTTTGGCATAGCTTAGTTCATGGTCAATGGGAATGCCCACTGAAGTACAGGTTCCTTGGTCTTTATAGAATCAGAAATTGGGAGGGCTGCAGGTCATCTGTTTCTTTAACAACTCCTCGGAAATTCTTGGGTTTAGCAAACCACTGATTCACTTCACTGCTGAGAAGAAGCACATCCATTTTAGGTCATTACAACATCTCAGATTCTTTACATTCTATAATCATATATGCCATTTAGATTCTCATCTAGTGTCCAATGTCAATGCCCAGTTTCAAGCCTTGTCGTTGCTTGGCTATATCTTGCAGTACCATGACATGGAAGATACACCTTAATAGCAGTCCTGGAAACACCTGCTTCTTAGTACTTAAGTCTTATGGAATCTCTCCACTGTATATGTAGGAAGGGTTTGTGCCTTGCCTTGCCTCTAGCTGACAGGTAAACAGTAAAGGAGACAGGCCATATGTGATTACATGTGTGTGTGTGTGGTTGTATGAATCCCTTCCTCCCTTCTTGCCTCCCTCCCTCCTTCCCTCCCCATCCCTCCTGTACTGATTTGAGGAGGAACATGTTGGGAAGACTCATGTATGAAAGAACCATGGGAAAACTCAGGACTTGGGTGTGACCTCAGTCAGTAGACATGAAGAAGTGGACTCCCCCAGTTCTACCTCAAAAAACTGAATTTGACCAACAGCTTGGGGGATCTTGGAAACTGAACTCACCAGCTGAGGCTCAGATAAAGTCATGTTCCATGATGACAATGACTAAGTCATGAAGCCCTAAGCAAAGAAAAGCCCACCTTCTTGACCTAAAGGAGCTAGGATACTACGTGTGTGCCATTTTGTGCTATTAGGTTTGTAATTATTCCATAGAAATGAATATGCATTCAAATTGATCTTGATTTCTTTCTTTCTTGCTACTTCTACCTACTAAAAGGAATTCTAGGTACTTAGGTTCAGAATTCCTTCCTAAAATGTAAAATTGAGTCATCAACTTCATATTGTTCCCATCGCTCAACCTTTGTTAAACTACTCCTCCTTCTCAGAGGAAACACCTTACTCCATGGAAACAGAGTGACCTTTCCTGTTTGTTTTTCCCAGTCCTCCTTGTCATATATTATGGTCTCAGAAAGCATTTTCATCTACTATGCTTTTCACACCCCAGACCATTGACTATCCCTTGACCTAGAAGGTGTTTTTCCTTCATTCTTCCCTTTCGAGATTCATTCTTTATCTTTCTTACACCCTCTTTGTTCTTTCCCTATAGAACAGGATTCCTGCTGTGGAGCCTCTGGAGACATTTGCTGTTCTCCAGGTTTATATTAGTCTCTCTCTATCATATTTTCTACTTTTGGCATCCATAACATTCTCAGGACAAAATGATAAGCTCCTTGAGGGTAGGGACAGTGTTGTAGCCTTGTCCTCTTAGCCTTCTAAGATTGGTGGTTTGGGCATTAGTTTCCAATGTTGGTATAAAGATCAGAATATATGACTCAGGACACTCTGATGAGGTATAGCATAAGATGAATCTCACTAGACCCCTATCCACAGACTGTTTCCACTGGTGCTTAGCTACTAACCAGTGAATAGCTGGCACCATCACCAATTCAAACTTCTGAAAACCACAATGGCTGTTTGGCTCCTTCTCATGTTAGGTTATAACAATCTCATCTTAAGTATACTTCAGATGTCTCCTTAGACCTTTTGTCGCTTTTAGGAAATGCTGGTCTTTGGAATTATTTGCAAACATGTTTGTATAATTGGATAGATGCCAGACAAATTTCACAAAGGAATTCTATATTGAGGTTAGAGAAAGTGCAGAATGGTATTCTCTGTCAATAATCTCCATGGAATGAGTTCAAGGTAATCTATAAATAGGGTCCCATATCAATCTTAGGAAATGGATGGAGGGCCAAAGTACCAGAAGCTGCTGGAGTAGTACTTGAATTCTGACCTTTCCCCTTTCCTATTGAGGCAGCTACAATATTAATATATTTTCCATTCATTGGTTGTGCTTTGGTGCTTATGATTCAGAATGGAGGGATTAAAAAGCTTGTTAACAGCACCCTCCAATTACTTTTGCAGGTGTGATGTATAACTGAGAGTTTTTTTTCCATCAAATGCTTTGATTTCTTCATGTGAGGAGGAGCTGCTTTAGCAACCACATTTCTCACTTTTTTGTTATTTATTTCATATTTTACTTTTTCTTTGTAGAATTTACATAGGAGTAAAGATTATGTGTCTGATGTTTGTTATCCAGCTAGACTGTAAGTTCTCGAACACGGTGATGTGTGGTTTGCTCTGTCTGTTATCAGTTATTACTGATTAAAAAAATACATTATTTATCCATTAGATGTTTGCCTGTGTTGGGGATTAGTTCTAATGCTTTCTCTTAATTCAGCTCCCCAAAGCTGTGCTTCCAGATGCTCAGGCTCCTGGCCCCCACAGCTGGCTTTGATTGGTAATAAAGAATTGCCTTCCAGTCAATGGCTGAGCAGGGAGACAGAGGCGGGACTTTTAGATTGCAAGGGACAGAGAGAGGAGAACAGGAGAATCACCCCGAGTTGGGAACAGAGAGATCAGATTTAAGAGCTGCAGGAGAGAAACCATCCAGCAATGTAGATGTAAAGGGAAAGCGACCCTATTGGGGGCAACAAAGATAAAATAATGATTTAGAAGGTGCTAATTCAGGAATACCAGCAGGGAGTGTGTGCTAATTGACAGGAGGTTTGGAAGTGCCCAGCCATTGAGCAAGGTTTTTTTTGTTGTTGTTGTTGATTTTTTGTTTTTTTGAGACAGGGTTTCACTGTATAGCCTTGGCTGTCCTGGAACTCACTTCGTAGACCAGGCTGGCTTTGAACTCAGAAATCCAATCCAGAAAGTCTCTGACTCCCAAGTGCTGGCATTAAAGGCATGTGCCACCACCACCTGGCGGCATTGAGCAAGTTAAGCATATCAAAATTAGCTGGTGTGATTGTGTGTGTGCGCATGTGTGTTTCACTCAAGAATCCAGAGAGTTCTGATGGGTGGCTAGAAGCTTGATCAATTACCTGCTGAGAGGGAGCTCAAAATGGCTTAACAATTCACCTCTACACTTCTGCTGTTACCACCCACCCCCCATGTGATTTGGAGGAGAAATTAGGGAAGCTGGCCAATTGTTCATGTGACTTTTGTGTTAGTATCCTGAGATTTCAATTCTGTAAAACAGAGGTACTTCCGTAAACTCCAGTCCTCATGCCCGTGGTTGACTGTTTCATTAGAGCAGAATGACTCAGCACAGATGAGAGGTTAACTTGAAAATATAGGGGAGAAGACCACTCAGCTATGTGTTATGGAATTTGATGAGCAGATGAAGAGAAATGTACTTACGTCCAACCACTTGCTTTCCCTTTTGTTACGACTCTCCAGCCTCCTTTTCATATTCCTCTCCTCATTTCTCAAGGTTTCGGGTCAGCCTATCCTAGATTGAAACCAGGGAGGCCAAAAACACTTGCCCTGTTCTCCTGTGACAAAGGACTGCTCCTTAATGTGCATTAGTTCTTTTTTAGCCCTGTGACAAAATATCGGATGACAGCAACTTTAAGAGGGGAGAACTTTATTTTGGCCCCTGGTTCATTGAGTTCAGCTCATGATTTGGTACAGACTGAAGAAAGAAGATCTTCCTGGTGAACAGGAATGTGTGCAATCAAAGCCGTGTACATCACAGTAGCCAGGAAGGAGGGAGGGAGACAGGAAGGACCGGGAGAGGCTATATTCCTTCAAATGTATATAGTTTTTGAGATTATAACTCAACTAAAATATTTTCCTCCCCTAGTTTCCCTCCAAATCCTCTCATATACTCTTCCCTGCTCAGCTTCAAATTCATGACCTCCTTTTTACCAATTGTTATTGCATGCATATATGCATATATCAAATATTCTTAATTATGACATGGATAGTCTATATGATGCTACCTGTATGTATGTTTTTAGGGTTTACCATTCAACATTCAACAACCAATTGGTATGCTTTTCCCTGGAGAAGGCCATCTCTCCCATCCCCAGCTCTCCTTGGTTGTCTACAGTTCTTTGTGTAGGGTTGCTATCTCATTGGCTTTTTTCGTCTCCTCATTTGGCATGTTCTTTGGTGTCATCCAAATGGTTAGCTCACATTTCAGCACCCAGGTTGGGGACACTTTATGGTAATAGCTCCTGATATTACTAGGAAACACAATCTCATAGAAAATTCCCTGATCTTCTGGCTCTTATAATCATACCACTTCCTCTTCTACAATGGTCCCTCTTCCACCATGTTTCCTCTTCATAGCGTTCACTGAGCCTTAAGTACAAGAGTGTTTTGTAGATGTATCCATTGGGACTGGACTCCACAACTCTGCATTTGAATTGGTTGTGGTTTTCTGCATTGGTTTCTGTACATTGCAGGGTAAAGTTTCCTCAGTGATGGGTGAAGACCACATTTATCTGTGGGACATGTCTATGAAGACATGCAATGACCGTGACTTCACTAACACTGAGTAGTTAGCTAGGTTTTTAGTATCAGACATGGTCTCCCTCCTATTGAGCAGGTCTTACATCCAATTAGGGAGCTACTGGTTACTGCCAAGGTATGCATGCCATTGCTAGGACTTCAGGGTTATTGTGTCATGGCAGTCATTGTTGATATGATTTATAGGCATCATAGCTGGGTACAGCTGTTGGTTGCCTTCCTCCTTTAGAAGCTTTCATAGGTCTTTTAGTACCATGAAAACTATCCTCAGGGAGGGAGCTTTTGGGTCAGTTTCAGCTAAGCTCTGTGTCTTGGTTCTGACGTGCATGATGTCTCCAGCAACAGAGATTTACCTTCCACCGCTAAAGGGTAACCAAGAACAACAGCAATAGGTTGTATGTTTTAGGAGTTTCTTAGACAGCTCTGGCCAATAGATCAAAAGAGAGCTTTTCCTGTCTGGTATAGGGGTTTTGTCAGATGGTCTTCTGCTGCTATAGAGAACATTGCCAACCAGATAAGAAAAGATCATTAAAACTATATATGTATATTATTTATACATGGAAATATATATGTATATATATTATAGATTTTTGGTAAGTAGTTAATAATTAATGAATTACTGTGGCTTTTTAACAGTCTTCCTATTATTTTACTCATATCTCCCTTTCCTCTGTATTTGCCCCACTTCTTCCCTAAGGAGTCCCTATCCCTGTTTCTCCGATTAGATCATTTGTATCCTGCTATTCGAATTTCCTCACCTTCTGCCTTCTTTTGTGTTTACCTCCCTTACTCTCCTTAACTATACCTTATTCTTCTATTTCCCCTGTCAGATCACTTCTACCCTGTTATTCCCCTCTGTATTAGTCCCCCTGACCTGCGACCTGGCAATGGTCCCCTTTTACTTTTCTAGTTTCTGTAGTTACTACATGTTAGATACTCACATCTGAGGACTTGGAGCTAGGAGCCTCCAATATGAGCGACTATGCCATATTTATCTTCCTGGGTCTGGGTTACCTCACTCAATATGATCTTTTCTAGTTCTATTTACCTGTAAAGTTAGTGATTTAATTTTTCTTTACAAATGAATAATATTCCATAGTGCATATGTACCACATTTTCATTAGCCATTTTCTATTATCCAAGCTAAGTGAAGGACATTTAGTTTGTTTCCATTTTCTAGCTATTGTGAATAGATAAGCGATGAACATGGCTGAGCAAGTGTCTGTGGAGTAGGATGCTGAATCCTTAGGGCATGTGCCAAGGGAACAACTTTCAACAAATGCTGGAGAGGAAGTGGGGAAAAGGGAACCCTCAGTCACTGTTGGTGGGATTGTACCACTATAGAAATTAGTGTAGAGGATTTTCAGAAAGCTAAAAATAAATTTGTCATATAATCCAGGAACAGTATCTCTTTAGTGACACAATTCCTTCATTTAAGCTCTACCCATTAATAGCTTATTCAGTATGAACTCATCAGTGGATTAACTCATTGATGGACTTAGTGCATCATGACCCAATCAGCTGCCAATAGTGCCACCAGGTGGCAGCCAATCCTTCAACACTTGAGGAATTTGGGGGAAACTTCATAGCCAAGCTATTACAGCAGTACCTATAGTAGGTACCATGAAAGTGACATTAGATGTAGGTGAGACTTTTCTTCTTACAATGACTCTAGGGTCCTAGAAGTCACACTATGAAGTCAACAACAACAACAAAAGGCAAAATGAGGGTAAAATATTTAAAGCTTATTTAATATGTTTAGTAATTACTAAGCTCCTATTGGCCCTCCATTGATTCAAGCAAATGGAAAACACTAAAAAATGAAATGCTCAATTTCTATCCTTTCCATTATTTCTAAGCAATATAATATAAGAATTATCAGTACAGACATAATGTAGCATTAGGTAATATAAATAAGGTGATGTACAACATTCAGGGGGGGATCATATGACGACATGGACAAATACTCCAACACACTACATCAGGGACCCAGGCATCAAAGGCCTTTGTTATCTGTGCTGAGCCCCAGAACCAATCCACTATAGATGCCAAGGAACAACTATGTGTGTGCGTGCCAGACAGTGCTCTAAATACTCACTTTTTATCATTCTCAATTTATCTGTCCATAGGTAAAAGAAAAATATACATAAGGATAGACACATCGTGGACTTTGGTTGTTCTGAAACTTGCTATGTAGACCAGGTTGGGCTTGAACTCATAGCAATTCATCTGCTTCTGCCTCCCCAGTGCAGGGATTAAAGAATACTCCACCACCTGACCCTAACCTTCACCAGCAATGGGAGGAGGCCCCCCACCCAACCCCTTACCTATCAGGCACAATAGAACTGGCCCTGGTGACAGGAGATGGGGGTGTATAGGTGACTTAAAGTGTAGCAGAAGCCTGAGGCCTTGAACCAGATCAATAACTCATTGCGATGAACATTTGCAAGAAAAGCTGTTTTGGCAAAAGGGTATATACCTTGTGACACACCACAAGTTCCAAGGTGAGTTTTTATTTTTATTTTTACTTTTTGTTTTCATTTAGGGTGGAGGTTGCAAGGGTGTAGGGTGCATATGAAGGTATGGGGAGAGTGGGGTTGGGTGTTTGATGTGAAATTCATAAAGAAGCAATAAAAAGTTAAAAAACATGTTCTACCATGTCTGGTTATAACCCATTTTCTTTTCTTCATATTTTCTTCCTGTCCTCTCCCTTCTACTTTGAGCCAAATTAGACAGCTACAGGTAGAATAATTGTCCTCCTTTAGAAATCTCTTGTTTCTCATGTTATTGCTCAAAATAAAGTTTATCATGTATGTGGGGCTCAAGCATCCTCCCTCCTGCTGTCTCTGATTGAATGCAGCCACATTACAAATTATAGATACTTTATATGCACTTCTTCTCCTAGGAATATAGAGGGCAACCTCTGCCGTTGAAATTCTATAGAAGGTAGTATTTTGTAATTTTTTTTGTATGTTTATGTATGTGAGAATATGTGTTCAGGTTTACATGTGTAAGGGTATATGAGGTCAGAGCTAAACCCTGACTGTCCTGCTTTAGGGACAGTCTTATTCTGTGAAACAAGATCTCTTACTAGGACCTGGGGTTTATCAGGGTCTACTACTGGGACCTGGAGTTTAAGATGGCTGGCCAGCAAGTCCCAGGATTACCTGTCTCCAGCACCCCAGTTCTGGGATGACATGTGTGCCATGATGCAGGCAGTTTGTGTAGGTTGTGGAGATTATGTTCTCAAGCTTGTATGGCAAACACATTAGTAACCATCTATTTCCACAGACCACGCTTTGTCATCTTTAATTTTAAAGACTATTTTTGTCTAGTTTTAAGGCAGAAAAGAGAACTGCCCTTTCTAAGTGAGAGCCACACAAAAGGCTCTTTCTATTTCTTTATAGACAGCTTCTGCTGGACATTTCTCAGCTTTTACTACCAGTACAGGATGCTCTTTTGGGACTATTTATGATAGTCTGATTATTGTTTTGAGCTTGTTGTCCTCTCTCTCTCCCCCCTCCCTCTCTCCCTCTCCCTCTGTCCCCTCTCCCGTGTGTGTGTGTGTGTGTACCAGCTTTTTGAAACTCTGTAAATCAGGTTCTATGCCACATAAATATATTCTCCAAGTCTCCTGCATTACAAGTTAAAAGCAATGCTGGGTTTGTTTTCCTTTTTGCCTGTGTTTAGAATAAAGAGTTAAGGTATAGTAGGTAAGTAAATAGTAAATACATAGAATAAAGCAAAGAGGTATATTAGGTAAGTAGAGAAAATCAGATCACAGTTGCCACAGTATCTACTTAGAGCTTTGTCTGTCTGATAAGGTATGGGTCTGCAGAAAGTTCATAAGTGTTCTCTTACATTGTCATAAGGGATTGAAGAGATCAGTCAGTGGCAAAGAGCACTTGCTACTCTCCCAGAGGACCCAAATTCACTTCCCAGCATCTACCTGAGGCTGCTTACAAGTGCCTGTAACTTCTAACTCCAGCTTCAAGGGACTCAAGTGCCCTCTTCTGTCACCTAAAGTCACTGTGCCTGCACTCATGTGCACAAACTTATACTCACACAATACACACAATTTAAATATGTAACTATAAACATATGTACATATATATGGTTTGAAAAAGATGGTCATAAGGCAAATGACCTCCATAGTCTTTAGAGATGCATAGTACAAATGCTTTGACTTCTCAGTGAAAAGGAAGGTGATTTTTTGGGCACATCGTTTGTGGAGGCTTTCTAAAAACATGCTTATGTGGGTTTTTTGCTCTAAAGTCATGTCGTTTCTCAACTACGTTTCTATTTACATGCAAATAACTCCAACCTCCTCTAGTTGGTATTATGGGACATGCCACCATCATGAAGGCACTACTCATAACAAAGTCCTAACACTTATCCAATCAAACAGCAGCATCAGAATAAATAGAGGAAAATCTATTAATGAGGAGTAGACTGAAATGCATTAGTAGTAATGCACTTTTCCCCATTAAGTCACTGACAGATTAGCTAGAGAAATATGTGAGTTGGGATACAGAAGACCTAAACAACATAATTAAGATAGTAGCTCTCACCTCCATTCTTGCTTCCATCTGTGCATCAGACCAGCCTGTAAATGGAAAAGCCACCTTCGTAACAAATGGAACATTTCCAAAAGTGCAATTATATTAGATGTAAAGAATGGTTCCAGACGCTTTCAAAATCGCAGGCAGCATTCTCAAAAGCCAACATCATGACATTAATTACCAAACTGGAAAGTAAACATGTCTGCCTCCTATAGTCTTTTAACCTATATTTGAGTTAAAATTGAAGTCAGAATTGGAACTGTAGAACCTTTAGAAAATTAAAGTAATATGATATCACATATAAGACTATGGGGGATATAATTAAAGCTATGCTTTCTAGGTAATAGGCATTGTCACAAGAAAGAAGAGAAAGGTGTACATACTCCCCTATGAAATGATGGAAACAAGACACTACAGTCTCCTAGGTAAAGAGGGAGTCTATAAGGAGAAATAAATTCAGCAGTTGAAGTTATAATAAGGAAAGTGTTGCAGACCCCTTCAGCTTCTTGGGTATTTTCTCTAGCTCCTCCATTGGGGGCCCTGTGTTCCATCCTATAGATGACTGTAAGCATCCACTTCTGTATTTGCCAGGCATTGGCATAGCCTCACAGGAGACAGCTATTATCAGGGTCCTTTCAGCAAACTCTTGCTGACATATGCAATAGTGTCTGGGTTTGGTGGCTGATTATGGGATGGATCCCTGGGTGGGGTAGTCTCTGGTTGGTCCATCCTTTCTTCTTAGCTCCAAACATTGTCTCTGTAACTCCTTCAATGGGTATTTTGTTCCCTAATGTAAGGAGGAATGAAGTATCCACACGTTGGTCTTCCTTCTTGATTTTCTTGTGGAACAACAATATGAACTAACCAGTATCCCCAGAGCTCGTGTCTCTAGCTGCAAATGTAGCAGAAGATGGCCTAATCGGCCATCATTGGGAAGAGAGGCCCATTGGACTTGCAAACTTTATATGGTTCAGTACAGGGGAAACACCAGGGCCAAGAAGTAGGAGTGGGTGGGTAGAGGAGCAGGGTAGGGGGAGGGTATAGGGAACTTTTGGGATAGCATTTGAAATATAAATAAACTGTGCTGGGGCCTAGCAAACACAGAAGTGGATGATCACAGTCAGCTATTGGATGGATCACAAGGCCCCCAATGGAGGAGCTAGAGAAATTACCCAAGGAGCTAAAGGGAACTGCAACCCTATAGGTGGAACAACAATATGAACTAACCAGTATCCCGGAGCTCTTGTCTCTAGCTGCATATGTATCAAAAGATGGCCTAGTCGGCCAACACTGCAAAGAGAGGCCCATTGGACTTGCAAACTTTATATGCCCCAGTACAGGGGAACCCCAGGGCCAAAAAGGGGGAGTGGGTGGGTAGGGGATTGGGTGGGGTGGGTATGGGGGACTTTTGGGATAGCATTGAAAATGTAAACGAGGAAAATACCTAATAAAAAAATAAATTAAAAAAATATGATGAAATTGAAAAAAAAAGAAATATCTAATAAAAAATTGTTATATTCAGAAAACATAAAAAGGAAAGTGAAGGGGCTAATGAACCCAAGAACTATTATAAACAAGCATATTAAAATAAATGACTAACCTACCAAAGATATGCAATAAAACCACTTGCCGTCAAGCAGGTTCACTCTGTTGAGTGTCAGGGTTTTGTTTTATTCTTCCCATGCTTGGCATTGGCTTCCTCTCAAATAGAAGTTCCCACTTTCCCTGGGAGTGATGGCCCTGGCTGCCTCTCTAACCTCAGGGGTTGCACTGTGAGCCTCCATTGCTGGAGCCCCAGAGTCCTGTCTCCTTTTGCTCATCTCTGGTCCTTGATATTGACAGTGACATAGCAGGAAGACTCTGGATGGGGGCTGTGCTGCCTGAATGTGAGTTGCAC
This sequence comes from Mus caroli, assembly GCF_978045245.1. NCBI lineage: Eukaryota > Metazoa > Chordata > Mammalia > Rodentia > Muridae > Mus > Mus caroli. The sequence continues at coordinate 36,254,906 of NW_028227272.1, forward strand.
TTTTGGTACTGACTTTGGGGCACTTGTATAGTTTCTTCTGCCTCCAAGGAGAGTGGATTAGTACCCACAGGCTCTTCTGGGGTGATTCTGTGAATGCTTTGTCTTCTGATGATGACAAAGACATCTCTATTGTTTTGTAACTTCAGCATTACCAATTGCTGCTTGAACTAGACTCCTCTATATCCTAGAAGAGTGTCAGGTTGTCAGACAGAGGGTATGGTGACCTCAGATTTCATGGACAATATACTGAAAGTGCTACTTAAAGTGTCAGCAGTGAACTTTTTCTTAATAATGTGTATGAAAATATTTTTTATTTGGGTTACAGTGTTCACTGATAGTGAGTGTACTAAGAGCTGAGCCAATCTTCCTCTTTCCAAGCCAGTCCAAGTAGGACCATTTTCCCTTATTAAATCCTAATTTATTCTATGTACTGTCACCCAAGTTCAAAAGAACCAGAATTTTTCAAAATGACCATCCATTTTGTATTGTGTGTGTGTGGGTCATATATTTAAAAAAATGAATTAAACATTTCATGTATTTAGGGTTTGTCTGGAGTTATTTGCTTCTGTGTCTAAAAATGTTTAAATAAACAGCTATAAGTATGTTTTATTCTCCCATCTGTGAAAAGGTGACGTCACTCATGGACCAGGCAAGTTTTATAGATCTTGATTTACAAAGAAATCAGTATTTTATGAGAACAGCATAGAAGGCAACACACAGCAGCTCCTTCCTCCTAGATCATCTGATTTCTTGGATCAGCCTGTCTGGTAGGGCAACCAGAACCCATGTTCTGTTATTACAACTGATGCTAATCTCTTTCTACTGAGCACAGGATGGGACCAATGCTACCTCCAATCTGCAAAGCATCACTTTCTGTGAGTCCTTAATGAGTGCTCATAAAAAAAAAAAAAAAAAAAAGAGGAATTCAATATGCAGTTGGAGAGTGAGACAGTAGATACAGGATAGATGAGAATTCACTCTCACGAGAAAGGAAATTATAAAATTCATTCAAACTTAGGTGCTAAAGCACTTCTTTCCTGTTCTTTCTGACTGGAGTGTCAGGGAGTGAGTAATGATCCAGGCAATGGAGCAAGGTGGGGACATTACATTTCTCTTTCTCTTTTATTGCTTATGTAAGTGCAGTCATATAGCTCCTTACTGAGAATGGTCATGTGAGAGAAGCCTCTTCCAGATCAGTAACATCTCTGAGATTGTTGCTATTGATTTTTCCTCAGGAGTGACACAATTTAAGTGACTCTTGACAGGAATTCTCTTCTTGGTGATAGTTGACTTCTGATTGCCTTGACATCTCTCAGCCTCTGACAGGAGTGGAAAGGTGCCTGTAAGGGAGAGTTCAGAGGCTATCTGGTTTCTGGGCAGGCTTTCTGTGAAGAGAAGGCCTTATGCTGCCTCCACAAGAGCTTGGGTAGTAACAAGTATGAAAAGAAGACAGGCGTGATTGCTTGATTCTGTTAGCTTTTCAATTTTGGTAACTTCTGATATGTCCGTACCAGGAGATGATGTTATCATCCTATCAACATCAACAACCTTCAGGATGAGCCTGAATATTCCTCAAGATGTGTAGATGGACATTTCCCAAGATGTGTAGACAGATATTCCCCAAGATGTGTAAATGTACATTCCCCAAGATGTGTAGGTAGACATTCCCCAAGATATGTAGATGGACATTCCCCAAGATGTGTAGACAGACAGCTGGAATGATTTTAGTCTCTAAAGAGTTTGCCTTCAGCTCACTAAACATAATGACCTGTGAATCTTGCTGCATTCTACTCATTATTGACCAAGTTTAGCGATACCCATGTCTAAAAAGTAAACCTGATGATACTGACTCAAATGTCTGGGTGTTATACAAAGTAGGGTGTGCAGATTGTCAGGCTGGTGACTAACTCAGAAGCCAGAGAAACTTCTTGGTTAAAATAAAAAGAAAAAAATGGATAAAATTATGAGGAAAGTTAGAAATCATCTTTGCTTTCCTTATTTTTTAGACAAAAATATAAAGGTATTTCTTCTTAACATCTATTTATTAAGAGAATCTGAGGCAGCCCAGAAACAAACAAGAACTATACAACAGAACGAAGATGTATATAAAGAAACAGAAATGTAGAAAGAGGAAAACATAACTAGAATATATGCAAAGAGATTGAATACCAAGTTGAGTTCTGATTGAGAGCCAACATTACTATGACAGCTATGAAGATAATAATCACAGTTTCCATGACTTTGGGCAAACTGGCTTTCATATGTAGCCTCTAGTTTTAGTGGCAGCTTTATAATCAACAATAACAGAAAAGAGAACTGATTTGGGATGACCCACAGGCCCTGGCTCCATGGGTGATGGAACCATGATTTAAATTCAGAACTTCAAATGTAAAGCACAAAAAGACCACTGGCATTGGGCCTGTGAAGGTTACATCCAGCCTACTTCCCACTGTGCTCTCTTGGCTTCCTGGTGTGCTGTGATGTGAACAGCCTCTGCTACATGTCTTTTGTCTCACACTGGGCTGCCCTGCTCTGCCTTTCCCTGGCACAATGTCCTAAAATCCTCTTCAACCATTTGTTAAGTCATTTTCCCTCTCTTTTGCTTGCTTTTGTCACCTACTATCATTAAAGCAACAGAAATGTACTATTTTACTAGGAGATTCAGTTGCTCTGTGCTTCAGTGGCAGCAAGGACCACCTCCCTCCTTAACCCCGGCCAGTGATCTTTGGAACAAAGGCCTGAGCAGCTGGAAGCTGACCCTGGCATTGGGTACTTGATGCCACCATCCAGATGATACCATGGACTCATGTTTTCTGTGAGCAACTAGGATTATGTTAAATAGGTGTCTGAGGCTCTTGGTGGTGGCATTTTTTCTTTTTGACAAAAATATCCATAAATGGTAAGTATATTTGTAGCCATAAGAGTCTCTGCTCTGTAATAACCGTGTTAATGCTCTCATAAAAAGATATGGGGCAAGAGCAAAGTGACAGAAAGGCTGATTAGCATTTTATGACAGAATTAAGCTGCATGACAAATAACTCACTGGCTTTATAGCCCAGCAAATTCTATTTTCAAATGCCAGAGGTTCTGAGGTATTTTTGTTCATCTATTTGTTTTTTATACTTAACCATGAAGGTGCCCAGAACAATTTGTAGAGAAATGGAAGGCAATTGCAATAGTAAATATCATGGCTAGCACTAATGTTTATTAATACCTTGGTCAACTTACTCAAGACATTTGGTAAATTTATTCTTTTTTGCTACTGAATTTCAATCATATGTGGTTTAGAGTTAGAGAAAAAGGTCACCAAGATCCTAACTATGGGAGTATTTTGCAATGAATTCAGTTTTGCCATTAGTTGTCCTCAAATTGTAGAGAATGCTTATTGAGGCTTTTAATTCTCTGAGAGTCAAAGGGGAAATGACCTCTGTTTTGTTTAAGATAATAGACTCTATTGTGAACTCCCTTTCCTTCCTTCCTTCTTTCTTTCTTTCTTTCTTTCTTTCTTTCTTTCTTTCTTTCTTTCTTTCTTTCTTTCTTTCTTTCTTTCTTTCTTTCTTTCTTTCTTCCTTCCTTCCTTCCTTCCTTCCTTCCTTCCTTCCTTCCTTCCTTCCTTCCTTCCTTCCTTCCTTTCTTCTTCTTCTTCTTCTTCTTCTTCTTCTTCTTCTTCTTCTTCTTCTTCTTCTTCTTCTTCTTCTTCTTCTTCTTCTTCCTCTTCAAAGGTTTATTCACTTTATGTATATGAGTACACTGTAGCTGTGTTCAGACACACCATAATAGTGCATCAGATCCCATTACAGATGGTTGTGAACCACCATGTGGTTGCTGGGAATTGAACTCAGGACCTCCGGAAGAACAGTCTGTGCTCTTAACTACTGAGCCATCTCTCCAGCTCATGAACTTCCTTTCTGCCTGCAGTTTTGTTATGGGTGAAGAGGGGAGATGCCTTGGGTGATTCAGCAAATCAGTTATCATTTCTGAGAACTGATTCAATAGCTGATTCAATCTTATATCTCTTCCACAGATATAAGAATCCTGCAAGTGGCCTTAACTGTTGGTGGTAGATAAGGATTATTGATTCACAAATACTTACAGAAGAGTCTAATATTAATATGTCAAAACAACCAACATTAAAAGGGATGAAAAACCCACTTATGATTTTGTGATTTGACCCTACTCATGTACATCTATAATATATAACACCACATATTTAGATAATAGTGGTGCAAAACTTACATCTCCACTATAATCAGTCAATACTTTAGACAACTGTTGGGCACTCACCTGCGTCTAGCACCAAGATAGGTAGCTGGAGATGCAAGAAGGGTTCAATCCATCTGGGAAGTCAAGATGATCTACTGAAACAAAGAGCAATGCAAGGCTATACCAGAAGGTGCCCTAGGGTGTGATGAAAGTGATGTAATCATCATGATCATGGTTGTATATGTAATTTTGATTGCTGTGTTACAACTGCTGTTCAATATTGACTGGACTGAGAGTCTAGAGATGTTTGTGTGAGAATAGATTGAAAATCAGAAGACATTAGTCTTATTGGTACTTTAAATAAGCTATTTAACACAAGTACTCATCATCTATCTATGTATTTATGTATCATTTATGTGTTTATCAACCATCAGCCATCTACTTATCAGTCATCTTTATATTATTATCTATCTATCTTCTGTAATTTATTTATCTACTTACCTATTATCTATCTACTTACCTATTACTTATCTATCTACCTATCATCCATCTATCTATCATCCATCTATCTACCATCTCTCTATCATCTATCTGTCTATCTATCTATCTATCTATCTATCTATCTATCTATCTATCTATCTATCTACTTTCTATATTGAAGAAAAAAGCTGTGACTAACTGATTTATAAAGATCTGTCTTCTTCTCCAATTTAAGATCTTAGATTTTGATTACTGCCATCCACTGGGAGGATCTTAGCTTTTTTTCTGCAAAGTCTAGAAGGTGGAGACACTTGCAAAGCACTTCTCTAGGTCAAAGGTGTATGCTAGTCTGGCCTGAAATTATGATCAAGTGTTCTAAGGGATTGCAGAACTTGGGATGGATAACCATGGGACTGGAATAACTCTTGACTGTACTGTTTATAATAGTGATGAATATGAAGACATCATCCCAGAGGAATGTTAAAATGGAATGGTTTAACTTCTGGTAGACTGTACTCTAGAGTAGGCCTCATATGCAAGAATGGCTCACCAATACAAATTAGACTCAGTGGCAGGGGAAGATTGAGAGAGAGGGGGAAATTAAGGACAAGTTGGTAGGGAGGTAGAGGCATATCTGTAAGGAATTGGAGGAGGGGGAGGAATATAATCAAAATATGTTGTATGAAATTCTCAAAAAGTCAATACAATATTTTGAATAGACACAAAGTATTTTCGTCTTCAAAATATCTTCTAGATTTGACTTATTTTTCATGCTACTATTTTGAAATCAATGAACATGTGTCAAAAACCCACAATAAAAAAATTAAGAGAGTCGTGGAGTCTGGTCAACCAAAGTCCTGGTTTTCATGAGGCTGGACAGAGATGGAACATAAATAAAGGGCAAATGGGCAGGAATTAGAGATAACGAAACTGAGCAGAAGGTCAGAACACAGAATTGGAAGAGATTGAGGAAGGCTCAAGATGATCTCGGCTCAGGAAGTAACTTCAGGGAAAGGAAGAATATCTTAATTTGAAGGCCAGCTGGCTCAGATCGTACTAAGGCCACTGGTGTGGCAGTCATATTCATGTTTTTCTTCTCATGGATTTGGGTTTTGAATTGAAAAGTGGGTCTGAGAGTTTAGGGTTTTCTTATGTTATTGTTTTCTATGAGCAAAGGCAGTTCTCTGCAGTAGGAGTTGGTTAGGGATAAGTAGTACTGTCTCTAATTTAGTTATGAAGGTTTCTCAATTCATTACTTGAAGTCGTCTTAATCAAGCCTCTGCTCTTGTTACTAGTGGAGTGACTTTATACACTGTGTAATCTCTTACCTTGCTACTCTACTTCATGCAGACCTCAACAGCTATTTTTGTCAGAACTTAAAATTTTAACACTTTCTACAACATGGCCTAAGCTTACTCTCTCTACTCTAGTAATGATTATTTAGCCTGCTATAGCTATTGTGTCAAAATCTATAAAGCCATTTCAGGTAAGTTTCTAGAGTATATGGGTCTCCACACACCCCACTCCTTCTTATTCTCTGTTCTCCAGGAAGTACTCTTTTTCTTCAGCATCAGTAATTTGCCTTAAAGTAAATGCTGAGTCCTTATTTCGAACACTTTTTCCATTTGTCTTTGTGGCACCTCTCTTTGGCTTCTATACTGTAGTCTCCCGTGTCCTGGATGTGATATAAATGTTCACACATGGTTTCCCCAAACTGCCAGGGTTCCAGCCTTCTGCAGTAGTACTATCCCCGTGACCGTGACCCTTCATTAGTCCATTTATCTCTCTTCGTTTCTTCTCTGAATGGGGATGGTAATAATCAGATATGGTTGAGCAATTAAGTGAGTTAACGTTGGCCAGCTGCTTAGCATAGTGCCTGGTGGGTAATAAATTCTAGCTGTGAGAACTCTTATTTATTGTTAAGCTTAGAATTGAATGCCTCCCTTGGAACTGTTAATGTCTAGTGTCAGGTGGCTATTTCTCGGTCAAATTGTGATCCATGCTGATCCCCAGACCATTTTTTTTCCCCTCAGGTATTCTTGTAGAGAGCCAATTCTTCTTCATCTTGCATATGGAGGGGGTTTAATTTGGTTTTGCTCTCCAATGTACCACTATCTCTGAGTTTATATGAAGACTTTGTTAGGTTGAATAGGATAGCTCCCTTTGATTGCCTTAGAAAATAGCAATGGCTGATGTTCTATGTTCTATTTGGGTAAAGGTTAAGAGGAAATTTTCTGATATAAATGGTGCTATGCTATTGGTTATAGGCATATTGGAAACTTCTCACCTTTCACTCAAGAACTTGAGGAGAAGAGGCAGAGGCTGGTGGTGGAGCAGTTTTATTTGTGAGAACAAATTGTAACAACAGTAGAAAGACTTGGGGAAGGGCTATTAGGCAGACTTCCAAACAAACCACACTGCTAATTTCAACAACTAAGGGACTTCCTTTAACCTGGCACTGGGTTGGGCCCATAGTGGTGCTGAGTGTTAATTGCTTCTGAGATGCCCTCAGATCATCCTATATGGAACAATGTTCATATCAATATGAATATCAATATCAGTAGCTACAAAGATGCTCAAACACAGTGTGCACTCCAGATGCCCTTCAATCAGATTTAAAAAGAGAAATTGTCATTTGCTTTTTCCAGACAGTCCATCTTCTTATGTGATCAGAAAAAAAAGGAGCAGTTGCCTCTTGGCTAGAGCTCCACAGTGAGATTTAGTTTTATTCAGACTCATTCTGGCCACTCATTTCTATCTGTCATTCACTGGTGCCATCCAACCAGGTTTTCATTCTCAGTGAATGTTTGTGCTTTGTAATATTTTCTTAAGGTATTTTAGTTTATACATACGTTGCATTTTTTCATGTTCAATCTCTTCTTTTTTCTTTACATTTTTAAAGAGCTTTGGGTCTTCTTTTCAAAGTTTTCACCATGTGTAATATTTCCTCACCCATATAATTAGCCTCACAGCTTCTTGTCCTGGTCCCAGCTCAAGAGGCTCTGTGAGCACAATGGCAGGATCTGAGAAGATACTTGGAAAATACTTCTTAATTTATAGAGTAATTAGCTGGCGGTATTATTAATTTATTTCCACAGCGAAGACGTATAAATTTTCACATAAAGTGTAAGAAGGCAACACCGTGAGGTTGTTCCCATCTGTCTTCACCCATTAAGATTCATAGTGTATTCTTCTCTTTTGCCAAAGTCATAGCACCTGCTTCTCCTTTCCAGGGCTAGGAAGGGTGAAGACTGTGTGAAGCTGGTGGGAAGAAAGAGTAGAGGAGAATGAGAACCTGCATACAAGAGATGATGGGAGAGGACCAGGGTCTGCCCTTCCAAATGGAAAAGATTATTTGAACTGACTGGCCCTGACCGCTGGGAGAAGAGGAAAGGAATGGGTCCTGTAGTTAAATTGCCTGGGCAGGCACATCAATCCATTGCCCATCAGCCCCAGGATCTTAGAAGAGCACCTGCTTGTTTTTCCTTCTCCTCTTTTCCAATTGCTGACTTTTCATCAATTTATACATAGTTCATTCGTAAGCATTTTGCATTTTGAAAATATGAAATACCCGAGAGACCAAAAAAATCCACAGGCATGTCACCCATTGTCCAATTTTAATACTGGGTATTTTTGCTTCACATATTTTTATTTATAAAGTTCTCTGTCCTCCTGCCTGCTAGCATTTCCTGTCCTGAAGTTGATGCTTAGCACTTTTGCGAAGTTTAAATAAGCAAACAAACCAACAAACCAACAAACCATATACCGTTGTTCTGTAAGACTGTAAGCTCTATGTCAATAAAATATGGTAAAAATTTCCTGGAACTTGACATTGCTGCCCAATCTTGTTCTGAATTCATCCTTGCGCATGTAGCTGTCATTTATAGCACTGGGCACATAAGTCCTTAACGTGTCACTGAGTGTTCTTCATGATGTCTCCTGCTTAGTCTTTTTGGCAATACTGTATAGGCTATATTTTTGAAACACCACACACACACACACACACACACACACACACACACACACACACACACACACACACACATTTATGTTTTGACAAAGATCTTTCCAAAACGGTTATACCGATTTGGGCTTCTACCAGATGCATAGGAAGACTGCCACCATTCTGTGCTGGCGGACGGTTGAACATTAACGTTTTCCCAGTTGGGTAGGTGTGAACTGCAATGTCATATTGACTCTCACTTCTCTTGGTAGCACTGAGTTGCCATCTATTCTTTCATTTAGATTCCTTTTTGTTTGACTCTGTGAATCATCTCTTTCTAGAAAGAACACTGCTGTAATCTCTCTCTCTCGTTTGTTTTGTAGTTTTGAGACAGGGTCTTTCTGTGGTCTAGGCTGGACTCAAACTTCTTATATAGGTGAAGGTGACCTTGAACTCCTGATCCTTCTTGCTCTCAAGGTTGGAGATTACCAAAACCCAGCACCATGCCTGGCGTCTCCCTGTTTTTAAATACTTCCATGTGTGACGACCCACACAGATGAATTGTAATTAATGAGGTCACTGACTTCAGTCCCCTTGTCTTATCTTTGTGCTTTTTACTGAACCTGTTTTTCTTGTTTTTCCCTCTTTCTACCGCCTTATGTGGATTGTTATTTTTATTCTGCTTTCCTGTTCCACTATTTGAAATTCATGCCTTCTGCTTTCATCTCTTAAAGGTTACCCTTAACATTTGAGCATGTGGGTTTGGCTGTGCTCTCTAAAGTCCTCCCGTCTTCTCCTGAACTGTGCACAAAACTTTAAAACCTTTTTAATCCCCTCTTTTCCTATTTTAATATGTAAGAAAGTTGTCTGGTTTCGGGTCACTGGATTTTCATGGTTATTATTGATTATTCTATAGTTAATGTTGACCTAGACTAACTGTGTTTTGAACAATTTTCCTTGGTGAGCATGCTCTGAACTGTCTCAGCCTGTTCTTTTCGGTTGGGAATCTTCCCTAAGGCACATTCTTTCCTCTGCAGTGAGTGTTGCTGGTGGCCCCTTTTCACTCTGACTCTGATCCTGCAACTTTAAAAATATGTCCTTTACTCCTTTATTAAATCGTTGCTGTAGAAAAATCTACAGTGAGTGGCGTTCTTTTCCTTTAGAAATGGTCTGGGTTGTTTCTCTTGATGCTTTTAAAAGTTTCACCTCTGTAGTGTTTGGTGCTTTAAATTGGGTTTTTGGCGGGTTTTTGGTATGAATTTGTTTTTACTTCTCTGACCATAAAGCTATTTATTTATTTATTTATTTATTTATTTATTTATTTATTTATTTATTTACTGAGTTGTGGTTTTCTTCAGTACAGGGAAGGCCTCTGCTGTTTACAGCCACCATGCTGGGCAGATGTTGAACTTTGTCCCACTATCCTCTTTGCTATCCAGTACTTCAATTTTAGATCTCTGTAGTTCTAAAAGCTTAATTATCAATTATTTCTTCACAAATACTTTCATCTTCATAGCTCTCTCTTTGATTATGTTTAATCTTTAACACATTCTCTGAGCTTATTCATTATTTTGATTTTCTGAAGATTAGCTTATATTGAGAAGCTGAAAAGAGGTAGAAAGTGCTGTAGGGAATGCATGGAAAAGCACCTTGAAGCTCCACAAATAAAAACCTTATGTCTCTTCTGGAGTTTGGTTACTTGATTCATTAAATCTCTGTTCATGATCTTTGTTTCCCTAGATAACTTTCTGTTCTTTTCACAACTAACTACTTAAATGGTTGGTTTGCTGGTTTCTTTGATGGTTCTAGCATTAGAATGTTTTAGGGGTCTGATTCTCCTATTTGCTCTGTATCCTGACTCCTGTTTGCTATAGGAAAGAGACTGTCCTTCATTGTCTTATTATTCTGGATTATAAATTTTGGCTTTTTTATTCAAATCCTGAGTAGCCGGATGACTACCTAAACAGTTTTCATTCCAGGAACCTCAAGAATGGTAACATGGCCGAAAGGACTTCTATAATTTCTAGAGCCTAATAATGGTCTGTTCCTACTCCACAGAGTCACAAAGACAATTCCTGGTCATGAGGTCTCAGGGTAAACTTTACATCTACTCCTGCCAAGACAATGAAAATGTTCCTCTGTTGTCTCCCTTTTCGAGTAGGTTTGCTCTTTAATGAATTCTGGTTTATGGGAGGTGATTTAAATCTAGAAATAAGACCATAAACATTCCATGCTTAGGTTGAAGATTTATTTATCTCTCTGTCGGTTATCTATCTATTAGGTTTACTAAATTTTGTCAGATAGTTTTTGAAAATTGTTATACCAATTTTCTTCTATCAACTATATAAAAATATTATCATTGTTTTATGGCTGAAGATTGAATTTTAAGGGTTTCCAACTATGAAACAGGGTGATACTACTGGTTTGACTTAAATTTCCCTATACACTACTAAGGACAATCTCTCTTCTCTTCTCTTCTCTTCTCTTCTCTTCTCTTCTCTTCTCTTCTCTTCTCTTCTCTTCTCTTCTCTTCTCTTCTCTTCTCTTCTCTTCTCTTCTCTTCTCTTCTCTTCTCTTCTCTTCTCTTCTCTTCTCTTCTCTTCTCCTCTCCTCTCCTCTCCTCTCCTCTCCTCTCCTCTCCTCTCCTCTCCTCTCCTCTCCTCTCCTCTCCTCTCCTCTCCTCTCCTCTCCTCTCCTCTCCTCTCCTCTCCTCTCCTCTCCTCTCCTCTCCTCTCCTCTCCTCTCCTCTCCTCTCCTCTCCTCTCCTCTCCTCTCCTCTCCTCTCCTCTCCTCTCCTCTCCTCTCCTCTCCTCTCCTCTCCTCTCCTCTCCTCTCCTCTCCTCTCCTCTCCTCTCCTCTCCTCTCCTCTCCTCTTCCCCTCCCCTCCCCTCCCCTCCCCTCCCCTCCCCTCCCCTCCCCTCCCCTCCCCTCCCCTCCCCTCCCCTCCCCTCCCCTCTCCTCCCCTCCCCTCCCCTCCCCTCTCCTCTCCTCTCCTCTCCTCTCCTCTCCTCTCCTCTCCTCTCCTCTCCTCTCCTCTCCTCTCCTCTCCTCTCCTCTCCTCTCCTCTCCTCTCCTCTCCTCTCCTCTCCTCTCCTCTCCTCTCCTCTCCTCTCCTCTCCTCTCCTCTCCTCTCCTCTCCTCTCCTCTCCTCTCCTCTCCTCTCCTCTCCTCTCCTCTTCCCCTCCCCTCCCCTCCCCTCCCCTCCCCTCCCCTCCCCTCCCCTCCCCTCCCCTCCTCTTCTCTTCTCTCTTTTCCTACCTGTTCTTCACTTGATTGCCTGGTCGCATCTGGACATAAACCCCAGGAATCTGGGCTACAGAAATGCAGAATTTGCTTGCTCCTCACACTTACTCTTGTGGATTTAGAATCCTGTTTGTTTTGAGTTCTTGGAGGTGTCTCTCAGTTTAATATATGCTCAGCTCTTAAGCATATGTTGATATTATTTTAGCCCATATTTCTCTGTGATTTTGGGTGGGAAGAACTACTTGATCTTCTGATTCTCCAAACAGAACCCTCCCAACAATTTCCCTGGGTCTTCCCTTTTTATTTTAAAGCATCAGCAATAATACATGGTTTATAGCTTCTTTTATGGATCAGAAATAATATATGCAAAGTATCTCTCTATGTCTGGCAATGTCTAGCACATGTAGATATTTGACAAAATAGTTGTTACTAATTTTATCTTTGTTAACACATGAATAAAACATGAAAATTAAACCATGAAAAGTGTTTTGGATTTTATTTATTATGATTAATAACGCACTCTCAGAAATAGTCCATGGAATCAGAATTTGCACAGAGGTTCAACTCTTCATTAGATTTCCTAAAAACTTGTTAATGGACTCTTGTGGGCTTAAGATATCATTCAACTCTATAGTGTTTTGGTCCTTGATATGAGAGAGGGTGCTGTGGAGCAATTATAAAAGAGGAAATCTATTGACTCTAGAGGGACCATTCATAGGTATTTCCTTAGCATGTCTCAAATCCACTCATATCCCTTCATTTTTTTCTGTTTTTATTATTATTTTTAAATGCTGGTAGCACACCATCTTACAATTCCCCAATGCTTTACTTGCTACAAGTCCCACTTGCCCAGCAATGCTACTCATAGTCATCCTTAACAATGGAAACACAATATCTCACATGGACTCAAACTATTTCCGAATGAAGGACACATTTGTGTACGTAGATGTTCTTTCGAAACCTTGACCTGTTCTTTCTAGATTGTATGTTATTTTTCCTATGTAGACTGATTAATTCATGAGAGTAGAGCTTATAAGCAAACATTAGGACTCTAATCTTCAGTAATCGCCCTGTTTACTATAGCATTTTGAAATGGGTAGAGAACAGGGAGGGAATGGAAAGAGATTATGAGGCCATATATATCCAAATTCCTTTATTATAGTTCCCAATTACAATAGAAAGTATATATCAAGTTTTCAAATCAATACTTTCCTGGGGGAGCAATATGGTATGTAATAGTGTTGGGCAGTAGCAGCAAACTACAAGTCCCAGCAGGCAAGTCGTTTCAAGAAATGACCATGTCTCTACATTGTACTGAGCTCTCTATGCTGTGATATGAGGTAGGTTGGAATATTTGGTTTGAATGCAACTTGAGGCCTTTTCACTGATGGGTTTATTTGTAGTGCAGCCTCATCATAACTGGGGACTGTCTATGTTATTTTTCACCCAGTGAAGTTTCTCACTCGGACAATATCTTCCTTGTTTCACAAAAGAGGCCTTTATTCTTCCTTTCTCCCCTGATTTTACAGATCTACTACTTCTTCATTCTCTCTGGATTATAAAGTATTGCCAGATATTCAGGTATCTGAAATAAAATTCTATTGTTTTCAACCTTTATTAAAAACAATATTTTATTGAATATTTTTCATAGGAGATGAAACTTGTTGGGTCATGTACTTCAGACTAAAGTCAGATAATTCCTATGTGTGTGACTTTTTGTGCCATCATGAACATTAGACAAAGACTGAGATGATTGCACTAAAGCGATAGCATTTCTCTGTAGGCAGGTAGGTAGTATTTTCTATGACTATTAAATTATTGAGCTGACGCTGACACTTAGCATACGTTTTTTTTCTTCTTTTTATGAATTGGTTATTTTATTTATTTAACATTTCAAATGTTGTCCCCTTTCCTGGTCCCCCCTCTGCAGCCCCTTATCCCATCCACCTCCTCTTTGACCCTAAGAGGGTACTCCCCACCTCCTGCCTCATCCCTCTAGCATCCCCTTGCACTGGGGCAACAAACCTCCACAGGACCAAGGGCCTCTCCTCTCATTTATGCCAGATAAAGGCCATCCTCTGCTACATATGTAGCTGGAGCCATGGACCCATCCATGTATACTCTTTGGTTGGTGGTTTAGTCCCTGGGAGCTCTGAGGAGTCCAGTTTCTGGAAGAGGATGTAAGACACAGGTTAAGAAAAAAGTATCCTGTTATCAACCTGTGTCTTGCATCCTCTTCCAGACCACACCCACGGACCAGCATCTCACCTAAGATGGCTCCATGTGATAGTTTCCATTTGTGCAGCTGTGGGTTGTGTCGGTTTCAGTTGCATCAGGAGTCTGAGGGCTGATTCTGGCTTCTTGGCTTAGATAAGAAGCACGAAATAAACGATTGGAATTCCTCACCATCAAATCACTACCTATTTTAGACAATAAGAAATTATAAACATTTTGCTCTCAAATTTGCTTTGGTTACCTTGTCCCAGTGGTGATACAGCGTATTGTTAGAGTCTACAAAACCCTCAGTGCCGGCTGTCGTTGGCTTGGTGAAGACTGATATGTCCTCTTACTCACAGCTGATGTAGCTAAAGGGAATATTTTAAAAGACAGCAGTATTGATCTATGGGTCTTAATATTGAGGTGAGGATCAAAATGCAATAAGTTTCCTCACTGCTGAGGCTGTGGTTTAAATCACATGGACTGACAATTTGAAAGAAAATTATGAGATTCATTTATAAAATCTTCATTCTAACACTTTCTTTTTGTCTAGTGTCTAGGAAGCTTTCTTGTATGCCAGTGCCTACCAGATTGGAAAAATAAAATATTTTAGATTTATTCATTTTATTTTATGTGTATGGGGATTTTTTCTGAATGTATGTATGTGTACCAAATGCATGCCTGGTGTTTGCAGAGGTAAGAAGACATATAACCTCATGAAGCTGGAGTTATGGATAGTTGTGGGTCACCATGGTGGTGCTGAGAGTTGAACACTAAATCAATTTAACCTCTGAAATACTTCTCCAATATCCTGACTACCAGATTATTTTTTAATTAAAAATTTTAATTTTGTGACAGGGAATTTCAAACATGAGTCCTATATTTTCATTATTTCCAGGCCCCCCTCTCTCCTCTGGCTTCTTCTGTGTTGCCCCTCTCAAATTCTTAACACCTCTTCTTTAATTACTGTTTTACACACGGACACACACACACACACACACACACACACACACACACACACACGGGGTGGGGGGACAAGAGAGAGAGAGAGAGAGAGAGAGAGAGAGAGAGAGAGAGAGAGAGAGAGAGAGAGAGAGAGAGAGAGAGTTTAGATTTGACAGCTTGGGATTGGATAACCTGTTAACCTGTTAGGTGGCTCAACTCCCAGGAGAAGACTAACTCTCTCTCTCTCAGAAGCAGTTAATTGCCCTGAGCTCTTCATTCTGGGGTGGTCTCTTGTAAGATTTCCTGCATCCACATTGACATTTCAACTGATGCTGTCATTGTGTTGGACTTGTTCAGGCAGCCATCTTATTGAGATTTCTTGGGAAAAGCTTCCATGTCATATACAGAAGACACAATTTCCCAGATGTCATGGTCCCTGCCTTTTACTCATCTTAGATGCTCTCTTCCCAGTGCTCCCTGAGCCTTAGGTTGTCTTGCATATGCATCAGCTGAGGCTGGGCACCATTACTTCATCAGCCATAGATAGGTGCTAAAACTTGTACTCATCTCTCTGTCTCTCTGTCTGTCTTTCTCTCTCTCTTCCCTGAATGTATCTATATTTAAGTAAACGTAAACTAATATTTCCCTGTGATTTTTCAACAGTCTTTAGTGTTTTATCCCTCCTTTCCTTCTCTTTCCCTCCCTCTTTTGTACTGCTGGTCCCTCTCCAATTAAAATTCCTGTTCTTCCCCTTTCCCCTTCATAGCATCTCTGCCCTGTTATCCTACTACCCTCCTCTCTAGAACTCCTTCCCCCATCCTTAGCTGTTGTCCCTTTTTGCTTTCCTGGATTCTGCGTTTACACAAAAATCAACTCCAGGTAAATCAAAGAACTTAATGTGACACACGAACACCGCTAGGAGAAAACTTAAATAGCACTGCCCAAACCTTGGGTCTAGGAAAGGACTGTCTGGAAAGGCTCTGTGCTCTCAGGAATTAAGGCCAAGATTTGATAAACAGAACCTCATAAAAACTTTTTTAAAAAAGCTGCTATACAGCAAGGAAAACAAATAACTCAGTGGAGAGGAAGCCCACGGAGTGAGAGTTAATCCTTGGCAGCTGTACATCTGTTAGAGGATAAATATCCAACATGTAGAAGGAACTCAAATACAAGGAGTCAAGAAAACAAATGACCCAATTAACAAATGGGCTATGGAGCTGAACAGAGCATTTTCTCAAGAAGAGATTAAAAAAAAAAGGCTGAGAAATATTTTAAAGTGTGTTCAACATCCTTAGCAATTAGAGAAATGAAAATTAAAAGTCCTCTGAGATTTCATCCCCCACCCCCACACAGGGTCAGAATGGTTAAGATCAACAAAACAATGGTGGCAAATGCTGGTGAGGGTGTGGCTAAACAGGAGCTCTCATTCACTGCTGGTGACAATGCAAACTGGTTCAGGCACTGTGAAAAACAGTGTGGAGAACCCTTAAAAAGCTAAACATAAACCTAAAAGTGGCCCATCTATTCCAGTCCTAGGCATAAAGGATTGAATATCTTTATATATGTATACATATATATCTCATGTATATATGTGTATATGTACATATATATCTCATGTATATATGTCTATATGTACATATATGTATCTATGCATATACGAACAGATATGTATGAATATATAATATATAAATATTTCATAAACATAAACAACTATATAAGATATTATGTATTAAACATATCATGTGTACATATATATATTATTATATAGTAAGTATAGAAATATTTGCTCAGCCATGTTTGTTGCTGCTGTTTGGAAATGTAAACAACCTAAATGACCTTCAACTGCTGAATGAATAATGAAAAGGTTGCACATACGCATAATGGAATACTGTTCAGTTATAAAGAAAAAGAAAACCTGTGACATTTGCAGGTAAACAAATGAACTAGAAAATATACTGAGTGAGGTCACTCAGACCCGGAAAGACAAATTCCACATGTTCTCTCCTTTTTATGGGTTGAATCTTCAAATGTCAATATAACCTACCTAGTTCCTTTTTTTTTTTCCCTGTGGAATTTGAAAAACCTGTTATTCATATTGGGGAGCTTAAAGAGAACATAGGATGTAGAGACCCGTTATTGTCCACCTAACACCCAATGTATTGTACTAGGAAACAATCACCTCTGAGTTCAGTTCTTGAATGTTCATCTTCTCTGGGTTATGGCGAACTAGAGAGGGGACGAATGCCACCGCTTTTGCAGAATTGTTAGGGTTCAATGAATATACACATATAAAGTGCTTAGAAACCTGAGTATATCAGGAACTCAGATGTTAGTTTACTTAATTGCTATTTCTTATGATTATTCCTATTGGTTCTGTATCAGAAGATACCCTGTCCTCCAGTTAGGAGATATAGTTTCCTTCTAAGTCCCCACTCATGTTGGACCAAATTCTATTTTCTAATTCTTTCCTCATTAGAAACTTTTGACATGACTTGCTTCCATTTGACATTTAGAATGTGTTTGCATGCATTCTAATTTAGAAAGGACAAGTTTAAAAACATATTCTTATTTCCACTTTTTGGTCAAAATATGTTCAACATGAAAATTGTCATGTTAACTGTTTATTTTTATTTTCAATGGTTAAAACAAACACGTGTATAATTTTATGTATTAATGACCTCATACCTACAGCCACCGTAACAATTTTCAGGCTCTCGTTCAGCAGAATTCAATGATTCCTGTAGTGTCATCACTACCACCGTGCATCTCCACCACTTCACACCCCACAACACTGAATACACAGCAACTTCACTCTTCATCCTCTCGGCCCCTGACACATCACAGTTAGTCCTTTTATCACTATGGTTTTGGCTCTTCTTCTTCTTTCCTGTCACGTGGAGTTGTGCAGCATTTGATATTTTGGTGGCTGGCTTATTTCAGTTAGCAGAATGTCCTCAAGGTTCATTCACAGCGTGCCATATGCCAGCATTTCTTTGCTTGTCAAGACTGAATAATACCTTGGTGTGTTAGACAGAGAAATATTTATTTCAAAAACAGAAACTCCTTCAAGCTTGTCTGGAAAAAAAAGATATTTACTTTGAATTTGACAGAACAAGCATTTGTGGATAGGAAACAGGGTGCAAGAACACTGAATCTGGACTGTGTATAATGTATCACCAAGGCTACAAACTCAGTTTCTTATATAACCTGGACTCTTCCCATCTTGTAGTCTTAATATTCCATGGAGAGGTTGAAAAATCTATGTGCTAGGAGTCACTCTGGGGCACTTCTTGAGTCTGGCACTTGCTAGTTCAAGAGGCTGTGTCTGGGGAATGGCAAGCAGTCTGCAGTTTTAAGTAGGGAATGTGCCCTGAAGTGAGTCTCCAGATGAGACAGGTGTTACTGGCATGGCTGCTGTAGCTGGTAATCTGCTCTGTGTCAAGCATTCACTTTACACAGCTGTTAAGATTAAAGAAAGACATTGGGATAAAATCCCCAACCATACAGTTGCTTAAGCAAGACCTGCCTGAAAAATTGCAGCAGCTGACATACCAATGTAGATGGCAGAAATCTTTCTAAGGGCCCTAGCCCTACACGAAGAGCTACAAAGCAATTCCTGGATGCTGGGAGTTGGAGAAGCAGTCCTCTCCAGGGATGAGAGGCCTCATAGAGTCTCCAATCCTAAAGTGTCAGACACACACACATACACACACACACACTCTCACATAAAACACTGAAAATACACACACACATATACATGTATACACACACACACACACATATATATATGTACGTATAAAAATCAGTAATAATTCAAGACTAAGAGGCCATGGATTTGAGACAGAGAAAAGTGTTCCAGAAGGTTAACAAAAGGAGTACAGGGAGAAAATGATACAAATAAAGTACTCTTGTATGAAATTCTCAGTAACAAAACAGATTTTTAAAAAGATGTCATACACTTACAGCCACTTTCATATTGCTTTGGGACAGCTGCTTTTTCCTTTCCTAAGACATGTTTTCTATTATTTGTCAATGAGGGTTTCAGTCTAGGTCCTTTCTAGTTCAACCCAATGAGCAGTGGATAAAATAAGTAACCAGTGGTCTTGATGTTTCTTTCCCATCTTGTTCGGCTTCTTAGGGTTGCTTCCATTGCTGGGTTGCCCATTAACTTTCTTTCTTTTACTGTTGTGAATAATTAATTGTGAGGATCATTAAGACTCCTAGCAACGAAATTCTGTCCCACATCTCCCGTGGTGCAGTGTGTACTTCCTGGGCAGATGAAGAAATAACAGTGTATGAGAAATCTGTTCGCAATTAGCACGGCCAACTGGACTTTCTCAGGAGGATACATGGCATCCCCTTCTAAGAACAAGACTCTGCTCTTCCACACCAAAGAGAACCATCTGAGGTGCTCAATATTTAATAAGTGAACTGAAGCTCTAATGAGGTGGGGATGTTGTACACAGCTTTCTCTTGGGGGATTAAAGGGGCAAGCATCCTCTTGTGCTTGCATAAACTACACCATTATGACTTAACCAGAGGACCCACTTCTTCCAGTGGTGTGAGTGTGCGGGGGAATCCATAGCTCATTTTTCACCTGTCTGGTATTGCTCAACATTTGCTCAGGTCTCCACTCTCAGTTCTAGAGTCTCGGCATGAAAGATACAGCAGGAACCATTAGCCTTGCCCTGTGGTTGTTAACCTCTCCGTGTGAAGCTGGTAATTCCCTCTCGGTGGGTAGTTTCCCCCTACGTGGTGAAAGATTCCATGTGGGTCAATGAGCACAGGAGAAGCAGGGCTAATACAAAACTTTAAAACTCTAGGGGTGGTCTGCAGATAGGAACAACACAGGTCATGGACGAAAAAATTCAGAAATTAGAATTTAAAGGACTTTGACTCACTCAGGTGATGTGGGTCAGCCTGTCTGCACCTCGGTTACTGTCGCCTCGTCTCCTTCCCACTGTGAGCACTTTTGAGTTTCCTGGGCATATTACTTGGAACTTTCTGAGTGGGAGTTCTCAGGAAAATGGGTAGGCATGCTGATTCTGAATCATGACATTGAGAGGAGAGGAGGAAGTGTCTTCATCAATGGGACGAGGCCTTGGTCCTGTGAAGGCTCTAATGTCCCAGTGTAGGGGAATGCCAGGGCCAGGAAGCAGGAGTGGGTGGGTTGGGGAGCCGGGGGAGGGGGGAAGGGATAGGAGGTTTTCGACTAGGAAAGGGGATAATATTTGAAATGTAAATAAAGAAAATATCTAATAAAAAACCAAAAACACTGTAAGCAGCTTAGGGAGGAAAGGACTGATTTCAGCTTACAACTCTCAAGTCATATAACACTATGAACATTAAGTCATACTTCATAACAATAAGAGGGAAATCAGGGCAGGAACTCAAAACAGGATCCTGGAGGCAGGAAACGAAGCAGAGGCCATAGAGGAATGGTTCTTACTGGCTTGCTTTTCATAACTCAGGGCCACCTCCCCGGTGTGGCACCACAGACAGCTAGGTGAGCCCTCCCGTGTTAGTCACTAATAACAGCAGCAGCAGCAGCAGCAGCAGCAGCAGCAACAACAACAGAAAGCCCCACAGGCTTGCTTACTCAAGTGAGGTTTCTCTGCCCAAGTAAATTTAGTCTGCAGCAAGCTAAAGAACAGTCACAGTCCCCAAATCAACAAAGACAGGTGGCTCCTTCCAATTGTGCTTTGTTATGATCCCTCTTAACGTTCTTTCTCTCCTGTCTCACTCTGCCCGGTTCTCTGTCTCTATACTATTTTTTTTAAATAATTCAAAACAAATTTATTTTACATTTAAACTCATTATCAAGTCTAAGTTACCCCACCGTAAACAATTAGGCTCATCAATATTCACAATTACTTTGTTTCACATGCCCTGTCTTTTACATTACATTTATTTATTTACTTATTTTTAAATTTATTTTCACTTATTCACTTTACATCTTGTTCACTGCCACCTCCTGGTTACCCCCTCATATAATCCTTCCCCCAGTCCCCCCTTCTCTTCTCCTCAGACTGGGTGGGGCCCCCTGGTCATTCTCCTACCCTGGCACAAAAAATGTCTGCAAGGCTAGGAGCATCCCATTCCACTGGGTCAGACAAGGCAGCCCAGCTAGAAGAACATAGACCACAGTCAGGTTATAGTTTTTGGATAGCTTCAAATCTAGTTGTTCAGGACCCACATGAAGACCAAGCTGTACATCTGCTACATATGTGTGGGGAGGCCTAGGTCCAGCCCATGTATGCTCTTTGGTTGGTGATTCAGTCTCTGATAACCCCAAGGGTCCAAGTTAGTCGATTCTGTTGGTCTTCCTGTGGAGTACCTATCCCATTGGGGGCCACAGTCCTTCCTCCTATTCTTCCATAAGAGTCCCCAAGCTCCATTTGTTGTTTGGCTGTGGGTGTCTGTATCTGTCTGAGTCAGCTGCTAGGTGGAGCCTCTCAGAGGATAACCATGCTAGACTCCTGTCTGCAATCCTAACAGAGTATCATTAACAGTGTCCGTGATTGGTGCATGCCCATGAGATGAGTCTCATGCTGGGTAACCTTTGACTCAACTATCAAAATCTCAGGTCAGTTTTCACTGCTGTGACGGATATAACTAGTATAGAAAACCATGAACTTTATTATGGAGGATTACATTGAAAATCTCTGTGTCTTAACATAAGAAATAAGGAGTGTGGGGAAAAAAAAAAGCTTATTTCCTGAGCGAGTTTTAGTGTCACCTTTGTATGACTGACAGTTTCTTTCTAGATTTTGATGATTTTTCTATGAGATGTTTGTACCATTAATAGGAGTCCTCATGAGAAAGATTTATATGTATGGTTAGGGTGGGTGCTGATAGAGAGTGGAAGTAGGAATGTAGTAGAGAGTAAAGGTTGCTTATAAGACTAGGAATTACTTAAGATAATAAACCTCCCTCCGCTATTGAAAGTTTGGGACTGAAAGGGAATAATAAAAGAGTAATCAAAAATGTGCTAAAATGAATTTGATGCAAATGAGATGCATGAAGTGCCCTGGATGTGTTGGAAGAGGATGTCAGATAATTGGAAAGCATACTTTCTGGCCTACGCATGGCCAATGCCAATCTCTTCAGGAATTCTCTGGAGCCTCTCATTGCAGAACCGTTTTAAGCTGAAAAGGGACTTTTTTTTTCTCTCCCTCTCTTCCTGTCAGAGACTTGTGAAAACCTATCTATTTTGGTGTTTGTTCTAAGGGGAAATGGGCAAGTTCTGGAGATGAATCAGGAAAAAGGCTTGGCAAGCCAGCAAGCCATTCTCACCCAGGGTTTGGCCAAGCTACCTTATTCTAGCAATTGCCTGGCTGGAGAGTGGGTTTGGAGGTTTAGTGGGAATACGGAAACTGTGGCTAACAAAGACCAGCTTTGAGCCATCCAGCTCACTTTGTTTCCCGACCTTGGCCTAGTGGGTCAAGAAAATGAGTTCCTTAACAAGAGACGGCTGAATATAGAGAAAGCCAAGTGTTCAGTCTGGCTCCTCTCAGTCTGCTTTTTTCTCTGGTTGCTCTCCTGTGCCACCCCAGCAGTCTTGAGGAAGAAGAGCAGCTGGGGGGGGGGGGGGGCTGGTCACACTTCGAAGCCACTGTAGGCAGAGCTCAGGCTCAGTCTCTGGAGCCACACACCATGCTTCCTTTACTTCCCCTTGTCCCAAAGCTGATTGGTTAATTGAGTCTGCAGCTTTTGTTGGGGCCCTTCCATCTCTCTCTCTGTGAACACATGGCACCAAGACAAGATCATCTATCTCGCTAAGTAAAGGAGAAAAGTTTAGCTTTACAGAGAGGGTCAGAGTAGGAGATTTAACTCAGTCTTGAGCTATGCCACAAGAAACAGCACTGCTTTGTCCAGAGGACGGTGACATTGCCTCACTGGGCTTTGACAACACCTGTGCTTCTCATTCCCCTCCTCCCTGGGCTCCTCTCAGTCCTCCTAAGGGCTGCTGGGGACAGGTGCTTGGCAAGGCAGCGTGTAGCACCGCCTTCCTATTCTTCATGTACGCCTGGCAAAAATCACAATCCTACTCTTACCACCAAAGGACAGCAATGTTGCCAAATTTTTTCTCTCCAAAGGATTAAGTTGGCCTAATCTGCAACCAGGGAAATTGAAGTATGATTGGGTTTTAGATATGGTAATATGCTGTGCTCATGTTTATCTGGGTAGTGATCATCAGCCAGAATGGTAAAGCTGTGGGGATGGATTTGCAAAGGAACAGAAAAGGATTTGAGACTCAAAGGAAGGCGTGCAATGCTTACCAGGGTGGCTGTAGACCATGACAAAGACAAGCCAGGCTTAGGGAGAGCTTATTGTAGAATCGTAATCTATTTGTACAGATAAATGGAAGGTGGATTTTTATCTTAGATGAGAGAATATTCCTTTTTCGTGACCAAAGGATTTGAGCTCTAAATCAGAGACTAGAAGAAAGAACAAACAAAGCAGAAAAACTGGAGGAGAGACGTTTGGGTGAATATTTCTTAAGCCAAGATCCTCTGTCATCAAAACTAAAATGCTCTTCCTCTAAAGTTAAATTTGTTAACATGCACAGTGGGGGTGTGCCTGTATATCTAAAGCTGTTGATAAGCTTCCCGGGATTAGGAGAATGAACTCAAGTTCAGGGTGCTTGTCAGGGAGGAAGTTTGGTGACATTGCAACCCCAAATGGTGGAAAGCACTTTCTAGCCATTCATGGGTATGAACTGCAACTGTACCAAAAATCACTAATACCTTAGGTGGGCTTGATGCCCTTCTGGACATGGGTTC
Source organism: Mus caroli (assembly GCF_978045245.1). Lineage (NCBI taxonomy): Eukaryota > Metazoa > Chordata > Mammalia > Rodentia > Muridae > Mus > Mus caroli. The sequence goes on from NW_028227272.1 coordinate 36,278,723, forward strand.
CAAATGAAGAGCTAGTCACATGACTGCAGCGGTACTTTACTTTGAGCTTTCTATACTCCCCCAATTCTAGCTAGAAATTCATTGTCCTTTGTCACAGGACTCCAGCATAGTCTCTTGTGTTTGCTGTCAACTCAGCAGCATCTGCGTCCCTTCTAAACATTGAGCAAGTTAAATTAAGCATGCCCCAGGCCACTGGCTCTAACATCCTTCCATACTACGGTACTTAATAAACTGCAACCTAAACTCATTATTTAAGCAAACTGAGAGCCCAATTTAGGAGTGAATCATCTCTTAGCCAATCAGACACAGTCAAGCATCAGCCAGTCACAGCCAGTCGATCAGATCCCGTCCAAATGAGGGGGCGCTCAAGCTATAACCCTACTGAATTCATTTTCTGGTCTTTATTTCCACACAGCTTACTAACGCCTTTTGTTCACATCACGTTGTCCAGCTGTCTGAATGTCTTTTTGGTTCTAGGTGCTGCCCAATGCGTGAGGCAACCTTTGATGAAACTTTGTTGACTCAGTTTATGAACAGGCTGTTTCAGAACAAAACAGCTGAGTGGCAGCTGTGTGTGTGTGTGTGGGGGGGGGGGGGCTTTGCAAATGATGAGCATAGGGCCTCTTTAGTTTCTTGATGTTCCCCTGCAAACCACCTTCTTTGATGCTGTGAACACCTGTGAGCTTTAGGCTCAGCTTCCTTGTGATTCCTGCACTGATGGATTTTCTGACAGCAATTCCCAGCTTTTGTGACCTCTGCATGGGTATTTTTTCCTTAATGCAACACCCATGGGCTCACTGGACGTTTCTTATGGTCATTTGACTAATGAAGCTAAACTGGGTCCTTTGAGTTATAGATAATTATGCATAGTGTTCTGGCATTGTACAGAATGGATTGCTGGGGTGGCTCTAGACTATGGTAGAAAAGCAGAAATCATCCATAGGAAGGACTCAAGAGATAAAGAAAGGTGGAGCTTGGCATTGGAGGGTGTCAATGTCCTTGTCTGCATGGCAATGAGCTCGTCAGGCTCAAGTTAGAGCCTTAAGGACAGGGAGAATTTTGTCCATGAATCTTTTGGAGTAAGTGTAGACCTAAGGATAGCTGGAACCCATGGGACTGCTCATTGCATGGTATTATCTTTTTTTTTTATTAGGTATTTTCCTTGTTTACATTTTCAATGCTATCCCAAAAGTCCCCCATACCCACCCCCCCCCAATCCCCTACCCACCCACTCCCCCTTTTTGGCCCTGGGGTCCCCCTGTACTGGGGCATATAAAGTTTGCAAGTCCAATGGGCCTCTCTTTGCAGTGATGGCTGACTAGGCCATCTGAGTGGTCTGCCAATGACTACGTGGACAAGATCAGTGGTTTTCAATCTGTGGGTCACGATTGTTTTGTGGGGGATTGAATGGCCCTTTCATGGGGGTCGCCTGAGACTATTTATATTATGATTCATCATATATGATAATTGTATTATGATATAAACCACAGCTATTTATGTTATAATTCATAAAGCAGCAAAATCACAATTATGAAGTAGCAACAAAAATTTTATGGTTGGAGGTCATCATGGCATGAGGAACTGTATTAAAGGGTCACAACATTAGGAGGGTTGAGAATCTCTCAACTAGACAACCTTTCTATGAGTGGCTTTCAGCTTTCTTCCAGAATCATCCCACCGTATGTGTCCATACGAACAGAGGTAGGTGGTATTCATAACCTCAGCACAATGTCTCCCTCACCAAGACTGATCTGGCTGCTACTGTGTGGAGTGCCCAAGATGTCAGCGTGTCAACAGCAGAGACCAAAGCTGAGCTCCCAATATGGCAACATTGCCCAGGAGGACCAGCCAGCCACCTGGTGGCAAGTTGATTACATTGGACTCTTTCCATCATTGAGGGGGCAGCATTCTTTCTCTTCCTGGAATAGATGCAAACCATAGATGTGGGTCTGCCTTCCCTGTCAGCAGTGTCTCTTCCAGCACCACCATCTGTGGGTTTATTGAATGTATTATTCACTGTCTCGATATCACATAAAATACTTTTGTTCTGACCAAAGAATTTTATTTTGTAGTTTTTTTTTTTTAATATAAAAAGGAAAGATGAAAAGAAAGTGAAGGAAGATGTGTCTGTCCCCCTCTTCCTCCTTCCCCCGGGATAGTCACTGGTCTTATTTTGTGCCTCACTTATGCAGAAGGGAGATACAATAAAGATGCAAAACCAGCAGTCCATAAGTGATATCATTTCTACAAGAATAGAAGGGTATAGAAAGAAGTTTTTTTCTTCTTACCTTACCAACCCCATGATTAGGAGTCTCTTAGTTTAGAGGTCTTGATTTCTGAATAAAGAGTCCTTTCTCTCAGCAGAGGATCACACATTAGTTCTTTTTCTGGGGTATCCACCAGAGATGACTACTTGAACATGGGTTCAGGAGCCCAAGTGCAGTCCTGGGCCTTTCTCAGGATGAACTTTTAAGAACAAAGAATATATCCTGTGTTGATAAGCCTTAGTTAGCAAGAACAGTTAGGCAGAAGTGGAACTATGGAAGGCAAAGAGCAAGGTTAGTACATTTAGAGACTTTCCCAGAACTATGGTCTTTGATGGATTAGGTCTTTGTTCTCCTTTTGGTAGCTGTTTCTGCTTATGTGATAGGTTTTAAGGCTTGAAAGGCAGTTCCATCATGGAGTCAGTTGTGCTAATGTATGAAGGCTTACTAAGTTCTGGGGTCTGTTATATTCTTACACTAAGTTGACACAATAATACAGCAATTTAGGGGTATCTAGTACCGTGGAACCAGAGGACAAGGTAGAGGTTTACTTAATCATTACTGACCAGTGATTATCAGGAGGAGGAAATGCAGTTGATAATATTTAAGAGAGGCAGGGTGGAGCATGTGTGGGGCTCAGCTCTTCTGGTGAGAGCCATGCATTCAGTGGTAGAATGGAGTGGGAGTCTGCAGCAGGAAATGACACAAGAATTTTCATTCCCTGATACCTCCTTCTATTCTGCACTCCATGAAATTCAGTAAGGGAAGAAAACTTAAGCCATGCTCTTTAGCTTCAGCGACAGGCAGGCATCTAGGGTTTATCCCTTGGCTCAGGCACCCTACTAGAAATGACAGCCATGGCACTGTTCTGGTATCTGGAGAGCTTGAGTCTGATTTTCCAAAACACAACAATGGCCTCCTTCACCGCCACCCTCCCAACCCTGATGAGACTGCTTCCAACTAAAACACGTGATATGAGAGTCCTCCCTGCTTATAACAATCTGAGTGGCCTCTGTTTCACTGCCCAAAACTGCTGTATGCAGTCCAAGGCTACCCCTCCTCTCCTTGCAAGCACCCCTCCCCCAAACAAAGCAAAACGAGGCTATTTCCAGACTAGTTTCACTAAATGAAAGCATGACTAAGGAGTCTTAAAGAAACTTTTAGAAATGGCCAGAAGTGAGGACAGGAAGATAACTCAGTGGGTAAAACTGATTGCTTCACCAACCCGGGGATGTGAGTTTGGTCCCAGCTCTTACTGTGGGAGGAGAGAAACAACTCCAGAAGACTGTCCTCTGACCTTTGTGTGTGTGTGCTCTGGCACACATGCCCACTCTCTTCTTCACACACATGATAATAATAAATTAGAAATTACTGTCTGAAATTTGAGGTAGCTGCAAGTTTTGGAGTCCTGTCCATCTTCAGATCCATGGCTCTGTTAGCCATCTTGGTTCTATGAGAGGAATCCTGAGTGTTTAAGAACACCCACCATTAGTAAGAATGGATGAAATGTGAAACAGTTCAGTTGTGTTCTTTTAAACCCCTCCCTCTCGACACCTATCAATATACCTTTCCCCCCCATTAATAATACACTAATTTATTTAAAAATGATCTTAATATATATATACTTTTCTCATTATTTTTTTTTACTGTGCATAAATGCCTACTCTAAAAAGCTTATCTGTAAAATTGCTTGACTTAAAAAGGTTTTTTTTAATCGTTCTGAAATGGACAAAATCCACTGTCTTCCTGTAGACAGTATCTTGCTGTTTTCCCTCCATCCATCCTTGAGTGTAACAGGGAGACTGTCATGTAAAAATATACTGGGAGACTGGGGCTGTATTGCATTTCTCGATTCTTGCTGACTATAAATTCTCCAATAAGTCATTTTTTTTTTCCTTTCAAGACCCAGTCACTCCTGTTGTTTTTGTATTTTCCTTTTGTAACTGGGGACCAAACTCAGGGCCTCATTTATATTAGACAGATATTACACGTCTATGTTCATCTCCAGCCCAAATTTTTGTATAGTAATAATAAAATAGTCCTTAGCAGTATTATTGTGAAATAAAATACATAAACACCAGGTAGCATGAGTGAAGACAGCTAATCCCAGAAAGAATTCTGACTTGCACAAATAATATACTTTCCTTCCCCACTGTAAGCTTAGTTTTACCACAATGCCATAAAGTAAGAATGTATATTGAGGAAAGCTCACTTTTCTCTGGCAGAATTATTCTTTACTTTTTATATATTTGTTTTTATTTTATGTGTATGGATATTTTACCTGCATCTATGTCTGCATATCATGTGTATGCAGTGCCCTCAGAAGTCAGAAGAGGGCGTCAGATTCCCTGGAGTTACCTGAGCCATCTCCTTCAGGCTCCCCAACTGACTCAAACAATTCAACATCCATTCCCCATTGTGCCAAGGTTATCCCTAGCGAGGATAGAGGGATATTTTATCCTAAGACTAAGGGAAACATGTCAATAAAACCAAAGGGAAAGAGGCAGCTATGATGCAAACTCAGGCTTTGAAACAGGAATGGGACATTTTTGTTTCTCTGGAAGCCTCTATTGTTTCTTTATGAGTCTTGCTTTCCCAAGCCATGTGGTCTGCATGACTTATTACAGCTTCATACTTTACAGGTTACTGTTTTAGAAACTAACCTGACAACTTTAACTTCCCTGAGCGTCTGACTCTAACTCCATGTCCAAATTCCAAGATAGAAAAATCTGGCTTGAATTCCTGGGTTAAATATGTAGAGACTTCCTTGAGTGGGTGCCTAGCAGTAAAGGAAACTAGACTATCTAGAGGCCAGGTCCCTGGGTCTACAGGAACACCTGGAAGGACCAGAGCAGGCTTTGGGTACCACATTTCCCATGGTTCCAATTCCTGATGTTGGATGTGCCAACGTCTCTATTATAATTTTGTATCTTCATCCATCTATTTATAAACCTGCTGGAAGCTGTCCTGGACATGGTGTACCATTGTGAAATGAATGTATAGAAACCTCGCCTCACGAGGCTTGGGATTCGCTTCTCTCTTGTTTAATTAATCCTCCCAGTCATTTCATGTCACAGATATTTTCATTTCCATTTTGTAAGGAGGCAGAAAAACCAGATTTTTCTGGCACAAGACCAGGACCCTTTCTGTGTCACCATATATGACAGGAAGAAGTCTGATATTTTATGTACTAACTTCTGATATACCAATTATAAGTCGTTTGAATTGCTATAATCACACCATAGGTTCTCCCAGGCAATCCTTCTCCGAATGATTTCAGTTGCTAACTATGTCTGAAACTAATTAAACTGTGCTTTACAAGAGTGTCCCATAATTGGGCTGGGCCTTTTCCCCAGTTAGTTTAAATTAGTGAGGTCACTATTAATACAACCAACTCTATTAATAAATGCATGATCACTTCCTGTCTATCTATCACATCCAACAGGCTCCAAGCTAAAATCAGATTTTAATATTTTATAGATGGGACAGGATTTTAGCTTCTAATTACTCATTTGCCAAGCTCTTGTTCCAGTATAAAGATGGTTTGGGCTCTTCTTGTAGTGCTGAGCTGTCAAAAGAGGGAAGAGAAGTAAGAGTAAAGGCAGACTAGAGGGCCACATGTAATCCAACTGTGCACATGCACTGCCCGTGCTGTTCTTTATGGATGCCTCACAGGTTATCTCATTGGCCCCTCACCATCTCCAATGAAAGATCACTGCTCTCATTCTTCAGATGAAGAAAGTGTGGTTCGGAAAGGCTTTGATGCTTTCTCATTGTCAAGAGGCCATATCCTGTACCCAGCTCTTTCCCCACAGAGCCCCTGCTCTCCCCCCTGCCTGATCCTGGATCCAAGATATGTGATGAGGCATTGATAGATGCAACTGTGGCGTCCCAATCAGGAATCTGTGAAGTGCTCCCTTCCCATACAGAATTGTTCCTATTGTGTATTTCATGACTCCTGGGCTGTTCTTCCCTTTGTTGGAGAATTAACTAATTTACACAGTGGCATGTTGAAGTTTGCTTAGAACCTACATTGAACTACCTGGAAACTACCAGCCGAGGGCCCATGGATTAGAATTGGTCCTATGTCCTCCATCTCTTCTCTCTGTCACACCTGAAGTTTATTTCTTTCTATATACATTACCAAGGGAATTATAGGGTTGATTAAGGGATGGGCTTACTCAGATTAATTTTGATTTTGTTGGACTTTTAGAAGGTTTGTTTGTTTGTTTTTTGGTGTTTTTGTTTTTGTTTTATCCAATCTCTTACCTTTAACTGAGGGAGGAGGGGAGGAAATTAATGCTAGGTAGTACAGGTGGCCTTTCAGTATAAAAGCTGAGAGGAGAAAGCCCTATGAAATGCTTGTAGCATATGAAGACAGGGACCATCCTCAAGGCCACCCGTGTAGCCCTAAGGTACACACATTGAGTGCCCAACATATGCCTGGGTGAACATTTTAGAGATTACCTTTTTGTATGGAGGGGAGGTAGAGAGCAAAAGATCATGTTCCCTAGAACATGTACTTCTTGATTTGAACTCTCTTTCTCTTTCACTACTTTGTATTTTCTCTCCAAAGACTTCCAAATGTTCTTAAATTATTTTTTTAAACTACAATTGAAACAAATCTGTTTATCTGCAAAGCTTGTTGGTTCATTATGGATTCTGAGAATAGTTTTCTGATTTATTTCCTCTTGTTTGGGCTTCTTCTGCCCTGCTGGTGGAACTTGAATCTAATCTTTGCGATCAATTATAATTAATTAGGCTGTATTCTTCCACAGTAATGGTGGCGATAGAACATTTATGGCGATCTGTGTGTTTTCCCCACTTTAAGCTGTAAGCAGAGATCTGTTTGCTAGATTTCTGTTAATTAATCGTTTAATTTGTCAAAACATCACAATGGGCTTAAAAATACATTTTGATAGTACCACTGCTGTCTGCTACTTGTGAATCTCTGCTGGCACCGAGGGGCGGTGGTGGTGATGATGAGATAAGGTCTCTTTATGAAGATGCTGATGTGGGTATGGAAATCTGTGTGACTTGCTGTTGTGCACGGAGTTCGGAGACTATATATTTATTTTTAGGATGGATACGCATGCAAGCATAAATGATAACTCATGAGGACAAATGTACCATCTGTATTTTATTTCAGATGGATGCAAACTGGCAAGTTGCAAAATGGCGGTTTTCTTCAAAGCCTGCGTGATATTCATAGACAGTACAATGACTTCATGTTAACCACTAGTCAGTCTTCACAGCCAAGCTTGTAACGATAGCAGTACAAGCAGCCCCACTGCCTTCCATAGTAAGTAAGTCTTTCCTCATCAAATGCTATTCTGGGGGTGGGAGTGCAGGGTCAAGAAGCAGACCTCCATGATACGCACTTAGAAGAGGTAAGGTCGAGAAAAGGGGCCTGGTCTTGCCTACCTGTCAAGCTGGATTGATGGTTGGCAGACTAATGGCTGTGGGTGGGTTGTATTCCCAGTTTCTCCAAAGAGGAAATGGCTGCCGCTGAGTGCCGGGGCAGGGGAAAGGTTCCTAGGTCCCTGTTGAGCAAGTTTGAGCAAGTTTCTCTGGACAGTGGATTGTTTTCTCAGATGCTCAGATATCCTGCTGTAATCGAGCCAGAAAAGGTTGTTGCTCACTGTATTTTGTTTCATTTAAACCTTACTTAGCATTTCAATCTTAGCCTTATCTCTTATCTGTAGCGGTGGAACGGAGGATGCTGTTTCTAATCTGAAGGCCGTTATCCGTTCCCAAGGGAGGATGGAGAAACCATTATGAGCCCTTTCCCATTCAGAGAAGAAATGCAGATAGAGTGCTCAGCTGTTTGCTTCCATTTTTACTCCTCTAATATTTCTGTAACTCCTATTTTGTCAAGATCTCCAATATACAGGAAAGTTGAGACAAGCTATTCCTACACAGTCAGAGCTGTATGTTTCATCTGGAAAAGCAACATGCCAGTGGAACTAATGGTCATTCTAGTAGTTAGATCACATTGATTCAAATCACAGTTCTTCTACCACCCTGCCGTGTGGCTATGGGCTTGTTTCCTAACTTCTGTATCACATGTGCATCATCCGAAAGTAGAGATAATGACTGCGGCTTCACCTGTATGGTACGTGAATCATTCATACCTATGAAGGTCTAGAGAGTTACCTCAAACGCAGTGAGCTGCACGTGTTGTCTAGTGTGTGTGTGGGTGCTTACTAAACAAATGCAGGAAGCAACTTCTGTGACCAGCATCAGGCAGCAGGTGGCTGGATGAGGTAAAGAGCTCTGGGGTGGAGAAGACACTTCCCCACCTTGGTCTCCTTATCTATGGAGTGGGGAGTGAGGCTAGAGCTCTGGTAACTAGGAAGGGGTGAGGGATAAGTGGGAATGACACATGGAGAAACTGGCACCTGGAAACGAATGCCTGATGCTTTCATGGATGGCTTTTAGGATGACGTGGAGGCAGGCACCTGTTATTTCTACCACCATGGTAGTCCGGAGTCTTCTTTTTTTTTTTTATTGGATATTTTCTTTATTTAAATTTCAAATGTTATCCCTGTTCCTGTTTTCCCCTCCAGAAACCCCCTCCCCTTATCATTTCTCCCTTCCCCCTGCTCAACAACCCACTCACTCCCTGCTTCCTGGCCCTGGCATTCCCTTACACTGGGGCATAGAGCCTTCACAGGACCAAGTATCTCTCTTCCCATTGATGTCCAACTAGGCCATCCTCTGTTACATATTCAGCTGGAGCCATGAGTCCCACCATGTCAGTGTTCTAACAACACTGAAGGCTCCTCCCAGTTCCAAATACCAGAGCCTGGCTGTCTCTTTATTTCCCATAATGGGAGTCTTTCCAATCTTCTTCTTACACCCTTCCCACTCTTCTTGGGGAATGGCATTTGGGACTCTTGTTTTACCTTTTTTTCTTTTTTCTTTCTTTCTTTTTTTTAAATAGGAAAACAAAGCCTAAACAAATTAGGAGTGCCAAAAGATATATGGGTTATTAATCAGACTCTAAATAGCCAAAGCTCCCAAACTCTTACTGTAGATATCTCTTTTAGACAACAAGTTTATTGATATAAATTTATTGATATTTAGTGTAAACCACATTATTTTTGTGGTTCTGGGTGGTTAGGCATATACCCTACTACCGAGTTTCATTTCTAGCAAAATTAAGTCATGTTTTAATGGGTATTATGTTTTAATATATTTGGAGATTTGTATGAATATCTCTGTACCAAATTTTACAATATTATATCACTCTAAAGCGACTTCTGTACCCATTGACATTTAGTATTCCTGCCCCCACTTCCAAGCCCCTGTCTCCTGTTTGTGTGGACTTCTCCTTTCTGAGTACTTTGTATAAATGAGCTCATGTAATCTGTAGCCTTGTTTGACTGGCCTTTTTTCACTTATCGCAATGTTTTCAGACCTCACTGATTTTATAGTATATGACTCAGAACAGCAGAGTTAAATGACCTCCTTAGTTGTTAGGAGTTCTTCCCACTTTTTGGCTCTTTCACACAGAGCTATTGTGGCTGTGTTTGTATATGCATTACAGGAATACTTTTAATCTCTTCTGAAACATTTCTATCTGTAGTCACCAATCACAATGTAACCCCACGTTTTCGAGCTTTCTGAAGAACTTTCGGGATATGCTGTCCCGGCGTCTTCCGAGTTGATTCTGACGCTCTTATGAAGTCACTCTGGACACTTTCACTTTATACACAAGAGATCTGAGGTAGGGTTTGAGTAACTTGGCCTTATTCACAGAATAATCTAGAGGTTTTACGCACCATTGAGAGACCCTCAACCCCCCAGAGTGCATTTCTGGAGTTCGAGAAATTTGTTCCCTGTAGAATTTTTTTTTCCCAAATTGTCTCAGTTCAGTAGAGAATAGAAATTTTTTTTTAAAGCCACAGGTTTGTGGCAGGAACATATGATTCATAACCTCCTCCCACACCGCACTAAAATCCTTCCATCTCCACTTCTGGCTGCCAGACTTTCAGAAAGCCAGTTAGTGTCCAGATGCTTCATTCTCTTCTGTGAAATGGGGATAAGAGCAGTACCTAGCCCAATGGCTCATCAGGAGACTGAGTAAGATAATGCATATAAAACGCTGAGTAGGTACCTGGCATACAGGAGGTGTGAAGGGCACTGTTTAATTGCTGTGTTCTTTATGGCTTATATGTTGGTGTCTCCGTTAAGGAATCCTCCCTTACCCTGAAGCTACAATTCTCTCTCTGACAGCTTCTGTTAGTTAACTTGTTCTCCTTAGTAGAGTTTTAAAAGTCTTTTTGGCTGGTTTTTAAACTCCATTTCCCTACTTATGTTTTGAAGTTTCTATTCTGTTTTTAATACTCAACAATTGTAAATGATGTATGCCCCATATTTAAATTCTATTTCAAGTGCTTGGTATTTCTGTCAGGAGACCCTTGCTTGACTTTGTTGCTCTTTAGACAAGGAACCTTTTTATTTTTTTTTAAATCTTTTTGTATTGGTTTTAACAGAGATTTAAAATTTTTCCTGGTAACTTTCTTGGCTATGAACTTTTTAGGCTTGGGTTCAAATTACATTCCTCTAGATAGAGTAGGTGTCCACTGATCAGGGTCTTTCTTGTTGCCACACTGTTTATGAATAGTTTTGTAGAAAACATGTGTTATGAGTTGGATATGTTTTCTTTTCCAGAGGTTTCTATGCAGGAGGCATGGTCCTCCATGTGGCAGGGTGGAGCTATAGCAGACCTCCAAGGGGGCAAGGCTGGTAGAAGGATTACATTACATTACAGTGTGCTAGCCTCAGCAGTGTCTACCCCCTTTCCAGGGAGTGTGTCAAGTGTCCTATGAGAGAAATAGTTCCATTGACTTATAACAGCTATCTTGGCTCTGTATATGGCTTTCTTTCCAAACCATGGTCCTTTCTACATGTGGCCTGTTCTCCTTACAATTTCCTGTCACATTGTAACCCCATCCCCGTGGAAACCCTGGGACCTAGGTCATTAATACAACACTTTATGAATTTTTCAGCCAGCAGAGTCTTGAGTTGGATAAATTTATACATACATTACATGATGTCAAGTGTTACTATAGCAGAGAAATATGTACTAAGTCAGCATAAGTATTTACCCCAGACCCTTGAAGGCTGTCTTATTATTCATCCCAGTGTCTTGGGTCTCTATTTAGTGCTACAGCCTAGCTGGTGGTGAGCCTTGCTACCTCATTTGCTTGTGTGTGAGGGTCATTTCTTATTTACCCTTTTTCTCTTGGAGGGGGAATTCTGATGAGTGGAGGCAGAAATTTCTCTTGTTTTCGATACTCAGAATTCATGCAATCCATGTTGGGTTTTAGGGTTCAAGGAAAGCCCATGGGGGAGGACTGGCCTACGCTGTTTACTCCTTTTCCCGAAATTCTTAATTTCATTCTGCTTTGGACTCTGTAGTTTCCTTCCATGCCAGTTCAGCTTTGGATTTGAAGCTTGTGTCTGTGTATTTTCAGCCCATTCTTAGTTGCTTCTATCAGAGGTATTATTCACGTGAGTCAGGTTGCGCTATTGAACAACATGGATAATCTTCCTTCCTTTCTCATATCCGTAGGCACACTTCCCCCGCTCTTCTCATTTCCTTTCCTCCTTCCACCCTCCCTCCCTTCTTCTCTTGGTTTGCTTGTAATGCTCCAGCAAAGCCAGCATCATCCCAGAACGAGGAGGTAGGCAGAATAAAGGTCTTCTAAGGAGGTGTGGGATTTACTCATTCTAGGACCAGCCTTTTTATTTATTGAATCATGTAAATAATACTGTGGTTCCTCATAGCAAGCTGCGGCGCTGTATTCATTATTACATCTACTGTGAACTGGGGAATTATCATAAGCTAAAATATACAAACTTCCCTTCTGGGTATTTATAAAATAAATCACATTTTATAAGAATGCAAACTGTCTAAGTGAAGCCTGCCTTATCCGTAAGCTTTCTGATTGTATTTGGTCTCACTCCTGTGGGCCTGCCTTTCATCTATCTAATCTTTGGATATTCCAAAGTTTCTTAGGCATTTCTGAAGTCTGTTTTCGTGGGATTATTATAAACCTGCTGTTTTAAAATCTCGTTTTATTCTCAAATCTCTAAATTGACTCCTATGCAAGGAACTTTTTCTCTTTTGAGAATCATAAGAGTTAGTCTAGTCTGGATAGCAGTTATCAAATTCTTTTAAAAGCCGTGTGGTTATTATAGGTTGTTCTTAGAAATGATGTCTTGGTAGAGTTGAGATTTTTCTCATCCAGAAATATGGGCTGATCAATCTTTCAAAAACCATTCATATGAATTTAGCCTAGAGCTGGCTAACCTGTGATGTTCATAAGTCATTCATTTACCAAACACAATATCCTCTGTGTGTCAGAGCCTGAGACTCTCTGATAGAGACTCGAAATGTAATTACGAAATACACATTCCTGACCTCCAGAAGTGCCTGGTTTAATAGTAGTAGCATGTAGGCCTCCCTAGTACTCAGTGTTCAAAGAGAGATAACGTGCCATCCTCCCCCCACCCACCCCCGTCCCCTCGCTCTCTGTGTACCCTGGAGGCATGGCAGGTTTAATGAGCTTGCAATATTTATAAAGTTGTGATCCTCCCTAGTGCAGAGTAGTTTTGCCTTTTGAAAATCAAGACCTGGAGGTACACTGTGATATTTATTCAATATCTCTCTTAAATGTGATGCACAGTTCTTGGCGATTTCTGTTAGTATCTCTTGTTCTATCTTATTATCGAAATCTCCAATTTCGGTTTCTTTATTCTTTTGTAGTCCATGTCCTTTCTCCAACCCACCCCTTACCAAGACACGTTGCTTATTCCATCCCATTTCTCCTCCATTTGTGCTTACACCTCTCCTGGAAATGACAGCTATTCTCCTGATTGCTCTTCTGTGCAACCCCCCTCCTGAGTAGTTTTGAATCTTTTCATAGATGAAGGATGGGAGGAAAAGCTAAGGAACAAGGGCGTGGTTGTGAAGAATAGCATGTTAATCTCAACCTCATCACTTCTCCTTATGTGAGCCCATGTGTTGTGAGCTACTCTTTTTTTTTTATTTAAGGAGCGATAATATTTTGTGGTCCGTGTGTGGGTATTCAAAACTGTCATCTCACAGATCCAGAGAGAGAACCATTACTATTGAGATTTCAAGTTGGTCCATAAAGTGTTTGTGAGTGAGGCAGGGGCAGGGAAAGGAAAGGGCACCATTGCAAAAGAGCTGGGAGAGTTAAAGGGCTAGAGGAGGAACTAAACCGTAAGTGGGAATACAGAACACAAGATAAAGGAAAAAAAAAGATAAAAGGGAGATATGTCTGGGAAATCACAGGGTTATGGATGCTAAACTTCTGCATCATCTGTTTTATAGAGCATGACTTCTGGCATCTAAGATGCATCTTCTTTCCTGTCCCAGTAGTCAAAATCATCCAGCATGCAGTAGGTTAGGTTTTCTTCTGGTCATGTGGTAGAGACCTGGTGGTGAAGACATCAAATAGCTTTCCATTTTTGCCATACAACATGTATATTACTAAAAAGGGACTAAAATAGCTCTAAGTAGTTTTTGGTAGGGGTGGGATATAAATGTATAGCCATCCTCTTCTTTACCTAACCCCATAATTCTTCTATATTTCTTTAAGTCTCCAGAATTATGTTAAATCTGAAGAGAGTAAAGGAAGGGTGAATGGTTTGCCCCTCAGTATCCCCAGGAAGACCTTGGTCACTGCTCACACTGTGGGACCCTGGAGGTCTCTCAGAGATTCACTTCATCTTTGGTGTAGTCCTTGTTACATCCCCTCCATGTGCACAATGTCAGATAGTTTTTCTGTTTTATGTCACTAGTCAAATGATGCCAAACCTTCCCGCTATTCCTTAGATTTGAGGATTTTGATGGCAGCTAGGTTTTAATTCTTATAATAATTATATGATTGAGATCATGTAAGAACTAATTTTTCTGTCTCTCTCCTCTCCATATTCCCATTCCCATCTCAGGCTGGCCACTAACTCATAATTCTTGAGACTCCGGGTCTCAAGTAGCTAGAATTACAGATGTGTACCGCCATGTGAGTCTCACATGAGCATTTGTCAAAACACTTTGGAAAAAAAGTAGTAGACATTTTTAGAAAAACTACTGAGCTATATTTACAAGTGCAGGAACCATTCATTTGTATCTCAGCTTGTAGCTTGCACTAAAATGAGTTACATCAGCAACTTTTTATGTAAAACAAACAAAATAAGCTTAAAACAAGGAGAGGAAATACTTAACATCTACACTACAAAACTACAAGACATACTTAGGATTATAATTAGGAGGTAGAGAGAGACTATCTGGACATGGTAGACGACAACCTGAGTAACGAGGTGCGACAAGATACATAGCAAGACTTTATTTCAAGAAATATAAAATAATGACTAGAAAGATAAAATGTATAGTGCTTGCCACACTAGTGAGAAGACCTGAGTTTGAATCCCAAGAACCTATGTTAAGGCTCATGCTATAGCTTGTGTCTGTAATCCCAGCATTTGTATGGTGACATGGGAGGCAGAGACATGATAATTCTCTGAAGTTCCTGGGCCAGATATCCTGACGTACACAGAGGCAACAAGAAATGAGAGATTCTGTTCCAAAACAAGACTGAAGGGGATGGCTGACACCTGAAGATGTTATCTGGACTCTATACTTATACAGTGGTGCCCACACTTACTCCTGAACTCACAGGAACACACACAAATGCAAACTCCAACCAAAAAGCTTCTAGACTTTCACACATTAATAAATTTAACTAGGCACAAAGAAAAAAACCTATAAAATGCATAATAAAGACCAATAATTAGAAGGGTCATTATACTATATTCATAACCATTCTTTTGAGTTCTGCATTCGGAATCTTATCTAAGCCATTTTGGCCAGGGAGCCATAAGTATGAAGTTGGCAAGTCTCAGAAGGACAAGTTGTGTTGATATGGAAGGAAGGGAGGAGTAATGGGGAGGGAAGTTTAAGTGAGGAGAAGAGGGGAGGGCAGGATGGAGGAGCAGGTGGAGAGAGGGCTAACTAATAGTAAGAATGATTGAACAACTTGTATGGAAAGCTACTATTTCATATCTTATAAGCTCCATTTGTATACACATGTGTTGTAATTTGAGTGAGAAATGCCCCACATCAACTCATGTATTTGAACATTTGACGGCACTATATGGAAGTTATGGAAGCTCGAGCAGGTGGAGTGTTGTTGAACAGAGTGTGTCATTTGACGTTGGCCTTAAGAGATGGTAACCTTGCCCCACTTCCTGTTCTCACCCTGTTTCCTCTGTGTAGTTGAGGTGTGACCTACTGATCATACTTCTTCTTCCTGATCCTGCCTTGAAGCCGTGCCTTCCTCCATGATGCAATCTCCATCCCTCTGGAATTGTAAGACAATGGAAACCTTCCTTAAATTGCCTTTAGGCAAAATGTGTCAGTTGAAAGAATCTGATTGAGTAGATTAAAAAACATGGTTCAAGCATAAACTTTTTGAAAAAAAAAAGAAAGAACTTCAAATACTATAATACAGATAGATTTAAAAAACTCAGTGTAGAAATATATATTGTACACATTTTATCATAGGAGTGACATATCACATCAGACAAAGAAAGGTTTTTAAAGTTTTATTTATTTTTAAATGTTATGCTTACTTACTTGAGTTAACTGTACAATCCAGATAAATTTCCTATTTCATTTTATCTCTTTTTTAATTGAAAATAGATTCTTGTAAAATACATCCCTTCCACTTCTCCAAGCTAGCCCCCACTTCCTCTCTTCCAGATCCATCCCCTGCGTATTTCCTTTTCAGAAAAGAATAGGCCCCCAAGAGTAAGTAAACAGTGAAATAGGACAAATAAGATGCAATAAGGCAAGGCAAAAGCCTTCATATTGAGGACAGACAAGACAACCTAATAGGAGAAACAAAGTCCCAGGAACAGGGAAAAAAGCCAGAGATATACCCGATCCCACTATTAGGAGTCCCACAGAAACACCAAGCTAACAGCCATGACATATATGCAGAAGATCTGGTGTAGACCTATGTAGGACCCCTGCTTGGTGCTTCAGTCTCTATGAGCCCGTGTGAGCCATGCTTTGTTGACTCAGTGGGCCATGTTCTCCTGGTGTTTTCCATTTTCTTGACTCCTTTGAAACCAAACTATAATTACATCATTTCACCCTTTCCCTATTTTTCCTCTATCACTTCTCATATCATACCCCCTGATCTCTCTCAAATTAATAGTGTCTGGGAGCTTTTTCTTTAGTTGTTAGATATATATGAGTCTCTCAATCAGTTATCCTATACCAAGTGGTCAGAACTGAAATCATATACAAATGAAACTTTAGACAGTCTGAATTGAACAGATTGTATTTATATATTTAGAAAAATCAATCATTGATTTCTCTATCTAATATTAAGTTTTAAAGAACATAAAACCATCAAAGACAGAGAGTAGTAGCATTGTTTAACATCCCATTTAGCAAGAAGAGACAACAACACAAAATGTGTCTGCATCAGCCACACAGCTGAAAAGTCTGTTCAGACAAATAAGGACTGAAATGCAGACAAGTCAATGAATACAGCTGAATTTCTCACCATGCTGATAACAGAAGATAGACAATTAGTTGGAAAAATCAGTAAAAAATATACAATAACTCAGCTGTACCATGAACCGAGAGATGTAGTAGACAGTTCTAGAACACACTGTCCTATAACAGGGTATGCTTTCTCTTGCTGCCTATTGAAGCAAACCAAGAGAGATCACATTATCCTGCACTATAAAAGGAATCTCAGTATAACTTCAGGAACTTGAGTCGTGATGATTTGATTGAAGTGATATCAAAATAGATAGCAGTAAGTGGAAAGGAACTGAAATTGCCCTGAGTTAGAGACCTGACACAATACTTCTAAATAAACCAACATTTGGCAAGTGGCAAGGCCACTGAGAATCCCAAAGACAGTGTGAGAACTGCGTGCAAATCAAGAGCATTAGATCTAAAATTTAAACACAGCTAAGACAGTGTTGAGAGAGAAACTTTACTCTGAAATTCTTAGATTAGAAAGAAACATCTTAAATCAGCACCCAAGCTCCCACTTCAAGAACCCAGACAAAGAGAAACAAAATAAGGAGAAAGAAGGAAATATAAAGAAATCAGTGAAACTGAGAAGGCAAAAGCAATTAGATGCAGATGAAAAGCTAGATTTTTTTTTTCTTCTTGTTGTTAAGAACAACATTGGTGTTTTAGTCACTGTTCTATGGCTACCAAGAGATGATGCTGCGGCAACTTTGACAAAAGAAAGCATTTAATTGGTACTGGCTTACATGCAGAAGTTTAGTCCAAAGAGTTAGAGACCTGACACAACACTTCTAAGTAAACCACCACTTGGCAAGTAACAAGGCCAGTGAGAATTCCAAAGAGAACTGTGAGAACTGCTTGCAAATCTTTATGGTAGGAAGCATGGCAGCATGCAGGCAGATATAGTGTGCTAGAGAGGTAGTTGAAGTTCTACATCTGGTTCAGGAGGCATGAGAGGGAGAGGGGGAGGGGGAGGGGGAGGGGGAGGGGGAGGGGGAGGGGGAGGGAGAAGGGGAGGAAGAGAGAATCTGGACCTGGTTTGAGCATTTGATACTACAAAGCCCAGCCCCAGAGATGCACTTCCTCCAACAAGGTTAGACCCCCTAATCCTCACCAAGTAATGCCACTCCCTAGTAAGCAAGCATTCAAAGCATCGAGCCTATGGAGACCATTGCTGTTTAAACTACCATAATTGGCAAACTTCTCAAATGATGAAAAGTGAAAAAGAGAAAGGTACAAACACATTAGCAACACCAGGAAAGAAAGAGAAAAACATCACTACAGGTGCCAGAGACATCAAAAGGTTAGAGGGCTGCTTCCAAACAGTGAGTTTGACAACTCAGATTCAGTTGGCCAGTTCCTTGACAAATGCAGGCTATAACTCACTCAATAAAAATATAGAAGGTGAATGATCTCCAAACTATCAACAGAGTTGAGTACACAATCTAAAAATCCTTGAAAGACTCTGTGGTTTTAATAGGGAATACTCCAATTCTGAAATAACACTAATGCTCTACCATCTACCCTAACTCAACCAGAAAACAAAATGGGTAGAAACAATCCTTAATTATTTTATAATTGTGTTTTATGCTGGTACCCAAACTAGAAGAAAAACACTTTAAAAAACCTCCCCAAACTGTAGACTGATACCTCTGATAAATATAGATGCAAAGACATTTACACAAAATAAGCATGCAGAATTCCCTGATAAGTAAAAGGAGCCACCATAGTTGGATTAATTCCAGAGATGCAAGCATTATTTAATAATCAAAATTCAGTCAATATAATCTCTCACAGGTAAAAAAGAAAATCTATATGACCTTATCAACCATTGCAGAAAAATATAGATACAACTCAAGACTTATCAATAATATTTCAAAATCTGTCAGATAGCAACCAAAGGGGAAAAAATGGAGAACAAAAAGACAAGGCATTGATTTGAAAAGAATACTTGCAAATATCAAATCAAATAAAGGAATATTATCTGGAGTATATAAAGGCCCTCTAAATATCATCATTAAAAGGAACTAAAAAAAGGAGACAACAATTCCTAAGCAGATATTCTTCTGAAGATTATACACAGTAAATAAGTGCACACAGAAAGGTGTTCAGCTTTATTAGTCACCATGGAAATTAACATTAAACCATAATGGTGTCTCTGTACATATATACAACATTGCTTTAAGAAGTGGCAACACTAAATGTTGGAAAGGATGTAAAGAAACTGATATCTGAGAGAATTATTGGTATGAAATAAAATAACCAGCCATTCTGGACAAAACCATTAGATAATCTCCTATAAAACAAGGAACCACTATATAACTTTATATATATATATATATATATATATATATATATATATAACCACTATATAACTTCTCCACTGGAGTCAAAGGTATTTACTTAAGAATTATGTTTACAGGAATCTGTACATTGCTGGTCAGGGCAACTGTATTTAGTAGTAGCACCAAACTAGAAAAAAAATCCAGATACATATCAAGGATAGTGTTGCCTTAGTTTGTTTTATATTGCTGTGATAAATACCATTATGAAAAACTAACTTGGGAAAGAAAGGGTTGACTTCATCTTACAGCTCTCAGGTCCTGATCCCTCACTGAGGGCATTCAGGGGAGGAGCCTAAGCAGGACTGCTGAGGAGTGATGCTCACTGCCTTTGCACCCGTGGTGTGGTGTGTCCACTTTGCTGTTTTACACAACACAGTGGTCTGGGCCATTCCATATCAGTCATTAACGAACTAAATGTCTCACAGACTTGTCTACCAGTCAGTCTGATGGAGGCATCATTTCATTTGAAGTTCCCTTTCCCAATATGATCCTAGCTTGTTTCAAGGTGACAAAAATACTCACAACTCTCCAAAACAAAAAAGCCCAAACAAACAAACAAACAAATCAAAAAACAAAAAACAAGCAAGCAAACAAACAAACAAACAAAAAAACCCCAAGCAAACAAAAACCAAAACTAACTAGCACGTGTGTGTGTGTGTGTGTGTGTGTGTGTGTGTGTGTGTGTGTGTGTAAATTATGCTGCATTGGTGTCATGCAATATTATTGAGCAGCAAACAGAAAACAGCTATTAATGCACTCAACACTTAAGTGCATCTCCAAGAGTTTGAAAAGCCCATCTCAAAATGTTCTATGCTGAATGATTCACATATTTCTTTAGTGACAACATTAAAGAAATAGAGAGCAAAGTAATGGCTTTTAGGGGCTAAGAAGAGAGTACATGGGGATAGCAAGGGAAGGGAAGTGGGTGAGACTATCAGATATAACATGGAGGATCCTTGTGGTGATGGAGATGTTCACTATTTCAACTCTTAGCATCAAAATCCTGGCTGAAATACTGCAATACAATTCTGCAAGTGACTGTGCTGGGGCCATTGAACAAAACACATGGGGTCTTTGTGTCATTTCTTACTCCTGCATGTAAATCTATAATGATCACTTAATAAAGTTTTTAATAAAAAAGCAAATATTCTCCTTTCATTAGTGTACTGCTTATGAAAGAAAAACTTGAAGCAATCTAAATGTCCAGAAATGAGAGATGCTCAAATAAATTAAATTATATTCATAACAGAACATTACAAAACTTTAAAAATAATTTTAACTAAATGTTTTAAGCGATATTACAGAATTTTCTGCAATAAATTGAAGAAAATAGTTTACAAAGTTCTTTATACATTATGATCTCAATTATGTTTAAAAATTACAGTAACAAAATTAGAACCTATAATACTACTGTGTGAACAGAAAAACAGACCAGTATAATAAAGCAGGATGCACAGAGGCAATCTCCCGTACATAAGGATGCCTAGGAGGAAGGCCAAGGATACATGTTTAAGTACGTGCTCCTGGTACTTTTGAAAACAGATGAATTATATTCAGACCACTTAACATATTATGAGAACATACATACAGACCTGCACGAGCTGGGCTCAGAAAAAACCCTAGCATGGAGAGGAGCTCTAACATAATGTCCTATCCCAGGCTGAAGAGCTATTGGCAGCTGAAAGATGCTGAGAGATAGGAATCAGTTTTCTTTAAGGATGTGCCTGGCCTCTGGTAGGTCAACCATAATCCAATGAATCCAACAGTGCATGGGCAGTGCAAATTGGACTTAATGTCTTTTTTAAATTTTTTTTTTTGCTGTTTGCTTAGTTTTGAGATTGCATTTTAACCACATTTCTCCTTTCCCTTTCTTCCCTACAAAACTTTCCATGTATCACTCCCATCCTTCAAATTCATGACCTCTTCTTCACCAACTGTTATTGTATACACACACACACACACACACACACACACACAAACACACACACACACACACACACTAAAGATAGACTTCAGATGGGTTAAGGATGCGTACTGCTGATTTGGTAATCAATCCTGGTAGTCATGGGATGCTGAGCCCACCCCCCTCTTCTACTGAAAAGGAAATCCAGGTGCATGGAAAGGGTTAGAATTGATTGGAAGGGTTAAAATTGATTGCCTGGAATGTCTAGCTGGACAACTCCAGGGGCACTGACTAACTTCAGTAAGTGAGTTGAATGGGCAAGATCTGCCCTCAGGGTTGTTGAACCCCATTCAATCTACTGGACACCTGGATGGAATGACAGGCAGAGGAAAGATGAATTCTACCCTATCCTGGAACCATAGCATCCTTTTCTCTTCCTCCCTTCAATGTTAGGACCCCAGTTTCTCTAGATTCTGAATGCTGTTATTTTTCATAGAGGCCCTTGTAGTTCCTCAACCTTTTGCTGCCTTCTGAGGTCTCTGGGCAGTGACTTTGGGCAGTGCCAGACTCCTTGATCTTCCAGTCACAAGGTGGCATGTTTTGGGCCTGTTTAGCTTTCTGCAATCAAAGAACTAATTTTGATAGTAAATATCTTCTCTCTCTCTCTCTCTCTCTCTCTCTCTCTCTCTCTCTCTCTCTCTCTCCCTCCCCCCGTCCCTTTCTTTCTCCCTCCCTCCTTCCATCTCCCTCTTTCCATTTCTCTCCACTCTCTAACCAGTAAATAGTCCCTCCTTCTCTCTCCCTCTTTCTAGCTTTCTTGTTCCCTCACCCTCTCTGCCTGTCTCTCTATCAATTCCTTGTATATAACCCAAACATTTAAGTTTTAGAAATTCAAAATATAGAGCTATTAGAATAAAATTTGGTCAACTCTCATTTCAATCTTGGGAAAAGAAAAATTTCTAACTGTCTCAAAATATAAAGGCAAGAAAGCAAAAGATTACTATACGTTGTTATATAGAGATTTGTGAGAATGTGTCACAAAGCCCCACAGACGAAGCAGAAAGACAGCTGTTACACTGGGGGAGACCTTCAGAATACACGTTGTGGATGAAAGCCAATGTTTCTAATATATAAAATCTTTTGAGACTTGAGGAATGAAGGGGGAAAGTGACAGAAAAAGGAGGAAATGACATGAACTGACAAGTCATAAGCAATGTCAACGTGCCTCTCAGTCACATACAAACACTGAAACTAGCTTGATGGAAAGATGCAGAACAGCAGCTATGAACACCATCTCTTACACAACCAGCTACTGCATGTTAGAAAGTATGAAATGACACCTTGTTTTCCCAATATTGAGCAACAGGCACCTCCAAACACCGGCTGGTGGAATGCATGCTGCATAGCTCAGCTTTGTGTGTTGCCTAAGCATTTTTTTTCTTTGCATGCAACAAAACTCTTTGTGTGCAAGACACAGCTGGGACTCAACTCATCACCTATTTCATCTTGGAGGGCAAATGTAAGTAAGGAGCTGTGCTATAAGTGGTAAAGCTACCTTTCTCTGACCTAGGAGTCTTGGTCTTTTACCACCATCAAATTGTGATACCTGCAGGCCCAGTATGTTTCAATATTAAATAACCTATGGCACATCTATCAGGAATAATCAGGTGTGTGTGATGTTTACTTATTTACAAGTTTTATAAGTCAGCCTATCATGATACCGTGGAGGCCAGCAGATCAGAGACTTGGGTAGGAACAACAGTTTATTACTTAGTACAGTTGTATAAAGTTTGTTACCATCTCTTTGAATTTCTGTTTCTAGAGGGCAAATTAAAGGATGACGGGTAGTGCTCCCAAGGCACCTGAGAGTATAGAACTTAGATGCTTGATAGCGTATAGTAGTCATACTTGCCTTGGATGTGAGGAAAGCACCCTTCCTGTTTCAAAGGCTGAGGTTCATAAAAATCATACTTAGGAAGATAGTCTGGACCAAGGGCATTTGGTTCATTTCTAAAATGCTATGAAGAGTTCTAGGAATAGGCACATAGTGAAATATTATGCAACTATTTAAAAGGACATGCTTTATTAATTGATCTGGGGTGATCTCCAGAACATAAGAAAGTACATACATAAAACAAGATACCACAATGAAACTTCAGATACACAGAAACAGCAACAAATAAGTCAGTTTGCTATTCTTCCCTTTGCGTCTCTTTAGCCTCTCTAGTGCTTGGATTAAAGGCATATGCCAGCATGCATAACTTATTACCCTTTGCCTAAGAGGAAAAGAACAAGGAGACACAGAGATGCATGTACACATGTACAAAATTTAAACATTCTGACAAAACAAGAAGGAGGTAGAAACTGGTTACAGAAGCAGTAGTTAAAAGGGTCACAGAGAGCCAACCCCAAGAGAAGGGGGGCAGGGATGTAGATGGTATGACACTTTCCCAAGTGTATTTTTTGCATTGCTTTGGTGCACTGTATTAATATCCCATAATTCTACTTCTTCTCCTGTATAAGGAAGGCCAACAGGAATGTGGATATTTAAAAACCAGACACCGACAAGACTAGTTGTATCACAAATGGATAGCTTACCATGATGAATGAGATGGGGAGAAAGTAAGCAAATTGAGAAAGAATTGTTTTAATGGATACCACTAGACTAAAAATAACAACAACACCAACAACAAATCAAATACTTTAGTTAGTAAATGTTCCTTGTGGTTATGTATAAATGGGGAAAGAAAGGTGTATATTAACTTATTTGTTCACATAGATATTATACACATATGTTTTCCAAATAGTGTCCACTAAGAGAGTCTAAGAATAGCCAACCCTTACCTTACAAACTTTCTCATACCTGACTGAGCTCATCAATGCCATCCTAGGTTTTCTATGTAAGAGACTGGAGTTCAGTAGGGAGCCTAATGGTCAGGGAAAACCCCAGAAGAGCCTAGTGGAACCAGAAGTACTGTGGTGGACATGTCCAAAAGGTACAGGTGCTGACCTGAAGGAACTCTGGTAAAGGCTGGGGTACATTGAAAATGAAATGACCATTATGCAAATGTCATAGGAATCTACTGAGGGATTCTGCCATCAGAGCAATTGACATTAGGCTAAATCTGAAGTGACTCACTAGGGTGCTTTCCAGTTATGAAGGTAGGGATAGGAAGAAATTCAGTATATAGGGCTTAAAGTAGTCAAGATTGACCCCAGCATTCACAAGAGCCATCGATACCACATACCCTTCAGATGGAGCCAGACCATGCTACAATATTACTTCTATGCACATCTTCCTCTGATTATAGAGTGCTATCAAGAAACCCAAGAGCGGGTGCCATAGTTACTTTCCTATAAGGGGTGGGAAGGGTGTGAAATGTGGCGTTTTGAATCAGGATGTCCCCTAGGCTCATATGTTTGACTACTTGGTTCTCAGTTGAGGGAAGTAACTTTCTACTATTTTGCCTCTTCTCTTTAAGTCCATTGTAATCCAAGATAAAATGTATAAAAAGAAAATCATATTAAAAACAAATTCTTCCTTAGGTAAAACTATTAAATACAGGTTTTGTTAAAGTGCTTAGGTTTTCCAAATTTTATTTGCAAACACTATAATTTATTGTTCGGAAACATGAATATTTTTAAACATACTGAAAAGTAGGAACTATACAGACCACAACACACCATTCTAACTCAATCCTGTTCACATTTTGTCATGTTTTCTTCAGCATTTTCCTTTTACTATAAAATGTTATGCAGACACTAGACTTTCCTTCTCACCTTGATCTTGTCAAGTTCCTCTGTCTCCCTTTTAGAGAAGTCTGATGTACTTTCCACTCATACTTTGACACTTTCAGCATGCATACCTGTCATATAAACATTGTATATACATATATGCATACATAAACATATATACGTCACCATATTCAGAGCTTTACATTGCTTACTTTGTTTTCAGAAATATAAAAATACTAGTAAAATCATTCTTCTACATTTTTCAAAATTAAGCAGATTGTTTCCAGGTTACATCTGTGTTCTGTTCATGTTAAATTTTGTGCACCATTATAACACATGCATTCAACTTTTCTATTGAGAGATATGAACTTGATTTCTGTCTCTTTTACTCCCCCTTTGCTACTATAAACAATCTTTCGATGATGTCACAGGGGAAACTTCTTGTGAGCATGTGTGTGCTTCTATACTAAACTGGGTGGGAAGGAACGTCTGTGTAGCAGGCGTATGCAGCTTCAACATTATTCTTCGTTGCCAAAGTTCTTTCCAAAAACGGTTAAACCCGTTTGTACTCCCACTGGCAGAGTATGATTTCCCATTCCCCCACATCCTTGCTAACACTTCTATCATCAGACATTTTTAAAATTTGCCAATCTGACGAGTGTGAAGTGATATTTCATTTTTGTTTTAATTTGCATTTTTCTGCTTAGTAATGAGGCTGAACATCTTTCTATCTAATTCTTGGTCATTCACATTCCCTATTTTGAAAATGTCTTTATCGTAACCAGCTAACTCCCTGTGATAACTTTGCTTGTTCCAGTCTCTGAAAGCTGCAGTGCCTGGTCACGCTGATGGAGATGGGTTCAGTGCTGGATCGTCATCTTTGGCTTTAGATTTCCATTCAGCGAATGCTCATTCAGTTGCTAAAAGGTCTAGAACTCACTACATACAAACAATAATTGTGGCAATACAGAATATTTCTCCAGAAGTGCCTGAGGAGGGGTGGGATAGATATTTAAAAACAAATTGACAAGCTCACAACAGGCAGAGGGTGTCTCTGTGTGTATATTATTCCAGGGGAGCCAAGGCCAGTACTAGAAGTTTCTATGAAGAATACTTGAACCTAAAGTCAGGGAGACTTGATCTCTAGCAATTATATCCTTTCTGGGATGGAAATGCTTGCTGGTTTCTGATGCTCTCAGGCTGATATCTACAGGATCATGTATTAGGAAGGTAGTCTGGGAGGATCTAGTTTCTAATCCAGCTTACACTTTGATGCTCCTATATATAGAAGAAAACTCACAGAACCAAGTTCCTGGGAAATCCACAAGTTAGTCATTCAGTGCTCACCCTCATGGTTGCTCACTTATGACAATGCTTGGCATAGCAGTGAGTCAGGCTTTAATTTTTCTAAAATTCTTCAGCAAAACAAATAAGG